>NC_140581.1:922454380-923065404 GCF_964204655.1 Triturus cristatus | reverse complement strand
AAAACAATGTGTGAATACTCACAATTGCTCAGTGGCAAGAGTGTCCACTGACCTACCCACACGCTGCAGGGATCCAGAAGGTAATGAGTAAGGGTGGGCGTAGTGCTCCGCTCCGCCCACGGAGTGGGAGTAGTGCTGCCTGCTTCGTGGGCCACGAAGTAGGCATAGCAGGCAGCACTACGCACACGCCATGGCAGAGCAGAGTTGCCCGCCACACGCCTCCCGCCCGCCCTCATTTTAAAATAACTTAAAGTATTTAAAAGTAAGAAAATGTCTTACCTGAGGTGCAGCGTCCCGGGGCTCCCTCTTCCTCCTTCAGCTGCAACTTCTTCCTCACAAATGCGCATACGCGGACGTCCGCGCATGCGCATTTCTCGTGAGAAATGCACATGCGCAGGCGCTCGCGCATGCGCATTTGTGACCAAGAAGTTGCCGCTGAAGGAGGAACTGGGAGCCCCGGGACACCGCAACTCAGGTAAGATATTTTCTTACTTATAAATACTTTAAGTTATTTCAAACTGAGGGCGGGCGGGAGGTGGGCAGCGCGTAGTGGGGCTACGCGGAGTGTGCGTAGATTTGGCCACACTATGTGATGCTCCACGTAGCCCCACTACGCCCAGGGTTAGTAATGAGCTGGTGTGGAGGTGCTCGTAAAATACATCGGGATCTGGCGTGAGAGGGCGGGGTCTCCTACCATTCAACACTAGACTGTCAGAGGGGACACGCGCGGCGGTGGATAACTGCCACCATTTTGGAGAGTATAAATGTAAGACTGGAGATGGAAAATGCTGCCATCTTATAGAGTGTTGAAGGTGTACAGTAATAAGATGGATCGGTTACATATCCACGTGTAGCCCTGCCTATACACGCAAGTGCCCATTGGGCTAGATGGGTATTGTTTAGCTCTCATATCAGTAAGTGGAGAAAACCAAGTATAATGGGTAGAGGTGTTGGAGTGGAATCTGGAAAGAGACGTGTGGAGGCGCCTCTACCATCATGAAAGGTGTTTAGAAGGCAAAAGGTGGGGCAGGCTGGCAGCCTCACTAATGGTAGCGTATTCCATCCTCTTCATGAAAAATTGCCCCCTGGAAGGTATGTAGGAGCGTGGTGAGGTAGGAATGTCCTTGGTATGTGGAGACCCATACAAGGGTATTGATGTGTAACTATAGGTTCAGGTAGGGGTAGAAGCTGAGTCGTTGAAGTGACCTAGGAGCTTTTAACTATTAAGCTCGCTCCAAGGGATGTCCTGGTTCAATCCCTATTTATCTGATGAGAGGCGATAGATCAATCTTTGTTCTTTTATAAAAAGAGCTCTTCTATTCATTTTAGGATATGCTTTGAGTACTACCCATTGCAGAGTATCTGGTGTATGTTTTTGCTGGGCGAAATGTGTGCACATTTTGGTATTCAATTTGTGACACCGAATGTTACTACAATATTCCATAACCCTTGTTTTTACCATCCTCGTGGTCATTTCTATGTATCTTAGATTGCACGGGAAGGTTGTCATGTAGATGCAATTACTTATGTTGCAATTAGTAAGTGACCTCAATTCCCATTTGAATGTGTTGGAGAATGCAATTTCTTTCCCAACTTCAGTCAGGGAGCACACTGTGCAGGACCCACATGGGTAGTGTCCTTTAACAGTGGGGAGCCCCCCATAGTGGTCTCTGTGAGTTCATAACAGTGGGCTTGGGTCTGGTGTAAATTAGCATATCCTTCAGATTTTTAGTACGTTTAAATGCAAACCTAGGGGGTTGCAGATATAGTGTGCCTGTTTGTAGGATGTCCCAATGTTTTCTAATAATTTTTCGAATTCTGTTGGAATCTGGGGTAAAGGTAGTGATACAAGTGAGGGTGTCTGTTGCTTGCTTACATCTGACTTTTAATAGTGCCTCGCAATTTTTATTCCTAGCTCTTTTATTTGAGAGTGCAATGCTCCGGTTCGGGTATTTACGATTGCTTAAGTTGTTTGTGAGTCATTCTGCCTCAACTTTGTAGTCCTCTACAGAGCTGCAGGTTCTTCGTAATCTAACAAATTGACCACATGGAAGTTTCTCTTTCAGTGCTCTGGGATGGTGACTACTAAACAATAGGAGGCTGTTGCAATCAATGTTTTTTTTTGCAGATAGTGGTACTGAGTTGCCCATCTGTGAGTCTAATCATCAGATCTAGGGAGGGGATGTTAGTATGAGAGATAGTGCTTGTAAACCGGAGATAAGGGTTGAGGGTGTTTATCCACCTACAGAACTATTCACAGGTTGCTTTTTCCCCTTTCCACAGGATTAAAATGTCATCTATAAACCTCTTCCAAAGAAGAATGTTGGTCTTGTAAGGATTAGAAATGTCATAGATCAGTTTCCACCTTTGAGGAACTGCATACCTTATTGTTTTCAGAGTCTTTCTAATACCAGGGTTGCTTCAGGCATATCATTTATAATGAGATGTTGGCCAACAGTAAGAGGACCAAATTTAAGAAATTCTTGGTGGATAGTGTCAATCTTTGCCTGACAAAAGTTGGCCAGATCTTCGCAGAAGGCCTGATTGAAGTCTATATTTGGGGATTGACCTGTCTCGAGAGTGACTTAACCACCGAGGATTTTTAGTATTTTAGCATTGTCAATTTTGAGCACCAAAAATGTACTTTTTGCTCTCTATAATTGTATGTTTGTACTCACAAGTGTTTTCTTTGTATATAACTCTTTCTACAGGGTGATACTCTTTTCTCTATTTTTCTCCTATCTGCAGCTTTTCTGCTGTAGCAGTTTAAGTGTTTAAGAACCAGAGTGATTAAGGAGTTTTCTGCTTAAGTTTCATCTCTCTAATTTGTGAGATTGAATCAAGTGCCTCAGTAAGCCAGCCCTTAAAGGCCATGGCCTTGTTATTGGTTGCCTCAGGCAAGAAAAAGGAGAGGTTGCAACTGCTGCAGAAATATTGATTTGATCCAATTTATTTCATGCATGCATGTGGCACTTATGATTTGTTACCACAGTTGGATGGATGTAGTGGGAGTCTCTAAGATGAGAGCAACAGCCATGTGGTCTTTCCAGGTAAGAGGGAGAATCTCTTTTATATTTAGGGCTCAATTGTTAAAATAGCACCTAGCTTAATGGGTTTGGGCATTCGCCAACTTTGTGAAACCAAAGCCTGACATAGTATCCATAATCATGGCAGTATCTTTATCATTATTAAATTCAAGAGGGAAATTAAAGTCCCCGAGGATGGTAAAGTTAGGTTTGCCAAAACATTTTCCAGCAGATTTCCTTAAGTGTGTGCAAAGTCCAGCCAAGGTCCAGGAAACAGGTAAATGAGACCTCCCAAAAAGACGTCGCTATAGTTGATCTCAATCTCAAAGAGGAAAGCCTCACAAGCCTTGAAATTGAGAGTCGCAGATTTTTAATGTACTATGTTGCGATAGTTGTAAAGAACAATGGGAGAGCTAGGGAAAAGGGGGAAGGTACGTCCGTATCCCCTGGATGTAGATTAGTTTTATCAAAGGTGGACGGACCCAATGTAGTATGGAACGATCACAGTGAAGCAGTGTTTGGGAACCCACAAGGTAGGTTAAAAGGCCCCTCACACACCAACCTGGTTGGTGTCATGCTTCATCATTGGGGCCCCAACCGGGTCGCCGAATGCCCCCCGGTTGTGCTGCGACGCCTGACTACAGCGGAGCTGGTGTGGTGCAAGAGTGTGATGTAGTGATGATTAAAAACATATATCTCTGAGAATCCTTGCCATTAAAAGATTTATTCTTGGCGGCTCAGGATATAGATTAAAAATGTATGTGATGCAACTAATGGAGAAATAATTATCTGCTAGTTGGCTGTGTAGTGGGTCTACATGTTTCAGCTCACATATAAAATAAGGAGCTTTCGTCAGGACCAGTGTATAGTGAGTGGCAAAAAGTGAAGTGCCACGTGGTGAGTGAAAAAATATTAAAAAGGTTGTTTACCTACACACTCGCTAAGGTGTGTGGACACAGTGTCGTCAAAACTGCGGACACTGCGGCGCAAACCTGTGGAAGAAAACAAGACAGCACTGAAGACACCAATGAGAATTACACATGAAGTCCTGGAATGCAGGCAACTGTCAAATACATTCTTTCAGTGCTGTGATCAATCAAACCTGTCTTCAGAAAACGTACCGTAGGTGACACACACACTGTTGAGGTGTATCATGCTGCTAAGCGAAAAAAAGCGGAGGCAAGACCATTAGAGATGCTAGGTAAGTCGCAAAGCGCTATGTGAACTAGGGGTGCCAAGTGGTAAATAACACGGCAATACTACAGTGAGCAAGTTGTGAAATGTACACAAATAGCGCCAGGTGAATATACCGGCAATGACATGAGGTGTGTACACAGTGAGAGGCCCACTGAGCGCTGGTGAGATAAGGCTAAATGTAGCCCGCAAGCGCTAGAGGATATGGGTGGGCTCAGCTTAATAAAAAGGAACACAATGCGCAAAACAGGGAAGGGAAGGGGATAATTACACTATGGCTGAGTGAGAGCGCTGTGCAGGAAACGGGAGGGGGGCGCTCCTTTCAACAATTCTGTGGACAAAGGAAATATCAAGTTAAAGAGCGAGGTAGGATGGGAAGTAATGTTTCCCAGGGAGAGAGAGTAAAAGACACCTTACTTGGTTGTGAAGCTACCATCGCCTGGCACCTACTGTGGTCTCCCGAAGTCCCGGATGCTGAGGGACCCATGGGAAAAGGAGATAATATAGGGAGGTCCTCCATTGTGTACGTGCGTGTTTGCTGGAAAGCTCGGGCGGGGCCGAGTGAAACACGCATGCGTGTAAAGGTAGCGCGTGGTTGGCGCACTTGCGCGAATGGTGCCGGGGGGAGAATAGGAAACGCGCCTGCTCAAGGGAGCAAAGTAAGTACAGCGCGCATGCGTGGGAGGAGGAAGGTGTGTCACTGCACCTGTGCATGCGCGTAGGAAGGAACCACTTCGAAACAGGAATGTGCACAAACAACTGAGGCAAACCAAGTGCTTTGGGCCCATATGTTGAGAGAGACAAGAAAAACTCACAATTTAGAACGAGGTGGAGATGTTCGATGAGGTAAGAAATAAGTAAAGTGGAAAAGCCACGGAGTGTACATACACCTCTGATGCCAGCTAAGTAATTAAAGCCTGCAGTATGAAGTCAGGAAATATACACAAAGGCCTTGCACATGCGCGGTAGTGGCAATACCGGATGGCAAGACTAGCCGGTACTCAATAGGTCGGGGCTGAGCGCTATAAGATGAGAAAAAATTCTTAAGGGGTGCTCATGACATGTAGTGAATAGAGACCATGGATTAAGTATAGGCCTGTGATTCCAAAACAGATTGTTTGAGCCTATTACAGGGGTACACTTAGGACTTTCTCAAGCAGTTCCAGGGGATATTGTCGTTCAGACCGATGATATGGCTGGAAAGGCGATAAATCCATATTTGTTCCTGTTCCAGGAGGCGGGTCTGAATGTTGGGAAGGTTGTGGTCTAGGGCTTCGAGTATGACCCATCTCATATCGTTGGTCGTGTGTCCTTTTTCCAAGAAATGATTGGTCATTTTTGTGGTGTTTTTCTTGCAGCGTATTGTGCTGCGATGTTCGCAAATGCGGGTTTTGATTTTGCGGGTGGTCATGCCAATGTAGGTCAGATTGCATGGACATATAATCCGGTATACAACATTCTCAGTGTTACAATTGGTATGTTTGCGTAACTCCCATGTCCTTCCTGGTTCTAGGTTCAGGTATTTGGTTGTCTCTGTGATGTGGCATACGCTGCAATTGCCGCAAGGGTAGTGTCCTTGGATGTTGGGGAGGCCCCAAGCATTGAGCACCGTGTTGGAGGGTCTAGCTGGGAGACTCGGTCTGGTAGATACTATGGTGTCCTTGATGGATCTTGCTCTTTTGGTTGAGAGAAGGGGAGGATCCCATTTCAGGTGGCCTGTGTTCAGGATCTTCCAGTTCTTCTTGATGATCTGGGAAACTTTGTTGGTCACCGTGTTATAAGTGGTAACACACGTGAGTGGAGGAGGGGTGGGTTCTTTGGGGTAGGTTTCCAGTAAGCCTTCACGGTTTTGGTTTCTGGCCCTCTTATTGGCGGTCTTGGTGATGTGCTTCGGGTAGCCGCGTTGGTGTAGCTTATGGCAAAGGTCTTTGGCTTGCATTTTATAGTCTCTAGGGTCACTGCAGTTTCTGCGAAGTCGCAGAAATTGGCCATAAGGGAGGTTTTCGCGCAGGGCTCTGGGATGAAAACTGGAAAAATGCAGGAGGGAGTTACGGGCAGTGGGTTTGAAATGTGTCTTACTCATGAGTCCTCCTGAGACTGCTTGGATGTCAAGGTCTAGAAAAGTGGTTTGGTGTCTATCAAAACTGTGTGTGAAGCGTAGGTTGGGGTCACACGTGTTTAGCCAGTCACAAAAGGTGGTGAGTGATTCGCTCGATCCTTCCCAGATAAGGAGGATATCATCAATGTAGCGCTTGTAGAACTTGATTTGTGGGATACGTGGCTGGTTGTTACTGAGCAGATGTTTGGTCTCGAAGTTGAAGACATACAGGCCCGCTATGCTGGGTGCGAAAACGCTCCCCATCGATGTACCATACTTTTGGAGATAGAGCTTCCCCTCATATTCGAAGTAATTCTCTTTGAGTGCGAGGGTGGCGCACTTCAGTACGAATGAGGGAGGCGTGTGGTATTGCCAATCAGCCTCATTAAGGGCTTCCTCTAATACTCGTAGAGTGTCGTCTTGGGGGAGGCTAGTGTACAGACTTTCTACATCTAGTGATACCAAGAAGGAGCTGTTAGGGTCGTAGTGTATGTTAGCTAGGTATCCTAGAAGGTCTTTGGTGTCTTTGAGATACGTGCTGGTAGACTGGACCAGGGGTTGTAAGAAGTGGTCGCAGAACCGTGAAAGGGGTTCCAAAAGGGACCCGATGCCTGAAACGATAGGGCGACCAGGGGGAGGGATCTTGTTCTTATGAATTTTAGGAACAGTATAAAAGTATGGTATTTTCCCTTTAGTAGTGGTAAGGAATTTGGCCTCGCTTTTCGAAATCTGGCCATTCTGTTCCGCTTCTTCCACTAGGGTTTGGATGTTCATTCTTAGCGAGATACTGGGGTCATGTGTGAGCCGTTCATAGTTCTTTGTGTCATTGAGTAGGCGTTGACATTCTTGGTGATAGTCCTCTTTGTTGAGGATTACCGTGCCTCCCCCTTTATCGGCTGGTTTAATGATTATATCGGGGTTGTTCTTCAATGATTGTAGGGCCAGACGTTCTTGTCTGCTGGTGTTTTGGAATGTGTGGGGTTCCTTAAGGGCTTCAATTTCCTTAAACACCGCTTGCTCGTAGACTAGGATTTCAGGAGGAATCGAGCTGGGGGGTGGCATGAAGGTAGATTTTACCCGAAGGGTGGTGTCCCCCTGATCACAAGGGTCAGGGAGAGCAGGAGTGGTCTCAAAGAATGCCTTAAGTTTTAGTTTGCGAAAAAATTCAGCTAGTTCACAATGTAGTTTGAATTTATCAAGTTTGGTCGTGGGGGCATAGCCGAGGCCTTTCTCAAGGATGGCTTCCTCTGTGGGTGTTAGAACATGTTGAGAGAGGTTGGTAATGAGACTTAACGTGTGCTCGGGCCTGGTTGTTGATCTCTGGTTTGGCTCCTCGTCTGTGCTCCCTGTGGAGGGTCGTCTTGCCAGTGTACTGTGTTCCCTCTGCGTCTCCTTCCGCGGCCCCTTCGGCCTCTTCCTAAAAAAGACTGTGGTTGGTTCTGGTTCATGTATGGAGGTGGTGGACCAAATGGTGGGTTCCAGCCATACCCGAATTGTGGGTGTATGGGGGGATACATGGATGGGTATAGTACGTTGGGTCCCCGGGGCCCCGGGGTCCACGGTTGTGGCCATCCTGTGGGGCCCCCTCTGCCTTGTTGACGTCGGCGGTAGCTGCTGTTACTGGAGCCGCTGCTTCCGGATGAGTCTTCATCTGATGATGTCCCTGACATGTCCGCCCGATTAGGTGGTTGGTAGTCCGCTGCGGCGTAGGGGTAGGTCTTTGTATAAGAGAATCTCTTAAGATCCTTTTGAAATTTGGTGATTTTACTTTGGGTGAGACCTTCTTTGTATTCGTTTATTTCCTTGTTGGTTTCCTCTAGTTTCTTCTTGAAGGAGGAGAGAGTGGCTTTGAAGTGAGTTTCGGTGGTTTGTATTTCAATAAGGAATGCGTCAGAGAGGCGTTTAGATGTTTGGATGATGAGAATCATCCAGTCACGTGTGCATCTCCATGCTATTTGTGCCCAATCCTTACGAAAGGTGGGATCTTCTAGAAAGATGCGAGGGGCATTCGTGACTATCAGGCCTCTAGGTGCGGTATTGTTCCTTAGATATTCGGTTAGAATTACCCCGTGGAGTATGGTTCTTATTCGGTTGCGCTTTTTCTCATTCAAGTTGTCCCAATCCGCTGTTTGTGCAATCGAGGTTGCCAGATTGAAGTCTGCCAGTAATGGAGGGTTGTCAAGAATGCTGTTGACATCATCCAAGGTAAACCCTAAGCCAGGGTTCTCAGCCATAGTGAAAAAAAGGGGGGGGGTTAGTGGTGTTTGCGTAAGGTAAGGGAAAATAACTGCTCTCACAGCTGTGCGCTGTGAATAAATGTAAAGAACAATGGGAGAGCTAGGGAAAAGGGGGAAGGTACGTCCGTATCCCCTGGATGTAGATTAGTTTTATCAAAGGTGGACGGACCCAATGTAGTACGGTACGATCACACTGAAGCAGTGTTTGGGAACCCACAAGGTAGGTTAAAAGGCCCCTCACACACCAACCTGGTTGGTGTCATGCTTCATCATTGGGGCCCCAACCGGGTGGCCGAATGCCCCCCGGTTGTGCTGCGACGCCTGACTACAGCGGAGCTGGTGTGGTGCAAGAGTGTGATGTAGTGATGATTAAAAACATATATCTCTGAGAATCCTTGCCATTAAAAGATTTATTCTTGGCGGCTCAGGATATAGATTAAAAAGGTATGTGATGCAACTAATGGAGAAATAATTATCTGCTAGTTGGCTGTGTAGTGGGTCTACATGTTTCAGCTCACATATAAAATAAGGAGCTTTCGTCAGGACCAGTGTATAGTGAGTGGCAAAAAGTGAAGTGCCACGTGGTGAGTGAAAAAATATTAAAAAGGTTGTTTACCTACACACTCGCTAAGGTGTGTGGACACAGTGTCGTCAAAACTGCGGACACTGCGGCGCAAACCTGTGGAAGAAAACAAGACAGCACAGAAGACACCAATGAGAATTACACATGAAGTCCTGGAATGCAGGCAACTGTCAAATACATTCTTTCAGTGCTGTGATCAATCAAACCTGTCTTCAGAAAACGTACCGTAGGTGACACACACACTGTTGAGGTGTATCATGCTGCTAAGCGAAAAAAAGCGGAGGCAAGACCATTAGAGATGCTAGGTAAGTCGCAAAGCGCTATGTGAACTAGGGGTGCCAAGTGGTAAATAACACGGCAATACTACAGTGAGCAAGTTGTGAAATGTACACAAATAGCGCCAGGTGAATATACCGGCAATGACATGAGGTGTGTACACAGTGAGAGGCCCACTGAGCGCTGGTGAGATAAGGCTAAATGTAGCCCGCAAGCGCTAGAGGATATGGGTGGGCTCAGCTTAATAAAAAGGAACACAATGCGCAAAACAGGGAAGGGAAGGGGATAATTACACTATGGCTGAGTGAGAGCGCTGTGCAGGAAACGGGAGGGGGGCGCTCCTTTCAACAATTCTGTGGACAAAGGAAATATCAAGTTAAAGAGCGAGGTAGGATGGGAAGTAATGTTTCCCAGGGAGAGAGAGTAAAAGACACCTTACTTGGTTGTGAAGCTACCATCGCCTGGCACCTACTGTGGTCTCCCGAAGTCCCGGATGCTGAGGGACCCATGGGAAAAGGAGATAATATAGGGAGGTCCTCCATTGTGTACGTGCGTGTTTGCTGGAAAGCTCGGGCGGGGCCGAGTGAAACACGCATGCGTGTAAAGGTAGCGCGTGGTTGGCGCACTTGCGCGAATGGTGCCGGGGGGAGAATAGGAAACGCGCCTGCTCAAGGGAGCAAAGTAAGTACTGCGCGCATGCGTGGGAGGAGGAAGGTGTGTCACTGCACCTGTGCATGCGCGTAGGAAGGAACCACTTCGAAACAGGAATGTGCACAAACAACTGAGGCAAACCAAGTGCTTTGGGCCCATATGTTGAGAGAGACAAGAAAAACTCACAATTTAGAACGAGGTGGAGATGTTCGATGAGGTAAGAAATAAGTAAAGTGGAAAAGCCACGGAGTGTACATACACCTCTGATGCCAGCTAAGTAATTAAAGCCTGCAGTATGAAGTCAGGAAATATACACAAAGGCCTTGCACATGCGCGGTAGTGGCAATACCGGATGGCAAGACTAGCCGGTACTCAATAGGTCGGGGCTGAGCGCTATAAGATGAGAAAAAATTCTTAAGGGGTGCTCATGACATGTAGTGAATAGAGACCATGGATTAAGTATAGGCCTGTGATTCCAAAACAGATTGTTTGAGCCTATTACAGGGGTACACTTAGGACTTTCTCAAGCAGTTCCAGGGGATATTGTCGTTCAGACCGATGATATGGCTGGAAAGGCGATAAATCCATCTTTGTTCCTGTTCCAGGAGGCGGGTCTGAATGTTGGGAAGGTTGTGGTCTAGGGCTTCGAGTATGACCCATCTCATATCGTTGGTCGTGTGTCCTTTTTCCAAGAAATGATTGGTCATTTTTGTGGTGTTTTTCTTGCAGCGTATTGTGCTGCGATGTTCGCAAATGCGGGTTTTGATTTTGCGGGTGGTCATGCCAATGTAGGTCAGATTGCATGGACATATAATCCGGTATACAACATTCTCAGTGTTACAATTGGTATGTTTGCGTAACTCCCATGTCCTTCCTGGTTCTAGGTTCAGGTATTTGGTTGTCTCTGTGATGTGGCATACGCTGCAATTGCCGCAAGGGTAGTGTCCTTGGATGTTGGGGAGGCCCCAAGCATTGAGCACCGTGTTGGAGGGTCTAGCTGGGAGAGTCGGTCTGGTAGATACTATGGTGTCCTTGATGGATCTTGCTCTTTTGGTTGAGAGAAGGGGAGGTTCCCATTTCAGGTGGCCTGTGTTCAGGATCTTCCAGTTCTTCTTGATGATCTGGGAAACTTTGTTGGTCACCGTGTTATAAGTGGTAACACACGTGAGTGGAGGAGGGGTGGGTTCTTTGGGGTAGGTTTCCAGTAAGCCTTCACGGTTTTGGTTTCTGGCCCTCTTATTTGCGGTCTTGGTGATGTGCTTCGGGTAGCCGCGTTGGTGTAGCTTATGGCAATGGTCTTTGGCTTGCATTTTATAGTCTCTAGGGTCACTGCAGTTTCTGCGAAGTCGCAGAAATTGGCCATAAGGGAGGTTTTCGCGCAGGGCTCTGGGATGAAAACTGGAAAAATGCAGGAGGGAGTTACGGGCAGTGGGTTTGAAATGTGTCTTACTCATGAGTCCTCCTGAGACTGCTTGGATGTCAAGGTCTAGAAAAGTGGTTTGGTGTCTATCAAAACTGTGTGTGAAGCGTAGGTTGGGGTCACACGTGTTTAGCCAGTCATAAAAGGTGGTGAGTGATTCGCTCGATCCTTCCCAGATAGGGAGGATATCATCAATGTAGCGCTTGTAGAACTTGATTTGTGGGATACGTGGCTGGTTGTTACTGAGCAGATGTTTGGTCTCGAAGTTGAAGACATACAGGCCCGCTATGCTGGGTGCGAAAACGCTCCCCATCGATGTACCATACTTTTTGAGATAGAGCTTCCCCTCATATTCGAAGTAATTCTCTTTGAGTGCGAGGGTGGCGCACTTCAGTACGAATGAGGGAGGCATGTGGTATTGCCAATCAGCCTCATTAAGGGCTTCCTCTAATACTCGTAGAGTGTCGTCTTGGGGGAGGCTAGTGTACAGACTTTCTACATCTAGTGATACCAAGAAGGAGCTGTTAGGGTCGTAGTGTATGTTAGCTAGGTATCCTAGAAGGAGTTTGGTGTCTTTGAGATACGTGCTGGTAGACTGGACCAGGGGTTGTAAGAAGTGGTCGCAGAACCGTGAAAGGGGTTCCAAAAGGGACCCGATGCCTGAAACGATAGGGCGACCAGGGGGAGGGATCCTGTTCTTATGAATTTTAGGAACAGTATAAAAGTATGGTATTTTCCCTTTAGTAGTGGTAAGGAATTTAGCCTCGCTTTTCGAAATCTGGCCATTCTGTTCCGCTTCTTCCACTAGGGTTTGGATGTTCATTCTTAGCGAGATACTGGGGTCATGTGTGAGCCGTTCATAGTTCTTTGTGTCATTGAGTAGGCGTTGACATTCTTGGTGATAGTCCTCTTTGTTGAGGATTACCGTGCCTCCCCCTTTATCGGCTGGTTTAATGATTATATCGGGGTTGTTCTTCAATGATTGTAGGGCCAGACGTTCTTGTCTGCTGGTGTTTTGGAATGTGTGGGGTTCCTTAAGGGCTTCAATTTCCTTAAACACCGCTTGCTCGTAGACTAGGATTTCAGGAGGAATCGAGCTGGGGGGTGGCATGAAGGAAGATTTTACCCGAAGGGTGGTGTCCCCCTGATCACAAGGGTCAGGGAGAGTAGGAGTGGTCTCAAAGAATGCCTTAAGTTTTAGTTTGCGAAAAAATTCAGCTAGTTCGCAATGTAGTTTGAATTTATCAAGTTTGGTCGTGGGGGCATAGCCGAGGCCTTTCTCAAGGATGGCTTCCTCTGTGGGTGTTAGAACATGTTAAGAGAGGTTGGTAATGAGACTTAACGTGTGCTCGGGCCTGGTTGTTGATCTCTGGTTTGGCTCCTCGTCTGTGCTCCCTGTGGAGGGTCGTCTTGCCAGTGTACTGTGTTCCCTCTGCGTCTCCTTCCGCGGCCCATTCGGCCTCTTCCTAAAAAAGACTGTGGTTGGTTCTGGTTCATGTATGGAGGTGGTGGACCAAATGGTGGGTTCCAGCCATACCCGAATTGTGGGTGTATGGGGGGATACATGGATGGGTATAGTACGTTGGGTCCCCGGGGCCCCGGGGTCCACGGTTGTGGCCATCCTGTGGGGCCTTGTTGACGTCGGCGGTAGCTGCTGTTACTGGAGCCGCTGCTTCCGGATGAGTCTTCATCTGATGATGTCCCTGACATGTCCGCCCGATTAGGTGGTTGGTAGTCCGCTGCGGCGTAGGGGTAGGTCTTTGTATAAGAGAATCTCTTAAGATCCTTTTGAAATTTGGTGATTTTACTTTGGGTGAGACCTTCTTTGTATTCGTTTATTTCCTTGTTGGTTTCCTCTAGTTTCTTCTTGAAGGAGGAGAGAGTGGCTTTGAAGTGAGTTTCGGTGTATTTCAATAAGGAATGCGTCAGAGAGGCGTTTAGATGTTTGGATGATGAGAATCATCCAGTCACGTGTGCATCTCCATGCTATTTGTGCCCAATCCTTACGAAAGGTGGGATCTTCTAGAAAGATGCGAGGGGCATTCGTGACTATCAGGCCTCTAGGTGCGGTATTGTTCCTTAGATATTCGGTTAGAATTACCCCGTGGAGTATGGTTCTTATTCGGTTGCGCTTTTTCTCATTCAAGTTGTCTCAATCAGCTGTTTGTGCAATCGAGGTTGCCAGATTGAAGTCTGCCAGTAATGGAGGGTTGTCAAGAATGCTGTTGGTAAGGGAAAATAACTGCTCTCACAGCTGTGCGCTGTGAATAAATGTAAAGAACCTACCTTGTGGGTTCCCAAACACTGCTTCACTGTGATCGTACCATACTACATTGGGTCCGTCCACCTTTGATAAAACTAATCTACATCCAGGGGATACGGACGTACCTTCCCCCTTTTCCCTAGCTCTCCCATTGTTCTTTACATTTATTCACAGCGCACAGCTGTGAGAGCAGTTATTTTCCCTTACCTTACGCAAACACCACTAACCCCCCCCCCCCTTTTTTTCACTATGGCTGAGAACCCTGGCTTAGGGTTTACCTTGGATGATGTCAACAGCATTCTTGACAACCCTCCATTACTGGCAGACTTCAATCTGGCAACCTCGATTGCACAAACAGCTGATTGGGACAACTTGAATGAGAAAAAGCGCAACCGAATAAGAACCATACTCCACGTTGTAATTCTAACCGAATATCTAAGGAACAATACCGCACCTAGAGGCCTGATAGTCACGAATGCCCCTCGCATCTTTCTAGAAGATCCCACCTTTCGTAAGGATTGGGCACAAATAGCATGGAGATGCACACGTGACTGGATGATTCTCATCATCCAAACATCTAAACGCCTCTCTGACGCATTCCTTATTGAAATACAAACCACCGAAACTCACTTCAAAGCCACTCTCTCCTCCTTCAAGAAGAAACTAGAGGAAACCAACAAGGAAATAAACGAATACAAAGATGGTCTCACCCAAAGTAAAATCACCAAATTTCAAAAGGATCTAAAGAGATTCTCTTATACAAAGACCTACCCCTACGCCGCAGCGGACTACCAACCACCTAATCGGGTGGACATGTCAGGGACATCATCAGATGAAGACTCATCCGGAAGCAGCGGCTCCAGTAACAGCAGCTACCGCCGACGTCAACAAGGCAGAGGGGGCCCCACAGGATGGCCACAACCGTGGACCCCGGGGCCCCGGGGACCCAACGTACTATACGCATCCATGTATACCCCCATATACCCACAATTCGGGTATGGCTGGAATCCACCATTTGGTCCACCACCTCCATACATGAACCAGAACCAACCACAGTCTTTTTTAGGAAGAGGCCGAAGGGGCTGCGGAAGGAGACGCAGAGGGAACACAGTACACTGGCAAGACGACCCTCCACAGGGAGCACAGACGAGGAGCCAAACCAGAGATCAACAACCAGGCCCGAGCACACGTTAAGTCTCATTACCAACCTCTCTCAACATGTTCTAACACCCACAGAGGAAGCCATCCTTGAGAAAGGCCTCGGCTATGCCCCCACGACCAAACTTGATAAATTCAAACTACATTGCGAACTAGCTGAATTTTTTCGCAAACTAAAACTTAAGGCATTCTTTGAGACCACTCCTACTCTCCCTGACCCTTGTGATCAGGGGGACACCACCCTTCGGGTAAAATCTACCTTCATGCCACCCCCCAGCTCGATTCCTCCTGAAATCCTAGTCTACGAGCAAGCGGTGTTTAAGGAAATTGAAGCCCTTAGGGAACCCCACACATTCCAAAACACCAGCAGACAAGAACGTCTGGCCCTACAATCATTGAAGAACAACCCCGATATAATCATTAAACCAGCCGATAAAGGGGGAGGCACGGTAATCCTCAACAAAGAGGACTATCACCAAGAATGTCAACGCCTACTCAATGACACAAAGAACTATGAACGGCTCACACATGACCCCAGTATCTCGCTAAGAATGAACATCCAAACCCTAGTGGAAGAAGCGGAACAGAATGGCCAGATTTCGAAAAGCGAGGCCAAATTCCTTACCACTACTAAAGGGAAAATACCATACTTTTATACTGTTCCTAAAATTCATAAGAACAAGATCCCTCCCCCTGGTCGCCCTATCGTTTCAGGCATCGGGTCCCTTTTGGAACCCCTTTCACGGTTCTGCGACCACTTCTTACAACCCCTGGTCCAGTCTACCAGCACGTATCTCAAAGACACCAAAGACCTTCTAGGATACCTAGCTAACATACACTAACAGCTCCTTCTTGGTATCACTAGATGTAGAAAGTCTGTACACTAGCCTCCCCCAAGACGACACTCTACGAGTATTAGAGGAAGCCCTTAATGAGGCTGATTGGCAATACCACACGCCTCCCTCATTCGTACTGAAGTGCGCCACCCTCGCACTCAAAGAGAATTACTTCGAATATGAGGGGAAGCTCTATCTCCAAAAGTATGGTACATCGATGGGGAGCGTTTTCGCACCCAGCATAGCGGGCCTGTATGTCTTCAACTTCGAGACCAAACATCTGCTCAGTAACAACCAGCCACGTATCCCACAAATCAAGTTCTACAAGCGCTACATTGATGATATCCTCCTTATCTGGGAAGGATCGAGCGAATCACTCACCATCTTTTGTGACTGGCTAAACACGTGTGACCCCAACCTACGCTTCACACACAGTTTTGATAGACACCAAACCACTTTTCTAGACCTTGACATCCAAGCAGTCTCAGGAGGACTCATGAGTAAGACACATTTCAAACCCACTGCCCGTAACTCCCTCCTGCATTTTTCCAGTTTTCATCCCAGAGCCCTGCGCGAAAACCTCCCTTATGGCCAATTTCTGCGACTTCGCAGAAACTGCAGTGACCCTAGAGACTATAAAATGCAAGCCAAAGACCTTTGCCATAAGCTACACCAACGCGGCTACCCGAAGCACATCACCAAGACCGCCAATAAGAGGGCCAGAAACCAAAACCGTGAAGGCTTACTGGAAACCTACCCCAAAGAACCCACCCCTCCTCCACTCACGTGTGTTACCACTTATAACACGGTGACCAACAAAGTTTCCCAGATCATCAAGAAGAACTGGAAGATCCTGAACACAGGCCACCTGAAATGGGAACCTCCCCTTCTCTCAACCAAAAGAGCAAGATCCATCAAGGACACCATAGTATCTACCAGACCGAGTCTCCCAGCTAGACACTCCAACACGGTGCTCAATGCTTGGGGCCTCCCCAACATCCAAGGACACTACCCTTGCGGCAATTGCAGCGTATGCCACATCACAGAGACAACCAAATAAATGAACCTAGAACCAGGAAGGACATGGGAGTTACGCAAACATACCAATTGTAACACTGAGAATGTTGTATACCGGATTATATGTCCATGCAATCTGACCTACATTGGCATGACCACCCGCAAAATCAAAACCCGCATTTGCGAACATCGCAGCACAATACGCTGCAAGAAAAACACCACAAAAATGACCAATCATTTCTTGGAAAAAGGACACACGACCAACGATATGAGATGGGTCATACTCGAAGCCCTAGACCACAACCTTCCCAACATTCAGACCCGCCTCCTGGAACAGGAACAAAGATGGATTTATCGCCTTTCCAGCCATATCATCGGTCTGAACGACAATATCCCCTGGAACTGCTTGAGAAAGTCCTAAGTGTACCCCTGTAATAGGCTCAAACCATCTGTTTTGGAATCACAGGCCTATACTTAATCCATGGTCTCTATTCACTACATGTCATGAGCACCCCTTAAGAATTTTTTCTCATCTTATAGCGCTCAGCCCCGACCTATTGAGTACCGGCTAGTCTTGCCATCCGGTATTGCCACTACCGCGCATGTGCAAGGCCTTTGTGTATATTTCCTGACTTCATACTGCAGGCTTTAATTACTTAGCTGGCATCAGAGGTGTATGTACACTCCGTGGCTTTTCCACTTTACTTATTTCTTACCTCATCGAACATCTCCACCTCGTTCTAAATTGTGAGTTTTTCTTGTCTCTCTCAACATATGGGCCCAAAGCACTTGGTTTGCCTCAGTTGTTTGTGCACATTCCTGTTTCGAAGTGGTTCCTTCCTACGCGCATGCACAGGTGCAGTGACACACCTTCCTCCTCCCACGCATGCGCGCAGTACTTACTTTGCTCCCTTGAGCAGGCGCGTTTCCTATTCTCCCCCCGGCACCATTCGCGCAAGTGCGCCAACCACGCGCTACCTTTACACGCATGCGTGTTTCACTCGGCCCCGCCCGAGCTTTCCAGCAAACACGCACGTACACAATGGAGGACCTCCCTATATTATCTCCTTTTCCCATGGGTCCCTCAGCATCCAGGACTTCGGGAGACCACAGTAGGTGCCAGGCGATGGTAGCTTCACAACCAAGTAAGGTGTCTTTTACATTACTTCCCATCCTACCTCGCTCTTTAACTTGATATTTCCTTTGTCCACAGAATTGTTGAAAGGAGCGCCCCCCTCCCGTTTCCTGCACAGCGCTCTCTCTCAGCCATAGTGTAATTATCCCCTTCCCTTCCCTGTTTTGCGCATTGTGTTCCTTTTTATTAAGCTGAGCCCACCCATATCCTCTAGCGCTTGCGGGCTACATTTAGCCTTATCTCACCAGCGCTCAGTGGGCCTCTCACTGTGTACACACCTCATATCATTGCCGGTATATTCACCTGGCGCTATTTGTGTACATTTCACAACTTGCTCACTGTAGTATTGCCGTGTTATTTACCACTTGGCACCCCTAGTTCACATAGCGCTTTGCGACTTACCTAGCATCTCTAATGGTCTTGCCTCCGCATTTTTTCGCTTAGCAGCATGATACACCTCAACAGTGTGTGTGTCACCTACGGTACGTTTTCTGAAGACAGGTTTGATTGATCACAGCACTGAAAGAATGTATTTGACAGTTGCCTGCATTCCAGGACTTCATGTGTAATTCTCATTGGTGTCTTCTGTGCTGTCTTGTTTTCTTCCACAGGTTTGCGCCGCAGTGTCCGCAGTTTTGACGACACTGTGTCCACACACCTTAGCGAGTGTGTAGGTAAACAACCTTTTTAATATTTTTTCACTCACCACGTGGCACTTCACTTTTTGCCACTCACTATACACTGGTCCTGACGAAAGCTCCTTATTTTATATGTGAGCTGAAACATGTAGACCCACTACACAGCCAACTAGCAGATAATTATTTCTCCATTAGTTGCATCACATACCTTTTTAATCTATATCCTGAGCCGCCAAGAATAAATCTTTTAATGGCAAGGATTCTCAGAGATATATGTTTTTAATCATCACTACATCACACTCTTGCACCACACCAGCTCCGCTGTAGTCAGGCGTCGCAGCACAACCGGGGGGCATTCGGCCACCCGGTTGGGGCCCCAATGATGAAGCATGACACCAACCAGGTTGGTGTGTGAGGGACCTTTTAACCTACCTTGTGGGTTCCTATGTTGCGATAGATCATATCTAACCCTCCCCCTAACTTGTTTGATCGGTCTTGTTTTAAAATTGTATAGCCAATAGGAATAGTTATGGTTAGGTCCAGGCCAAAAGATTCATGCAGCCAAGTTTCAGTAAAATAAATAATATCAAGTTTATACATTTAAATGAATTTTTCAATTTTAGACTTGTTTCTCACTAGTGTTCTTACGTTTATGAGGAAACATTGCATATTGGCTAATGGCCTCTTTGTAGGCTCCCGAGTGGATGCCTATAAGTTACTTAGCAATGGAGAAGAGAGATTGAGCTTAAAGGTCTCGACCACCTCAGAAGAAATGGTAGTGGGAACAATTAAAGTGCGTACAGAGAAGCATATGCTGAGAGTCCAGAGTCTCAAAATTAAAGGATAAACACAAAACAATTTATCTGGATTACAAAGTGCAAATAGTGCCTCTTTTAAATAAACACATTGACTGGACCCTTCTAATGTGAAAGATCCAGTAGTTTTGGCATTTGGTACTGTCCAGGCACAGACGGGCTTACTTTTGACATGCCTTTGACTCTGGCTAGACCATTAGACCTAGCTAGACTATTGCTTACCAGAAAGAAAGAGTGACCTCAAAACAGCAAATTCTTGAAATCCTTTAGGAATCCTTGCAAGTTGGAGATGTTTATGGATATTTAAACCAATTACAATATGGGAAAACTGCAAGGGTTGAATTAGAAATATTGAAGAGAGAAAGGAATTATTGTCTGTGTCTGTACTCCTGAGATCAGTACCAAGAATTTGCATGTTGAAAAGGCAATGTTCTACAGTACATTCCTACCGAATGCTTCTGCCCGGTTACTCCTAGGAGTTCCCAAATTTCAATCTGTCTCCCGTGGCCTCTCCCAGTTCCATTGGCTTCCCATATAAATAGTATAATCTTTAAGGCCCTATGCATCACCTTCAAGGTGATGCATGATGTAGGACCTACGTATTTTAAACAAAGCTTCCAATGATACACCCCATATAGATTACTTAGATCCTCCTCAGCCCGAGACCTTTGAACCTCCTGAGGCGGAAGCCGGGAGTGCTTTGTACTATATTTTTAAAAAACTGTAGATTTTAATCTGTATCTGCCTACCTGTTGAATTGTGCATCCCGCGCAGCTGGTCTCTCGCTGTAGCGGCCGCAAGCCCTCTCATCCCACCTCGGGACGGCAATCCGCCTTCCTTCCTATATAATATGTGTCATTGGCGGACGCGCAGCGGACGCGTGCAGCGGGCGCGCCGACTGCGCGCCGAAGGAGCGCCAAAGGAAAGCCCGTCTGCGCCCGTCCGCGACTGGCCGGGGCAAGGGGCCATATCTCTTTCCGGACATAATCAAATCCCTTCCCCACCTATTTATTATTCTCACCATGACCTATTGGCATATGCAGGCAAAGTGGGTAATACCGGAAGGCCTTGTTCTAGAGCGGAACCAGGCCTATCCCATGGGCCCTTCTCTTGCCATGCGTGCCATTGGTCTAGTATGGGTATTTCTCAACTGGGCAATCTTTCAACCCATGCCACCAGTAACATGACTCTTAGTTGTTTATATCTCAATGCTAGATCTTTACCCAAACACGCTTTAGATGTTTGGGACCTTCTTACTTCTAAAACTCCAGACCTACTTTTTATTACTGAAACTTGGCTGTCCGACCACAATGCCCCTGATTTAGCCAATGCTCTCCCCGTTAACTATAAAATCATCACACAAGATAGATCTGGTAAGAGAGGAGGAGGAGTGGCAGTGATATTTAAAGAGCAGTTAACTTGCCTAGTGGAACCAACAGCCTCCTATAGTGAACATCAGACCCTATCTTTCAGAGTCCTCCACGAGGGCCTTACCATACTGGCTGGAGCTGTAATATACAACCCCCCAGGACAACAAACCAATCTTGGAGCCAAACTGCTCAATCAACTCCTGCCACTCTGCATAAAATTTAAGAATTACCTCATTGTTGGCGATTTTAACATTCAGTACGAAATAGCGGAGGCATTAGGAACCTCCCAATTAAAACAAGATATGGAGATATTAAATCTGAAGCAATGGATTGTAGGCCCCACTCATACAGCCGGCCACACATTGGACCTATTGTTCACCAACATTGCATCAACTCATGTATCTGAGGTTCAGCCTCTATCTTGGTCAGACCATTTTCTTATATCTTTTCTACTTGATGTCCCTTGTAAGCCCCAGAAACCCAATAAAGCTCAAAGAATCTCCAAACGAGCATGGAGATTAGTCGAGGAATCGAATTTCGACACACATTTTCAGGAGGTCGATCTCCAATTCTCTATCGACGCTCCCGTTTGTACGGACGTCGCTTCCCTCGATGCCGGTATACTACAAACCTTAAATAAAATAGTCCCTATACGGGTAACTAGGAAAAGGCTCCAACAGAAAAATGGTATACCCCTTATCTTAAAAGTCTTAAAAGGGAATGCCAAAAGCTTGAACATCTCTGGAGGCAATCCAAGGACAAGACAGCCAAACTTACACTTAAACTTAACTATATCCACAATCGGAAAAAGTATACTCTAGCCATCAAGTATGCTAAGAAAGTTCATTTTACTCAGCGCATAGAGGAGAACAGTAACTCCGCGAAAGAACTATATAAGATAGTGAAAGAACTGAGTAAACCTGCCAGCATCTCTCAAACACTTACTCCCACGGTTGAAGCTTGTAACCGCTTTAGTACCTTTTTCTCAGAAAAAATCAAGAAAATTTACTCAAACTTCTCCCCCCGATCTGCTAATATCAATACAGAAAAATCCCCTAACACCATATCAGATTCAGATACCCCAGACATGGGAACGATCCCCTGTCTAGCGGACTTTGAACCACTCTCAGTGGAAGATGTTTTAACAGCAATGCAATCAGTTAAATCGGGCTCTCCCTTGGATCCCTGCCCTCATTTTGTGTTCTCCAAGATTGCACTAACGCTCTGCCCCTTGGTCACTCAACTTTTTAATAAATCTCTTAAAACTGCCATATTTCCCAATGTCTGGAAGCATGCAGCTGTGATCCCTTTCCTGAAGAAATTGGGTTCCGATATTGCCAACCCTGAGAACTATAGACCTATTTCTCAGCTCCCATATCTCTCTAAAGTTCTAGAAAAATTGGTCAATGCCCAACTGACCAAATACTTAGAAACTAACCTCGACCTGTCAGCAGCATTTGATACGGTCTCCCATCAATGTCTGTTGAAAATACTTCGCAACAAGGGAGTGCAGTCCAATGCCCTGAACTGGTTGCACTCCTTCTTGAGTAACCGCACCCAGACTGTACACATGGGCCAATCTCATTCCAGCTCTCTCTACCTCCATTGACTGCGGGGTCCCCCAGGGCGCATCGCTGAGCCCCACCCTCTTCAATGTTTATATGTCATCTTTGGCTGACATTGGAAGGAAGTGGGGCATTGGCATGTGCTCATATGCGGACGACACGCAGTTAGTGGTGGCTTTAAATGAAAAATCTGAAATTATTAAAACTAAATTACAAGGCTGCCTTGCTGAAATGGCTCATTGGATGCACTCTCACTGCTTGAAGCTAAATGCTGGAAAATCGGAGATCCTCTTATTTGGGGGAGCCAAGCAAATCTGGGATGCCACGTGGTGGCCTCCCACGTTGGGCCTGGCCCCCACCCCCAAACAACACGCCAGGAATCTGGGAATTATCATGGATGATGAGCTATCCATGAAAGATCATGTACGATCCCTCTGTGGTAAGGGCTTCGCCGTCTTGAAACTCCTAGCGAGGCTATTCCCATGGATACCGCTGAACTGCAGACGTTCAGTTACCCAGGCCTTACTGGTCAGTCGTCTTGACTATGGGAATGCACTATTTGTAGGGATGAATGAACATCTTTTTTCTCGCCTACAGGTTCTGCAAAATGCAGCCGCCAAACTGATTTGCGATAAAGGCAAGTTAGACTCGGCATCAGAATGCCTGGAAGCCCTCCACTGGCTTCCTGTGCGCCAGAGGGCCGCATTCAAGCTTCTCTGTCATGCCCATAGAGCCCTGCACAGGACAGGTCCCATCATGCTCCAGGACAAAATGGAATTCTATGTCCCTACCAGGAACCTACGCTCCACTCAATCAGCATTAGCAAGGACGAAACGTATATATAAAGCCAGAACTGGCAGCCGCACTTTTTCTTACTTAGCGGCCAAAAGATGGAACGAGCTTCCAGATGATCTCAGACACACCACCAATTACCTTCTGTTCCATAAAAAGCTGAAAACGCACCTTTTCCCCTCTTCTCACTAACATCCTTCTGATATAGCTATTAGCTGTGTTCATCTGGTTTAAGCGCCGTGATATCCCTCGGGATGAGTGATGCGCTCTACAAATACCATAAATAAATAAATAAAATAAATAAACCTAATAGTACCCAAATTCAAAAGATCAAATTGGGGAAGCATGAATTTTTTTATCTGCACAGCTAAGCTCTGGAACTCTATGCCCCCTCAGCGTAAGAACAAAACAGAATTGATGTCCCTCTGGAAAGCTCAGAAACCTGGCTCTTTAATAGATCGTGCTTCCTCCTTGTTCCTACAGTCTTTTTGTTTCCTGGAACGAAGAACAAATTGCTGCTCCACTTTAATATCCTTCTTTTTATGACTTATCTATAGTGGAACGCCCAAAGTTCGTCACATTTGCTAGTTTGATGCCATCCACATTTTTTGATTGAATATAAATTCAATTAAGCTGCACCTATATACCACTGCCTACCTATGACAAGGTGCCAAAGTGAATTTATGGATGGGTTGTATAGAGAGGTAAGGTTTCAAGAGTGTGTATCTGTCTTGTGGCCTATTTGGGTAATGTTATTTGTAATGCATGATGTCTAGAGAGGTGCACTTACTATGATTTGTCTTTGCACTTAGGCAAAAGGCTGAATTAAAAGAGCAGTGAGGGATAGAATGATTAGGCATTAAAGTTGGTGAATGTGTGAGTAAGAAATTTATGAGTGAATTCTAACCTAGTTGGGAAGTGATTTCATGTTGTGCGTTTATGCAGAAAATGCAACGTCTATGTTGCACAAAGTTTTTCACAGTGCATATGCAAGTCCTTTAGGAAATATGTGAAAATAGACATGGTCAGGCCATGCATACCAGAGTGGTCGGCATCATGCAGCTGAAACCACATAGAGTGCAGAGCACCCCCTATATATTGTACATGCTTCAATTGACTATAGTGGAGCATTCTATTGGCATGATGGGGCGAGGTAGAAAACTATATGCATATTCATAATACAACTCGCTGTCGTATATGCCCTGGGTAGTGGCTATTAAGTGGCAGAGGGGCAGCCATGTGACTGCACTTTATGCCACCAACTTTTCCATATGCAAAGATATGTCCTTCAAAAGTGATAGCAGAATATCCAATGTAAATGGGCATTATACAATGAGCCATAGGATAGATATCCTCTCAACAGTGAATCGTGGAGCAGCAGAGGTAGAACCTCTCTCTGATGTGTTTATATGGGCTATACAGGTATATGGTTGATGACTCCACTTAAGCAGTTTATTCAAGCAATTGTCATATACTCATTCTAGAAACCATTCTATGGGCAATAGGGGTGGGCGATAAATTCCGCTTTGCTGGTGTTGTTCACTGAGTTTTGCCCACTCCACGCTACACTTGTAACATGGAGTATTGGCAAGTTTTTTCTTGTGCGTAGCTCGCCAACGGAACGTTGGTGAGTGCAAGCAAGGATCGGCATCTCCTAGCATGATTTTCAGGTGCTAGGATGGCACCTGGCGCGATTTTCTCAGCGCAGACACTCGCAATTGTTCTGGTGGGATGGCCCCCGCTCGAGTAGAAAAGCAGCAGCAAAGAAGCAGCGTATTCTGTCATGCCATGCGATGCAGTTCACGTTGATTTTCTAGTGCGGAACAAGCTCCCTGCACTAAAAATCAGAGCAAGCAGTGCGACTGCTGATTCTGCCCACTCAAGGAACTCCATGGTACCTTGTGGTTTTTCATGTTACTCCATGGAATTCCGTAGGAAGAACCTCAACTAGTTCCTCCCGCCCCAAATATATCCCGTTTTGTGGCAGATGTGTATTTCCCAAAACTCTGTGCAGAAGCGGAATGCATTTCTTTATAGATTCTAGTGATTGGTCCACTCGGGTGGTCGCAACAGACCAACACATCATCATATTAGACATCATTCTATCCTTTTGAGAAGTTATTATGGGTGCCCCTCTATTTCTGATGGGATTAGTAATGGGAGATACCAGCCCCATTAAAGAATGAAACGCAGGTGAGTTATTCCCTAATAATTATTAATTTCTGAGGGGACCCTCAGCATACTCTTCAAAATACCCTGATATTTCCCACATCCCTCAGAGTACCAGGACAAACACCGTAGCACTTGTAATGAAGCCCTAAGTGTTTGTGTAATGAGGGTTAGTCTACAAGTGACAGGCTAGCAGTCTGATATTGATTAGGATGAGAAGTACTGCAAAGGGGGTGTGACCTTTGGTCAACTATTGAAGACAAGATGCTCCTGCAGTATTGCAGTTACACAATTCACACCAAACATAGGCAATTTCGGAATGCATTTTTATTCAGCCTTGATTTAAACTAATTAAATGGTAAAGTGGTAATTACTCTTCGTTACGGTGAGCTGTTTATACAGACAAGTGTGATTTAAATGCAATTTTAATTTAGAATGTCTGCAAAGAGGTTTATACAAACATGAGTACATCGGATACAATTTTAATTCTGGTAGATTGCAAGAAGGTTACATAGCGAAGTACCATTTCATTAAAATCAGGAGAGGTTTTAATTTCTTTGGATGATGAGGTGGGTGTAGTACGTATCATTGTGCTTTATGGTGATGGTTTTGCTTCTAAAATTGTATGGCCCACAAATGCAATTTCACTTCAAGTGGTCTGCTAGCTGGTTTATGCACAATGTACCTCAGATACAATGTCAAATCAGGTGGATTGCAGTCAGGATAGATGGATAATATTTCAGGCAAGGTTTAACTCAATTAAGATGTAGTGGTTGTAGTACTGCTGATTATATTTTGGGTGGTTGCTTTTTTATACAAACATGCCCATGTGTCCAACACATTTTCATGACAGAGGTGCTGCAAGCAGCTTTATATATGAGTACAAAAAATACGTTTTGTGGTTCTGGTTACACGGAACTAGCTCCAGTTTTTTCAAAGTTCAATGGTTCATTGGTTCTTTTATTAGCCAGAAGATAGTTCTGGAGCAAATACGCTTGTATGTAGCACGTGACCCTTTGATATTTGTCTTTTTATAGGTAGACACAATTTGTTCAGGTAGTGTGCTGGAGCAGAGTACGCTCTACCATAAATTTCAATAAATCTCGTTGAGATTTATTTGGCAGAATCAGGACATTTGTTAAAGATGACAGGGACTGAGGAACATCTCATGGTGACTAAGGGCTTCAGGAGTTATAGTAGCTATATGATCTTCTGCAGAATCTCCCACCCACAGCAATATAAGCTTTCTTTTTATTTACAAAAATTTGAATTCTTCATAATTTTATCTTCTTGGGAACTTGGGAAGAGCCAGATATTCCAAGCTTTTTTGTACTGCGGGTGGTGTATGATTCCTCCTGTCATAGTTGTAAAGGAGTTCTAGAGATCTGACACTTGAAGAGAGAATGATCTACTGCTATTTCTTCTCTTTTTTATAAAGAGAGATGGTCAGCTGTGGTACCAGCCAGAAGAGGAGTGTTTTCTTCTATGACTAACTTTTGAGCCTTTCTTGGATAAAAGCTAAGTCTCTGCTGTTGTGTCTTGTAAATAACAGGACGCTGGAACTCGAATATAGCATGTTACATCGCATGGTATCATAATGCATACTTTTACATCAGGGTCGTTACAACGACCGCGTTGTTAGTACGCGATACCCTTACATCGCAAGTCATTACAACAACTTGTTGTAGGGGGGGCGGTGGATTTAGGAATAGTATAATTTACTATTCCTACTCCAGTGTGCGTAACAGTAGGGAAGGTGTTCGTTTTTATATCCAATACCTTAGCGCCCCCACAGCAAGTCATTCTAATGACTTGCGATGTAAAGGTATTGCGTACCAACAACGCAGGCGTTGTAACGACCGCGTTGTAATGGTACTTTGATGTAAAAACAGCGTTGTAAATGTTGTTTCCCCTGGACCTCTATTGGTTTCCACTATAAAAGGTAGGGCTGTGTGACATTAGCGTTGGAGAGATGAGTTGAAGGGCCATTTCCCACACTGCAGCCCAGTCGTGGCCGAACATGGCTCCAGGGTTCTTGGATATGCTCTTTTCTCCTTTCCTTCACACGGGCTTCGGGTACTCATGTTGTATGTAAAGACATTTCCACAATCAAATTGCAAAAAGCTTGTGCCACTGGTCAGATCTTCCCCTGCTGCACCAGGGGTCTTCGAGAATGATGTCATAGTGCACACGAGGGGCACTGGGAACAGCAAGGAAGGACTTCAGGACTTTAACCCCTTGAGTGCCCGCCCCTTTCCCCGCCCTGTGCCGGCCGTTGCATTAGCGGGCGGGGTTTATGACGAGCTGGTCTCGTCATGGGCACAGCGCAACCGCGGCCCATGACGAGACCAGCTCGTCATGGGCACTCAAGAGGTTAAGGCAAAGGATGCTGTCTGGTAGCATTCTCATTAAGCCAGGGAGGGAAGGGTTGGGAGGAGAAACCAAGGGGAAGGTGGGGGAGAAAGGTAGAGGAAAGGAAGAAATACAAGGAAAAGATGGAGGCATGAAAAACCGAGGGCAGGAAGAGAGGGACAAAGTGAAGCCGGAAGGAGACAGTGGAGAGTGAAAAAAGGCAAAAACTGAGAAACGGGAAGAAAAAATGAGAATGAGAAGCAGTAGACAGATAGTGAGAAAAAGGAACAGAGAGCAAGAGAGAATGTATTTGCAAGAAATTTTTATCGGCTAGTGTTTTGTTTTTTGAAACAAGCTAGGCCCCTGACTCAGACCTACCCTACCCATGACTTCTTGGCCAACAAAGGTTTCCTAGACGTGCGGTACTTACATCCTTATTTTCATGGCTTTGTGAGTCAAGCCCTAAACGGGTGCCATAATGACGCCATTTAGAACTTGCTGCCCAAGTACAATAGCAGCTACGTTTGTTTTGCACCTGGCTGGCCCCTTGAAGCAAATAACGGAGAACAGCGGCGGGTACGGGCATTTGAGCTTGTTTTGTACTCTTTATCAGGGGTGGCCGAGCAATACTCCGCCACTTACTGAACTCCGCGGAATTTGCCTGAGCCCCCCGTAACTCCGCCCACCCCCACTACTCATTCCATCATAGTTCATGTTTTTGCCATGAAAATTGATGTTTCGTTGTTACCAATGAAAAGGCCGAGTTTGCAATGATGACTGAGAGAACACAGTTCACCGTCAACTGGCCATCTGGAGGAGATTATTCTTTATGTACTGTGGCACTTACCTTTTCAATCATACGGGAACTTACTTGGTGACAAAAATAACCCACAGGTAGACTTATCTCAATGAACTTTCTGCTTTGCCTCACAGCAGTGTCAAGAAACATGCTTTCATACTAAATCGTGTGCTATCATTAATACAAAGGAACAGAGGTTTGATCTTACCGACTGAATACATAGAGTTTGAAGATAGCTTCTGTAAAGGAAAAGGCACTGTTCATTTGCCTCCCCACAGGTCGAATGACTGTTTATTAACGCTTACATAAAAAAAAGAAAATAAACTTATGAAGTGCACTGATGATAACTTAGCTAAGGGCTTTATTTATCAGTCTCATTTTTTAGCAGAAACCACAATTCTCTGTACCAAAATGCCATTGCGAGCCGAGATGCATTTACTATTGCACGCTCAATACCATAAATGTAAGAAACAGATATTCTTGCAACTCATCTCCATCTTTCTAGACCAATTACATAATGCTTGATTGTTCACTAATCAACCTCCATACAATTTAATTCATATTCACCAAGGAGATAAGTAAAAGACCCCATTTAATACAAAACATAAGCATTATTTATATTTGTCGAAGCCATTCTGCTTTTGTAATGCCCCGGCTGCTATTCATAAATCAATGTATTGTAATCTACGTATGTTATATTTTGATCTTCTCCAACAACTTGCAGGGCCACAGAAAGCATGTCAGAGAAGTTCTACTACTTTTCCGGCAAACCAGACTACATGCCAAGCTATCCAAATGTGAATTCCATCTTCTAACTGTCACCTTTCAAGGATATACAATATCTGCTCAGGAAATCGGTATGGATCAAGCAAAGACGCAAGCACTTCTTCAGTGGCCTCTATTTAAATGTGTTAAAAAGATCCCGAGATTTGTAGGGTTTGTCCTCTTCTACTGCCAGTTCATTCCATTTTTTTCCTTCTTACTTTTGCCCATGCTCAACTCACACGCAAGGGGGTTCCTTTCAATTGGGACACTAAACAGAAACAAGCACCTTTAGCCCTTAAAAATGCCTTATAATAATAATAATCACGTATTTGTAAAGCTCAAACATATCACCCCTTAAGGTTTCAAGGCTCTGGGGGCCATCGAGGAGATTAAGTGAGCTATTGCCCAGAGTCACATAATGCTGAGCTGAGCTGCTGCGGCGATCGAACCGTGAGTCCCACACTCCGGAGTCAGCCGCTCTGGCCACTGCGCCACACCTCTACATTAGAATTTCTATGTAAGAGATTTATTTGTGATTAAAGATGCATTTAGCCAATGTCATCATTACTTGGAAGTAGCCAAAAACAAAGTATTAGTATGGAAAGATCATAAGACTGGGTTCTAAAAATAAATAAGGTGTGAAAATCATTGTCATGCCCCTGAACGTTATTCTTCATCTATTTAAAATGGCATTATAAATACCATTCTGGGAGCCTGCATACATTATCACAGAATAGCACCATCACAGCAGAGATTGCACCTCCTGTTATTCTTTCAGTAATTCCCCAGCACTCTTCCTCCTTTACCTTGTCTTCCCTCCTATCCCCAGTCCCCTGAGTCGCCCACTGCTCGCTCCAACAACGGTGGTAATGGGCACCCTACCAACTCTAACACGCAGATAGGCTTGGATATTCGTCCCTTAGGCCCTGGACCTTCCAACTGCAGGGCCTGGAACCTAGTTGCTGTCTCCTGTCCGATGACCAGTAACCGACAATCACCCCCACTCTCATTTATTTATAAATCTGTTTATTAAGTTTGCAGGCAAAAGCACACATTACATCATAATCAATCAGTGAGCATCGTGATATATAACTATGAGCTGAGTTTCTGTGCATAGCATATACATTCTAGCCACATGACATTATCAGGAAAGGGAGTGACAGAGTCCTCTTGTACAACCAGCTAGTCTTTGAAGCACGATATCACCACGCATGATGCCAGGGCCGCAGATCTAGTGGAGAGCATATCACCCCCACTCTCATTACATTCTTCACCCTCTACCTCTCCTAACTCTACTCTGCCTATTCCTATTCCCACCCAAGGCTCTGATTCCTGTCTCGAGCATGATTTTATCTCCCTCTATAACTATTCCAATGATCCTTTGCAACGCTCTATCACCACTCTTAGTGCTGAACCAGTCATACCTTCGATTGCTGGTTCTGCGAATCAGTGCATGAACAATCACTGTCTTGAGGAGAAGATTGTGGACCTAAAGCATGATGTTGCGGTGGTCAAAGAGATGGTGCAAGGCATACTTCAGTTCTCTTTGAAGATGGAGAACCGTTGGATCTCACCCACTGCTCAGAGGAATGATATTTAAAAATCACAGTATCTGCCCTATTCAGACCATCCCACTTTCTGCTCCTCTCTTAGTTCCAGGTAGAGCTCTAGGCCGTTAGTTAATCATCGCTCTAGGCCCCACAGACCCGTACCTCAGCTATCTGAGGAGGACATTCTCGCCCTCCTTTTCTCATACACTGACTCGAGGAAGGTCTCCTCCTCCAACTCTACTCTTAACATCCCCTCCATCATTGTGGACCCTGACAGGGAACGGAGTCTTAAGTACAGAGCGGTGAACAAAGAAAACCTACTTCACATAACCACCTCTCTTCAAGAAGTGATCTCTTCCAATCTGCACGTTCGATCGAGGCTGATATTTCAGAACTTATTATTGCGCAAAACTTGACCTTCTGATTATCACTGAAACCTAGCTCGATACCTCTTCCCCAGTTCTTGACATCTTAATCCCCCCTGACTACTAGTGACCGACTGGGTAAAACAGGTGGAGGCATTGCTTGTAATCATCGCTCCAACCTCACAGTAAAACAATCTCTATGTGCTGTGTTATCCTCCTGTGAACAGCTAGTCAATGAAATCTGGAATAAAGGAGAGAAGATCTGTGTGCTGCACTCTATCTATCACCCTCCTGGTGACAATCTGGTCTTCATAGAGCAAATAATGGAAGTCATTAGCTCAAGCTCAGATCAAATCTGCCACATATTCCTTGGAGACCTTAACCTTCATTGGAATGAAACAAACAAACCTATTGTATGTTTTTTAAAGACTTTAATCTCTGACCTTAATTTCTCACAGCTTTGCAAATTTCCTACACACAATAAGGGCACCACTCTCGACCTTATCATTGCCAAAGACAACATTATACAAATAGGAGACAGCTTACCCTACGACTGGTCTGATCATTTTCAAATTCCCTTCCTCGTCCTAGATAAGGTCTTGGGTAGACAGGGTCAACCCCTTAAAGAGAAACAATTGACTCACAATATGAGAGACCTCAACATCAAAATGCTAACTTCAATCACCAAAAATAGTCTACAGCCCTCCCCAATATGACCAACCTTGACAATCTCTTGTATCATTACATTAACACGTTGTCTAACATTCTTGATTCTATTGCACCGAAGCAGCCCAAAAGGATTACCATCAAACTTTCCAAACAGTGGACTTCCTTATTGATTTACCAGCTTGTGATTCATGCACAGCTTTATAGGAAGTAGTGAAATTAGGACATTTCATTCCATCACACATACTCTCGAAATCCCAAGAATTGGCAAATGTTTCATGAAGGAGGTAGTCTACTTACATCATCTGCCTAAAGCCTTTAGCTTGCATTACAATATTTGACAGCTTTAATGTCACTTTTGGGTATCAAAACCAATATTACCAGTAGCATCAAACTATTGAACAATATCTAAGTTATGTTATCACTCACTATCAAGACAATTGGGTCAGTTGGATTCGGCAAGCCAAATGCATGTACAATAACTCTTTAAAACAGTTTTTATAGATATCCCTATTTTTTACCTATGGATTTCATATGCAAATGCTTCATTTGCAACTACTCTAAGTATAAGTTTCCTCAGTGAATGTCTTAATCCAAACCATAAGAAAGATCCAAATAGATATTGTGAAACAATTCCCAAAGGAAGAAGGAACTTACTAAATGTTTGCAGATGTACAACTGTCCCTTGCAAACAATGGGATTCTGTATGATTATCCAAATGGGACCTTACTTTGCCTGGATATCATGCAAAGTTAAAATTTCCACGATAATTAATCATTTAACTGTACAGCTACAACTACCCTTCAACTGGCATATTCACTCCTGTAGTCCAAGGGGAAGATCCAAAATATGAAGAAAAAGCAATTCCTGCTCCAGGTAATCCAAGGTCCACTGCAATATTTGATTGACTAGAGGGAATATGCACCAGCTGACCATTCTTCAGAACATGCATGTTTTGTAAGTGCTCCATGACTGAAATATTGCATCAATGCTTCCATAAGCCATACCACGCGGGAATGCGTTTCTGAGTAAGATGTACTGTCAGGGATATAAGGGTGTCTCACTTTCTTCATCACCATAGAAACACCATGTCAACCAAAGGCAAAATATTTATGAAAAGGGCATGGAGACTATGGAGACCCATAATATAATACAAAATATATTGAAAAGTTCCAGCAGTGGGCTAGTTTCCATCCAATTCCATCATGGTACCTGTGGCAAACCTGGAGAATGTGTGCACGGTGTTGTCTTATTCTGGATCTGCACAACTCTTTATGGGATCTACCTCTAGGCACCTCCAATTCAGAATGCCTCTGTAGTACTGAGTATTAGAGTGGCCAGGTGAGGGGAAGGATTTGGGATGGGAACAGCAGGGAAGGTGATAGCCAAGGGAAAAAGTTAATATGCAACACAAAATATTGCCAATACACATCTTCATGCAACATAAAAGTTACTATGCTAATTCTTAATGCTGCCTCTCAGCTAAAATGCTAAAGTGCTCTGTTTGTAGAAGAGGTAGTTTTTAACCAGAAGTGATAATGACTCACATCGAGAATAGTGTTGCACTTGTTATAAAAACTTGCATAAAACAACACTGATCTGTTTAGCCACTGCTAAATACCTTCAACAGTATGCATGTAACTTACATGCATAAAACAATGCATACACTGGTCTATTTAGCCACTGCTAAATACCTTCAACAGTTTGCTTGTAACGTACATGCATGAAACAATGCACACATTGGTCTATTTAGCCATTGCTAAATGCCGTCTATAGTCCGGCTGCTACTCTTAATATATGGTATTAGCCCGAGAGCGGGTCTTAATTCTGGAGGCTGGTAATTGTTATCGCCCTTAACACTGGCCGAGGATTCAAAGCCAGTGATTTGGTTAGCCATTAGCAAAAGGCTTACCGCACAGGGCCAGTTCTGCCCTGTAAACAATTAGTGGTTGGCAGGCAATACTCACCGACACCTCTGCATGCCAAAGGAATGAAGTGGGAGCTGGCAGGGCAGCTTGGAGCTTTTATGCAGTTCATCAGCACCCAAGATATCTGCCTTCCGGAGCAGCTGGGACATGTAGTTCCATATCCAAATGCACTGTACAGAGAAAACGTGACACAATGCATGTATGGTTCAATGGTTGCTGCGACAAGGCTCATCAATGTTTCTGCTAGTGACCAGTGGTCACTGTAAATGGGCAGGACATTACAACCACCAGTGTGCAGACCCTGGAAGACATGCCATTTCCCACAGGTAAAACGCCAAGCGCAGTAGCCTCTACGACTTCGGCGCAACCCATGGTGGCCTGTATGCGCAGTGACTTGGCTGGGGCAGGCCCTAGAATGCACACCGAGGATCTGACAGTATATATGCTTTCCTTTTCTCACACAAGGAGGGTCTAAGAGGAGTGTAATTCACCCAACTCCAACCGTACCACACCATTTTAAATGTAAAAAACTCACACTATGTATGGGAGTAAAGTGATACAAAGAAAAAAGAAAACAGTGGGGAAGGGGGGCACTACTAGTGTTCAGACGAGAACCCTCACCCACCCTAAGGTGACATGCTTCATCATAGGGTCCCCGCTGCACTCTGGGATTGCAAGCTACCCAGTGTGGGCTACGACTCTCCCGTAGGAGAGTAGCAGGGGTGTCCTACCACACCTGTAGTCCTAGTTCCTAGGTGGACAGAGTGAGGGGCAAAGTGCTAAGAATAGTTTTTGATTAAAACTATCTCCTGGTAGGCGAAAAACTTTAGTTTGGTGCCTCCAGTGGATAGAATTAAAAAGCGTAGTGAAATAGGGATATGGATATGGATATTACCCTATCTTGTGGTCAACATGTTTCTGCCATACGTGACTGTGAAGTTCAAGGCATTCCTCAGGACCAACATTACAAGTCACTCTACTTTACTGATCTAGTGGTTATGGATTACACTCCTCACCAGAAAACCACACTTTTAGCAGTGTTAAACAGAATCAAAGTGTAAAAGACTGAGCTCTGGCCCAAAAATAGGGCAAAAAGTGGATTTTAATATAGAATACTCAAAATGCGGAACAGAGAAAAATGCATGAAATGCCATGAAGCACATTGACAGAATTACATAAATTTGGAAAATCACAAAACCATTAATCCCTAGTTAAGTAGCAGCTAAGTGAAAAAAGTGTCAAACTCGTAAATAGTACAGACACATGCATAAAGGAATCTACATCAAATAGCAAAGTCACCCAGCCACACTCACAATAATAACAGCTGTAAATCCAAATGCCCAGAACAAAGAAGAGGGGCAACAGCCCACAACCTAATGCTCAAGAGGTTTTATACACACATGACACTTTCTATTAATATATTCAGCAAATTCAGCATAGCATGATCATAATTAGGGTCACAGTGACACATCAGGAACAACCACATAATTTTCTAAAGTTTTAGCACTAACCCATTGCTTAAGGTAAGAGACATTTTCCATCTTTCCTCTCAGCAACTGCCCTCCGGAGATGAGCAACACAAAATTAAACATCCCTCTAACAAAGGGCTCATATAATTTTCAGATCCACACTAACTCTTCCAGTGGATGTCCTTCAATATGATACTTTGTGTACGCAATGTAAGCTTCATTCACACTACATGCTTTCTAACAACATTGTGCATTGCTATTACATTGACATCATTCACGTGGAGCCCATAGAGATGGCTCTGTCATTGGCAAGCACAGTAAACCAAGTTATTCTTTCAAACCTGAAAATGAAAATCTGTTAATTACAGGTACCTACTGATGTGCAAATGGTGCCTCACTCTAGATCTTGATGGCTTGGAGCTATCCTCAGCACAGCGGGAGTGTACTGAAGATGGCTCAAAGCCATCCTAGCACCCACCCATGGGGGAAGCGCTGGCGCTCCCCCGTGGGTATCCCTGCAATGTGCCCCCACCAGGGATTGTAGTGGAAGCGCTTCCACTGCCAACCCGTGTCCCCTCCCCCAACAATCTGATGATGTCGGTGCACAGGCTGCACTTAAACATCAACAAAGCTGGCCAGGGACATTCTTTAAGCAATTTGCTTCCAGCGTGTCCAAGGAGGAAGGTGACTTTTCCCCTGAGGAGTCATCAGGGGGGATGAGAGGCACTGAGAAGGAAAGGAAAAAGTATTTTGTTTCCCCTGGTGTCTCTTTGCAGTGCATTCCTGCAATGTGATTGGGCTGTAATAGTGCAGCAGCAGGTATGCACCCATTTGCACCAGGGATTTTGTTTTATTTATGGAAACAGTCCCTTGGACAAGGGTCACTCCCCAATAATTTGGGCATTTATTTGGCCATTTTCTGCTGCCCCTTGGGGGCGGATTGACCATGTTTTTAGGCCCATCTACCCCCAGGGGAGGCAGAAAGCCACTAGAAACAAAGGAGTTGTATGTGTATATGTGCGTAAAGTAGCCCATGGACAAGGGTCGCTCCGCTTTATGGGGAATTTATTTGGCATATTTCTGTCCATTTTCTGCCCCCAGGGACAAATCAGCCAAATTTTTAGGACAATTTTTCCCGATTTGAGATAGAAAGCCACTGGAGTCCAAGGAGTTGTATATTTATTTGTCAAGGAGTGGCCCCTTGGGCAAGGGTTGCTTCCATTTATTATAAAATTATTTGGCATACATTTGGCCATTTTAATGACCCCCGGGGGACATATTGGCCATATTTTTAGGCCCATCTGCCTGCCTCCAAGAAGCAGAAGACCACTAGACACCAGGGAGTTTTATATTTATTGGGTAAGGGTCATTAACCCTGGGGGCAGATCAGCAATATTTTTAGAAAGCCACTAGACAACAGGAATTTTCTTCTTTATATGCCGGGGAGCGGCCCTTTGGGCAGGGGATGTTGTCCACTATGGGGACAATATTTTGGCTGCTTTCTGTTCCCCTTGATGCAGATCAGCCATAGTTTTAGGCCAGTCAGAAAGCCACTAGGCATCAGGAAACATTTCCATGTGTATGTATGAACTGGAGTTCGGCTGATGGTCTGCGTGTAATGATGTTTGGCTGGCTGTGTGTGTACTGGCATTTGGATGGTGGTGTGTGTGGACTAGAGCTTGGCTCGTGGTGTGTGTGGAATGGTGCTTGCCTGGTGGTGTGTGTGGACTGGCGCATGGTGGCGGTGTGCATGGACACGTGCTTGGCTGGCAGTATGTATGGGCTGGCATTTGGTGGTGTGTGTGGCTGTCATTATGTGTGGACTGGTGTTTGCCTGGAAATATGTTTGGACTGGCGCTTGGTTGGTCGTTTGCATGGAGTAGCACTTGGCTGGCAGTGTGCATGGTCTGCCATCCATTTGGCTGGTGGTGTGTGTGGACTATTGATTGGCTGGCGGTGTGTGTAAACATGTGCTTGGTTGGCAGTGTTCATGGACTTGTGGTTGACTGGTGGTGTGTGTAGACTGGGGGTGTGTTGGTGGCTAGTAGCAAGTATGTGTAATGACTTGCTTGAGGTGTGGTTGTAAGTTGTCTGATATTTGAATGCTTGGTGGTGTGATTAGAGAGTGACAGGACCTTGAATGGCACTGTTTCTAAATGTAAGTGTTGGTCCCACATCTGGCAGTGTAAATGGTTTTCTGTGTCTAACACATGAAAGGCGTGTGAATGGACTGTAAAACGGTTGGTGCCTTGATATGGCTTTACAGCTCACGAGCTGTAAGCCAGTGGTTCTCTGATCTGATGCTGAAATTATTAACTATGCCTTTGTGGATTTTATTTTGCTAAATCATTGGTGAATAAAGTTTTTTTATGCACCATTTACTTACCCTAGTGCCACATCCAACCGGTATATCTATAATTGACTAGTGGATGGATGTGCAATGATGTTCTGGAGTTTTTCTGGTTTTTACTGTCAGTGCATACTCTCTTTGTAGTGAACACTTCCTGCCCTCAATTCTTTTTGGAAACTGGTCACTAAGGAAATAATATGTGGTATGTTTTGTATGGATCCCACAAGGTTTACTTACCAGAAGCCCTTGTAAATTTGATTCATTGACAAAAACATATTATTTCCTCAGATTTCTGTGTGGAACAACCAGGCCGGCACAAATTTCCTACCACCCAGCATTCCCCCAGGTCTCCAGATAAAAATGTTACCTCACTTGTGTGGGTAGGCCAAGTGTCCAAAACAGAGAAGGGTCCAAAACTTATTGTGGGGACATCAAATTTATCAAATACAATATGACCTGTTTTTGCAGGGAAGCACTTGCGCTTTTGGTCCCAGGCTCGGGGGCCATCTAGGGCAACCTACCAAACCCAGACATTTATGAAAACTAGACACCCATGGGAGTCCAGGGAGGTGTGGCTTGAGTCACAATGTGCAAATCAGGAACAACCACGTAGTTCTCTGAAGTTTTAGCACACGCCCATTTCATAAGGTTAGAGACTTTCATCTACCCATTCAACAACTGACATCTGGAGTTGATCAATGCAAAATGAAACATCTCTCTAACAATGGCTCATAGAATTTTCACATCCACACTAACACTTTAAGCGGACCTCCTTTAAAATGATACTTTGGGTACACGATGGGAGCTTCGTTCACAATAAATGCTTTCTAACCACATTGTACATCACTGTTACATTGACCTCATTCACTTGGTGCTCCGCAGAGATCAGAGGAAAGATGGATTGCAGCAGGACACTGATTGGGAGGAGGAATAAGCAGGAACAAGTTAAACAGAACACCAGAAACTACATCTATATTAGAAATAATGTTTTTTTGCACATAAATGTGTCATAACTGTTTATCTCATTATTTACTCTTTTAAGTAACCTAGGTAACTAATTTCAAATTTTACATTATTAATGCATTGGTTACAACTCTATGCATCATTAAAACACTAATTATGAATAATTATTTTCATTAGAGATTTGCATATTTTGCCTATAAAAAATGCTACAACAAATGCAACTGTTTTCAAAATCCATAACTTTAAATTACATTCTTCTAGAAAAACATCAATGAGTGTTTATTTTTGAAAAAGTCTCAAAAATAAGGAATTATGAATGTGGTCCCAAAAAGTCTGCTTAGGTGACATGTTTAGCAGCAAATGCACACACTGATAAAACCTGCCATATCTGAAATCTACACACATAATGGGTTACAATATGTGTATCAGTGTTCTGTTGGGTAAGCTTCTGTGTGGCTGAACCAGGTCTACCGGCCTTATCAATGCTTGGTTTTACTTCTACATGCATTATTTCCGCCTCAACTTACTATAGGCATTGTCTAATTATCTCTGCATGGGCAATGTTATTTCATGTCTATGTCACAAAGTTCATAAGACTTGCCATGTGCATAATCCCTCAGTGGAATGTTTCCTAAAGCTCACCTCTTTTAATGGTGTTTGGCTTTCTTTTCAAGTTTGCTTAGTTGTCCTGTTAGTCTCTCACACTCTTATTTCGGGCACTGATTTGAGTACACCACTCAAATATAATTTTCATTCGACTGGGCCTGCTCTTTTTCATTTGGAACTCAATTATAGAATTTTTAATTACATCATCATCTAGTGTTTTTCTGTAAATTCATGATAATGGCACAAAACTTGCATTATCTCACCCAGCACACATGCCATTATTGTATATTGACCTTTTAGTGAGTAATAACATGTATTTGTGTGGAAGAATTATGTGTTGAAATGATGCCACTAGGCCTGGGAGAAATCTTGGTACTCTAGCATAATCTCACATAATTTTCTAAATTCTGTGTTTTGCTTTCTTAGACCTGTCAGCCTTAGGGTGATCTTTCCCCAAACGTGTTGCCTCTCCTCCTCTATTTTGCTGAACTTATTTGTGTTGGCTTTAGGACTCTCTGTACTTTACCAGTGCTAATGTGCTTTTGCTCACTCCCCTAAAACATGGTTACATTGTCTTATCCCAAATTGGCATATTTAATTTACTTGTAGCGTGGCATACCATTTTGTAGAGTGGCATACCATATACCCAGGGGGCTTATTTGACACTGACCTCAGCAAGCGAGAGGTTCGTGTGGATCGCGAGGGTCCTGTCCTGCAGCGCCCGGTGGGGCCGTGTCTTGTGGTCCTGTGGTCTATCTCGCCGCCGTAACTGCACTGGACTACAATACCCAGAGTCCTAAGCGGGGCACTTCTGCCCGACATCGCGCCCGGAGGCGTAGAAATACCGAGAGGCTTCCTCTGTGGTGCGGGGGCTTATTTGACACTGACCTCAGCAAGCGAGAGGTTCGTGTGGATCGCGAGGGTCCTGTCCTGCAGCGCCCGGTGGGGCCGTGTCTTGTGGTCCTGTGGTCTATCTCGCCGCCGTAACTGCACTGGACTACAATACCCAGAGTCCTAAGCGGGGCACTTCCGCCCGACATCGCGCCCGGAGGCGTAGAAATACCGAGAGGCTTCCCCCGCGTCGCGGGACGCGCGCGGGCGGCGCCGGGCTGAGCCCGGGCAGAGGGCGGGCCGTCTGTTGCCGTCCGGAGGAGGCCGGGCTGGGACACCCCCCTTGGATCTTCACGCGTGGTCGACGGAGTAGCCAGGTGACACTGTCTAACACTGCATAACGGACTTTAGTGTAACACATGCGTGCTAGATGGAGTGAGGGGGCATCATATTTGCACATCATGAGTAGACGCAAGGGAGTTGTAGGGACACTGGACGCTTTTATGATCAGGGCTGAGAGCGTATTGACCCATGAAATTGAGCTAACTGAGCGGCGCCTATCCTTAGACCTTATGACGGCTCAGCGACGCTCATCTCTTGAAGCCGTGTCACAGGGTGATATCACATGTCACCGCCTCTCCGTGTCACCAACCCTGCCACCAATGCCTGCGACTCCCACTCACCAACTATCTCTATTAGTCACCCCAGCTACACCCCCTGAGTCTCATCCTAGTGGCCAAAAAACCCGCACTAGATCCAACACTTCTAAATTAATTGGAGCGACTAAATCTAGTGGTCCACCGGCCAAACGGAAAAGGGGCACTAATAACAAACCGAATACCGTCCATCGCCCCGCCAATTGTAATAAATTGGCATTACAACCAATTGTTGTATCTAATACTGAGTCGGTGGGTACCCAAACTGACGAGCCCACTCCTACCTCTACTCCTACTTCTTATAGTAAGGATGATATCTTGTCAGCCCTGGAGTCGGGTTTAAAAGCCATTGTTAGCCACTCTAAGGCTTTATTTGACGCACATTTTGCCCCTTTAAATGAGAGACTCTTACGCATGGAACAATTGTTGACCCGGGAGCCAGCCCCTGTTTCATCGGTTGCCGATTGCACTCCCCTACCTACCGCGACGCACTTACCGGGGGGCCCCGACAACCTAGGTATTGGGACAGCCAATGTTAACAACAGTACTCAGCCCCTGCACTTACACAATGGCCCATCACAACATCTCCCGGCGATTGTTCCGCCTATCCCACCAGACATTGATGCCAGACCACGGCCCATTGCACCACCTATACTGAAGACTTTGCCCAGCACCGTGACTTTGAACCTCCCTCCCGCATCATACCCTTATGTCATAATTTTAGCCGGAGTCCCCTGTTTGTCTGACACGAAGAAGGAATCATGGGTGGACCTTCGTAACAAATGTGTGGACTGGTTAGGGAAACATAAGGGCTTTGAACCGGCCAGACTGCATGATATTATAATGGTGCGGAGAGTGGGATGGGTGGGCAATTTGGCCAAAAATATCAATGGGGATTGCATTGTCATAAATTTTTCCAGACCTCATATTGTTCAGTCTCTAATGCGCTCCCCTGAGTTATTGCCAGGGCTTACGACGAATATATGCATGTTTTCCCTTGGCCACTTTTATAAACCTAACTCCAATAATTGTATGACTATATCTACGGCCCTCCCTCTGGCCAATCGTTTCTTGGCTCTGTCTGATTTAGATGTCCCTGATTGACAACCAAGATCGAGTAATGAATCTTCTCCCCTGTCGCTGATTGAGGACCTTATTCCGCTGTTAGCCCCCGTAACTGTCCCCCCTGATGATCATGCCAAGTCACCAGGGTGTACAGTACCAAGGACTGGCACTTCAAATTTTCTAAATATTATAAGTTGGAATATAGCAGGCCTCAAGCAAAGGCTTCTAGACCCTGGGTGGGTCAACTTTATCCAGAGTCAGGATATAATTATGTTACAGGAAACGTGGGCTACTGAGAACTTACATGTTAATGGGTTTCAGTGCTATAATATTCTTGCCACTAAATCTAGGATGGGCCGCCCCTCGGGAGGTTTATCCATTTGGATCAACATCTCTGTTGGAGGCTCTTCCAGGGTCTTGCAGACGAATAATCAGAATTTCCAGGCTATTTTATTTAAACAGAAAACTAGTTTTTTTCTGATCAATTTTTATAATAATGATTTTAGTTTATCATCTAATTTACATTTTAAGAACCTTTTCAATTTTATTACCACTTTGGAGTCTAGGGCTGATTTTAACGATACTTCTGGCCTTGTACTGGGTGGTGATTTTAACGCTAAACTAATCGATCATTGCCCAATTAACAAGGACTGTAATTTGGGCTCGGGGTGTCAAAGGGGTGCGGAACTAACTACCTTTTTGAGCACACATAATTTGGAGAACGCTATGGACCGTTTCCCGACTGTCCCACTAGTGCCCACATTTAGAGGTAGAGATTGTTCCTCAACAATTGATTACATTTTTATTTCCCCTGGGCTGGCAGATTGCATTAGTAAGGCTATGGTCATCCCAATGTCCCAAGGGGATCATAATCCTATTAAGATCAGCCTGAAGATCATCCATCGACCAGTTTACAATAAGGAATGTGGTGCTAGGGACCTCTCCACTGGCTCAAACAATTTCAGATTAAAATGGAGGGGCATTAATGTCATGACAACTGTTCAGACTCTGGTTAAAGATAACCTCCCGCTTTTTTTCTCATGTTTGTCTGACTTAAGTCCTAACCCTGGGGCAGTAGACGATTTTGTTAAGATCTGCTCAGTTCTTCGAGCACAGCTTACTATCCCACTGCGCGCCACTACAGAAGACCAGGGATGGTTTGACCATGAGTGTTCCTTGGCAAACCGTGAATTGCGACTAGTTTTATCTGCTAGCCCGAGGAACCTGTCTGACGTAAAAAACGCCAGGATTCGCTACAAACTGGCCATAAGCAAAAGGAAGGAGGAGATCCTCGAGGAACGTTGGGAGGTGCTAGCGCAAACAGCCGCCCGGGGAAGGGGGGATATCTTTTGGGGTGCGGTGAAAGACCTGCGTTGTTCGGGCCAGCTTGCGACTCCAATGGATTGCACCATCCCTGGAGCCGCATGGGTGGACCACTTTTCTAAGATCTACGCGGCCCCACCCTCAGGGGCGGCAACCCCAATATTTAACAGTCCCCTACGGGTCGATATATTATTATCTGAGGTGGAAGAGGCCATCGCACAGAGTGCGGGGAATAAAGCCCCTGGCCCAGATGGCCTCCCAATCGATATCATTAAGGCTCACCCTGACTTATGGGCCCCACTTCTGCTGAATGTTTTTAAGAATTTAACTTTTACTTCTCCACCACCATCAACTTGGTCATCCAGTATAATAGTGCCTATCTTTAAGAAGGGCGACCGCTCCCAACCGGCATGTTACAGGCCTATCTCCCTTATTGATAACACTTTAAAGATTTTAGGGAGAGTATTGTACAATAAAATTTTATTATGGGCCGAGGATAACCAAATTTTAGAGAGCTGCCAGTTGGGTTTCCGCAACAAAGTCGGTACCGCGGAGCAGTGTCTTAACCTGAACCTCATTTTGGGCAAATACACCGTAGCACGTAATTGCCCAATCTATCTGGCCTTTATGGACCTATCCACTGCCTTTGACCTTGTCAATAGGTCGTTATTATGGAAGGCTTTACTGGATTACGGTCTGGATGAATCCTTGGTACATTTCCTGGCCTATTTGCACAGAGACTTGAAGGCCTGTGTTAGGATTGGTATTGGGGGCGAGGTCTCTGAGCTAGTTACAGTTAATAGAGGGGTTAGACAGGGCTGCGTCCTTGCCCCCCTCTTATTTATAATATATATTAACGGCCTTCACAAACACCTGGTTTCTTTAACTACCGATGTCCCGTCAATAAAAGGGAATTATCTCCCCGCTCTGCTCTACGCAGATGATGCGGTCCTTATGGGGCGCACCCCAAACGCTTTACGCATCTTAGTGAATGGCTTTGTTGCACATATGGATTCCCTAGATTTGAAGACTAATTTCAAGAAGTCTTTTGTAATGTCTTGTGGCCCGAAGAGGCGTCACATTGGCAGTATAGTTGTGGGGGCTGAAAGATTGGGCGCTACTAGCAGTTTCCCGTACTTGGGTGTGGTCTTTGCTGCGAACAACTCCTGGCATGGGCACATAGCCCACGCCAGGAGTAAGTTCTCAAAGTCCATTAATTGTATTTTGAGTCTCCCCCGTCCAAAATTAACCGGGGCATTGCCTGCTATTCTAAAAATATACAAAACCCAATGCGTCCCGGTTGCTACCTACGGTGCTGAAGTTTGGGGAACTGCTAGATGTTCCGATTTAATTATTGAGGAACACAGATTTTGTAGGAAACTTCTATGTGCTCCTATCACTTCCCCACATTTTATATGTCATAGGGAATTGGGGTTGCATTTTATAGGGGATTTTATTCGTGCACGCCCAGCCCTTTTTTGGTTGGCGATTTGGAAAAACCCTGCCGCCATTTTGACTAGGGATATCATCGAGGATTGTCTACGCTGCGACAGGGGCCTGGCTATCCCCTGGTTATCAGGGGTGTCTAGCGTATTCCGCAGCGTGAATCTTGAAAACATCTTCCTAGAACCAACTACCACTGTGCTCCCCACCAAATGCGAACTTAAAAAAGCACTTTATATGTTATTTGACGCTGAAAGGGTAGCTAGGGAGTCTCTGAAACCCAGTGTCCGTGGATACCTAGCCCATAATCTTACAATTTATCCGACACCTAGTTATTTAACTCTTCCGTTGAGCCATTGGGAGCGTGGCCTTATATTTCGCCTTAGGGCAGGCACCATTAAATATGCACTTAGCTTTCCTTTATGGAATTTTAATGACCAATGTGCTGAGCCATGCCCTTGTGACTCTCAGAGTAGGCAAACAATTTTACATTTTTTATTTTTTTGTAAATTTTATATGAAGTATATTAAATGGTTTTTATCCCCGTATTTTAAAAAATTAAAACCCCTTAGCCTGGAACTTGCATTTTCAATGATTTTGTCCCTGGATGACGATGAACTTGTCTTTCGCGTGAGCTCTTTTCTAAAAACTGTGGTTCGTGCCCGGCTAACAATGTCCTAAAGTAATATGGTTTACCCCTTATGTGCAAAACAGCATTTTATTGTCTAATTGTATGATTTTATAAACGTTATGTTTTTTTTTTCTGTACTTTTATGGATTGTAATGATCCGAATAAAGTTTTCATTGATTGATTGATACCCAGGGCCTGTAATTTAAATACTACGAGTGGGCCTGCAGCACTTATTGTGCCTCCCAATAAATTAGCACCCTAAAACATGTCCCAGGCCTGCCACTTCAGCCTGAATGCAGTTTTAAACTGCCATGTTTACTTGGTAATAAAACCCCTTTACCAAGCCTTAAATTCCCTTTTTATTACATGTAAGTCCCTGCATCACCCATATGGCAGGGTGCCTTGTAATTGAAAGGTTGGACGTGTACTTTTTAGTTTTACATGTCCTGGTAGTGAAAAACTCCTAAGTTGATTTTCACTACCATGACTTCTACTCCTCCCATGACATAACATTGGAGGTTCCTTATTACATCTAATAAGCTGTAATTTCCAATTGAGAGCAGGTAGCTATTTCATGTCTGGTGTCTTTGGAATTGTGATGAGAAACCCTATTTAATGGAAAGGTTTGGTTTTTTGATACAATTTTGAAAATGGCACTTTTAGAAAGTTGTCATTTTTCTGCCCTTAGCTCTTTTGTGCCTGCAGCCTGCCTTTGGTCACATTACTGGGTGTAATTGACAGTTAGACTCTGTGAATTCTTCCCACACAGTCACACAATAGAGTGATTAGGTGTGCCTGAATGGGAAACATCTGCTGGATCAATGGGGGAGGGGGGCAGAGCGGAGCAGCCCCCTCTCTCATCTGAATAGGGAGTGTTCTGCCTTCACACAAAGGACCTCCACATTGTCACTGCTGCCAGTTTGGAGGCAGGGCAGGGGAGTTAGGAAATTCCATGCACTTCAAAGCCACTGTCTTGAAACTTCTCTCACCTTCCAGAAGGAGGGCACCAGGGTATAAAAATAAGACCTCACACACCAACTCTTCAGTTCATGCCTGAACCTGCTGAAGGACTCTAAGAGGGCTGCCTGCACTTGTGACCTGCTGTGCGCTCTGTACCTAAAAGTACTGTTTTGCTGCCTGGAGCCTGCTTTGAACCCTGAAAGGCTAGTCCTGCTGTTGAGCCCTGCATCTTCACCTGAACCCAGGACCACCTGATTGACTCCAAAGCCTAGTTTGCTGGCCTGCAGTTCAGAGCACAGGGACACAAAAGGCTCCCACCATCTTGAACCCACACCTGAACCCAGCCTGAGTGAGTCCTGAATCCACACGTGGTGCCCCACCAGTGCTAGATCCTTGGTTGTGATACTAAATGTGCCCAGGTTGTCAAATCTCAAAACTGTTTTGTCCAAAAACTGCTCTGAGACCCAGAAGGAGACCGATAATAACGTGCTCCCCTATCTGCCCGAGGTGCTTATTGATCGGATTGACTATTGCGGCTTCTCTTGCTGTGCTCTTCTCTGCAGCAGCAAATAATTTTCAGCGGTCCTTTGCCAAAGAGGTATCCAGCTTTGAAGAACTGTCTTTGGCTACAGCCCTCTGCCTAGTCCTGCTGGAGATTTTCGACTTCCAAAAAAGAGAGTAAGGGCCTGATTACAGGATTGGTGGTCCTGGAGTGGGCCGCCACACCAGTGCCCCCTCCAGGACCACCAAACAACTGCTGGCCACTTGCCAGATTACGATTAATCTCATGGTCTGGCACTGCACTGCAATGCGAATGCCAAAGCATGTTCCTGTAAAGTGCATGCAGTGTAGGAACTGTGGTGCATGCACACAGGGAACCACAACAATGTGCCCCCCTGCGTGCACACCTTGGCATTAAGGCAACTGGGGGCCCTGTAGGGCGCCCTTTGTTTCCTCTCCTCCACAGTTTTCATGACAGGCTCACTGCCAAGAAAACTGTGGCAGAGAGAAAACTCGTGATATGATTGGTGGTTCTACAGTGGCACTGCCAAGCATATTGCAACTTCAAGACCGCCACTGATCCCTGGTGGTAGTGGCGGTCCAATGGCGGTCCAAACGCCCAACTTGTAATAGGGTGGTCGGGCCACCAGTGCAGCAGTGCCCGCACCGTCACCATGGCTTCTTCGGTCCATCGTACCACTGAAGTCATAATGAGGCACTTAGTCCGAAAGTAGAAATCTTCAGGGTGGTTTTGAACAAGGCTCCTCAACAACTACGCTCCCCCTCGGACACCGCTTGCAGCCTGGCCCTGTTGAATCTTACCTTCTCAGAACATTTTTTACCAAGATTTCTTCTAAGTCCGAATGTAAGCGCTGACCACTTCATGTATTTGAACTGTGCTCCATCACGGTTGGCCATATTTTTCATCTTTGACCTGGTCGTATGCGACAATATGTTTGCGGTTGTTGCTTTGACCTTTTAAGCACTTGTTTTCACTAAGAGTTTGAAAATTCATAACTCCGTATTCTACTGATTGGATTTTTGTTGGTTTGGTGTCAAATCATTTATTAAAATGTACTCTATTTTTTCTAAATTGGTGTGGGATTTTACTTGTGTTGTGTTTTCACTTTATTACTGTTTGTGTGCTGCATAAATACTTTACACATGCCTCTAAGGTGAGTCTGACTGCTTTTTGTGGCAAGCAATTAAACACAGGTTAATTTAGTGACTTTTTGTGGTTCACACTGTAAAAGACTTTTTCTGTTGCTTGACCATGGCTCACACTTCAATCAACCAACAACCCAATTTCTCACACACTTGTTATGTGAAATTCCCAAAATGATGCTACTAAACAAGATTTGTGGCAACATTTTAGTGTGGGTGCATGGGAAAAGAGTGAACACCAAACATGAGAGGCATAGTATGAGGCACAAACATTTTGTGTTATATTTTTTAGCACAAAATGTGTCCTGTCATTCAAAATGTACAAGGCACCTTTCATTCTAAAATCCAGCGTTAAATGCCAAATTTGGATTTTGTGTAACTTTGCATAATTTTTTCAGAATTTAGCGTAATTTCCCAAAACCAAATTATTTGAATTTCAGACACAGATTTTTGCTGTTGCTAAGAGGCATTGCTCCATTGCTGCAATACAGTGTTAGCAGGTATTCATTATTTGATAATGCTAAATTACCTCAAACAAGAGAAAAGTGTTAAATGTTGTGTAACACATTTAACTTAAACTTTAACAAGGCTATTGTGCTCTCTCAACCATTTCTATTTGAGGGCCTGTGTGAGTGATGAGAATGTATTTATTTTAGGGGATGGAATTTTGTGAATTTTAAGGTGCTAGATGTATATCGAGACTTGGGGCCAATACAGATTATTGAAAAGGCGTGACTGATGGAAATGCTAAATTGAAATTATCATTAGTATCTGCTAAGGGTTTGAAACTGCATGGGGGACAGCACCATTATCGTTGTGTGCTTCCTACACTTTATTATCTATTCTTCTCTAAGGCTCTTTTTCTAAACCTAATGGTATGTAACTTTTTAATGTGGTACTTCGATGTCACATTATCGCATAATTATGATTAACCAATCATTAATTCATAATGAATCTCATTATATGTAATTGGCAGAAACTTTATTAAAGGAATGTTATATTCTAGCATTTAATCGAAACTATCTGGACATGTATGTTTAATGTAGGGTGGATTCTTAAAACCCTTGCTCGCCAAAGAACTGTCACGGCTCTTATACATGGTAGTTAAAAAAAAGACAATTTTTAAGCACATGTTTGTGCATTTGTGCAGGAAAACATTTGTGTTTTAGCTCAAAACTAATATAAAAATGTTACCCGGGGTTAATGATCGTGATTTATTTATTTATTCTACTCCATATTTCCCGGGATGTCTGCCTATGTGGCATTTCACGGCCATTGCTGGAGCCCTAGCAACATGGCCGATACTCGGTGGAGCTACCGAAGCAGCTGTAGAGGAGATTGGCTGTGGATCACGCCCTCAGCCGTCACCTACCCTCTGGACAAGGGCATTGTTTCTCGCCTCCACGCTTCATCTCCTTCTTCCATCGCCTTCCGATGAATCAACGAAAATCTGCTGATTGCGGATCCATTTCCAAAATGGCCGATTCCCGGTTGAGCTGCCTAGGTAGCCACTGAGGAGATGGGCTTGGCATCACCCCTCTGGACGTCACCTGCCTTCCGTACTTAACCACAGTTGCCTGTTTTCCCGCTACGCCTTTCCGGGGTGGAGGCTGGGACGCACAAAGTCTTGCTCCCCCGACAAAGCAGCAACAAGTTTGTTGACTTGTTTACTCTGACTTTGTTGATGTTCCCCTGAAGTACTATCTACCTGGCCGGTCTGCCTGACCCGATCAACATTGCAACCCCTTACTATTCCCCCACTTCCTTCTAGGCCGCCTAGGACTTGTTTCTATGTTAAGCTGTTCTCTATGAACTGATGGAACAATGTAACACTGTTGTTTTTGTCTATGTAATACTGTGCTCTAATAAATGATGTAAATGAAGTAGCACTTTTTTTCGAACACTAATCCTCATGTAAAGCACTCTGATACCTCCGGGTCTAGCCAGCGCTATATAAAACTCTTCAAATAAATCAAATACAATAAATTGCCTGTAGATATTATACTTTTCAAAGGAAATATTGTTTATGCAGGGGTAGTCACACCCTCTGCAGTTACATTTCATGACCAGTATTTCACATCAGGGTTCATTCAGTAAAGAACACCTTGTTTGCTTGTATGGCCTGCTTGGAGGAGTGTGGACTTGTAATTCTATAAACATGGAGCAACTACTCATTCTGGAATATCAGACGGTCTGTGCTTTGCAGTGAAAGAGATGCTCCTCTACCCAAGGGATACAGCACAAATTGCCTAACTGGGAGGACCGAGATTAGTTTCTGAAGAGCATGATGGCGTTGCATGGCCTTTTTTTGAAATGCCATCTATTGTGACACCACGCAACCAGATTCAACTAGCAGTTTAAATTGTAATCAGTGTTTTTCCTTTTTTACCAAATAACTGAAATATCTCTCTGAAGCATCAAGAGATTCTTGTGAGAGAGTAAGCTGCACTGTACGGATCTCAGAATAAAGTAATAATAAATATCATGATTGTCTTCATCAGCTCTGACCCTGGAAAGGCTGGGTCAGACTAGGTGTGTGATGATCTTGGTTGAATGGCATTGGCGGAGCTGTGTGTGGAATTCTACCACTTTCATACTTTAGCAGTCCTTCCCATGCCATTCTCAAATTTCCATCAACCGGTTGGCTATGTTTGTGTTAAGTTGTAATTGGTTTGATCAAGCACGTGTGACACATTAGACCAGGCTGCTAACAACTGCTTCCTCGAACTTGCACTTTTTCATCCCTCCATTGTGAGAATGATCGTAAAATTCCACCACAGTAAGTGATGTTGGTTAAAAAATGTATGATGGGGTAAAAGTTTCACACATGTTCTGAGATTTGCAAGATTTAATTCAGACATGTTTGACCACCCCCTACATCTTAATGTTCATCTCAAGTACATAATGGAAGAAACAACCGTCTAAAAAGCCATGAATGGTGGTGTCACACATAGCACTAAGATGACTGACAGCTAATGTGATCTTTAGCAGGTGGTCTTTAAAATGACAACTCAAGACTAGGGGGCCTTTTCACAAAGGCAATTTGGAATATGTACTCCTATATTACCCATTGACAGTTTTTTAATTGGACCCAAAACATCTAAAACGAGAATCAAATGGTAATATTCATATACAATTAGTACAAACATAAATAATTGAGCCCTCTTTTCACTTTTACCAATAAGGATTTGGATGTTTTGGAAGTAATTCACAAATACATGATGCATGGGTGACCCGGCCCCCTAACATATTAAGGTGATATGTCAGGTCATTCAGCAGAGCTAAGCTGGATCCATATTGCCTGTTTGTACATCTACAAATTCATGTGTTTCCTGAATGAAACAGTGTAGGGTTTCTGAAGTCACCTCTGGAAAGTAAATTCAATTTTAAGTGGCATTCTAGGAGTCACTATAACTCGTACCCTATAGTAACCATAGGTCATGCCTGTTCTATGCACAGGATTGTCATTAATAATGTAATTTCAGTTGTTGCAGTGATGTTCTCAATGGTGTTATAGAACATGTGATGAGTGATGTAATATTGAAGGTAATTAGCTGTGAGTGGCACAGGTATAAGTCAAAGCTACTTTATAGTACAAGTCATGGTTACTTGATATAACTATAACTGGTGACTTTCAGTGGTTTTGTTTTTACACAGTATGTTTTAACTGATATTTTCAACAAATTATATTGTCATTTTAACCTTTGGTTTATTAATTGAATTTCTAGTTTTTTTTAAATGTAAAGTGATATTTTATTACCGTAAGCAGTGCCGCCACCACGCAGCTCACTGCCTTTGGTATCCAACCCGAATCTACTTGGGATGGGCTGAAGGGCCTGCGCTCAACCCTACAGCGCAGGAGGGGGTTGGGTGCAAGAACTGGTGCCCGAACCCCTATGGGCACGCACAGCTGCCTATATGATGTTACAATAAAAATATGTCATTTAAAGTAGGGCAGACTTACTGAATTTGTCAAAGGGTCAGAACACCAAAATATAAAAAAGTGAGCCTATTGACTTTATGAAGGGGTCACCATATCAACATTCATAAAGCAGACCTATTGTCTTTATCAAACAATCAGCAATACTCAAATGTATATTTCAATAAGTCACACAGTGCAATGTTTAATAAAAGTGATTATCTTAAATACTACATTTTAAAAGTCAACATATTTTAAAGTCTTTCCTTTAACATTTTTAAACATTTTTCAACACACAAAATGCAGTCTTTAAAAACAACCACAAGAGAGCCCTGCACTCCGCCTGAAGATTATAGCGCTCCAGCTAGGAGTGCTTTATAAAAATAAGGTAAGCTCTCCTTGGGTCAGAGACTTAATGACCCACAAGACACTGTTTTTCATGCTGCTGCGAGGGGCTACTGCACTTCCTGCAGCCCCCCACAACATATAAAAGTGCTTGGTGGTTCCACTGACCCTTTTAGACGCACCACCAGGATCAAAACGTGTTTAGAAATTCCTCAGAGGGCATTATGGGACACTCCTTACCTGATGCAAAATTTTGTGGAGATTCATCAAATGGTCCTAAAGTTATTAGCAACGCAAAAAGTGCTTTTCCTATGGAACAGCTGACCTAAATATAACTACCCAGTGGCAAACCAGTGATGTTCTCAATTATTACATTTGAGTTGTATCAGTGATGTCTGGATCGGACTATAATTCCCATCAGTCCCCCCAGAAGTGGGGCCAGCTGCTAGTCATTGTTTTGCACCCCCTGGTGCAGGATAAAGTTCACCTGTGACTCCCACATTGTGGGATGCACGCGGGCTGAGCCAGGATATGGTCTGGGCTGAGGGAGGGGCCCGACTGCCCATGTCAGAGCCAGGAGGAAGCTGGGCTGAGCCACCCCTCTCCACCTATTCCCCCTGGCTTAAGGTATTGTATCCCCTGCCCCACACTGCCTGCTGCCCCTAGACTGCCTGCTACCCCTGCGCTGCCTTTTCCCAAGTCCCTGTGCTACCCATGCTGCCCTCTGCCCCTGCCCCAACACTGCCTGCTGTCCCTGTCATTATGCTGCCTCAACTGTCATTATGCTGCCCCTCTTTCTATGCTGCCTGATGCACCTGAACTGACTGCCCTTTGCCTCCTGTCCTGTCCTTGCCTGCTGCCCTTTCCCCTGAGCTGCCTGCTGCCCTCTCCCCTGAGCTGCCTGCTGCCCCCACAGTGCCTGCTGCCCATGTGCTGCCTGCTTCCCCTGTTCCTGCACAGCCTGTTGTCCCTGTGCTGGCTGCTGCCCCGCCACTGCCTGCTGCCCCTGTCCCTTCCCTGCACTGCCTGCTCTCCCTGCACTGCCTGCTGCCCTCTGCCCATGTGCTGCCTGCTCTTGGACCACCCACCAGGATCACTAATGGTGGCCTCCACACAACCATGCAGTGGTCACAACGCACCACCGGTTGGACATTTCCCAGTGCCAGGACCCCTGCCCCTCCCGCCACCCAATGCTACACCACCAAGGAACTCCTGAACCTGCATCCTGGACACCAAATCAGTTGCATCTCCTCCTCCCCACGATCCACCAAAAGACCCTTCACCTGCTGACCCAGCCACTTCTCCTGTGACACGACCTTCGAAAGATCCTGCACCACTCCTACCCACAACATAAGGAACTGCTCCATTGTATCCTGCTCAACGCTCATTCGCTCTGCAAACATGCCACAGAAATCTGGGACACCTTCACCACCCTCTCCACGGACACTGCCTTCATCACTGAAACATGGCTCAACCCCTCCTTGGACCCAGACATCATCACCACCACTCCCAAAAGCTACAAGATGATGCACCGAGACCACACCAACAAACAAGGTGGAGACATCACCATCATCTTCAAGGACACCATCAGATGCACCATCACCAACGACAACCCCACAGCTGAACACCTCAAACTTCCTACAACAAACCAACATGAAGACCACAATAAGAGGCACCCTTGAGTGTACCCTTCACCTGAAGGGGTAACCGTTGAAAAGTACTCTTGCCTGTTTTTGAACCTCTGTCTGTTCTTTCTGCACCTCTCTTGCCTCTTTTTGTACCTCTCTTGCTTGTTCCTGCACCCCGCCAGCATCGTCGTGCATTTTATTTTACCTGCTCCTCACCACCTCCCAACCCAAGGCCTCCACAAACCTCAACCCAGTTGTCTAAAAAGATCTCCAAACATGCCAGCTGGCAGGACCCAGAACTCAGGACCACCAAGGGCAACTTCCACTAACTGGAGAACTGATGGTGTGCCTTCAAGAACCACATTGACAGAGCTGCTCTCAAAACAGCCCTCAGCAACTGTCACCAGCACATCAAAGAAGCCAAGAAAGCAGCCATCACCAACTTCATCGACTCCACAGCCAACCACAGAAAGGAACTCATATATATGTGAACAAGATCACGGAGGCGATCGAAACGGGTCTGAGGCGGACACTTCTCTGGACCATTATGGGTGAATAAACAAACAATATGGAACTTTGAACCTGTCTGCTTGAAATTATTGGGAAACTACTTGCTGTGGTCTGTACCTGCTCTGTATTCCCTCCTTGGAACTGGAGGGTCAGGACTTTGTTCATATATATACATGTGATCAAGGGCTCTGGGAGGCCCGAAACGCGTAATGGCGGCACAAGCAAAATAAAAATTTGAATGCACTCAATAACTGGAGTCCGTTCTGTTCTTGTTTGGAAGGAAACACAAGAGGAAGCACCACAATATTATCTACTGGCGGTCGCCAGTAGATAGTTATAGTTAGGACCGTGTTTCCGTAGGAAATCTCAAAATTCTATTTTAAATAACTTTGGTGCCGGTTGACGAATCCTCGCGACATTTTTAAAACTAATGGGGCACTCCGCTCAGCTCCTACCCTGAAAGTCTCGGGGGATTCGTCAAGCGGGGGCCGAGAAAAAAGGGGGGTCCCAAAACGTGTTTTCCCCATGCATTTTCCCATAGGACCTTTAGTCGAAGGTACAGCCCGAACGGCTGAACAGAATTACTTGAAATTTGGCAAAGAGGTAGTCCTCAGGTCAGGGATGTGCCTTTTGCATATATGGAGTCAATATGTTCAGTCGTTCCTGACAAAATAGCAGTTAACGTAAATATATATCTATAGCCGTGCACCGTGCGCGCACCGTGCGCGCACCGTGCGCGCACGGTGTGCGCACCCTAACGTGCGCGAGCGTAATTCTGATTGGTGGTTACATGTCAGTAAACGTTCGAATCGGTCAAAATCAGGAAGTGTCAGCCGCCATTTTGTTTGTTTTGAGTGCGAGAGTGAAAAAGGAAGGTGGCGAATGTGAAAAGGGGGCAGGGTAGAGAGTTCCTGACCCCCTAGCCTTTGTCAGGGGGTCCCTGAAGGACCTCGAAGGCAGACAAAAACATTTTAATTTTTTTTTAAAAGATCGCGGGATGCGCGCACTGTGCGAGCACCGTGCGCGCACAGTGAAAAACCATAAAAAAATAATAATAATTTTTTTAATACGTAGTTTATTGTAAAATAAATATATAAAAAATATAACAATAAATACATAACTTAGCATTTAAAAAACCGTACAAATTCACTGAAAAATCCATAGGTTTCACACACGTTATAGTTAGGAATTAGCATTTAAAAAACCTTGCAAATTCATTTAAAAAACCATAGGTTTCACACATATTATAGTTAGGTGGACATTTCACTCGTAAAAAACCAATGAAATTTCCCCGTTATAATTAGTTGAGATAACTATAACTCGCGCGACCGCCACTCTATCACAAGGATGATGTCATCAGTGATGTCATGAGTGATGCCACTGACCATGTCATGAGTGATGTAATATGTGACGTCATGAGCAGAGGATTGCTGGCACGCGAGTTATAGTTATCTCAACTAACTATAACGGGGGAATTTCATTGGTTTTTTACGAGTGAAATGTCCACCTAACTATAACATGTCTGAAACCTATGGTTTTTTAAGTGAATTTGCAAGGTTTTTTAAATGCTAATTCCTAACTAAATATAACGTGTGTGAAACCTATGGTTTTTTCAGTGAAAATATATATATATATATATATATATATACATATATATACATATATATATATTCACTGAAAAAACCATAGGTTTCACACACGTTATAGTTAGGAATTAGCATTTAAAAAACCTTGCAAATTCACTTAAAAAACCATAGGTTTCACACATGTTATAGTTAGCTGGACATTTCACTCAGGAAAAACCATTGAAATTCCCCCGTTATAGTTAGTGCAGGCAACTATAACTCACGCGACCGCAATCCTCTGCTGATGACGTCAGATATTACATCACTGTATTTAGACACTTATTTACCCATGTCTTCTTCCATTAATCTTTAGCTATACATATATTACAAATATTTATTTTTCAGAAAGACACATATGTCATTAGTGATGTAATATCTGACGTCATCAGCAGAGGATTGCGGTCGCGGGAGTTATAGTTGCCTGCACTAACTATAACGGGGGAATTTCATTGGTTTTTCACGAGTGAAATGTCCAGCTAACTATAACATGTGTGAAATCTATGGTTTTTTAAGTGAATTTGCAAGGTTTTTTAAATGCTAATTCCTAACTATAACGTGTGTGAAACCTATGGTTTTTCAGTTAATTTGTACGGTTTTTTAAATGCTAAGTTATGTTTGTTTTTTTTTTTAAGGTTTTTCACCGTGCGCGTACCATACGCGCACGGTGCGCTTCACGCACCGTGCGTGCGAGCGCTTCGCGCACCGCGCGCCCATGTTACGCAGTTCGCGGAATTTTTCCGTTTCTACCGTACGCGCACGCTACGCGTACTCCCCGATTTTTTGCAAAAAAATTAAAGGAAATTTTGGCCCTCGGGGGTCCTTCTGGGACCCCCTGACAAAGGCTAGGGGGTCAGGAACTGTCCACCCTGCCCCCTTTTCACGTTCTCCACCTTTGTTTTTCACCCCCTCAGACTGCGAGAGACAAAGTGGCGGCCGACACTTCCTGGTTTCGACCGATTCAAATGTTTACTAAGATCTAACAACCAATCAGAATCGCGCTCGCGCACGGCAGCGTGCGCGTATGGTAAGTTTTACCGTACGCACACGGTGCGCGCTTATAGATATATATATGCTTTTAAATGCTATTTTCTCAGGAAATACTGAACAGATTTACACCAGACCTGCAAAAGGCACATCCCTGACCTGAGGACTACCTCTCTGCCAAATTTCAAGTAATTCTGTTCAGCCGTTCGGGCTGTAGCTTGGACTAAAGGTCCTATGGAAAAATGCATGGGGAAAACGCGTTTTGGGACCCCCCCTTTTTCTCAGCCCCCGCTTGACGAATCCCCCCAAGACTTTCACGGAAGGAGCGGAGCGCCCCACCTATTTTGAAAATTTCGCGAGGATTCGTCAATCGGCGCCAAAGTTATTCCAAATAGAATGTTGCAGATTTCCTATGGAAACACGATCCTAACTATAACTATCTACTGGCGACCGCCAGTAGATAATATATTCACTGAAAAAAACATAGGTTTCAGGGGCGTTATATTTAGCTGGACTTTTCACTCGTACAAAACCATTGAAATTACCCCGTTACAGTTAGTTCAGCTAATGCACTACTGATGACTTCACATATTACATCACTCATGACATGGTCAGTGACATCAATCATGCTATCACTGATGACATCTCAAATGACATCACTGATGACATCACTGATGACATCATCCTTGTGATAGAGTGGCAGACCTTCTCTCACCATAATAGAGCCTTTGATACACACATTCAAAAATAGAAACTAACGTTTTCAAAACAATGGACATACCAATACCAGTTACAACAACCTATTCAGTAATTCTAAGATCCACATCCACATCCACTCATTCACCAACAGTCCTATACAGTCACTCATACATTTACTCACTCATCATATGTACTGATACACCTATACATCCTGTTACACAATGCCACTCATCCATAGAGTTACTCACACACAGTCACTCATGCTAATAAAGAATCAAACATCCATTTACTTGCATATACAGTTATACACACACCAGCCCACTTACTTCTACAGAAACTTACACGTACTTAGTCTTTTAAACAATCACTTATAGAAACACATACTTATTCATACAGGAACTCTTCCAATCTCCCACTCGCACATATACTCACTTATATACACCAATAGTCACATATACTAGTTTAAAACATATGTAGTTACTCATAAAGACACTATTGAGACAGTCATTCACTCACTAACACACTCATACACACACTCATCCACCCATACAGTCCTGCACACATGCTGTCTTCAACACATACAAACAGTGAGTCACTCATTCATGCATCTATGCACTACGTAATACCCCTCACCGAACCATACAGAAACTCAGACACTCATACTGATACTCAAAAAAACAACTAATAACCTATATAGACACTCATGTAGCTACTCACCAACCCATGCAGCCACTTATACACAAAGTGATAGACGGATACAGATATTTACATATTTAAACATTACTCACTAAGCCATGTATTCACTAATATACACTTAATAAGTCAGTTATACAATCAATATTTCAAAAAAATATCATCCATTTAGACACTTATATATCCATTTATTCTTCCATCGACCTTGAGATATACATAAATAAAGCATATTTAATTTTCAGAAAAACACACATTCACTGGATGATGTCATGAGTGATGTCATTTGAGATGTCATCAGTGATGTCATGAGTGATGTCACTGACCATGTCATGAGTGATGTAATATGTGATGTCATCAGCAGTGCATTGCAGGCACGCAAGTTATAGTTAGCTGAACTAACTATAACGGGGGAATTTCAATGGTTTTGTACGAGTGAAAAGTCCAGCTAACTATAACGCCCCTGAAACATATGTTTTTTCAGTATATATATATATATATATATATATATATATATATATATATATATATATATATATATATATATATAGAAAGACAGGAGTTGCCCCCAGGCGAAGCGCACTCTTTCAACAAACTTTATTCCACAGAGAGCAGCTTCAGGTTAGATACACACACAGCAAACAAATGCCTGACGCGTTTCGGAAGGAGACTTCCTTTCTCAAAGGCTGCATGCATCAAAAGTCTGTGCATAAAAGTCCACCATTTTATAGCATCATGTGACTCTCATTATCCTCAGGTGAGTTCAAAGCAAGTGCAAAGCATCCTGGGAGTGGTAGTTTAAAACATAAAACCCATGTGGGCTGCCAGTCTTTCACATGTTCAAAAATGATTTTCTTTTTGCCAATGCATCTCACCTCAAAGCACTCTATTTCAGGGGGTCTGTCGATCCGCAATTTGCTGCTCAAATAGGTAGACTGCGACCCGCTAAAGTGGCGCGGTGAGGCACTTCACGGCCGGGCCAGCTGTATTATGTGGAAAGAAAGGAGTTGCCCCCAGGCGAAGCGCACTCTTTCAACAAACTTTATTCCACAGAGAGCAGCTTCAGGTTAGATGCACACACAGCAAACAAATGCCTGACGCGTTTCGGAAGGAGACTTCCTTTCTCAAAGGCTGCATGCATCAAAAGTCTGTGCATAAAAGTCCACCATTTTATAGCATCATGTGACTCTCATTATCCTCAGGTGAGTTCAAAGCAAGTGCAAAGCATCCTGGGAGTGGTAGTTTAAAACATAAAACCCATGTGGGCTGCCAGTCTTTCACATGTTCAAAAACGATTTTGTTTTTGCCAATGCATCTCACCTCAAAGCACTCTATTTCAGGGGGTCTGTCGATCCGCAATTTGCTGCCCAAATAGGTAAACTGCGACCCACTAAAGTGGCGCGGTGGTGCACTTCACGGCCGGGCCAGCCGTATTATGTGGAAAGAAAGGAGTTGCCCCCAGACGAAGTGCACTCTTTCAAGAAACTTTATTCCACAGAGAGCAGCTTCAGGTTAGATGCACACACAGCAAACAAATGCCTGACGCGTTTCGGAAGGAGACTTCCTTTCTCAAAGGCTGCATGCATCAAAAGTCTGTGCATAAAAGTCCACCATTTTATAGCATCATGTGACTCTCATTATCCTCAGGTGAGTTCAAAGCAAGTGCAAAGCATCCTGGGAGTGGTAGTTTAAAACATAAAACCCATGTGGGCTGCCAGTCTTTCACATGTTCAAAAACGATTTTCTTTTTGCCAATGTATATATATATAATTCACTTAAAAAACCATAGGTTTCACACATGTTATAGTTAGCTGGACATTTCACTCGTAAAAAACCAATGAAATTCCCCCGTTATAGTTAGTGCAGGCAACTATAACTCACGCGACCGCAATCCTCTGCTGATGACGTCAGATATTACATCACTGTATTTAGACACTTATTTACCCATGTCTTCTTCCATTAATCTTTAGCTATACATATATTACAAATATTTATTTTTCAAAAAGACACATATGTCATCAGTGATGTAATATCTGACGTCATCAGCAGAGGATTGCGGTCGCGTGAGATATAGTTGCCTGCACTAACTATAACGGGGGAATTTCATTGGTTTTTTATGAGTGAAATGTCCAGCTAACTATAACATGTGTGAAACCTATGGTTTTTTAAGTGAATTTGCAAGGTTTTTTAAATGCTAATTCGTAACTATAACGTGTGTGAAACCTATGGGTTTTTCAGTGAATTTGTATGTTTTTTTAAATGCTAAGTTATGTATTTATTATTTTTTTTTTTTCAGATTTTTCACCGTGTGCGCACTGTGAAATTATAATTTTTTTTTAAATCGCGAGGTGCGCGCACCGTGCGCGCACCGTGCGCTCGAGCACCCAAGGTTCGCAGTGCTTGCCGCGCACGCGCGGAGCGCGCACCTCGCGATTTAAAAAAAAAAAAAAAGTTGTTGTTTTCTCCCTTGGGGGTCCTTCTGTGACCCCCTGACCAAGGCTAGGGAGTCAGGAACTGTCCACTCTGCCCCCTTTTCACATTCTCCACCTTTTTTTTTCACCCCCTCAGACTGCGAGAGACAAAATGGCGGCCAACACTTCCTGGTTTCGACCGATTCGAATGTTTACCGACATCTAACAACCAATCAGAATTGCGCTCGCGCACGTCAGGGTGCGCGCACCGTGCGCGCACGGTGCGCGCCTATAGATATTGATATGCTTTTAAATGCTATTTTCTCAGGAAATACTGAACAGATTTACACCAGACCTGCAAAAGGCACTTCCTTGACCTTATGGCTACCTCTCTGCCAAATTTCACGTAATTCTGTTCAGCGTTCGGGCTGTAGCTGCGACTAAAGGTCCTATGGAAAAATGCATGGGGAAAACGTGTTTTGGGACCCCCCTTTTTCTCGGCCCCCGCTTGACGAATCACCCCGAGACTTTCAGGGTAGGAGCTGAGCGGAGTGCTCCATTAGTTTTGAAAATTTCGCGAGGATTCGTCAACCGGCGCCAAAGTTATTCAAAATAGAATTTTGAGATTTCCTATGGAAACTAGGTTGTAACTATAACTATCTACTGCTCATTCGTTCTTTTGAGTGGGCAGTGGACTTTATAATTTGCCGTTTGGCACCGGCTACCGGCATGCCCTATCGGTCTGGTGTGACACGCAAGCCAGCACTTTTGGACGTTGTACGAAAATACAGCGTGTCACCCCCCCAAGTGGCCTCAAAAGCATTCGCTTCAACGTGCCGCATAGGGGAGAGAGGATGCAGTATTTTACTGCAGGGGCAACACTGGGTTCCTGTTATTACATCGGCGCAGTTGGGACCGGAGAATTAAAGGTCTACGAGACACACCACTTGGTGTTCGACAGCCCTTCACTTTACGGGTTGCCGCTTGGACTCCATTGACCAGCATGCCTCTGGCCCCAATCTGGAATGCAGGATGCACTACAGCTGAAAGAAGGGGGCGGAGTGAAATACAGAGCCAATGAGAGCGTCACAGGACTAAATAACAACCCCCAAGTAAGAGACTCTGTGTGGAAACTGAAACCGGCACTGAGGAAAGCAGTAATGCTGAAACGCGTCTGCCTGGCGTTTCCTGAACCCTTTGGATTTTTGCATGTTTTGTGCCTCCGTGAATTGTGGAATAAATCCTGGTATTGCCCTAGCATATGTCGGGCTCATTCGTTCTTTTGAGTGGGCAGTGGACTTTATAATTTGCCGTTTGGCACCGGCTACCGGCATGCCCTCTCGGTCTGGTGTGACACGCAAGCCAGCACTTTTGGACGTTGTACGAAAATACAGCGTGTCACCCCCCCAAGTGGCCTCAAAAGCATTCGCTTCAACGTGCCGCATAGGGGAGAGAGGATGCAGTATTTTACTGCAGGGGCAACACTGGGTTCCTGTTATTACATCGGCGCAGTTGGGACCGGAGAATTAAAGGTCTACGAGACACACCACTTGGTGTTCGACAGCCCTTCACTTTACGGGTTGCCGCTTGGACTCCATTGACCAGCATGCCTCTGGCCCCAATCTGGAATGCAGGATGCACTACAGCTGAAAGAAGGGGGCGGAGTGAAATACAGAGCCAATGAGAGCGTCACAGGACTAAATAACAACCCCCAAGTAAGAGACTCTGTGTGGAAACTGAAACCGGCACTGAGGAAAGCAGTAATGCTGAAACGCGTCTGCCTGGCGTTTCCTGAACCCTTTGGATTTTTGCATGTTTTGTGCCTCCGTGAATTGTGGAATAAATCCTGGTATTGCCCTAGCATATGTCGGGCTCATTCGTTCTTTTGAGTGGGCAGTGGACTTTATAATTTGCCGTTTGGCACCGGCTACCGGCATGCCCTCTCGGTCTGGTGTGACACGCAAGCCAGCACTTTTGGACGTTGTACGAAAATACAGCGTGTCACCCCCCCAAGTGGCCTCAAAAGCATTCGCTTCAACGTGCCGCATAGGGGAGAGAGGATGCAGTATTTTACTGCAGGGGCAACACTGGGTTCCTGTTATTACATCGGCGCAGTTGGGACCGGAGAATTAAAGGTCTACGAGACACACCACTTGGTGTTCGACAGCCCTTCACTTTACGGGTTGCCGCTTGGACTCCATTGACCAGCATGCCTCTGGCCCCAATCTGGAATGCAGGATGCACTACAGCTGAAAGAAGGGGGCGGAGTGAAATACAGAGCCAATGAGAGCGTCACAGGACTAAATAACAACCCCCAAGTAAGAGACTCTGTGTGGAAACTGAAACCGGCACTGAGGAAAGCAGTAATGCTGAAACGCGTCTGCCTGGCGTTTCCTGAACAGTTTGGATTTTTGCATGTTTTGTGCCTCCGTGAATTGTGGAATAAATCCTGGTATTGCCCTAGCATATGTCGGGCTCATTCGTTCTTTTGAGTGGGCAGTGGACTTTATATATATATATATATATATATATATATATATATATATATATATATTACCTACTGGCGGTCGCCAGTTGGTAGTTATAGTTAGGACCACGTTTCCATAGGAAATCCGCAACATTCTATTTTGAATAACTTTGGCGCCGGTGGACGAATCCTCGCGAATTTTTCAAAATAGGTGGGGCGCTACGCTCCGCTCCTTCCTTGAAAGTCTCGGGGGGATTCGTCAAGCGGGGGCTGAGATAAAAGGGGGGTCCCAAAACACGTTTTTCCCATGCATTTTTCCATAGGACCTTTAGACAGGGCTACAGCCCGAACGGCTGAACAGAATTACTTGAAATTTGGCAGAGAGGTAGTCCCTAGGTCAAGGAAGTGCCTTTTATAGGTTTGGTGTAAATCTGTTCAGTAGAATCTGAGAAAATAGCCTTTTAATCAATATATATATCTGTGGCAGCTTACCGTGCGCTTACGGTGCGCTTACCGTACGCGTACGGTGGCGTGCGCGAGCACGATTCTGATTGGCTGTTAGATCTTAGTAAACATTCGAATCGGTCGAAACCAGGAAGCGGCGGCCGCCATTTCGTGTTTTTCACTCAGAAAAAAAAGAGTGATATCTTGAAAAGGGGGCAAGGTGGAGAGTTACAGACCCCCTAACATTTGTAAGGGGGTCAAAGAAGGACAGAAAAGTTCAAAGAAAACATTTATTATTTTTTTTAAAAAAATCGCGGGGTATGCGTACGGTAAGCTTACGGTAAGCTTACCGTACGCATACGGTAGAAAAATAAAATAAAAAGAGAAATAAAATTCAGATTTAAGTCTTTAGATATTAGGGGGCTCTAAAAAGAGCCGTTGTGTTTATGAAGTGATTTTTTAGTGGTACCTACAAGTAAGTACCGATGCAGAGTCTAAGGTTCAAGAGGAAGACTCTGTTCCCTTCATCATTGAAGTGTACACCATCTCCTCTATAAATGTCTTGCATGTCGTAACGCAAGTTGTTGTGGTAAATGGAACCCATACCATAGTCACGGAGGAAAGCAGAAACAGATTTGTTGACGTGCTTTCTTGCTTTGTCAATCTGCGGACAGAAATGATTGGACCAGTTCCATTTTTGCCTTTGGCATATGTTAGAAAACACAAAGGCAGTTTTAGGGAAAAGTGAAAACAGTTGTGCAAAGGTGTCCTTCATAAGCATTTCCAGACCTACCCCAGTCAAAGTGCATAGGTCATTGCCACCACAGTGCACTATTATGAGGTCAGGGTGTTGGATTTGCATGAAGGATTTCACCAATGGCATCAATTGGTGCCACTTTAACCCTCTCTGACCAATCCATTTAATGTCTACATTTGGCAAAGCAAGGTCTCTCACCATACCTGTTTTCTCTGCATACTTTTCACTCCAGAAGACATAGCTGTGCCCTACAATCCACACTGTGAACATCTTCCAAGGAGATCTGGATGCACTCAGGAGGTGTAATTCAGTAGAATGGGAAAATGAAATGAAAGACAGTTTGGAAATGGAGGCATACATATTTTTTTCATAAAAAAAAGAACTGATTGGCTGTTTCATACCATTCTAGAATAAAAACTAGGCTGCATGTGTAAATTAATAGAAGCATGTTTTGTATTGGTACAGAAAAATGTGTTACCAAAGAACAGTACTTTGGATTTGCTGTTAGGTTTGAAAAGTCAAGCACTCTTGCTCTGTGGAATTGAAACATTGTTTGGCGAACTTCTGACCTAACTCCACACAGCAGTGTTCCATGAGCTGTTGCTATGGTAGCAGGCAGAAGTCAAGTTGGGGGAAGGGTACTAGGCAGAAGTCAAGTTGGGGGAAGGGTACTTTTGGAAAAGGGTTGGTTTTCAACCAATAGAAAGAGAATAGGAGAGAGGTGTAAAGAAAAGAGATCCTGGCTCTGATAATCTGCTGTTTGAGTGCCACATTTCTTTCACAGCTAACTAATTTTAAAGGTGAGTTTAGAGTTTGAGAGGGGATGTATATGGTAAATTAAGAAATGAATAATAGAAATGGAATTCCTTTTGTTGAAGTTGTGTTTATCATTTTCTGTTTTGGGAGAAATTTAAATGTGAGGAACATGTAAAATAATATGGACTATGTTTTCACGATAAATTAAGGTGTACTGGTATAAAAAAAGAATAGTTTAAGGGTTTGAGGTTGGACTCAGTAATGCAAATACATTCAGCATCACTAAGGCTGGTTGCCCTTGCTGGAATGTAGGCAGTCACCCAGGTTACACATGGTGGTGGTCTGAAAAAGCAGTTTGGACATGTGCAATTAAAAAAATCTGAAAAGTGGATTCATAATGTGTCAGTCTGTAAAAGTGATTATCACTTGTCAAAAAAAAGAGCAGTAAGTGTGCTTTCAAATTGGCAAAGAAATTTCGTTTTGTGACTAATGTGAAAATATGACTCTGTGTGCATATAGGAATTACAGGCAGAGATTTATTGTGTACTGCTCTGGTGATTTCATAGTTGCATTAGTAGTAAAAAGGGGGAGTCATTTTTTGGTGCAGAAGCAGACTCTTAGCACACACCCAGCTGCTTTCCATGTGGAATCATGCACAGTATTTACAAGCGAGTGGGGTTTGAGGTTTCAGTCTGTAATGCAAATACATTCAGCATCACTAAGGCTGGTTGCCCTTGCTGGTATGTAGGCAGTCACCCAGGATACACATGGTGGTGGTCTGAAAAAGCAGTTTGGACATGTGCTTTTTTAAGAATCTGAAAAGTGGATTCATAATGTGTCAGTCTGTAAAAGTGATTGTCACTTGACAAAAAAAAGAGCAGTAAGTGTGCTTTCAAATTGGGAAAGAAATTTCGTTTTGTGAGTAATGTGAAAACATGACTCTGTGTGCATATAGGAATTACAGGCAGAGATTTATTGTGTACTACTCTGGTGATTTCATAGTTGCATTAGTAGGAAAAAGGGGGAGCCATTTTTTGGTGCAGAAGCAGACTCTTAGCACACACCCAGCTGCTTACCATGTAGAATCATGCACAGTATTTACAAGCGAGTGGGGTTTGAGGTTTCAGTCTGTAATGCAAATACATTCAGCATCACTAAGGCTGGTTGCCCTTGCTGGTATGTAGGCAGTCACCCATGATACACATGGTGGTGGTCTGAAAAAGCAGTTTGGACATGTGGTTTTTTAAGAATCTGAAAAGTGGATTCATAATGTGTCAGTCTGTAAAAGTGATTATCACTTGCCAAAAAAATGAGCAGTAAGTGTGCTTTCAAATTGGCAAAGAAATTTCGTTTTGTGACTAATGTGAAAACATGACTCTGTGTGCAAAGAGGAATTATAGGCAGAGATTTATTGCGTATTGCTCTGGTGATTTCACAGTTGCATTAGATGGAAAGGGGGAGCCGTTTTTTGGTGCAGAAGCAGACTCTTAGCACACACCCAGCTGCTTACCATGTGGAATCATGCACAGTATTTACAAGCGAGTGGGGTTTGAGGTTTCAGCCAGTAATGCAAATACATTCAGCATCACTAAGGCTGGTTGCCCTTGCTGGAATGTAGGCAGCCACCCAGGTTACACATGGTGGTGGTCTGAAAAAGCAGTTTGGACATGTGCTGTTTTCAGAATCTGAAAAGTGGATTCATAATGTATTTTTCTTTTCCAGAGGGGGAGAAAAAGGTGAATGCTCAATTGGTCACTTGCATACTTTGTGGTCTGGTCCACTTTATCTCTAAAAGATTTTAAATAATTAGTTATTAATTTCTCAAGGATCTTGAGATGTGGTAATTGATTTTTAGTGTTTTAAAAAAAAAAAAAAAAAAAAAAAATACGCTTACCGTACGCGTACGGTAAAAAAAAATTAAAAAAAAGTTTCAAAGAAAAAATAAAAAAAAGTTGAGAGGTAAGGTTGGCTCTTATAAGAGCCGTTGGGTTCATACAGGGATGGAGGAAAGAAAGAATGGGAGTATTATGAGCGTCTACAAACATGCTGGTCTATCTTATTGTTAATAAGGGTAAGACTGATCTCCCCAAAAACAATAAGACCACCACATTTTGTACACCTCATTTCAACGCTCCCAAATCGAGGGTTGATGTCCACAGGAGAAGAAAAAGGTGATGCTCCAACATCAGAGGAAGGGCTCAGCTGAGCTGCCGATGATGTACTCGGCTGAGCATCTGAGGCTGGGCTCTGGTGACTTACTGAAGGGTTTTCTTCAGCATGTCGAGCAAAGGTCCTTGGGTGTCTGTCCTGGAGGTGTCTCTTCATAGAGTGATTTCCAAAGGAGTATTTCCTCCTTGGATTTCCTCTTGATAAAACACGACCACAAAGTTTGCAAGTGACCAATGGAGCATTCACCTTTTTCTCCCCCTCTGGAAAAGTGAAATACTCCCATACAAAAGAAGTCTTTTGTTTCCTCCTTCTCTGGATCATGGTGGTGCTGCTGGCCTCACTCTCAGAAGAGGTCTGCTGTTCTGCCATTGTATCCCAATGTCAATCCAGCTCCTGCTCCTAGAGAATCACAAGCAGAAATGAGGGGAATGGGTGTGGTGTGGGAAGAATCTGGAACTGAAAGTAGTTTCAACCAATGAAAAGTGTTCTTTCAAGCAGTAATGAGGGGAATGGGTGTGGTGTGGGAAGTTTCTGGAAGTGAAAGTAATTTCAACCAATAAAAAGTGTTCTTTGTAAGTCACATGACCTGCCGTGCGCGCACGTGACGCTTACGGTGCGCTTACGCAGCGCGTATGTCACACTCGCGCATGCGCATTACACGCCCCTGCGTAACCGCGACGTTGCTTCCGGGTGTACGCGTACGTCACGCACGTATTGCGTATCACGCATGCGCATTACAAGGCCCTGCGTACCCGCGACGTTGCTTCCGGGTGTACGCGTACGTCACTCACGTACACGCACCGTACTTATGACGTACGAAGCGCGTACCGTCAGCTTACCGTACGCGCACGGAAAAAAATGCATAAAAACATAAATAAAAAAACCTTTCCATAATGCAGGATATAGTACATATATTATTTTATACAAAGGCTTACAAAAAATGACAAAAAAAAATTTGCATTTAAAAAACCGTACAAATTCACTGAAAAAAACATGGGTATCACACACGTTATAGTTAGAAATTAGCATTTTAAAAACCTTGCAAATTCACTGAAAAAACCATGGGTTTCACACATGTTATAGTTAGGGATTAGCATTTAAAAAACCTTGCAAATTCACTGAAAAAACCATAGGTTTCACACACGTTATAGTTAGGAATTAGCATTTAAAAAACCTTAGAAATTCAATGAAAAAACCAAAGGTTTCACACATGTTATAGTTAGCTGGACATTTCACTCGTAAAAAACCAATGAAATTTCCCCGTTATAGTTAGTTCAGCTAACTATAACTCGCGCGCCCGCAATGCACTACTGATGACGTCACATATTACATCACTCATGACATGGTCACTGACATCACTCATGACATCACTGATGACATCTCAAATGACATCACTGATGACATCACTGATGACATCATCCTTGTGAAATAGTAGCAGACCTCTTCTTCCCCTAATATAACCTTTAATACACACATTTAAAAAAATGAAACTAAAATGTTCGAAATAATGAACATATCAATATCAGTTACAACAACCTATTCAGTAATTCTAAGAACCACATACACATCCACTCATTCACCAACAGTCCTATACAGTCACTCACACATGTACTCACTCATCATATGTATTCATACACCTATACATCCTGTTACACAACGCCACTCATCCATAGAGTTACTCACACACAAAGTCACTCATGCTAATAAAGAATCAAACATCCATTTACTTGCATATACAGTTATACACACACCACCACACCTACTTCTACAGAAACTTACACATACTTAGTCTTTTAAACAATCACTTATAGAAACACATACTTATTCATACAGGAACTCTTTCAATCTCTTACTCTCACATATACTCAGTTATATACACCAAAAGACACATATAACAGTTAAAAACATATGTAGTTACTCATGGAGACACTATTGAGACAGTCTTTCACTCACTAACACACCTTTACACATACTCATCCACCCCTATAGTCATGCACACATGCTGTCTTCAACACATACAGTGAGTCACTCATTCATGCACCTATGCACTACGTAATACCCCCCACCGAACCATGCAGACACTCAGACTGATACTCAAAAAACCAACTAATAACCTATATTGACTCCCATGTAGCTACTCACCAACCCATGCAGCCACTTATACACAAAGTGAGAGACTGATACAGATATTTACATATTTAAACGTTACTCACTAAGCCATGTATTCACTATGATACATTTTAACAATCAGTTACACAATACATTTTTCAAAAAAAATCATCCATTTAGACACTTATATACCCATTTAATCTTCCATCGAGCTTGAGATATACTTATATAAAACCTATTTAATTTTCAGAAAAACACACATTCACTGGATGATGTCATCAGTGATGTCATCAGTGATGTCATTTGAGATGTCATCAGTGATGTCATGAGTGATGTCAGTGACCATGTCATGAGTGATGTAATATGTGACGTCATCAGTAGTGCATTGCGGGCGCGCGAGTTATAGTTAGCTGAACTAACTATAACGGGGACATTTCATTGGTTTTTTACGAGTGAAATGTCCAGCTAACTATAACATGTGTGAAACCTTTGGTTTTTTCATTGAATATATATATATATATATATATTTATATATATATATATATATATATATATATATATATATATATATATCTTATATATATTATCTACTGGCGGTCTCCAGTAGATAGTTATGGTTAGGACCTATTTTCCCTAGGAAATCCGCAACACTCTATTCCCAATAAGTCTGGCGCCGGTTGATGAATCCTTGCCAAATTTTCCAAACTTTTGGCCAGCTCCTCTCCGCTCCTAAATGAATTCTTTGGTACTTGTTATCCGTACACGCGTTTTGCGCGTGCTATCTGTAAACTGTGGATTTTCTAAATCATTTGAATATACTGTTCTTGACATGCTAGTCATTATACTTACCATTTATACGAAATTACCTTGAATTAACTTCAAAAAAATTGTAAATACTCATATGAATTGCAATATGCAAAGTATTTTGTTTATGTTTATTATATCACGTGACATGTTGATTTACTTTATTAACAAAGTTGAAATGCACAAAGTTTGCCCGTGACGAAGGAGTGTCCTACTCCGAAACGCGTCGGACGTTTGTGTCTGCAATAAATCTGCACTAAAAATAGAGGCCACGGCTCCTGTGTGATTCCTTCGTTATACCTGAAAGGGATTTCGCCGGATTGTACGTGTGAGAATTTTGGGGGTGGCTACCCCAGCCGTGAGCCCGCCGGAATAGAGGCTTGGGAACAGCTACAAACTCTGTGTTTATATATATGATTTTGGCTATGATTGAGTTCTGCCTAATGAACAATTTTTTCTTATTTGATGACGTCATTTATCGGCAGTCACAGGGCACGGCCATGGGCACCTGCTTCGCCCCCAGCTATGCTAATTTAGTCATGGGCTGGTGGGAGGAGCAGGTGGTCTCGCAAATGGCGGAATTTACCAACTGTGTCCTGTGGCTCCGATATATTGACGATATTTTCCTTATTTGGAAAGGGGACGCTGATTCTGCTACTACATTTGTCAAGAAGCTTAACAACAATTCTTACAATCTGGTGTTTACTGCGAACATCAGCAAGACCTCTGTGGAATTTCTTGACATTGTGGTAGAAATCAAAGATCAATATATGCATACCCATCTGTATCGCAAAAAAACTGCAGGGAACAGTATATTGAATGCATCCAGTGCACACCCTCCTAAGCTAGTGTACAGTATTCCCTATGGGGAGCTCTTGCGTGCAAAACGCAACTGTAGCTCCGAAGACAGTTTCCTCAAGGAAAAAGACATAATGATTCAACGCTTTAAGGACAGAGGGTATCAAAGTAGAACCATCAATGAGGCCTGTAAGAGAGTGGATAAGATGGCACGTAGGGACCTATTACATCCTGGTCAACGTTCAGTGGAACCTGATAATTTGCGTTTTATTACGAAATATTCGGGACAAGCACAAGACGTACGCCATATTCTTAATAAATACTGGCATGTACTGCTCACTGATAGTAACTTGCAGAAACATCTTAATAGCCATCCTCAAGTCACTTTTCAGAAAAGTAAATCGCTCAGAGATGAACTTAGCCCTAACATCATTACTGACTCTCCTAAACCCAATACGGGCGGCCGCCCGGGTTTCCGATGTTGCAAGAACTGCAAAGCATGCAAAAACAGCTTGGACTGCATTGGAGTACAATTTGCCAGCATGAGTGAGGAATTTAAGATCAGGAAAGCCCTCACATGCAATACTATGTACTGTGTGTATGCCCTGACATGCCCATGCAAAAAAGCATATATAGGTAGTACTATCCACCGTGCTAAGAAGAGAGTACTTGAGCATGTCAGGGCCATTCGCCACAATAACAGGCAGTACCCTGTGGCCCGACACTTTTTTGAGCAACATCAACAGGATGAGGGATTACTTAGGATGGTAGTAATTGATGCAGTTTTTGACAACATACGGGGTGGTAATAAACTACTCCAGCTCAGACAACTTGAATCTAGATACATAGTGAACTTTGATACAATGTTTCCGAGAGGGCTTAATTCCAGTGAGGAATTATCTGTACACCTGCAGACTAAATAGAATGACTTTGTCTTGTGCATTTAGGAATTGTTTGTGATTGCTGTTAATTGTAATTTTAGATTTTGACACATTTTATTGTATTTTTCTAGGAAGTGGCCACGAAGCACAGAACAGGTCATTGTGGATTTCAAGTAATTATGTTGTTGTGTATATACTTTATTTCCATGGATAATTAGGTGCTGCTCTGGCCCACTTGGGCTATATTTGCAACTTGATTTGTTAGCAGACATTACGGATTTAGGACATTATGTGATATATTTAATCCATTATTGATTGAAGCATTACGCCCACTTGGGCGCTGATTGGTACGTTTGTCTGGTTTGGATTTTGACTTTTATTTTTGTCCAAATCTCCTGACATGGTTTGTGAAGCAGCATTGTTTATTTATGTTTATTCAAACTTTACAGTGTTAAGATGGCTGCCACTGTTCCTAACCCTGACCTTTGTGTTGTGAGGAGCCCTTCCTCTGTGTCAATTATTTTGAAAGATACTTAAACTTTATTCGAATCACTGAACGCTTGACGTGAACAAGGCGAAAGCTGAAACGCGTTGTTTTGGTTGCAGCGATTAAACCGACTACATTGCAATTCTCCTTGGTGTCCGTGCTTTGATTTCGAATCTGAAATTGGCTGGCGTTATATATTTGGGGCTGCCGATTGCCCCAGCACGGACCGCCTGGATAGACAGCCTCTGTCACTATCGGGATTGTGTTACAATATATATATATATATATATATATATATATATCTTATATATATTATCTACTGGCGGTCTCCAGTAGATAGTTATGGTTAGGACCTATTTTCCCTAGGAAATCCGCAACACTCTATTCCCAATAAGTCTGGCGCCGGTTGATGAATCCTTGCCAAATTTTCCAAACTTTTGGCCAGCTCCTCTCCGCTCCTACCCTGAAAGTTTCGTGGTGATTCGTAAAGCAAGGGCCGAGAAAAAAGGGGGATCCCAAAACGCCTTCTCCCCATGCAATTTCCCATAGGATCTGTTGTCGCAGCTACAGCCCGAACCGCTGAACGGAATGACAAGTAGGGTAAAAAAGTAGGGTAAAAAAGTTAGTGATATCTATGGCTGGGGAGGATCCGCGGACCCTACCCGCACCGTAAGCGCACCCTCCCCGAATCGAGCGCGCACCCTCCCGATCACGCAGTGAATGGTAATTGGCTGTCGAGTGTCTGTCTACATTCGAAACCAGGAACTGTTAGCGGCCATTTTCTGCCTCGGTAGAAACGAGGCTGAAGAAGCAAGGGGAATAAGTGTGTAAAACATATAAAGGGGGCAGAGTGGAAATACTCTGACCCTCTAGAGGTGCTTAGGGGGTCCCAGATGGACCCCCTGGGGCCCCCTTTTAAAAAAAAAAATACGGCGAAATGCGCGCAGGGTGCGCGCATCCTATCGTGTTTGGTGCACGGATCCTCTCGCATTGGGTGCGCCGATCCAAGGAAAAAAAATTGAAAAAAGACAAGAAATCATTGGTTGTATGACAACTTTCTACACTGAAAGGTAGGGTGTATATTTTTGTTTTTTCAACGCATGATTCTTATTGGTTAACAAAAATTGATTGTAAGGAACATTATATATGATAAGCTGATATGTTGAAAAGTCAAGCACACTTGCTGTCTTGTTTAGCAACATTGTGTGCTGTACTTGTGACCTGTGTGCTCAGTACAGTGTTCCATGACCTGTTTCTATGGTAACAGGCAGAAGGCAGATTGGGAGAAGGGTTGAAATGTATTTCATTTGGAAAGGGTTGAAATGTTTAACCAATACAAATGTATGTTTGCTTTTGAATTTATGTGTGAAGGATTGTGATTTGATGTTTACATGTATATGTGTGGAAAATGAAAGGGAAACTTTGCCATTCTTTGTTTTTTCTGAGAGGTGCACAGTGCAGAGATTCTGTATAAGAAAATCTGGTGTGTGACTGATATCTGGTGTGTGACTGATATACTTCTTAATGTACAAAACAACTTGAAAGGTGAGGTATTTAATTGTGAGGGGATGTATGTAGACTATTTTGATTTTAATCAGACTAATGTATTTCTCCTGCTAAAGTGTAGGGAGTACTTTTTTTCTCTACAATCTTATTGACAGGGTGTGTGCATGTAGAAACCATTCTGTGATAAGCATTTGTGTTTTTCATGTGTTTGCAGACAGATAACTGTGCTGTTTTTATATTTTGGTGGAATTAGAAACCAGTCATTGTTTATGAATTTGTGAAATGAGTTATGTTTCTATAATAAAATGTAGTACTCCTTCTAGATGAAGCAATGTGTTTTGGTATAGTGCAAGGGATAGTGTTGTTTCTCTAGAATCACACAGTGAGTATGTGTGCATTTGGGAACAACTGTGAGAGAAACATTTGGTAACATTGTGTATTTGGTGACAGATAACTGTTTTAAAACCTGTCATGTTGTCAAGTTTTAGTAGCATTTGAAGCCAGTCTTTGCTTATGCATTGATAAAATAAGTCATGCTTTGACACTAATGTGCTGTATGTTAATATGTAGATTGTGTGTAGTCTCTTTACCCCTTGCACAGCAGTGAATGAGTTTTTGTAAGCTGCTAGGGATAGTGTTGCTTGTCTAGAATCACACTGTGAGTCTGTGTGCATTTGGGAACCACTGTGAGAGAAGTATTTGGTAACATTGTGTATTTGCTGACAGATAACTGTTTTAAAACCTGTCTTGTTGTCAAGTTTTAGTAGCATTAGAAGGCAGTTTTTGCTTATGCTTTGATTAAATGAGTCAGGCTTTGACACAAAAGTGCAGTCCTGAAATATGTAGATTGTGTGCAGTTCCCTTATCACTTCCACTGTGCTGAATGAGTTTTGGTAAACTCCTAGGGATAGTGGTGCTTGTCTAGAATCACACTGTGAGTCTGTGTGCATTTGGGAACCACTGTGAGAGAAGCATTTGGTAACATCGTGTATTTTCTGACAGATAATGTTTTAAAAACCTGTCATGTTGTCAAGTTTTAGTAGCATTAGAAGCCAGTCTTTGCTTATGCGTTGATTAAGTGAGTTAGGCTTTGACACAAAAGTGCAGTCCTGAAATATGTAGATTGTGTGCAGTTCCCTTACCACTTCCACAGTAGTGAATGATTTTTGGTAAACTCCTAGGTATATTGGTTGTTGTCTAGAATCACACTGTGAGTGTGCATTTGGGAACCACTGTGAGAGAAGCATTTGGTAACATCGTGTATTTTCTGGCAGATAACTCTTTTAAAACCTGTCATGTTGTCAAGTTTTAGTAGTATTAGAAGACAGTCTTTGCTTATGCGTTGATTAAATGAGTCATGCTTTGACACTAATGTGCTGTACTTAAATATGTAGATTGTTTGCAGTACCCTTACCTCTTCTAGACTAGTGAATGAGTTTTGGTACACTCCTAGGATAGTGTTGCTTGTCTAAAAGCACACTGTGAGTCTGTCTGCATTTGGGTAAGGATTGTGATAGAAGCATTTGGTAACATCGTGTATTTGCTGACAGATAACTGTTTTAAAATCGGTCATGTTGTCAAGTTTTAGTAGCTTTAGAAGCTATTCTTTGCTATGCATTGATAAAATGAGTCAGAGTTTGACACTAAAGTGCAGTACCTTGTACTATTCTCTTCACTGTGCCAGAACTGAACATTTAAAGGTTTTACCCAGGCACTGTCCTAGCAGTAGTCTGATGATTTGGTCAGTTTCCAAGTACTCATGTTGTGAACCATACATTACCACATAGACTGCTTCAAATGTCTATGCAGTATGCATGCAGTGTTCTAACATACTATACACTTGTCTTTCACACCTTCAATTCCCTAGTCAGTATCCATACAGTCCAGCAAACATCCTGTCACTCCCTTTGCACTCCTCTAGTGACCCATTCAGTACCAAGTACAAAACCATTCACTGTGTCAAAAGTCAACCACTTATAAATTCACCCAGGCACTCTCCTTGCTGTACTCTAATCATTCAGTCAGTACCCAAGTACTCATGCAGTGAGCCAGGCCTTAGCACATAGACTGCTTCAAATGCCTATTCACTATGGATGCAGTCCTCTAATCACCTACACAGTTGTCTTTCACACCTTCAATTCCCCAATCAGTATTCATACACTTCTAGCAAACACCCTGTCACTCACCCAGTGTGTCTCCTTATAGTACTGTAATCATTCAGTCAGTTAGCATGTAGTCTTTTAGTGAGGTAGGCTTTAGGGCATGAACTGCTTCAAAGTAGTATGCACTATGCATGTAGTGGGTTCAGGGCTATAGTTTCTTAGTCAGTTTTTATATAAAATGTGTTTGTACAGTAATGGAATAGTATACATTTGAAAGTTATTAATATACATTTATTTGTGATTCTTTTTTACAGAAACTGTTTTTCAACGTAAAAATAGAGCAATCATGCCAGAAAAAAAAAGAAAAAGAAAAGAAACTCAGAAAGGTGCAGGAGTGTTTCTCATCCGTTTGCTCTCTTCTCATGCAAGATTGTTCGGATGAAGGGTCCTTAGGTGTTTCATCATACTTGCCGTGCCGTACGAGTATTTCTTGTTAGGATCCCCTTACGACAGAACTCTTTTGCAAATCTTGCACGTGACCAAGGTGGCATTGGTCTTTGTTTGCCCCTCGGGAAAAGTAAAAAATGTCCACACCAGTGAAGAAAAACGTTGTGGGCGTGGTGCCTTCTCCAAAAATGTATCCTCAGATTTGGTGAATATTTTAAAGCGGCAACATATACAGTTTTTGTAAGTTAAACTGATAAAATTTTGTTAGCCGTAAGCATTTTATATATCTGTGATTTGTATCTTGTGGTAGTTTGTTGAAAATAGCATGTTGTTTTTTTTTAACAATCTTTCTGATTGTTGTTTTTTTGGCCCGCTTTTAAGTGATGAGTACGATTGAAATCACTTTTAGTGAAATTCAATATATTCTGAGAACAGGAAAAAAGGCAAACAAATTACTTTGTGGAAATTATGCTGTGTTGTAAAAAATGTATTATTACATGTTATCATTTTTTTTTCCTTTTGTTTCACAGATCCAAATTTTAAAATATGCAATTTATATGAATTTATATTGCAATGAAAATCTGAAAAAAATGTATACCATTTTTTATTCCTATTACTGTGAAGGTAAGTTTAACTAAGTCTCAATATGCAGAATGAGGAGGTCTGCAAGAAGCTACAAAGTTAACACACGTTTCTACAAACACTCTGTTTATACCTATGTAGTTTTGAAATCTGACCATAATCAGATATCATGTGACCTGCAAAAAAAGAGATTTGAGGGGTTCATAATATTTCCCATTGTACCTATTGAAGGACCACAATCCTTTCAATCATTCTTCTTTGAACATCTTTGCAGACAAAACTCTGTGCTTACCTTCTATCATTCGCAAGGAATTTTAAAACCGGAAATATGTCACTTTTTGTAACATAGTTATTGTGCAAGACACTCTTTCCTATTTACAAAGAGAGGAAAAGGCACTCTGTGCACTTTTTATACTCCATGTAAATACAACCTCATTATGCACACCACTTTGCGTTGAAAGGGTGTTCTATAAGTGTTGTTGTGCATGATTGCACTGAATACTCATAGAACAAGACACATGTCTAGATTTATCAGAAATCATAAATCTCGATATGTGTGTGAATGCTGCACCATTCTAAAATTGGTGTAGGAAAGCACAACAAGGAGAATTGTTTTCATTTCCCCACATTTGTATATCTTCAATGCATGCTACAATGCTCAGCATACATTGAAGGAGAAAAATGCCTTTTGTGCAGGAAGATGTTTCTTCCTGCACAAAAACAAACAACACATGACACAGATATCCTTGCACTATGGTGCAAGGGTGCCTGTGTCACCACATGGCTGCAGTTTAAGCAGCTGTGCAGAGAGAAGCATAGATTTGCAACATATTTATGTACATATGTTGCATCCCTGTGCTTTGGAAGTACTGCAGCACACTGCAGTTAAAGAGGTTACTGTGTGATGCTGCTGCACTTCCTCATGGTTCTGCACTTATACATTCACCATACGCTACTAATGCATTCATTAAGTCAATTACATACTACACACACATTCATCTAAACTTTCACACACTAGCAAAGAAATTTAGCTCTTTTTTTAAACCCGGAAAGTTAGTTCTTACAAGAACTTTTTTTTCCCTCTTTTTTTTTTAGTTTTTATTTTGTTTTTCCAACAATTTTGTGATTTTTGGGGATTTTTTGGAAAACAAACAAAAAACAAAACAGGAGGAACCAAGCAATGAACTTCAGGGAACAATAAAAAATGAATAAAAAAAATAGCAAATGTGACTTTCTTGCCGGCGGCAGATCAGATCGATCGACTGCTCACCGTAGCACAAAGTCACATTGTACTTAGTGCAGAGCACTTTTAAAAATTGAAATTGAGGACGGATGTCCAATTTTGGGCTGATGGATGCACTCTTGAAGTGCTCGGCTGCGATGACGTGGAAGGCGCAGGAGCAGGAGTGTTTCTCATCCGTTTACACTCTTCTCGTGCAAGATTGTTTGGATGAAGGGTCCTTAGGTGCTTCATCATACTAGCCGTGCCACACGAGTATTTCTTGTTAGGATCCCCTCGGCGACAGCACTCTTTTGCAAATCTTGCATGTGACCAAGGTGGCATTGGTCTTATTCTGCCCCTCAGGAAAAGTAAAAATTTTCCACACCACTGAATAAAAACGTTCTTTGCGTGGTGCCTCCTCCAAAAATTCATCCTCAGATGTATGAGAAGATGCAGGTGATGTCTGCTGCCCTGAAGCCATTTTTAGTTGAAAAAAGTTAGAGCTAATTGTAAACTTAGTCTAAAAAATCTTCTTCTCTGCAAAGAGATGCTCCTCCAAAGAAGGTCAAAGAAGAATGATTGAATTGGGTGGGGTCTTTCAATAGTTAGAACAGGAAGTGTAATGAACCAATCAAATCTCTTTTTTTGCAGGTCACATGGGATCCGCGCACCCTGCGCTTAGGCTGCACGCACCCAGCATGCATGCATCCGCGAAATTGAATTAAAAAAAATTATATGATTAGATGTAAAAATATATTAGTTTTAAGAATAGTTTAGAGTTTGTCTTCAATTAATATTCACATGAAATACATATATATATGTTTCTTTAAATGCTAAATATTTCGCGGGATCCACGCACCTACCGCGTTATAGACACAGGTGATGCATCACGGAAGCGCGTAAATGTCACGTTACGTACATCGAACATGTTGCGTATAGGCTGGGAGTCGCATACCAGTCGCATTGCGATCGCGCACTAAACATGTACCCAACGCATACCATGCACAGATGCTAACGCGTAGGGATCGAGAACGGTGCGCATAGGGTGCGCGGATCCAAAAACATGGAAAAAAAATATATAAAATAAAGTTTTGAACATATAGTTAAAGAAATATTTTTAAAAATATAAAAAAATATGGTTGAAAAACCAAATAAAAACAAATAATATTTTTTACGTTTTTAAAAGAATTAATTAAAAAAATTAATTTAAAAAATGGTGATAAAAAAGAATTTCCAAAAAACATAATTAATGCAATTGACACACTGAATTTGAAAAATATAGAAATCCAATGAAAATTATTAAACATGATATCTTTAGAGATAAGTTATAGATAGGAATTAGCATTTAAAAAACCTTTGAAATTTACTGAAAAAAACATAGGTTTCATGCACGTTATAGTTAGGAATTGGCATTTAAAAAACCTTTGAAATTCACTGAAAAAACCAAAGGTTTCAGGGGCGTTATAGTTAGGAATTGGAATTTAAAAAACCTTAGAAATTCACTAAAAAAACCATAGGTTTCAGGGGCATTATAGTTAGCTGGACATTTCCCTCGTACAAAACCCTAGAAATTCCCCTGTTATAGTTAGTTCAGCTAACTATAACTCGCGCCCCCGCAATGCACTGCTGTTGATGTCACATATTACATCACTCATGACATGGTCAGTGACATCACTGATGACATCACTGATGACATCTCAAATGACATCACTGATGACGTCATCCATGTGATAAATTAGTGCATCTTCTCACACCCTAATATAACCTTTGATACACCGACTCAAAATTTCAGACGGCCATTTTGAAAACCATAGATACTCCAATACCAATAACTACACACCCACTCATTGACTCTTAGGTCTACATACATGCATTTATACACCTATATAGACACTCACACACCAATAATCATCCATTGAGGTACTGACACATCTAGTCAGTCATGCAAATAATTAATCACAGTCTAATTTACTCACCTATAAAGTTAAACACACTCAAGTTCACTTACTCATAAAAATACTAACAAATTCTGATGCTCTTATACAATTACTGATACAGGCACACACTCATCCATAGAGCCACTCCCAAAATCACACACTCTTACATATAGATAGTTATATACTCTTACACACATATACACTGCGTTTCACATATGTAGTTACTGACACATGTACAACTGAGATAGACATTCAATCATTAACACAGCCTTACATAGAGTCACCCAACCATACAGTTCATCACAGATGCACTCTTAAAATCATGCACCCACTGAATCACCCACTCACACATCTATGCACAGTCACACACACCCTACCCACACAAACACTCAGGCACCCATACAGATACTCAGACAACCAATCAATAACCCATATAGACACTCATATAGCTATTCACAAAACCATGCAGCCACTTATACACCAACACACAGACACATACAGACATTCACACAGTTTAGTGATTAGTCTGCAGTAAGATAAATTTAATGACTCACTTATAGAGTCAGTTACGCACCTAGAAAATCACCTATTCACACACTTATACACCCACTCATTCTTCCATAGGCCTTTCACTATAAATATATAAAACATATTTAAACTTTACAGAAACATACAGTCACTGGATGACGTCATCAGTGATATCATCAGTGTTGTCATGTGAGATGTCATCAGTGATGTCACTGACCATGTCATGAGTGATGTAATATGTGACGTCATGAGCAGTGCATTGCGGGGGCGCGAGTTATAGTTAGCTGAACTAACTATAACAGGGGAATTTCTAGGGTTTTGTACGAGGGAAATGTCCAGCTAACTATAACGCCCCTGAAACCTATGTGTTTTTTTAGTGAATATATATATATATATATATATATATATATATATATATATATATATATGTTCAAAATGATCCACTTCCGTAAAAGAGATGAGGGGACACGGCGGGACTTAAAACACCATTTATTTAAAATGTGGCATTACGCGTTTCGGCGGTTGCCTCTTCAGATGCCTCGGGTGCTGGAGGTCCGTTAGTTTTCTCCTTTTAAAGGTCTGCCCATCCCCCTAAAGTAGTGTCGGCCCCACCTGAACTGCATCACACCCGGAAACACTCACACTGTTCAGTGTTCAAGGACTGCAAGAACCAGCATGCAGTTTGTTCGTATGCGCAAGTGAGTGTCTCCATCAGTCTTGATTTTTTATTACTTCCAGTAAGAGACTGAATTGGAATGCAATGTAGGTTGAACCCCTGCACTGTGCTGGACCATAAGTAGTGTTCAAGTCCTCACTTCCAGCCGCTTGGTCCCCATTGGCAGCACGTCTGGAGACGTCAGTTCTAGTGACCACGTCTGTCCATATGTAATGGATTGTTGTCCATATATAATGGATTGTCGGTTGACAACAGATCCACTGCTTCTTGGGGATTAACGGCGGTCCAGGTAAACGCCACTTAACCTTGGAGCACTTCAGGAAGGATCCCCATTGCGCGATAATGGCTACGCGCTAAATATTCAAAATGATCCACTTCCGTAAAAGAGATGAGGGGACACGGCGGGACTTAAAACACCATTTATTTAAAATTTGGCATTACGCGTTTTGGCGGTTGCCTCTTCAGATGCCTCGGGTGCTGGAGGTCCGTTAGTTTTCTCCTTTTAGAGGTCGGCCCATCCCCCTAAAGTAGTGTCGGCCACACCTGAACTGCATCACACCCGGAAACACTCACGCTGTTCAGTGTTCAAGGACTGCAAGAACCAGCATGCAGTTTGTTCGTATACGCAAGTGAGTGTCTCCATCAGTCTTGATTTTTGATTACTTCCAGTAAGAGACTGAATTGGAATGCAATGTAGGTTGAACCCCTGCACTGTGCTGGACCATAAGTAGTGTTCAAGTCCTCACTTCCAGCCGCTTGGTCCCCATTGGCAGCACGTCTGGAGACGTCAGTTCTAGTGACCACGTCTGTCCATATGTAATGGGTTGTCGTCCATATATAATGGATTGTCGGTTGACAATAGATCCACCGCTTCTTGGGGATTAACGGCGGTCCAGGTAAATGCCACTTAACCTTGGAGCACTTCAGGAAGGATCCCCTTATATATATATATATATATATCACATATTACATCACTCATTGAAAGTGACATAATTGATTACATCTCAAATGACATCCCTGATGATATCTCTGGTGAAATCATCCAGTGACTGTGAGTGTTTTAAAAAAGCTTTTGAGTGTTAAATATATATACCAAGATATACCAAAGTGTACTGGTCAATCAGTGGGTGTATGACTGCCTGTATGGATGATTCAGTGGGTGCCTGGCTGAGTGTATAGGTGAGTGATTAGGTATCTCAGTGAATGTATTGGTGAGTGACTGGTTGTGTGAATGTCTGTATCAGTCTGCCAGTTGGTGTCTAAGTGGGTACATGAGTGGCTATATTGGTCAGTGATTGGTTGTATGAGTACCTGTATGGTGTTTGAGTGTCTGTGTGGGTGTGTGAGAGGCTGTATGGGTGAGTGAGTGTGTGTTTGGCTGTGGGAGTGAGTGAGTGGATGTGTCAGTGGTATATGGGTGAGTAACTGGGTATGTGAGAGGCAGTATAGGTTAGTGATGGGATATATGAGTGACTGTATGGGTGAGTGAGCGAATGTGGGATTGGCTGTATGGGTGAGTGGCTGCTTGTGTCAGAGACAGTATAGGTAAGTATGTACTAGAATCTTTATGAGTAAGTAAATGGATGTGTGTCTATCTGTATTGGTGAGTGTGTGGCTGTGTGATTGATTGTATGGGTGCATGAGTAGGTGTGTGAGTAGCTCTGTGGGTGACCGACTCAGTATGTGAATTGCTGAATGGGTGTATGAGTGGTTATATCAGTGGCTCTATTAGTGAGTGAGTTGGTGTATGAGTGACTGTATGGTTGACTGAGTGAATGTGTGTGTACACCTCTGAATCAGTGGGTGGGTATGTAGGTACTGGTATGGGTGTGTCAATGGTTTTGAGAATGGTAGTGTGGAAGTTGGTGTGGGTGTGTGAAAGTTTATATTGGGGTGAGTGGGTACCTCAGAGATTCTGTTGATGATGTCATCGATGATGTCATCAGTAATGTCCTGAGTGATATCAGCAGTGATGTCAGTGACCATGTACTGAGTGATTAAATATATGAGGTGATAAGCACTGCATTGCAGGGGCGAGAGCTATAGTTAGCTCAGCTAACTATAACTGCTGAATTTCACTGGTTTTGTATGAGTGAAACCTTACCTAACTAAAACATCCCTGTAACCTTTGGTTTTTTCAATGAATTTCTAAGGTTTTTCAAGATGCTAATTTCTAATTATAACGACCCTGAAACTTTAGGTTTTTTCATTGAAATTCTATGCTTTTTTAAGTAGTAATCACGTTTGCAGAGTGGTAGAGGAAGGTTTACCACCGATTTCAAGGTAGCCTGACTGATAAGGGGTGATGGCCTGAACCCAGTCCCAGGATGCTTGGTTTCCGGCCCATAGAGGACCTGGCCTGGTAGTTTGGGCTGGACTGTTCCTAAGGGTAATAGTTTCAAGACTGATTTGCATATGGCTGGGTCAAAACTGGAATGGTGTGGCGAGCATAATAACAATGGATTAAACCCAGATCTGTGACTGGGGGTGAATGTTAGACAATGTTTAACATTCCGGCCATAATCTTTTTGTGTTCTGGAGAAAGGGGGCGCAACATTGACAGTAAACATTTACGACGATCATGTCTTTTGCTGTAAAAATTTACCATGAACGTATAGGAATGGACACAACGCAAGCCCTGTTGTTTGTGGTGCTTTTTTCCTTGCACTATATTTTAGAGCAAAATTTGAAGTGTGAAGATGCATTTCACACTGAAATATACTGCCGAAGGATCGATTTGCAGTTTTCATAATTTTGCCAAAATTTCACATAATTGCATGCATTTTACACACCCCTAATTGTCATGCTGGACTCCTGCAATATTAAGACTTTCATTTAGGCATAGTGGTTGGTGTAGGAGGAGGGTCTCTTAGGAGATTAAGAATAATTTAAATGCCATGTTTGCCTTTAAGGGGGTCAAATATAGGTCAATTAGTGGGACAGGTTTGGACCTCTTTAGTCCTGTAAATAGGCATGTTGGAGAACAGTGGCCTCAAATATGATGGCACAATTTGGATTCCCTCCATTCAGATGTGCTAGGACCATAGTTGTAGATTAAATGGAAGGATTATGCCATTATGCTATCATGACGTCATACTAACTGTCTATAGTTCTTTTAGAAGAAAAATTCAAGTAGGCAACGCTTTCACAATGAAGTAGCTTGGTTGTGTAATTTAACAATAATCACATACAATGATTATTTGCAACAGAGGCGTGTCATTTGAATAAGCAGTGGTCAATAACAAATGGACAGCGATCAACACAATCTAGAAAACGCGAAAGGTAAGCATTCTTGTAAAACATCAGTTGCCTGATTAGTTAAATCACATCGGTTGCAAATAGCAACCCATGGGATAAAAGGTTACATCTGGTTAACCCCCTTAAATAACACCGCTGACACTAATAATAACGTTGACAATTTAAACATGCTTTTGCATGCAGCATTACTAACGAACACTACACTTATTATGCATGCCCTTTTCTCTGGAGAAGTCTAAATCATCAACATAACAAATGTTAGAGCAGCACAGATACACAGACTTGGAGGTCACTGCATAAATCATATATCTTTATGGCTTCCTTGGTCACAAGAGATTTCCAATAGCGTTATTTATCATTGTTAAGAAAAGTAAACTAGCCTCTTTTTTTCACACCCAAATTTATCTTCACCTGATCTCAGGCAGCTGGTTTTGCTTTTTTGCAACATGGCCTTACCATTAAACTAGCACTGTACTGCTGGAAGAAAATGTAGGCAAAAATATGATTTGTGTCTAGTTAATTCATTTGTGCTAATCTTCGTGTATTTGCATAATGGTGCTAGAGTTCTTAATCCATTTTGGAAATGATCTAAAAAATTATATCATAGGAGCAGAGGAGCTAAGCTAATCTTTCTTAAATTAGGCAACATCTTCAAGAATGTTAATGAATAGCATCACATGAGTGAGAGAATGTCTACTTGGGTGAGTGAGTGCGAGTGGATAAGTTGGTGAATGAATGATTGAGAGCATTTGCAAGGATCATCAATGGGAACTGTATAAATTCCAGACAGGAGCATATGTAGCAACATACTGCAGCTGCACTTTTCGATAGAAGGCTCCTTTTTCTTCATAAATGTTACTTAAATATGTTTCATATCCAAGTTGCAGATTGTATGTGTGTGTGTGTGTGTGTTTCATATCTAAGCTACAGAGAATGTACATCTATCTATCTATCTATCTATCTATCTATCTATCTATCTATCTATCTATCTATCTATCTATCTATCTATCTATCTATCTATCTATCTATCTATCTATCTATCTATCTATCTATCTATCTATCTATCTATCTATCTATCTATCTATCTATCTATCTATCTATCTATCTATCTATCTATCTATCTATCTATCTATCTATCTTTCTTATATATGTGTAGATATATACATATTCAATGAAAAAACAAAGGTTAAAACGTATTTATATTTATAAAACTTTATTGATTCTTTCTATACAAAACAAACTTAAACTACGCAGACATTAGAAATTATAACATTATAGTTATACCTTAAATGTATCATTTACCTACCACCTTTAAATTACTATAACTGTATTCCTTGGTTCTATACAAGGCAAAGTAAGTCTACACAAACATTATAAATTCTAAAATTACAGATATACCTTGCATTTATAATTTATGCACCACCTTCACATTATAATAAGTAGCGAACCTCCATACACGGTGTTGTCAGCTCGCTAAACACACAATAATAACTATAATTCCTTGCGGCTTCTCCATGAACTGCTTTTACCCCCTTCATATTACATCACTTGTACCATATGAAATCATAGCATTAATAACAATACCTACACCAACCCAAATCACATTGGGACTCATTTACAAAAATTTTTGCAGCACAGCGCCACTAGCCATTCTGCTGTGCTGAGCTGCGTCATTTCAAAAGCACAGTTATGTGTTGTATTAATAACAATACCTACACCAACCCAAATCACATTGGGACTCATTTACAAAATTTTTTGCAGCACAGCGCCACTAGCCATTCTGCTGTGCTGAGCTGCGTCATTTCAAAAGCACAGTTATGTGTTGTATCAACAACAATACGATGCATCAGTGTGCTTTCCCCAGCACTGGTGCACAATTGGCTGCCATGCGCCAGCACAGGCACATTTGCTTCATGTTGTAAGGGTGCCTGCTGCATTGTGGAGATGCTTGTTTGTTTGCAGGAAACATTCACTTGATGGCATTGACTCTTTCTATGCATGCTGCTAAATAAAGGTGTTTCTCCTCGATGCTCCAATCCTACGCCACCCCTGGGAGGCGTAGGATTCTGACACATTCCCAGCTTTACAAAACTTTGTAAATCTGGGAATGTGCCAGGTTCCATGGATGTTGCGTGGGAACCCCCACAGCAACACCCATGGAATGCCCCTTTCACTGAGAGACATGCGTGAAAGGAGCCCGTATTTACAAGGCCATGAAAAGTTATGCAGGGTGACCTTACGTGGCCTTGTAAATATGCGCAGGCCCACTGTGCTGCAGGTGAGTCAGAAAAAGTGATGTATCGGTGGCGCAATGGCCTCGTAAATGAGGCCCCCCATTTGTTAGGACACAGTGCATTGTATGGTGGCAAGTTAAAGTTATTATTGTGTGTTTAACAAGTCAATGTGGAATAGTATAGAGTGAATTGGCATATTGTGTAGTGGCATACAGTGGAGTGGCATAGACTGGAGGGTCGTACACTGGAGCGGCATACAGTGGAATAGTGTGGAACAGCGTACGCGGGAGTGGGGTAGAGTGGAGTGCAGTACAGAATGTGCCCACATCCACGATGTCCTCTGAATGAGCAGGGGAAACTAGCATTGTATTTTCATCTCGTGCTACAGTTGGAAGTACATTTGGAATTGATGGGATGCTGTTGGTGCCCGAACCTTGCGTCCCCAAATGGGTTTCACCCTCCTTCCTGCTCCACAACGAAATTCAAAAGCCCTTATTTACCTAAATATTCCACATCCTTTTGCAACACACTGTATCTTTTTGCAGTGCTACATGTACATTGAAGCTGATGTTGCTTCTGAACGTGAGCGCTGATTAGTTTGAGAAAGTACTTTGTACGTAATCAGCTTTTGCTACAGCAGCAATCTGCTTACCAGGTTGGTTTGATCAGACATTGGTACGCCTTTACTTTTCAGACGTTCTACAGAGTTTTTAACTTTTGGCTTACATGTTGCATTATTTTAGGATGAGGCAACTAAAACTATCACAGGCCCCTCGGTGTGGTTCGGAAGGTTTCCCAGCATTATTTGCTGCTTGTCCCTCTCTCCGTGTTCTGGTGTCACATAATCCTTTGTTATTCGGGAGCCTAAAGATGGGCCTATATGTTAATTGCCCAGGTGGGCCTGCCTGCCCAAAAAAACAGCTACTTGTTGACTCATTTAGCAGAAAAGGACAGAGCTGGAAGACAAAGGGGGTTTAAGTGATATTCTAATGGAGCCCACAGATACTCATGGCGCTTCTTCTGGCACACTTTAGGCATGATCATGATATCTGTTGTTGCAGGTACTTTTTCATTTTCTGCTTCGGGATGGTTTTCAATTGCCTGCCTTAATTTCAAAGCCTTTTTAAAACAATTTACTTTACAGAGGCAGTTAAACACAATGGCCAGAGCACGTTACTTCAGTAGTGATTTTAAGTGCAACAAGTTGGACTTTCGTGCAGCACAGAAATTACATTTCAGCTATGTTTGCCTTCTAGTTACCTAAAGTTTACCGGTGCAAATGAACAGATTTTGTTGCTCGACTTGTTGAGAAGATGAGGGTTCCCACGTCAAAACTAATCAGGCAGGCTCATATTGGAGCAGAAAATGGGTCTGGGCACCAAATTAAGAATAATCCTATTTGCAAAGCGGGTAGTTAATAAAAAAATAGTGACCCACATTTTCGAATCGCAGTAACTCTGAATGTACTAACACATACATAATGCGTGGTCGATAACTGATGAATAGCTACATGGATTGATACTTGGTGATCGTTTATGGTAATATTTTAGGGATATTCAGAAGTTAAGTTCTTTGTTCTTTCCATTTACTTCCAGACTTGCTTCTTGTAAGCAAGGGCTGTAAGTACAAAGTGCGTGTTTACCCACCGCTTCCAGGTTTTTAAAACACATAAATAAAAGGCACTGTCATTCACAATGCCAATAGCTCAAACTCTCACAAATGCGAGACCTATTGCATTGCAAATGCTTGTTCTATGTTGGAAGTATTTTTGTGAATTTTCAGTCCTGGATTGTGTAGCATCGCTTTGTGCCTGAAACGATGAGAACAAAATGAAAGGAAGAGCCTTTACATATGTAAAGAGCATTTTGGTTATGAATCTATATTAAAAGACTTTACTATGTGCATCAAACTTTTGTTTGTTGAATCATTTTCTTTCCTCTGATTGTCTTGTTACTTAATGAGTAGGAATGAAGTATTTCCTCCAGCTGAAGGATTTCACAAGGTACATATTATTAGAGGAACAATTGCATACCAATTTTGTTCCCTTAGAATACACAGCCTTTTTAAGCATTCTGGGTTTACAGTGAGAAAAGAGGGGAGATTGGGTAAGAGTTTACAGCTGTTTGTAAATATTTTGACAACTGGTAGCAGAGAGAGAGATTGAAATAGAGAGGAACAGTGTTTATTTTCTGTGTTTTCCGGACCCACTGGTGTTTAGGAGGAATCAAACACATTCAGGTCTTAAGCGGACATCCAGAATCTTCATATGTTTATTTTCTTTCCTCCATGTTCCACTTTCCCCTGATGGCTGTTGGGACTTGAAGAGTGGCATATTTATCTAGTGATAACAGGGCTTTGGAGGCACAGGATTTGGCTTTTGGATACTCCTCCCGCTCCTACAAGATTCTACATAACCACTTGTTGTTGGTTGCGTATAACCATGACAGATCCTGATCCACCTGGACACTACCCAAATTATTTTGACCAGATGTTGATCTGGATGTAAGTGCACCTCTGTCAAAGTGGTACCAAACAAGAGATCTTGCTAGTGACTAGCTTTATGGAAGGCCCTTCAAAGGCCACAAACACTGCTCCAGGCACATCACAGATTCAAAAGATGATAAACCTAGGCATCCATTTTAGCATAGACCTTTCCTGCCCATTTGGCTGATGCACCCACAATACAAAAGGCTCAAAAAATTGCCTTTTATTATGACCTTGTTTGGAAAAACGCCCCGGTGGTTTAACAGAAAGTTGTGCCTTCATCATGTCTGAGGGGCTAGTGGTTATTTGCACTACATTTTCTGTAAGATAGGTGTAGGTGTGATTAAAATGTTTATTCTCTATTTTCTCTTGAAAATGCTAGAAAAGTAGTTCAAATATACTTTCAACTTTAATGGTGAAATCATATTGTGATAGCATGAGTTAACAAGTAGCTTTTGACAAAAATTACTTTCGGCTGCATGAGCCACAGCTTGCTTACTAAAAACACCTCCAGAGTTGGAATACCTCATTATCAGAAAAGAATAGTCTGAGCACACAGACATGATGTTGGTAAATATAGGCCTACTATGATGGATCATCTGGAAGGGGTGCAGGACAACTGTCACAACAAAGCACAGTCTTAGCAATTCTTCCTTCAGCTTGCTGATCCACCATGGAGTTGACAGGTTCTGTTGTCTTTCATTCCGAGAGCCTTCCTATACCCATTTCCTCCAACCCCAGCATGACCAGCAAGAGGGAGAATCAGCTTTGACACTTCAGATTGGAGTAGAGCTCATCCTAACACAAGAGTGACTAGAGATCTGACTGCCTTGTGGTAGAGGGTTTCTGCCAGTTTGAAACACAATGCTATTACAGTAGGATAAAGAGGGAGTGTTGCAGAAGGAGGTGGGCAGAGTACAAGAAAGTAGCCAGGCTTGCATATCGAACATTCTCGCATTACTGGCTATTGCACAGCATAAGACTGGCACCTAACTGCAGCTAAACAAGAACATTCCAGAGCCTTGAAAGACTTTCCCTGAAGAAGGCCTTGCTAGAAGAAAAAAACTCCTGTCTCCAGCTGGAAGAATTCATTGAAAGGGTTCAAGTACTCCTGGCATCTGATGGTACTCAGGGACTATAACCGCTCTCCAAGAGTCCAGTGCTTGGCCTCCTGTTTGCCTACATAAAGGGCACAAAAAGCAGACAAAGTCCTTACTCCAAAAAGGCCCAGGTGACCACAGAGGAGTGAACCTTGCAGGTTTATTGACTTGACTTGATAAAAACTGCTGCCAAGAGGCTTTCCCTGAAGAGCTTGGGGCTGAGGGATAGACCCAAAGGAATTTTCTCAGCAGATGGAGAAAAATAGGTCTTAGTAATTTTTTCCACCTTTGGAAGATCTGGACTCTACAATGCTCTACTGTACACCACCCCAAGCCACTCTGCTTCACCTCACTGTACACAACTGTACAGCACTCTATTTTACTCCACTGTATGCCACTTCACACCACTCTATGCTATGCCACTCCACTCTACACAACTCCATGAGAAACTATTAAGAAAGTACACTGATACTACTGAAATGCAAAAAAATATTATATGACTAGAAGTAGAAACCAATGTTTTCAAACAAAAATACCAATAGAATTCAGTGAAAAAAAACAAAGGTTAAAGATATGTTATACTTAGGAAAACTTTATTTATCAATTTGTATAAAAAAAACTACTTAAACTACACATTCCTTAGAAATTAAAAGCTATAGTAATAACTAACGTTATAATTTCCGCCAGAAACAAAACTTTCCATAAGTCACACACCTTCATCCAGAGTGTAGTAAACTCCCTAGGCAGACAAAGTGATCTGTCAAGCCGATGCCAATAAAAAGGGGGGTCCCAAAATGCATTTTCCTCATGCAATTTTCCATAGGAAAATTGAACAATGATACAGAAAAAAACAGAATTACACCAAACTTGGCAGAAATCTAGACTTTTGCTTAGAAGGTGTGCTTTTTTTGATTTGGTGTAAATCCGTTCCATAGGTTTTGAGAAATTATAGTTGAAAATGTATAGATATCTGGGAAAGGACAATGAATTTGATTAACGGGCAGCAACGTTTGTTATTAACTTGGTGCTGTTTCACAAATCTTCATGAAACTTTCCAAACTACAGTTCACCCACTTCAGCTCCTTCCTGGAAGATTGTGGGCTGATCCATCCAGCAGGGGGCAAGAAAAAGGGGGTGGGTCCCAAAATGCAATTTCCCCATGCACTTTTCATGGGGAACTTTAGACAGCACTATAGCCAAGATGGCTGAACAGAATTACACAACATTTGGAACAGAGCTAGATCTTTACTCAGAAAGAGTGTTTTGGAGTAAATATTTTCAGTAATGTTTGAGAAATGAAGATTGTAATGTTATATATATATGAATGGTTGGGTACGCTAGAGTCTTTAGGCATTCCCATGGCCACCCAACTTCAAATAATGGAGTTATCTGATTGGCCGCGAGGGCCTCTTTTGTGTCTGCCACCTCTCTCTTTTTGGAGCGACAGCTCTCATGAGTCTTGCAATTGCTCTCATTGGCTGCCCTCAACACAAAGAGAATTGTTGTAGGCACAGTGAAAGGACTCAGGGACTTGTCTCCTTGTTCTGAGACGTAAAAATAATTATGGTATAAGAGGGCAGGTAGAGATACTCTGATACACTAACCCTTGTAGGGAAGGTCCATGAGATACCCCGTGGGGTCAAATATGAAAACAAAATTATTTTTTGGTATGCCACAATCCTACTGGAGTCTCTAGGGAGCCAGTGCAGCCCCTGCTCTCCCCAGAGAATCTTGCGGGAGCACAGGCAAATGCACTGGCTCTCAAGAGATTCTCAGAAGAGTCCAGCCAGAATGAGATATTATTTTTGAAACACAGCTGTGATTGTTAACCCATGGGCTTTGAGTGCAAGCACAGCCAATGGGTGTGTGCAGCGTGGGGTTGGTCACATGCAGGGGGTTGAGTGCAAGATCTGGTCGCATGCCAGGCTGTTTGGCCAACCCCACCACATACACGGCCAAAGGCCATGTGCAGAGGACTGTTCGCATACTTACATATGGTAATAAAATCAGCCTTTATGTGATTTTTTTTTAGAAATTCACTGGTTAAAGTGACATTATAGTTAGGTGAAATGTTAGTTAAATTATAACTTTTAAAGTGCAAACAGCATGAAATTTACCGATTATAGTTAACTGAAGAAACAATAACTCTCATTCTTACCATTGATTTAATCACTGATGGCATCTAAAATGACATCATTGTGCATGACAGGGATGCGAGCTATAGTTTCGTCAGATAACCATAACTTGTGAATTTTACTGTTTTTTTAGTTCAAAACGTTATGTTTTAACTGACATTTTCAACTAACTATAACGTCACTTTAACCTTTGTTTTTACATTAAAAATACATATATATAAATGTATGTGTGTATATATATGTGTGTTTGTGTGTGTGCGTATATATATATATATATTAATATGTGTATGTGCGTGTATATATATATACATATTCATTCTTCTTATATATTTTAAAACTCAAAATTTATAAATTAGGGTAAGGTTATTTATGCAGTCTTTTCCATAAATGCAATGTACCAAGTCTTTCTTATTTTTAAATTCATTTTCTAGATCTACGAATCTGTCACAAATCTTCAGACAAATAAGGGGTCTTCCAGTGCAATGCAATCTACGTCAATGGACATTGCTCGCAATGGAACACAATCGATCCTGCACACTCGCAACAAGATTTCCCAACAATTTTAAATATCATATTGACTCCACAAGAATCTGAACGTGTGAAGCCTTCCGTCAGTTTATTAATCCTTCAATATATGTTTTGGAGCATTCCATCATCACCAATACCTATAGTGTGCAGCTGGTCCTGAGTCCACACATGCAAATCCTCAAGACATCCTTCTTATTCATCTACCCCATGGCTTCCCATGAAGGCATTAACCCCGGGCGGAGACCTTCGCTCCGCCTGCGGAATGTGCGCAGATTTGCCTCCTCTGCGTCCCGTGGAGAACGCGGAGAAGGCAAATCTCCGCACACTTCCCAGCAGAGCGGAGTTGGCTAGCCCCCGCCTCCACCCCCCCCATTTTAACAAGTAAATCTACATTACTTCTAGTAAATTAAAACCACTTACCTAGCATGCAGCATCCCCAGGCTGCCCTCCTCTTCTTTCTCGCCGCCTGGGTAATTCTTTGAGAAAACTGTGCATGAGTGCGCTCCCGTGCATGCGCATTTCTGGCAAAACATGCGCATGCGAAGGCACGCGTGCATTTGCAGTTTTCTAGAAGTAATGTAGAATTAATTGTTAATATGGGGGGGGTGGAGGCCGGTGGCATAGCGGTGCGGAGCAGAGTTCCATAGAGTTTGTCCGCAACTCCGTGGACCTTCGCGTAGCCCCGTTACGCCCACTACGTCTGGGATTAGAAGGCATCTTGCTGAAATGACATAAAGAATTCAGCTCTTTGGCCACAAATTAATACCTCTGTTTTATCAACCATTCCAACATCTTGCCTTACCACGAGTTGTGAATATAATTAGTGCACAACTTTATTGCTTTTTTTGCTATACATTAATAATATATGAGATGAGAAATGGATGAATGATTAGGTATGTATGAAAATTAGTAAGTCTGTTGTTTGTTTATGTATACTATCTATTCAATGTATACATCTTTTCTATCTACATGTATTCTTACTGATGCAGTGACACTGTCATATATAAGATTAAAATGATTTTTCTATTTTTGGATTAATGCGATTGTTGTAATATGTGTTCTTTATTGTGCCCGCTATCTCTTTTTATAATTACCTGCTTGTGATTGCTTTTTGATCTTTCGGTTAGATTGTACACTTTCAATAATTAAACAACAGCACATGTAAAGCAAACACATGCTATTACAATTTCTATAAGTGTATCACTGTGTGTGTGTGGGTGTGTGAGCAACTGTGTGAGTGACGGTGTGTGAGTGGGTATATGGGTGTGTGATTGACTGTGTGAGTGGCTGTGTGGGTATGTAAGTGAGTGTGGGAGTGGCTGTGTGGTTGTGTGAGTAGCTGTGTGTGAGTAGGTTTAAGGGTATGTAACTGGGTGTGTGAGTAGTTGTGTAAGTGGTTGTGTGAGAGTGGGTGTGTGAGTGGCTATGAGTGGGTGTGTGAGTTATGTTTGAGTAGTTGTGTGGGTCTATGAGTGGGGGTGTGAGAGGTTTTGTGAGTCTGGGAGTGGGAGTGGTTGTATGGGTGTGGGTTGTTGTGTAGGTGAGTGAGTAGGTATGTGACTGGGTGTGTGAGTAGCTGAATGGGTGTGTGTGATTGTGTGGGTGTGTGAGTGAGTGTGTGAGTAGGTGTGTGGGTCTGTGAGCGGGTATATGTATTTTTTTTCAATTTGGCTTTGGACCCACGGATCTGCCCAAATCATTCCAAAAACCATGAGGATCCGGATAGATCCGCAGTTCTTAGTGTACTCCCCCCAAAATATTTGTACAATTTCTTTCCAAGGAGACCGACCCCTCCATCAGTCCCAAGGGGTCAGGGCTACTTTACCCTGACCCCTTCAATCACTTTGAATTTTTTTTTTCCCCCTGGGAACCGTGTCCTGAGGCACTGAGGCACACCAACTCAGGTCGCGGCCAACCAATCATGGAATTGCTGTTGGCGGATCCGTACCTCTAAATATACATATATTTCTTTATTTTAATAACTGCAGAACTACTGAACAGATTTACACCCAAAAAGTCTTTCTGGCCCACGATCTAGCTGTCTGCCAAATTTGGTGTGATTCCATTCAACGGTTCGGGCTGCAATGATGTCTAAAATCCCTATGGGAATTTGCATGGGGAAAACACATTTTGGGGCTCCCTCTTTTTCTTGGCTCACGCATAACAGATCACCCCGACAGACAACAGCTGAAGTGACTGGCACACTAGTTTTGAATATTTAGTGATGATATTTAAATGGCGCCAAAGTAATTAGCAAAACAAAAAAAAATTCCTATGGAATCTAGGTCCTAACTATAACTACCTGCTGGAAATCGCCAGTAGGGAATATATATATATATATATATATATATATATATATATATATATATATATATATATATATATATATATATATATATATATTACCTACTGGCGGTCGCCAGTAGGTAGTTATAGTTAGGACCCTGTTCCATAGGAAATCCGCAACATTCTATTTGGAATAACTTTGGCGCCGGTCGACGAATCCTCGCGAATTTCTCAAAATAGGTGGGGCGCTATGCTCCGCTCCTACCCTGAAAGTCTCGGGGGGATTCGTCAAGCGGGGGCTGAGATAAAAGGGGGGTCCCAAAACGCGTTTTTCCCATGCATTTTTCCATAGGACCTTTAGACAGGGCTACAGCCCGAACGGCTGAACAGAATTACTAGAAATTTGGCAGAGAGGTAGTCCTCAGGTCAAGGAAGTGCCTTTTGTAGGTTTGGTGTAAATCTGTTCAGTAGATTCTGAGAAAATAGCCTTTAAATCAATATATATATCTGAGCCAGCTTACGGTACGCTTACCGTAAGCTTACCGTACGCGTACGGTGGCGTGCGCGAGCGCGATTCTGATTGGCTCTTAGATCTTAGTAAACATTCGAATCGGCCGAAACCAGGAAGCGGCGGCCGCCATTTTGTGTATTTCACTCCGGTAAAAAAGAGTGATATCTTGAAAAGGGGGCAAGGGAGAGAGTTACAGACCCCCTAACATTTGTAAGGGGGTCAAAGAAGGACAGAAAAGTACAAAGGAAACATTTATTGATTTTAAAAAAAATCACGGGGTACGCGTACGGTAAGCTCACCATACGCGTACGGTAGAAAAAAAAACCAAAAAAAAAATGAAATTCAGATTTAAGTGTTTAGATATTAGGGGGCTCTAAAAAGAGCCGTTGTGTATATTAAGTGATTTTTTTGTGGTACCTACAAGTAAGTACCGATGCAGAGTCTAAGGTTCAAGAGGAAGACTCTGTTCCCTTCATCATTGAAGTGCACACCATCTCCTCTATAAATGTCTTGCATGTCGTAACGCAAGTTGTTGTGGTAAATGGAACCCATACCATAGTCACGGAGGAAAGCAGAAACAGATTTGTTGACGTGCTTTCTTGCTTTGTCAATCTGCGGACAGAAATGATTGGACCAGTTCAATTTTTGCCTTTGGCATATGTTAGAAAACACAAAGGCAGTTTTAGGGAAAAGTGAAAACAGTTGTGCAAAGGTGTCCTTCATAAGCATTTCCAGACCTACCCCAGTCAAAGTGCCTAGGTCATTGCCACCACAGTGCACTATTATGAGGTCAGGGTGTTGGATTTGCATGAAGGATTTCACCAATGGCATCAATTGGTGCCACTTTAACCCTCTCTGACCAATCCATTTAATGTCTACATTTGGCAAAGCAAGGTCTCTCACCATACCTGTTTTCTCTGCAAACTTTTCACTCCAGAAGACATAGCTGTGCCCTACAATCCACACTGTGAACATCTTCAAAGGAGAACTGGATGCACTCAGGAGGTGTAATTCAGTAGAATGGTAAAAAGAAATGAAAGCCAGTTTGGAAATGGAGGCATACATATATATATATTTTTTTAAACTGATTGGCTGTTTCATACCATTCTAGAATAAAAACTAGGCTGTATGTGTAAATTTATAGAAGCATGTTTTGTATTGGTACAGACAAATGTGTTACCAAAGAACAGTACTATGGATTTGCTGTTAGGTTTGAAAAGTCAAGCACTCCTGCTCTTTGGAAATGAAACATTGTTTGGTGAACTTCTGACCTAACTCTGCACAGCAGTGTTTCAAGAGCTGTTGCTATGGTAGCAGGCAGAAGTCAAGTTGGGGGAAGGGTACTAGGCAGAAGTCAAGTTGGGGGAAGGGTACTTTTGGAAAAGGATGTTGGCTGTTCATCATACTGAAATGAGAAAGTTTGTGAGACGGTTGTATTTTGCTAAAAGTCCAGCAATAAAGTTAGATGAATTGAATAGGGCTCTGTTCCGTGGAACGGTATCAGATGTAGAGAAGGTTGTTGATGAAATTCAGTTTTGTTACTTTGGTCCTGAACAAAACAGTGCAGAGAAGGACACAGTAAATGAGGAAGAAGTGGAAGAGAATGTAGAACCCTCTGTAAGTAAGACATTTAATGATCACATAACAAAATTTGCAATAATCTCTAATGAAAGACCAAATATTACTTGTATTTGTTGCCGCAGAACTCATTATAGAAAACAAACCAGGTATGTTGATCTCTACAGAAAGAGTGAAAATGAAGATAATTATAAGTGGAAGGATTTTGCCACAAATATATTTCTTTAAAATTGTTTTGAATTGGGTGAAGTACAGCGTATTTGTAAATACTGTTACAACAAGTTAGAGGAAAATAGAATGCCGACCAGAGCAGTACATAATAATTTAGAATTGGATGCTATTCCTGCTGAACTTTCTGAATTAAATACATATGAGTCTATACTCATTCAATGTGTTCATCCGTTCCAGACCATAGTACGTATGGAGCCCAAAACTGGTAAATTACCTCCTTCTGATTTACTGAGAGGTTTAAAAGGTAGAGTGGTGTATTTGCCCTTGGATTTGAAAAAAAATATGGAAACTATTGATGCGGATACTTTGGAAACTGAACCATTAATTATTCTGGTTAATGGTGTACCTACAAAGAATAAGAAGATTTGGCAGGAGCTGGTAGATGTACGGAAAGTACAAAGAGCAAATTTGTATTTGAAAAGGAATAACAAATGGTATGAATCAATTTATATAGAAGAAGAAGAAGATTTACAAGAAGACACAGAAACACCAACTGGACAAATTGAAAAAGTGGACAAGTCAAAGGAAGAAGAAATTTATGAACATTTTAGCATACATCCTCTTCATTCAAAAGAAGTTATGGGAGACAATATTGATCTCTTTCAGATGAAGAAAGCAAAAGGAAGTCCCGTGAGTGTATGGGAGGAGAGCTTGGAAGCTCGATGTTTTCCCCAGCTGTTTCCTAAAGGAAAAGGAGGACGATACGATGAACGTCCGGAACAGATTCCAGCTTCTGAGTATCGGACTACAAGACTATATGCTGAAGATCCCAGATTTCGACAAAGTATTCCTTATTTGTTCCATCTTTTATTTGAAAGCGACTTGTCTGCACTGTCTTATGCAGTAAATCACATTTTAAAAAGTGGAGTACATTTACAAAATGTGTCTGCTAAGGATTTTATGGAGAAAGTGCAGCACCGAGATGATCATTTGGAAACACAACTGATCAATCTGATGGCTTGTCAGCGTGGGACAAATGAATATTGGTACCGACGCCATGGTGAATTAAAATGCATGTTACGGAATTTAGGAACACCAACATGGTTCGTTACCCTAAGCTGTGTGGAGTACGCTTGGGATGATTTACTGGATTTTCTACGAGAGGCAAATTCAAACATTAAAAACATCGAATACAAGACAGCAGGAGAACTGTGCTCATTGGATCCGGTTAATGTTTGCAGATATTTCAATCATAGATTTGAGGCTATGATGTCCTTCATCTGCAATAAAAAAAAGAATTACTGTCACATTAACAGGCACACTGAAAAATAAATTGGATTCACTAGAGAAGAAGATTTCCAAAACAGCTGGATTAGAAAAAAATCTATATGTTTGCATGAACTGTAGAGTATTTTTAAGGAGAAATTTGGATGTTGAAAAAGGTTTAGTTAATGGAGCTATGGGAAGAGTTGTGGGTTTTATTAATTATCAGAAAAAAGATGGAATTGAATGTTTAAAAATAAAATTTGATCAGATAGAAGAAGTTAAAGACATTTGTCGTTGTTCAGTTCGTTTCATGCTTGTGAAAGACTTATATGTACGTAGGAAGCAGTTTCCGTTTTCGCTAGCATATGCTGTAACTATTCACAAGTCTCAAGGATTGACTGTAGATTGTGCATTTGTGAACATTGGTTCAACTGTGTTCAAAGAAGGTATGGCATATGTTGCTTTGTCACGAGTGAAAACATTATCAGGTTTATTCATGATAGACTTTGATGACTCAAAAGTTAGTGCTGATACAAATTGTGTAAAGGAGTATAATAGATTAAGAAGAAGCTATGCTCCTCATTTAGGTCAGTATCCTGTGTTGGAGAAACGTGTAGTTTCTCGTAAAAGGAGAAATGAGAATATCTGTGATGAAGATGTACAGAGGAGGAAAAAAAAGAGGAGTGATGTAATTGCAAGCAAAAAGAGTAAGGAAAAAGAAGAACAGGTTGTAGGATGTCATTTTGAAAATAGCTCTGGTGTCAACTGCTACGCAAATGTAGTGCTGAATGTTGCATTTTATCTGGAAAGTTTGCAAGAGCAGATAATAGTAAATCAGGGAAAAAGATTCTGTTCAGAGCTGAGTCTCCTTTTTCAAAAGCTGAGTAATGATAAAACTCAAATAGAAAGTGCTACTGAAATTAGAAAACTTTTAGATGTATGTTCAGGACGAACACAGTTTTCTCAAAATGAACAGCAAGATGCACACAAATTTTTGATGTTTTTTCTTCAGGTACTGGAAGAAGAAGAAGTTGCAATTGATAATTTATTTGGTCTCTCTTATAAATGGGAACATAGTTGTGAAAACTGTTATAATATATGTGGCTCTAATGTTGATAATGAAAGGTTTATTTTTTTGACATTGCCAGAGACTAAAACAGTCACTTTTGCTAAATTAGTTAAAGATGCTAATCATAGCATGCAATGCAGTGAGTGTCAATCTGACATGTTTTCAACATTAATTTTAAAGGAATACGGACAGTATGTAATTTTAATGATGCAACGATGTAGAGCTGATGGTTCAAAATTGGATACTTTAATAAAGAAGTTTACAGGACAGCAATTATCAATTTCAGGAAAAACTTTTGTAACTGTTGCAATAATTTTCCATGAAGGACCTACTGTTACTTCTGGACATTACACAGTTTATCTTAAATGTGAAAAAGGCTGGACACTGTGTAATGATTCCCAATTGGTTTTTAAGCAACGTTTGCCTTTTGATTTAGCAAATTCCTATCTAATCTTCCTGAAACCTACATTTTAGAGAGACTTGGCAAGATCTGGACAAAACAATTTTACCATTTGATTGGATTACCATTGGAATTTTCAAAAATAAAGATTTTATAAATTATCATTTGGCCTAATGGAAAGATAACCAATTGTAATGTGGACTTTTTTAATTTTTAACGAAACTTTGGAAAACCAAAAATTTAGAGAAAATCGGTAACATCTGCACAATTTAAATTTTGGAATGTTATTGGAGTGCCATTGGAAATTTATTCAAAAAAGATTTTTTAAATTACTATTTGGCCATGTGGAAAGGTAACCAATTCTATTGTGGACTTAATAAATTATTAATAAATCTTTCGGGAACCAATATGTTACAGAGAATCGGTGAGATCTGTACAAATAAAACTTTAGAATTTTATTGGATTACCATTGGAAATTTAATCAAAAAAGAATTTTAAAATTACTATTTGGCCTAAAGGAAATGGAACCAGATGTAATATGGAGTTATTTGAGATATAATATTGTGATTATACTTCTGAAACAAACATATCAGACGGTATTTTAAAGAAATAAGTATTGGTATTAGATGATATTTTTTTAGAATATTATGCATTTCTATAATGTTAAGTTTAAGTAAAAAGAGATTCTGGGCTTTTTTAATACAATCTTTGAGATTGTTATTTTTTTTTGCCCGCTGTAAAATGATGAATGCAATTGCTTTCACAATTTATAGTGAAATGCAATATATTCTGAAAACAGCAAAAATAAGGCAAAAATATTTTTTGATAAATATGTAAATATGTGTACTGTATTATAAAATGTTTTAAAAATATTAATACTTTTTTCTTTTTTTTCAGATTGATATAGAAAATTTTCGAAAACTAGAACCATTTTTAAAGCAATTTTTTTTAAAAACAAATGAATAAATATTTTTTTGAGTGGGTATGGTAAGTCAATAATAATAATTGTAGTCTCTCTAGGACCTTGTAATGTGATAATTGATTTTTAGTGTTTTTTTAAAAAAAAAAAAATAAAATTACGCGCACCGTACGCGTACGGTAAAAAAAAAAAAAAAAAAAGTTTTTAAAAACATATATAAAAAAAAAGATGAAAGATAAGGTTGGCTCTTAAAAGAGCCGTTGTGTTCATGCAGGGACAGAGGAAAGAAAGAGTGGGAATATTAGTCTCTGCGACAAGTGTGCTGATCTATTTTGTTGTTCACTAGGGAAACACTGGTCTCCCTATGACAAATTAGATCATGACTAGAGGCGCATCGAATATCAACCCTCAGAAATCGAGGGTTAATTTCCTGAGGGTCAGCAAAAGGAGATGCTCCCCCCACAGATGAAGGGCTCACCTGACCTGCAGAAGAAGGACTCAGCCCTGCAGATGATGGTCCAGGCTGAGCAGCTGTGGATGTGCTTGGTTGACGTAATGAAGGGTTACCTCCAAAAAGTCGAGCATGTGTCCTTTTGTGTACATCCTTGAGGTGCCTCATCATGGTATGATTCCCAAAGGAATACTTCCTGTCAGGATTACCTCTTGAAAGTACACGCTGACACAGCTTGCAAGTCACTAAGGGTGCATTTACCTTTAGCTGGCCTTCAGGAAAAGTAAAATAATCCCATACATAAGAGGTCTTTTGTTTCCTCGCTCTCTGCCTCAAGGTAGTGCTGCTAGTGCTAGCCTCACTCTCAGAAGAGCTCTGCTGTTCTGCCATCGTATCACAAAGACAACCCAGCTCCTTCTCCTAAGGGATCACAAGCAGAAATGAGGGGAATGGGTGTGGTGTAGGAGAGTTCTAGAACTGAAAGTAGTTTCATCCAATCAAAAGTTGTGTTTCATGATCACATGACCTACCATACGCTTACGGTACGCTTACGGTGCGCTTACGGCAAAAGTACGCATGCGCGTAAAAAAGACACGCGCTTGCGCGCATGCGCATAACAGTCACTACCCGACACTTCCGCGTAACGTGCGCATGTAGCGTACACGCGTACGCGTCCCACGCGGAGTACGCGCGGCTACGCAAATTGCGTAACTATACGCAAACAGCGTAGAAAAATTACAGGCGTTGCGTAAACCGTACGCTTACCGTAAGCTTACGGTACGGGTACTAAAAAAAAATAAAAAAAAAAGGAAAAAATGTATTGCTAATAAATTTTACATGTTTATTTTATAAAATATATTAAAAAAAACATATTATAGAATTTTAAAAATTTAACCATAGTCTTTAAAAAAGGATAGAAAATTAAAATAAAAATATGTAAAAAAAAAAAAGAAAGAAAAAAAAATTAGCATTTAAAAAACCTTGCAAATTCACTGAAAAAACCATGGGTTAAACACACGTTATAGTTAGGAATTAGCATTTAAAAAACCTTGCAAATTCACTGAAAAAACCATGGGTTTCACACACGTTATAGTTAGGAATTAGCATTTAAAAAACCTTAGAAATTCAATGAAAAAACCAAAGGTTTCACACATGTTATAGTTAGCTGGACATTTCACTCGTAAAAAACCAATGAAATTCCCCCGTTATAGTTAGTTCAGCTAACTATAACTCGCGCGCCCGCAATGTACTACTGATGACGTCACATATTACATCACTCATGACATGGTCAGTGACATCACTCATGACATCACTGATGACATCTCAAATGACATCACTGATGACATCATCCTTGTGACAGAGTGGTAGACCTCCTCTCACCCTAATATAACCTTTGATACACACATTTAAAAATAGATACTAAAATTATCAAAACAATGGACATACCAATAACAGTAACAACAACCTATTCAGTATTTCTAAGATCAACATACACATCCACTCATCCACCAACAGTCCTATACAGTCACTCATACATGTACTCACTCATCATATGTACTCATACACGTATACATCCTGTTACACAATGCCACTCATCCATAGAGGTACTCACACACATAGTCACTCATGCTAATAAAGAAACAAACATCAATTTACTTGCATATACAGTTATACACACACCAGCACACTTACTTTAACAGAAACTTACACATACTTAGTCTTTTTAACAATCACTTATAGAAACACATTCTTATTCATACAGGAACTCTTTCAATCTCTCACTCTCACATATACTCACTTATATACACCAATAGTCACATATACTAGTTTAAAACATATGTAGTTACTCATAAAGACACTATTGAGACAGTCATTCACTCACTAACACATCCATGCATACAGTCATCCACCCATACAGTCCTGCACACATGCTGTCTTCAACACATACAAAGAGTGAGTCACTCATTCATGCACCTATGCACTACATAATACCCCCACCGAACCATACAGACACTCAGACACTCATAGTGATACTCAAAAAACCAACTAATAACCTCTATAGACACTCATGTAGCTACTCACCAACCCATGCAGCCACTTATACACAAAGTGAGAGACTGATACAGATATTTACATATTTAAACATTACTCAGTAAGCCATGTATTCAATAAGATACACTTAATCAGTCAGAAATACAATCAATTTTTCAAAAACAAATCATCCACTTAGACACTTATATACCCATTGATTCTTCCATCGACCTTGAGATATACATATATAAAACATATTTAATTTTCAGAAAAACACACATTCACTGGATGATGTCATCAGTGATGTCATTTGAGATGTCATCAGTGATGTCATGAGTGATGTCACTGACCATGTCATGAGTGATGTAATATGTGACGTCATCAGTAGTACATTGCGGGCGCGCGAGTTATAGTTAGCTGAACTACGGGTTGATGGTGCTGGGGACGTAAAATGAGGTGCTGCTGGAGTTGGGAATAAAGCTGATGAACTACTATTGTAAACTTTTAACGTGCACGTGCCATTAAATGTTCAATAAAATGTTGCAAAAGTATATTGTTAGGTTAAAAAAAAATGATGAACTTTTATCCTGCAGGTGTCGTAGAAGGTTCCAGAAAGTGTGTGGATAAAAAAGGTTGAACTTGTGACCTGCATGTGGCGCGGATTAATAAGTAGCTTTTCGTAAGGAAAATCCAAAATTAACCAATGGAGGTAAGTTTTGGAATGTCGTTGAAGGAATGAAGTATTTTGATTTGTTCTTTACATGTATGAGAAATTGTGCCATTTCTGGGTTCATTCTTGATGAAGTCGGAGCTTTACATGTACTATGTGAAAAAGAGAGAATTGTATGCGTGTCATTTGAAATCTGGATAACAACTACAAAGGTGAGTTAGAAATGAACAAGGTGTGTTATGTGTTTTATAGTATTGATTAAGTATTTGAGGTGAGGTTTTTAATTTTGAAAGTATTTTTTATTTCAAAGTACTATAGTGTTAGTAAAGTGTGGTGTTTGATATTGGCTATGAAATATTCACAACATTTGAGCTGATGTTATATAAGTATTTTATATATGTTTAGGAATTTTTCACAGAGAAGAAGTGCAGTTTGTCATCTTTATAGGACTGTATTGTTTTGAAAATGAGGTACAGCGTTAATTTGAGTTTGTAATGTATTTGGTGCGATAAAGAAGATGTTGCACGTTTGCAACTGATACTTTTGTGGATATAGTGGGGTGGGGGTGGTGGTAGGAGACGTATGTGTTATTAATTTAAAAGCGATAAAACAAAATGCAGAAATGTTATGTGGGCAGGTTGTGGTCTTATTTTTTACACTGAGAGGTAGGTTTGAATGTAAGTCAGGGTAGGTTGTTGTACAGTGGGGCCGTGTATAGAAGTGTGGCTCAATGATTAGAACGGCAATGATTGTGGAGAAGTGTGGCTCAATGATTAGAGCGGCAGACCCTGATGCAGAGGTCTAGCCCGGGACCAGGGTTCAATTCCCTGCCTCGGCGGGTCTTGGGCTCAAAAATTCCACAGACCTGATAATTCTCGCCTCGGTGCCTATTCCAATCATGGAGTGCAACTCTGGGCAATAGCTTGCATAATCTCCACAGCGGCCCCCACAACGCTAAGGATGCCTGGCCTCCACCTTGGGGGTGCCCAGGAGTGGATGCCTCACAGGGAAAGCCAGGATGGGTTCCACAGCGGTATTCGTACAAGCGCCTTGAGACCCTTGCGGGTGAGTAGTGCGCTATACAAGTATCAAATTTACATTTATAGTGTTTGGAGATTACATGGAGAGGAGATGGAGATAGGAAAAGTGATACGTTCCTTTTATATGTACGCATAGTTTGAATCATGTGATCCTAAGTTGAGATAAATATGAATATGGTTTCTGGTTTGCATTTGGGTATAGTGAATAGTTATTGTAGTTTATGACTAGTGAATAATAAATAAGTAGATATACTAAAATATATGGTAGTAAACGTATTATTATTGTCTGTTCTTATGGAATAGAAATAGTTGGGGAGTGCTTACTTAGAAGAGATGTTTTATAAATGTGTGAGAGATAAAAAAATGTAAATGTTAGGTATATTTTCCGTATGACTTTGTTGACATTAGAGAACTACATGTTATTATAAGTGATACTTTTTGTCAGGCTGTGTCGCTGTGGCGGATATATGTAGGTGTTGAAGTGGTTCGTGTTTTACTGATGGTGAGCTTCACTATCTCTTTTGAGACACTTGTCAATTTATTCATTCCATTTAATATCTTTAATATAGATAAAGTAAAGGGACTGTATATCAAAAGTTTGGGAATTAGAACTTTTTTTACTCTCCCCATGCCCTGCTATACACTCTACAGAGTGTTTAAACGACTTTTGTAACATATAGATGTCTAGCTAGTAAAGGTAGTGTAGTTCGACTGGGCCCATTTATAAACCGTGCTATGGGATGGTTTATGTTTTACCCGCCAATTTGCATGTTTGAATACTTTTTGCTGATAAGTGTTCCGGCAGACACCCGTTAAAATTAACGTCGTATATGGGTATAGTGGCGCTACTGGGAATGGTGGGGGTTTTTTGTTTGATTTTGTATGGTTAAGCAAGGGCGGGGTGGGTGGTTATGTTGCTGATTGAAACACAGAATATAGTAACGTGCAGATGTCGAGCTACTAAAGGTGATCTAGTACCACTGGGAGCACTTATAAAGCGCCCTATGGCATGGGATATGTTTTAGTCACAAATTTGCATGTTTTAATACGTTTTGCTGATGAGCGTTTCGGGAGACATCTGTTGAAATTAAGCCTCTGTTTGGCTATAGTGACGCTTCTACGTTTGCTGGGGCTCTTTCTTTTATTGCGTAAAGTTAAGCAAGGGCAGGTGTTGAGGTGGTGTAGTGGTACTGTGACTATTTATAAACCGTCTTATGGTATGATGCTTGTTTGAGTTGCAAAATTGCAGGTTTTAATAGGTTTTGCTGATGAGCATTTCGGCAGACACCTATTGACATTAAGTCTATGTATGGCTATAGTGGCGGTAACGGGAATGCTGGGGCTCGTTGTTTGATTTCGTAAGGTTAAGCAAGGGATGGGTGGGGGTGGGGGAGGTGCGTATGTAGTTGATTATAAGACAGATATTTGTAACGTGGGCATGTGTAGTTACTAAAGGTAATGCAGTTTCACTGGGCCCATTTATAAACAGTGCTATGGGATGGTTTATGTTTTGCCCGCCAATTTGCATGTTTTAATAGTTTTGCTGACAAGTGTTCCGGTAGACACATGTTAAAAATAAGCCTGGGTATGGGTATAGTGGCGCGACTAGGAATGGGGGGTTTCTGTTTGATTTGGTACTGTTAACCAAGGGCAGGATTGGGTGTGGGGGAGATAGTTATGTTGCTGTTTGAAATCCAAAATATAGTAACGTGGAGATGTGGAGCTACTAAAGGTGATGTAGTACCACTGGGAGCACTTATAAAGCGCCCTATGGCATGGTGTATGATTTACCCGCAAATTTGCATGTTTTAATACAGTTTGCTGATGAGCTTTTCAGGAGACATCTGTTGAAGTTAAGGCTGTGTATGGCTATAGTGGCACTTCTACGTGTGCTTGGGCTCTTTCTTTTATTGCGTAAACTTAAGCAAGGGCGGGTGTTGAGGTGGTGTAGTGGTACTGTGACTATTTATAAACCGTCTTATGGTATGGTGTATGTTTGAGTTGCAAAATTGTAAGTTTTAATAGCTTTTGCTGATGAGCGTTCCGGCAGACACCTGTTGACATTAAGTCTATCTATGGCTATAGTGGCAGTAAAGGGAGTGCAGGGGCTCGTTTTTTGATTTCGTAAGGTTAAGCATGGGTATGGGTGGGGGTGAAGGATGTGCGTATGTTGCTGATTATAAGATGGACATTTGTAACGTGGGCATGTGTAGTTAGTAAAGGTAATGTAGTTTGAGTGGGCCTATTTATTAACCGTGCTATGGTACTGTTTATGTTTTTCCCACAAATTTGAATGTTTGAATACTTTTTGTTGATAAGTGTTCCGGCACACACCTGTTAAAATTAAGCCTGTGTATGGGTATAGTGGTGCTACTAGGAATGGTGGGGGTTTCTGTTTGATTTTGTACGGTTAAGGAAGGGCGGGGGTGGGTGTGGGGGTGGTGGGTATGTTTCTGATTAAAACACAGAATTTAGTAACCTGCAGATGTCGAGCTACTGAAGGTGATGTAGTACCACTGGGAGCACTTATAAAGTGCCCTATGGCATGGTATATGTTTTACCCGCAAATTAGTATGTTTTAATACACTTTGCTCATGAGCGTTCCGGTAGACGGTTGTTGAAATTAAGTTCTTGTATTGGTATAGTGTGTTTACTGGGTTTGGTGTGGCTCTTTCTTTAATTTTGTGAAGTTAAGGAAGGATGGGGAAGAGGGTGGTGCAGTGGCAGTGTGCCCATTTATGAATCGGTTTATGGTATAGTATATGTCTTTCTGGCATATTCCCATGTTTTAATACGTTTTGGTGATGAGTGTTCCAGCAGACAGGTACAGAAATTATACAACATTTCTGTTCGTGCTGATAGACACTCTTGTACTGTGGTAGAAGGCTGATAGCATTGATGGAAAATTATATAACTTGGTGCCATTGTAGATTTTAATGGAAGGTTACACTGTTTGTTTGTTCTATGGTGTAGTTAGGGTTCTAAGTGGGAGAAAAAAGTGGGGGTGCTCTAAAAGGGGGGCAAAGCTCTTAAAGGGGTGTAGGCTATGCAAGTTGGGGTGTGGTCTAAATCAAGATAAGTATCATTGTGTGCTTTAGAAAATCCTCTCCAATTATTGTATAGTTGAAGCCCTGGGAGGTGGTGGTCCCCGGGGTTCTGGGGTCTACAACGAACCACCGCATTTAATTAAAGGGTGCCCCAGGGAGGTGGTGGACCAGGTTCGCGCACCCGCCACGACTTTGGCTGAAAACGAAAATAAAATACTTTTATTGGGCATGGAGGTTCCTGTGGGACCCCCTGAGCAGGCCTAGGGGGTCAGGGTGTTTTTACCCTGCCCTCTTTTCTTCTTTTTAATGTTTTAATCACCTTATTCCTTCTTCTTGTACCGAGGCACAAGATGGCTGCCAACACTTCCTGGTTTGAAGTGTTGGCAGCCAATCAGAGGCAAGCTCGTGCTCGGTAGGGCTCAGCCAATCGAATCTCACTATTCTCAAATATCGATATCTGTAAATCTTTAAATATCTCACAAACTACTGAACGGAATTACACCATTTTATAAAAGCATGCTTTCTGGACCAAGGGCTATCTCTCTTCCAAATTTGGTGAAATTCTGTTCAGCAGTTCAGACTGTAGCCATGTCTAAAGTTTCCTATGGAAATTAACATGGAGAAAATATGTTTTGGGACCCCCCTTTTTTCGCGCCCCCCCTTGACGAATCATCCCGAAGCTTTTAAGGCAGGAGATGACATGAGTTAACAATTAGTTTTGGAAATTTCGTGAAGATTCGTCAAACAGCACCAAAGTTATTGGCAAAACCAAGAACTCTTTTCCTATGGAAACTAGGTTCTAACTAAAACTATATATATATATATTCACTGAAAAAAACACAGGTTTCAGGGACGTTATGGTTAGTTGGACATTTCACTCGTACAAAACCAGAGAAATTCAGCCGTTAGAGTTAGCTCAGCTAACTATAACTCCCGCAACAGCAATGCACTGCTGATGACGTCACATTTTACATCATTCATGACATGGTCAGTGACATCACTGATGACATCTCAATGACATCACTGATGACATCATCCACGTGAAAATCTGATGCACCTCCTCACACCCAAATATAACCATTGATAAATCCACTCTAAAATATAGACTATGATTTTCGACACCATAGACACATCAATACCAGTTACTACATACGTACTCACTGATTACTAGGTCTATACACACATCCACTAATTCACCCATACAGTCACTAATACATGCTGTCACTCATCAACACAACACTATCATATGCACTCATACACCTATACATACACTCACACACCACCACTCATCCATAGACTTACTCACACACCTCCTCAGTCATGCAAAGAATCAATTACACTTCCATTTACTCACCTATACAGTTATACACACACCATCTCACTTATTCATACAGTTACCAACACATACTTGCTCTCTTAAACAATAACTGATACAAGTGCACACTCATCCATACAGCCACTCAAACAATCAATCACTCCCACCTATAGGTATTTATATAAACCATCACTCACATATACTACCTTTTACATATGTTGTTACTCACACATGTACAATTGAGACATCCATTCACTCACCAACATATCCATATACAGACTCACCCACCCCTACAGCTGTTTCCACATGCACTGGTAAACCCATACAACCAATAAATCAACCACTTACACATCTATGCACAGAGTCAAACACCACCCACCCACACACACACTCGGGTAAACAATCAACAATCGATATAGACACTCATGTAGCTACTGATCAACCCATTTAGCAGCTTACACAAGAACAGACAGACTGATACAGACATTCACACAGTTTAGTCACTTACCCATGCATTCAGTAAGGCATATTACATCACTCACATATACAGTCACTCACACACCTACTAAATCCCCCATCCAGACACTTATACACCCACTCATCTCATTCCTCAATACATCTTGGCATATATATAAAACATATTTAAACTTTACAGAAACACACAATCGCTGGATGATGTCATCAGTGATGTAATTTGAGATGTCATCAGTGATGTCATCAGTGATGTCACTGACCATGTCATGAATGATGTAATATGTAACGTCATCAGCAGTGCATTGTGAGGGCGCGAGTTATAGTTAGCTGAACTAACTATAACGGCAGAATTTCTCTGGTTTTGTATGGTGAAATGTCCAACTAACTATAACGCCCCTGAAACCTGTGGTTTTTTGAGTGAATATATATATATATGTATATATCTATATATATATATTCACTGAAAAAAACATAGGTTTCAGAGACGTTATAGTTAGAAATTAGCATTTAAAAAACCTTAGAAATTCACAGAAAAAAACACAGGTTTCAGGGGTGTTATAGTTAGCTGCCCATTTCACTCGTACAAAACCATAGAAATTCCTCCGTTATAGTTAGTTCTGCTAACTATAACTCACGCGCCCGCAATGCACTGCTGATGATGTCACATATTGCATCATTCATGACATGGTCAGTGACATCACTGATGACATCTCAAATGACATCACTGATGACATCATCCACTGAATGTGGTTTAGTTTGAAATTTAAATATGTATTATATATATATATACCAATCTGTATTGAAGATTGAGTGGATATATAACTGTCTGGATGGAGGATTTAGTAGCTGTCCGACTGTCTTTTTAAGTGAGTAATTAAAAGTGTCTCACTTAATACATGGATTAGTAACTAAACTATGTGAATGTGTGCAGCACTGTCTCTGTTGTTGTATAACATGCTGCCTCAGTTGGTCACTAACTACATGAGTGTGTATATTAGTTATTAATAAGTTGGGTGAGTATTTGTATGGGAAATTGAGTTTGTGGGTGGTTGTATGGGGTGTGTGTAACTCTATGCATAGATGTGTGAATGGTTGATTGACTGGGTGTATGGGTTTAGGAGTGCATGTGGAAACAGTTGTTTGGGTGACTGAGTGTATTTATTTGTGTGTTGGTGAGCGAATATAGTTTTAGTTGTACATCTTCAACAAAGTAAAAAAATAAAAGGCATTGTATGTGAGAGTTGGTGTATATAAATAAGTTTGTGTAAGAGTCAGTGATTGTGAGAGTAAATATATGAATGAGTGTATAATTGTAATGGTGCTTTTTTAACATATTAACGATGAGTTACTATGTGTTTGAATAAATGAGGTGTTGTTGGATAATTGTGTAAGTGAGTAAATTTAAGTGCGATACATTTTTTTCATGAGTGAGTAGGATGACTGCATAACCGACTAAGATGACTGCTGATGTGTCAATTTCTATATATGTGTATAAGTGCATTTGATAGTGTTCTATTAATTAATGACTGCATGTATAGATGATTCTGTTGTTGAATGGGTAGTTGTGTGTGTAGACTTAGGAATCAGTGAGTGGGTATGTAGTAACTGGTATTGGTGTGTCAATGGTTTTAAATATGGTACTCTGTATTTTACAGTGAGTGATGAAAGGTTATACTAGTGTATGATGTGGTGTATCAGATTGTCAAGTGGATGATGTCATCAGTGATGTCATTTGAGATGTCATCAGTGATGTCACTGACCATGTCATGAATGATGCAATATGTGACATCATCAGTAGTGCATTGCGGGCGCGTGAGTTATAGTTAGCAGAACTAACTATAACGGAAGAATTTCTATGGTTTTGTACGAGTGAAATGGGCAGCTAACTATAACACCCCTGAAACCTATGGTTTTTTCTGTGAATATATATATATATATATATATATATATATATATATATATATATATATTACCTACTGGCGGTCGCCAGTAGGTAGTTATAGTTAGGACCCTGTTTCCATAGGAAAACCGCAACATTCTATTTTGAATAACTTTGGCGCCGGTCGACGAATCCTCGCAAAATTTTCAAAACTAATGGGGCGCTCCGCTTCGCTCCTACCCTGAAAGTCTCGGGGGGATTCGTCAAGCAGGGGCTGAGAAAAAAGGGGGGTCCCAAAACGCGTTTTCCCCATGCATTTTTCCATAGGACCTTTAGACACAGCTACAGCCCGAACGGCTGAACAGAGTTACTTGAAATTTGGCAGAGAGGTAGTCTACAGGTCAAGGAAGTGCCTTTTGTAGGTCTGGTGTAAATCTGTTCAGTAGTTCCTGAGAAAATAGCATTTAAATCAATATATATATCTGTGGCAGCTTACCGTGCGCTTACCGTGCGCTTACGGTAAGCTTACCGTACGCGTACGGTGCCGTGCGCGAGCTCAAATCTGATTGGTTGTCACATGACTGTAAACATTCGAATCGGACGAAATCAGGAAGTGTCGGCCGCCATTTCGTGTGTTTCACACAGAAAAAAAAAGGGAGATAACTTGAAAAGGGGGCAAGGAAGAGAGTTACAGACCCCCTAACATTTGAAAGGGGGTCAAAGAAGGACAGAAAAGTACAAAAAAAACATTTATTAATTTAAAAAAAAAATCGCGGGTACGCGTACTATAAGCTTACCGTACGCGTACGGTAGAAAAAAAATAAAAAAAGAAATAAAATTCAGATTTAAGTGTTTAGATATTAGGGGGCTCTAAAAAGAGCTGTTGTGTTTATGAAGTGATTTTTTAGTGGTGCCTACAAGTAAGTACCGATGCAGAGTCTAAGGTTCAAGAGGAAGACTCTGTTCCCTTCATCAGTGAAGTGTACTCCATCTCCTCTATAAATGTCTTGCATGTCGTAACGCAAGTTGTTGTGGTAAATGGAACCCATACCATAGTCTCTGAGGAAAGCAGAAACAGATTTGTTGACGTGCTTTCTTGCTTTGTCAATCTGCGGACAAAAATGATTGGACCAGTTCCATTTTTGCCTTTGGCATATGTTAGAATACGCAAAGGCAGTTTTAGGGAAAAGTGAAAACAGTTGTGCAAAGGTCTCCTTCATAAGCATTTCCAGACCTACCCCAGTCAAAGTGCCTAGGTCATTGCCACCACAGTGCACTATTATGAGGTCAGGGTGTTGGATTTGCATGAAGGATTTCACCAATGGCATCAATTGGTGCCACTTTAACCCTCTCTGACCAATCCATTTAATGTCTACATTTGGCAAAGCAAGGTCTCTCGCCATACCTGTTTTCTCTGCATACTTTTCACTCCAGAAGACATAGCTGTGCCCTACAATCCACACTGTGTACATCTTCCAAGGAGATCTGGATGCACTCAGGAGGTGTATTTCAGTAGAATGGGAAAAAGAAATGAAAGACAGTTTGGAAATGGAGGCATACATATTTTTTTAAAATAAAAAGAACTCATTGGCTGTTTCATACCATTCTACACTAAAAACTAGGCTGTATGTGTCCATTTATAGAAGTATGTTTTGTATTGGTACAGAAAAATGTGTTACCAAAGAACAGTACTATGGATTTGCTGTTAGGTTTGAAAAGTCAAGCACTCTTGCTCTTTGGAAATGAAACATTGTGTGGTGAACTTCTGACCTAACTCTACACAGCAGTGTTCCATGAGCTGGTGCTATGGTAGCAGGCAGAAGTCAAGTTGGGGGAAGGGTACTAGGCTGAAGTCAAGTTGGGGGAAGGGTACTTTTGGAAAAGGGTTGGTTTTCAACCAATAGAAATGTGTGATTACATTTGAAAAAAAGGGGGAAGCACTGAGATTTGAAATTTACATGTGTATGTGTGGAAAAAGAGAGGGAAACATTGCCATTATCTGGTTCTGCTGAGAGGAGAGAGGTGTACAGAACAGAGATCCTGGCTCTGATAATCTGCTGTTTGAGTGCCACATTTCTTTCACAACTAACTAATTTTAAAGGTGAGTTATGAGTTTGAGAGGGGATGTATATGGTAAATTAAGAAATTAATAATAGATTTGGAATTCCTTTTGTTGAAGTTGTGTTTATCATTTTGTGTTTTGGGAGAAATTTAAATGTAAGGAACACGTAAAATAATATGGACTATGTTTTCACCATGAATTAAGGTGTACTGGTATAAATGAGGAATACTTTTAGGGTTTGAGGTTGCAGTCAGTAATGCAAATACATTCAGCATCACTGAGGCTGATTGCCCTTGCTGGAGTGTAGTCAGTCACCCAGGTTACACATGTTGCTGGTCTCAAAAAGCTGTTTGGACATGTGCTGTTTTCAGAATCTGAAAAGTAGATTCAAAATGTGTCAGACTGTAAAAGTACTTATCACTTGCCAAAAAAAGAGTAGTAAGTGTGCTTTCCAATTGGCAAAGAAATTTCGTTTTCTGACTAATATCAAACCATGACGCTGTGTGCAAAAGGAATTATAGACAGAGATTTATTGCGTATTACTCTGGTAATTTTACATTTGCATTAGTAGGAAAGGGGGAGCTATTTTTTCTGCAGAAGCAGACTCTTAGCACACACCCAGCTGCTTATCCTGTAGAATCATGCATAGTATTCACAACCGAGTGGGGTTTGAGGTTGCAGTCAGTAATGCAAATACATTCAGCATCACTAAGGCTGGTTGCCCTTGCTGGAGTGTAGTCAGTCACCCAGGTTACACATGTTGCTGGTCTCAAAAAGCTGTTTGGACATGTGCTGTTTTCAGAATCTGAAAAGTGGATTCAAAATGTGTCAGACTGTAAAAGTACTTATCACTTGCCAAAAAAAGAGTAGTAAGTGTGCTTTCCAATTGGCAAAGAAATTTCGTTTTCTGACTAATATCAAACCATGACTCTGTGTGCAAAGAGGAATTATAGACAGAGATTTATTGCGTATTACTCTGGTAATTTTTCTGCTTATCCTGTAGAATCATGCATAGTATTCACAACCAAGTGGGGTTTGAGGTTGCAGTCAGTAATGCAAATACATTGAGCATCACTAAGGCTGGTTGCCCTTGCTGGAGTGTACTCAGTCACCCAGGTTACACATGTTGCTGGTCTCAAAAAGCTGTTTGGACATGTGCTGTTTTCAGAATCTGAAAAGTGGATTCAAAATGTGTCAGACTGTAAAAGTACTTATCACTTGCCAAAAAAAGAGTAGTAAGTGTGCTTTCCAATTGGCAAAGAAATTTCGTTTTCTGACTAATATCAAACCATGACTCTGTGTGCAAAGAGGAATTATAGACAGAGATTTATTGTGTATTACTCTGGTAATTTTTCTGCTTATCCTGTAGAATCATGCATAGTATTCACAACCAAGTGGGGTTTGAGGTTGCAGTCAGTAATGCAAATACATTCAGCATCACTAAGGCTGGTTGCCCTTGCTGGAGTGTAGTCAGTCACCCAGGTTACACATGTTGCTGGTCTCAAAAAGCTGTTTGGACATGTGCTGTTTTCAGAATCTGAAAAGTGGATTCAAAATGTGTCAGACTGTAAAAGTACTTATCACTTGCCAAAAAAACAGTAGTAAGTGTGCTTTCCAATTGGCATAGAAATTTCGTTTTTTGACTAATATCAAACCATGACTCTGTGTGCAAAGAGGAATTATAGACAGAGATTTATTGCGTATTACTCTGGTAATTTTACATTTGCATTAGTAGGAAAGGGGGAGCTATTTTTTCTGCAGAAGCAGACTCTTAGCACACACCCAGCTGCTTATCCTGTAGAATCATGCATAGTATTCACAACCGAGTGGGGTTTGAGGTTGCAGTCAGTAATGCAAATACATTCAGCATCACTAAGGCTGGTTGCCCTTGCTGGAGTGTAGTCAGTCACCCAGGTTACACATGTTGCTGGTCTCAAAAAGCTGTTTGGACATGTGCTGTTTTCAGAATCTGAAAAGTGGATTCAAAATGTGTCAGACTGTAAAAGTACTAATCACTTGCCAAAAAAAGAGTAGTAAGTGTGCTTTCCAATTGGCAAAGAAATTTCGTTTTCTGACTAATATCAAACCATGACTCTGTGTGCAAAGAGGAATTATAGACAGAGATTTATTGCGTATTACTCTGGTAATTTTACATTTGCATTAGTAGGAAAGGGGGAGCTATTTTTTCTGCAGAAGCAGACTCTTAGCACACACCCAGCTGCTTATCCTGTAGAATCATGCATAGTATTCACAACCGAGTGGGGTTTGAGGTTGCAGTCAGTAATGCAAATACATTCAGCATCACTAAGGCTGGTTGCCCTTGCTGGAGTGTAGTCAGTCACCCAGGTTACACATGTTGCTGGTCTCAAAAAGCTGTTTGGACATGTGCTGTTTTCAGAATCTGAAAAGTGCATTCAAAATGTGTCAGACTGTAAGTATTTATCACTTGCCAAAAAAGAGTAGGAAGTGTGCTTTCCAATTGGCAAACAAATTTCGTTTTCTGCCTAATTTCAAACCATGACTCTGTGTGCAAAGAGGAATTATAGACACAGATTTATTGCGTATTACTCTGGTAATTTTACATTTGCATTAGTAGGAAAGGGGGAGCTATTTTTTCTGCAGAAGCAGACTCTTAGCACACACCCAGCTGCTTATCCTGTAGAATCATGCATAGTATTCACAACCGAGTGGGGTTTGAGGTTGCAGTCAGTAATGCAAATACATTCAGCATCACTAAGGCTGGTTGCCCTTGCTGGAGTGTAGTCAGTCACCCAGGTTACACATGTTGCTGGTCTCAAAAAGCTGTTTGGACATGTGCTGTTTTCAGAATCTGAAAAGTGGATTCAAAATGTGTCAGACTGTAAAAGTACTTATCACTTGCCAAAAAAAGAGTAGTAAGTGTACTTTCAAATTGGCAAAGAAATTTCGTTTTCTCCCTAATTTCAAACCATGACTCTGTGTGCAAAGAGGAATTATAGACAGAGATTTATTGCGTATTACTCTGGTAATTTTACATTTGCATTAGTTGGAAAGGGGGAGCTATTTTTTCTGCAGAAGCAGACTCTTAGCACACACCCAGCTGCTTATCCTGTAGAATCATGCATAGTATTCACAACCGAGTGGGGTTTGAGGTTGCAGTCAGTAATGCAAATACATTCAGCATCACTAAGGCTGGTTGCCCTTGCTGGAGTGTAGTCAGTCACCCAGGTTACACATGTTGCTGGTCTCAAAAAGCTGTTTGGACATGTGCTGTTTTCAGAATCTGAAAAGTGGATTCAAAATGTGTCAGACTGTAAAAGTACTTATCACTTGCCAAAAAAAGAGTAGTAAGTGTGCTTTCCAATTGTCAAAGAAATTTTGTTTTCTGCCTAATTTCAAACCATGACTCTGTGTGCAAAGAGGAATTATAGACAGAGATTTATTGCGTATTACTCTGGTAATTTTACATTTGCATTAGTTGGAAAGGGGGAGCTATTTTTTCTTCAGAAGCAGACTCTTAGCACACACCCAGCTGCTTATCCTGTAGAATCATGCATAGTATTCACAACCGAGTGGGGTTTGAGGTTGCAGTCAGTAATGCAAATACATTCAGCATCACTAAGGCTGGTTGCCCTTGCTGGAGTGTAGTCAGTCACCCAGGTTACACATGTTGCTGGTCTCAAAAAGCTGTTTGGACATGTGCTGTTTTCAGAATCTGAAAAGTGGATTCAAAATGTGTCAGACTGTAAAAGTACTTATCACTTGCCAAAAAAAGAGTAGTAAGTGTGTTTTCCAATTGTCAAAGAAATTTTGTTTTCTGCCTAATTTCAAACCATGACTCTGTGTGCACACAGGAATTGTTTTTAGATATTTAATTTGTGATGGTGTTATTGTGATTTTCACTTGTAGGAAAGGGGTACATAGTATTTTAAGATTTGAAAAGATCATAAAAAATGTAGTAATATATTTACATAAAATAAAGGAATTTTTTTTTAGTTTTTTTCAGGTATTGCTGAAGAGCAGTGAACAAAATTTAAGATGCCTACAAAATCCAGACTAAGGAAAAACCACAAAAAAAATCTATATTTGAAGACAACTGGAGGACCTAAGTTAGTTGGAGATGCTCATGTTGGGAAAAAGAGAAAGTCTTCTGGTAAGCAGACAAAATATTTTTTAAACAATATCTTCAAAAAAAGGAAAAATGTACAAAATGTCTGTACTGGAAAGAATGTTTTAAATAGAAAACAACAGGAAAAAATTGAGCATTTAGTTAATGCAAATATACCTTCAGAAACAATAAAGTTTAACTTAAAAAGAAAAACAGCGTTTAAAGAGATTCGTAGAAAAATGTTTCAGAGAAGAGTTATGTCCAATTTGATAAAGGATGTGAAGAAATATAAGAAAAAAGCTAAATTTTATAAGAGAAAAAAAGAAATTGAAGCCATTGCAGCAAAGGCTTTAGAATTAAAAAGGAAACTATTCATTTTAATTTTGAACAGGATGCGTACATTAGATAAAATGGTCAATGTACTGAAATCACAAAGCAAAAGGAAAAGACTAGTGAAAAGAACAAACTTTTGTAAAGTGTTTTTAGGAGAATGGATGCATAGTTCAAGTAGTGAACCTTTTTTTAATGAAGAGAGTTATTTTCAAAGTAATAGTTTGCTGCATGCAGTTGACACCAGAGGTCGTGCTTATGAAGTGAAAAATGGTTGTATAATGGAGAAGGAGAAAATGGTTCCAAGAGATGAGGTACAAGTGATGGCGGATGAGGCTATGGGGAGACGTCCTAAAGCCCCAGTGTACACTTGGAATTGTAGTAGTATTTGCACTGTGCGTCAGGAATCTATTGATAAATTTCGTGAGTTTCTAAGAGAATATAGTAAAAAAAAGTGTTAAACAGAAGATTAAGGTGCTTCAAAGTCTAGATCCATGCAGAGTGAGAGAGAATACTGGTTTGCAGGGACATTCTCTGGCTTGTCTATCTAGAAAAGTGTGTAAAAGTGTTTTTCATCATTTTAGGATGCTGGCTGTTCATCATACTGAAATGAGAAAGTTTGTGAGACAATTGTATTTTGCTAAAAGTCCAGCAATCAAGTTAGATGAATTGAATAGGGCTCTGTTCCGTGGATCGGTATCAGATGTAGAGAAGGTTACTGATGAAATTCAGTTTTGTTACTTTGGTCCAGAACAAGAAAGTGCAGAAAAGGACACAGTAAATGAGGAAGAAGTGGAAGAGAATGTAGAACCCTCTGTAAGTAAGACATTTAATGATCACATAACAAAATTTGCAATAATCTCTAATGAAAGACCAAATATTACTTGTATTTGTTGCCGCAGAACTCATTATAGAAAACAAACCAGGAATGTTGATCTCTACAGAAAAAGTGAAAATGAATATAATTATAAGTGGAAGGATTTTGCCACATATATATTTCTCGAAAATTGTTTTGAATTGGGTGAAGATCAGCGTATTTGTAAATACTGTTACAACAAGTTAGAAGAAAATAGAATGCCGACCAGAGCTGTACATAATAATTTAGAATTGGATGCTATTCCTGCCGAACTTTCTGAATTAAATACATATGAGTCTATACTTATTCAATGTGTTCATCCGTTCCAGACCATAGTACGTATGGAGCCCAAAACTGGTAAATTACCTCCTTCAGATTTACTGAGAGGTTTAAAAGGTAGAGTGGTGTATTTGCCCTTGGATTTGAAAAAAAATATGGAAACTATTGATGCAGATACTTTGGAAACTGAACCATTAGTTATTCTGGTTAATGGTGTACCTACAAAGAATAAAAAGATTTGGCAGGAGCTGGTAGATGTACGGAAAGTACAAAGAGCAAATTTGTATTTGAAAAGGAATAACAAATGGTATGAATCAATTTATATAGAAGAAGAAGAAGAAGATTTACAAGAAGACACAGAAACACCAACTGGACAAATTGAAAAAGTGGACAAGTCAAAGGAAGAAGAAATTTATGAACATTTTAGCATACATCCTCTTCATTCAAAAGAAGTTATGGGAGACAATATTGATCTGTTTCAGATGAAGAAAGCAAAAGGAACTCCCGTGAGTGTATGGGAGGAGAGCTTGGAAGCTCGATGTTTTCCCCAGCTGTTTCCTACAGGAAAAGGAGGACGATACGATGAACGTCCAGAACAGATTCCAGCTTCTGAGTATCGAACTACAAGACTATATGCAGAAGATCCAAGATTTCGACAAAGTATTCCTTATTTGTTCCATCTTTTATTTGAAAGCGACTTGTCTGCATTATCATATGCAGTAAATCACATTTTAAAAAGTGGAGTACATTTACAAAATGTATCTGCTAAGGATTTTATGGAGAAAGTGCAGCACCGAGATGATCATTTGGAAACACAACTGATCAATCTGATGGCTTGTCAGCGTGGGACAAATGAATATTGGTACCGACGCCATGGTGAATTGAAGTGTATGTTACGGAATTTAGGAACACCAACATGGTTCCTTACCCTAAGCTGTGCTGAGTACGCTTGGGATGATTTACTGGATTTTCTACGAGAGGCAAATTCAAACATTAAAAACATCGAATACAAGACAGCAGGAGAACTGTGCTCATTGGATCCGGTTACTGTTTGCAGATATTTCAATCATAGATTTGAGGCTATGATGTCCTTCATCTGCAATAAAAAAAATCCACCTCTTGGAGAAGTAGTGGATTTCTTTTGGAGAAAAGAGTACCAGGCAAGAGGTGCTCCTCATATTCATATGCTGTTGTGGATCAAGGATGCCCCAAAGTTTGGAACAGATACTGATGAAGCAGTGTTATCTTTCATTGAAGAATATGCAACATGTGCTATACCAAAAAGCACAGAAGAGAAAAAGTTAAAGGAGCAAGTTTTACGTTTCCAAAGTCATCGGTGTGGAAAATACTGTCGACGGAAATACAAGAGCAAAGATAAATACTACACTAAATGTCGATTTGGATTTCCTAGACCTGTTCTTTCAAATGGAAGAGTAAACAGTTTTATGTCATCTGTGAGACATACTATTACAAGAAAATCACCTAAGAATACCTACAACCTTAAAAGAAAAGAAGAATCAAAAAATATAAATGACTACAACCCAGTCATTTTATCCATGTGGAATGCTAACATGGATATACAGTATGTAGCTGACAATTCCATTGCTGTTGCTCGATATGTAACGTCTTAAATTACTAAATCAGAAAAAACTGAATTGAAAGAAATGTGGGAAGAGATTTCTCACGAAAAGACTGACAGTAAGAAGCTGTACAGTTTCAGTTTAAAGATGTTATCGCATCGAGAAATTGGATCCTACGAATGTTCAGATAGGTTATCTTCTGCAAGTCTCTACTCGAAATCAAGAAGAATAATTTTGGCAAGTTTAGGCCTTGCAGCAATGAGAAATCGGGTACTGAAATCTGTTGGAGAAATTGAATATTTGGCCGAGAATGACCCAGAAAGTACAGATATTTTGAAATCAAACATGTTGGACACATATTATCCCAAGAGAAGTCTTCATCTAGAGAACATGTGTCTCTATGAAGTGCTGCAGAACTACATTTATTCACGGAAAGCCACAGAAGACATCAACAATTGAAAATATAAAGTCATTGGTGAGGAAGGATGTTTGGTGAAGCAAACAAAAGGAAGTTTGATAAATCACAGGAAGCTGAGTTGCGACACTACTGACAAAAAGGAATTTTACTACTTGGCTCTTTTACAGCTGTTTAAACCATGGCGTACAGTGGACGAACTACTGGGAGAATTTCAAAGATATGAAGATTCCTTTAATGCTTGCAAAGACAGCATAGAATGCAGTACTTTCACAAATTATGTGCAAATGTTAAATGAAGAAATTGAACAGGAAACTACAATTGCAGCTGAAGTAGCTAGAGACAGTTCTCAAGACAGCCAAAGTTCAGGAACACTCAGTCAAGATCCCCTAGGACAACCAATCGTTGAAAATGAAGCTGCAATAGCTATGACTGAAGTGGAAACGGCTATGAATCAAGCTCAAGAAGAATTTATAGACTTACCAAATTTGGAAAGACAACTGAATGAAGAGCAGCAACAAATTTATGAAGAGATCAGAAACAAAATTGATCACGGATTACTACATGAAAAAAAAGAGTGCTCATGCACATCATTTCAACCAATCAGGATGTATGTAAGCGGACAAGCTGGAACTGGAAAAAGTTTCTTAATAAAAGTCATCAGAAGCTACCTACAGCAAAAAACGGATTCAACTTTGTCTTGTGTGGTTACTGCTCCAACTGGGTTAGCAGCATATAACATAAAAGGAATCACCTTACATCGTTTACTAATGTTACCAGTGGAGCATGCGAACAAAATACAATACCACAAGCTAACTGGAGAAGCATGCTTGGAAGTTTCAAGAGTATTGAAGAAGATGCAAGTTCTCGTTATTGATGAGGTGAGCAGGGTATCAAACTTAATGCTTGCCTTTGTGCATTTAAGAATGCAGCAAATTCTAAGGACAGACTATGACATGTTATTTGGTGGAAAACATGTCATAGTTTTTGGGGATCTTCTACAGCTTACTCCAGTTAAAGGACAACCAGTGTTTAATACTGTGACACATGAAGACACAAAGAAGTCATTGGGAAGCATTGGTAATGCAAATATTTGGTCCTTCTTTGAGTACAAGGAACTTACTACTAATATGAGGCAAGCAAACGATGAAGAATATGGAAGTATTCTGAAAGATATCAGAATTGGACTACTCACTGAAGCTGGCACGAAAGCATTACAGAGTCGGTTGCTACATAATTTATTTCCAAAGGAAGAAATAGTTGCAGAGAAGATATACAAGAACATTGCAGAAAAGAAAAGTGTCATCTGCTTAATGCCAACTCTACGTGAATGCTCAATATTCAATGAGGAGCTTTTGAAATTGGAAAAGGAAGAGATTAGGAAATTGGAAGCAGTGGACAAAATTCAGGATGGAAGAATTACTATCACATTAACAGGCAAACTGAAAAATAAATTGGATTCACTAGAGAAGAACATTTCCAAAACTGCTGGATTAGAAAAAAATCTATATGTTTGCATGAACTGTAGAGTATTTTTAAGGAGAAATTTGGATATTGAAAAAGGTTTAGTAAATGGAGCTATGGGAAGAGTTGTGGGTTTTATTAATTATCAGAAAAAAGATGGAATTGAATGTTTAAAAATAAAATTTGATCAGATAGAAGAAGTTATAGACATTTGTCGTTATACAGTTCGTTTCATGCTTGTGAAAGACTTATATGTACAAAGGAAACAGTTTCCGTTTTCTCTAGCATATGCTGTAACTATTCACAAGTCTCAAGGATTGACTGTAGATTGTGCATTTGTAAACATTGGTTCAACTGTGTATGGCTTATGTAGCTTTGTCACGAGTGAAAACATTATCTGGTTTATTCATGATAGACTTTGATGATTCAAAAATTAGTGCTGATACAAACTGTGTAAAGGAGTATAATAGATTAAGAAGAACCTATGCTCCTCATTTAGGTCAGTATCCTGTGTTGGAGAAACGTGTAGTTTCTCGAAAAAGGAGAATTGAGAATATCTGTATTGAGGATGTAGAGAGGAGGAAAAAAAAGAGGAGTGATGTAATTGCAAGCAAAAAGAAAAAGGAAAATGTTGAAGAGGTTGTAGGTTGTCATTTTGAAAATAGCTCTGGTGTCAACTGCTACGCTAATGTAGTGCTGAATGTTGCATTTTATCTGGAAAGTTTGCAAGAGCAGATAATAGTAAATCAGAGAAAAAGATTCTGTTCTGAGTTGAGTCTCCTTTTTCAAAAGCTGAGTAATGATAAAACTCAAATAGAAAGTGCTACTGAAATTAGAAAACTTTTAGATGTATGTTCAGGACGAACACAGTTTTCTCAAAATGTACAGCAAGACGCACAGGAATTCTTGATGTATTTTCTTCAGGTACTGGAAGAAGAAGGGGTACAAATTGAAAATATGTTTGGTGTCTCTTATAAATGGGAACATAGTTGTGAAAACTGTTTCAATACATGTGGCTCTAATGTGGATTCTGAAAGGTTTATTTATTTAACATTGCCAGACAGTAAAACAGTCACTTTTGCTAAATTAGTTAAAGATGCTAATCATAGCATGGAATGCGGTGAGTGTAAATCTGACATGTTTTCAACATTAATTTTAAAGGAATACGGACAGTATGTAATTTTAATGATGCAACGATGTAGAGCTGATGGTTCAAAATTGGATACTTTAATAAAGAAGTTTCTAGGACAGCAATTATCAATTTCAGGAAAAACTTTTGTAACAGTTGCAATAATTTTCCATGAAGGACCTACTGTAACTTCTGGACATTACATAGTTTATCTTAAATGTGAAAAAGGCTGGACACTGTGTAATGATTCCCAATTGATTTTCAAGCAACGTTTGCCTTTTGATTTAGCAAATTCCTATCTAATCTTCCTGAAACCTAAATTTTAGAGAGACTTGGCAAGATCTGTACAAAACAATTTTACCATTTTATTGGATTACCATTGGAATTTTCAAATAAAAAGATTTTTCAAATTACCATTTGGCCTAAAGGAAAGGTAACCAATTGTAATGTGGACTTATTTAATTCCTAATAAATCTTTCAGAAACCAAAAATTTGGAGAGAATCGGTAACATCTGTACAATTTAAATTTTGGAATTTTATTGGATTACCATTGGAAATTTATTCAAAAAAGATTTTTAAAATTACCATTTGGCCATAAGGAAAGGCAACCAATTGTATTGTGGACTTATTTAATTATTAATTAATCTTTCGGAAACCAAAATTTTAGAGAGAATCGGTAACATCTGTACAATTTAAATTTTGGAATTTTATTAGATTACCATTGGAAATTTAATCAAAAAAGAATTTTAAAATTACCATTTGGCCTAAAGGAAATGTAACCAGATGTATTGTGGAGTTATTTGAGATATATTATTTTTGTGATTATGCTTCTGTAACAAAATTGTCAGACGGTATTTTAAAGAAATAGTTATTGTTATTAGATTATATTTTTTTAGAATATTATGCATTTCTATAATGTTATGTTTAAGTAAAAAGAGATTCTGGGCTTTTTTAAAACAATCTTTGAGATTGTTATTTTTTTTTTGCCCGCTGTTAAGTGATGAATGCAATTGCTTTCACGATTTATTGTGAGATGCAATATATTCTGAAAACAGCAAAAAAAAGGCAAAAAATTGTTTTTGGAAAATATGTAAATACGTGTACTGTATTATATAATGATTTATTAAATATTAATACTTTTTTCTTTTTTTTCAGATTGTGAAAGAAAATTTTCGAAAAAAACAACCATTTTTACAAGTAATTTCAATTAAATTTTAATTAAAAATTAAATTGTTGGGTGGGTCAGGTAAGTCAGAAATTAGATGGTCCCTTTCTTCCACTTCTCCTCAAACAGATTTTCAGTATTTAGTGAAATGAAGTAATAGCATCGAGTTAGGCTCAAGGTGAATAGAGGGAACAATAGAGCCATTGAAATGAAGAAACAGTATTCTTTAGATTCCAAACGTTGTTTTGGATTTATCCCCCAATGCATCCTAATAACGCAGTAGGGGGCTTATGTTTCCTCTTTCTTGATCCGAAGTTCCATCTAATTTTTTAATTTAACAAACTGATAGATCAATTTGAAATAATGACTTGTATATTTATTAGCTGTATTACTGTCACCATGGAAATGAGCTTTTTTGATACATGTTCTGTATATATATGTTTTTAAAAATTACCTGTTTTAACTGCTTAAAACGTTATGCTATACTGTACATGCTTTTATGGATTGAAATTAACTTTCCGAATAAAGCTTATTTTGACTTTGACAGTATTTAGTTATTAATCCCTCAAGGACCTTGTAATGTGGTAATTGTTTTTTAGTGTTTTTTAAAAAAAAAAAAAAAAACAAATACGCTTACCGTACGCGTACGGTAAAAAAAAAAAAAAAGTTTTTAAGAAAAAATTAAAAAAAGTTGAGAGGTAAGGTTGGCTCTTAAAAGAGCAGTTGTGTTCATGCAGGGACAGAGGAAAGGAAGAATGGGAACATTAGCTGGTAGGACAAATGTGCTGGTCTACTTTGTTGTTAATGAGGGGAAGACTGGTCTCCCTATGAACAATTAGACCATGGCACAATGAACACCGCATTGTAACCCTCGCAAACCGATGGTTTGTTTCCACAGGACCAGAAAAAGGTGAATCTGCCCCCACAGATGAAGGGCTCAGCTGAGCTTCCGAAGATGGACTCGGCTGAGCTGCTGTGGATGTGCTTGCTCGACTTACTGAAGGGTTTCCTCTAGTATGTCGTGCATGTGTCCTAGGGTGTACATCCTCAAGGTGTCGTAACATAGTGTGATTCCCGAAGGAATACTTCTTGTTAGGATTACCTCTTGAAAGTACACGCTGGCACAGCTTACAAGTCACCAAAGCAGCATTGACTTTTTTCTCGCCCTCAGGAAAAGTAAAATACTCCCATATAAAAGAGCTCTTCTGTTTCCTCTTTCTCTGCCTGATGGTGGTGCTGCTAGCCTCACTCTCAGCAGAAGAGTGCTGGTCTGCCATCGTATCCCAAAGACAACTCAGCTCCTTCTCCTAAGGGATGACAAGCAGAAATGAGGGGAATGGGTGTGGTGTAGGAGAGTTCTAGAACTGAAACTACTTTGAACCAATCAAAAGTTTTGTTTCATGATCACATGACCCACCGTGCGTGTACGTTACGCTTACGTTACGCTTACGGAGCGCTTACGGAGTGCTTACGGTAAAAGTACGCATGCGCGTAAAAAAGACACGCGCTCGCGCGCATGCGCATAACAGGCACTCCCCAACACTTCCGCGTAACATGCGCGTGTAGCGTACACGCTTACGCGCCCCATACGCAGTACGCACGGCTACGTAAATTGCGTAACCATACGCAAAAAGAGTAGAAATATTACGAACATTACGCAAACCGTACGCTTACCGTAAGCTTACCGTACGCGCACTTAAAAAAAAAAAAAAAAGGAAAAAAAGAATGTCTATGTTATACTAATATATCTTACCTGTTTGGTAAAAAACAAATGAGAAAAAATAATATATTGCAGAATTATTTAAAATTAAGCATAGTGTTTTAAGAGAATATAAAGTAAAAAAAAAAAAAAAAAAAAAAAGCTTGCAAATAAAAAAAAACCACGTTTAATATAAGAATTTGTAATAAAAAAATCATACAAAATCAATGAAAAAACCATGGGAATCACACAAGTAATAGGTAAGAATTAGCATTTAAAAAACCATACAAATTCACTGAAAAAACCATGGGTTTCACACACGTTATAGTTAGGAATTAGCATTTAAAAAACCTTGCAAATTCACTGAAAAAACCATAGGTTTCACACACGTTATAGTTAGGATTTAGCATTTAAAAAACCTGCAAATTCAGTGAAAAAACCATAGGTTTCACACACGTTATAGTTAGCGGACATTTTACTCATAAAAAACCATTGAAATTCCCCCGTTATAGTTAGTTAAGCTAACTATAACTCGCGCACCCGCAATCCACTGCTGATGACGTAACATATTACATCACTCATGACATGGTCAGTGACATCACTCATGACATCACTGATGACATCTCAAATGACATCACTGATGACATCATCCTTGTGACAGAGTGGTAGACCTCCTCTCACCCTAATGTAACCTTTGATACAAACATTCAAAAATAGAGACTGAAATTTTCAAAAAAATGGACATACCAATACCAGTTACAACAACCTCTTCAGTAATTCTTAGATCCACATACACATCCACTTATTCACCAACAGTCCTGTACAGTCACTCATACATGTACTCACTCATCATATGTACTCATACACCTATACATCCTGTTACACATTGCCACTCATCCATAGAAATACTCACACACATAGTCACTCATGCTAATAAAGAATCAAACATCCATTTACTTGCATATTCAGTTATACACACACCTCAACACGTACTTCTACAGAAACGTACACATACTTACTCTTTTAAATAATCACTAATAAAAACACATACTTATTCATACAGGAATTGTTTCAATCTCTCACTCTCACACATACTCACTTATATACACCAATAGTCAAATATACTTCTTTAAAACATATTTAGTAACTCATAAAGACACTATTGAGACAGTCATTCACTCACTAACACACCCATACACACACTCATCCAACCATACAGTCATGCACACATGCTGTCTTCAACACATACAACCAGAGAGTCAATCATTCATGCACCTATGCACTACGTAATACCCCCCACCGAACCATGCAGACACTCAGACTGATACTCAAAAAACAACCTAAAATCCAATTTAAACACCCATGTAGCTACTCACCAACCCATGCAGACACTTATACACAAAGTGAGAGACTGATACAGATAATTACATATTTAAACATTACTCACTAAGCCATGTATTCACTAAGATACACTTAATCAGTCAGTTACACAATCAATTTTTCAAAAACAAATCATCCTTTTAGACACTTATATACCCATTTATTCTTCCATCGACCTTGAGATATACATATATAAAACATATTTAATTTTCAGAAAAACACACATTCACTGGATGATGTCATGAGTGATGTCATTTGAGATGTCATCAGTGATGTCATGAGTGATGTCACTGACCATGTCATGAGTGATGTAATATGTTACGTCATCAGCAGTGGATTGCGGGTGCGCGAGTTATAGTTAGCTTAACTAACTATAACGGGGGAATTTCAATGGTTTTTTATGAGTAAAATGTCCGCTAACTATAACGTGTGTGAAACCTATGGTTTTTTCACTGAATTTGCAGGTTTTTTAAATGCTAAATCCTAACTATAACGTGTGTGAAACCTATGGTTTTTTCAGTGAATATATATATGTATATAGTTAGGAAATAGAATTTGAAAAATCTGCAAAGTTCACTGAAAAAACCAAAAGCTACAGGGACATTATAGTTGGCTTAGATTTTACTCATACAAAACCAGTTAAATTCAGCAGTTATGGTTACCTGAGCCTTACCTGAGTAGTATCACTCAGTAGTGGTGTACCTACTATACTAATTTAACTTTTGTGGGAGGTTACTATATAGGTTTAACAACCATAACTCTTAAAAACACACTCACTTGATGATGTCATCAGTGATGTCATTTGAGATGTCATCAGTGATGTCACTGGCCATGTCATGAGTGATGTAATATGTGAGGTAATAAGCAGTGGATTGCAGGGGCATATGTCATAGTTAGCTGAGGTAACTATCACTGCCGAATTTCACTGTTTTGTATGAAGGAAATTTGAGCCTAACTATAACGTGTCTGTAACCTTTGTTGTTTTCACTGAAGTTATAAGGCTTTTTTTAATTTTATTTCGTAACTATAACGTCCCTGTAACCTTTGGGTTTTTAATAGAAAATTTCAATTTTTTTCACTGGTAGTCATGTTTGCATAGTGGTGGTGAAAGAGGACGAGGCCTCCAACCAGCTCTCAGGAATCCCACTGTGTCTAACATACTGGAGGTAACAAGAGGGCGTTTTGTCCCCCACAGACCCTCAGCATCCAAAATAAATCACTAGTGCACCAAGAGGTGCATTTGCAGAGTGGTGGAGAAAGGTGGAGGGCCTCTGACTAGCTCTCAGCAATTGTGCTGTGTGGAACTTACTAAAGGTAATAGGAGGGGTTCCTGGCCTCCAATGACTCCAATCATCTCTCACCCAGCTAGGCGCCAAGAGGTGTGTTTGCAGAGTGATGGAGAAAGGGGGTAGGGACCCTGACCATCTCACAGCAATCTGCTGTGTGGGACTCAGTGAAGGTAACAGGAGGTGTCTTGGCCCCCAAGGACCCTCAGCATCCAAGGGGACTTCATTCCCCAATAAGTAGTGTGCCAGGAGATGTGTTTGCAGAGTGGTGGAGAAAGGGGGAGTAGTCTCCGAAGACCTCTCAGCAATCCAGCTTTGTGGGACTTACTGGGGGTAGTAGGAGGGCTTGTTGGCCCCAAGGATGCTCAGCAGCCAAGGGAACTTTATCCCCAACCCATAGTGCTCCAGGAGGCGTGTTTGCAGAGTGGTGGAGAAAGGGGACATGGTCTCTGAAGACTGCTCTGCACTCCCTCTGTCTGGGACTTACTGGAGGTAATAGGAAGATGTATTGACCTCGAGGGCCCTCAGCAGCCAAGGGGACTTCATTCCCCAACCAGTAGTGCACCAGGAGGTGTGTTTGCAGAGCGGTGGAGCAAAGTGCATGGCCTCCGATGACTTCTCAGCAATCCCGCTGTTTGGGACATACTGGAGGTAACAAAATGGCTTGAGGGTCCCAAGGACCCTAATCAGCCAAGGGGACTTCATCCCCCATTTAGTAGTGCACCAGGAGGTGCTTTTGCAGAGTGGTGGTAAAAGGTGGCTGGGCCTCCGGTGACTTGCGGCTGGCTTTAAAAAAAACTAAAAAAATCTTTGATTAGGGCACTGGGCCGATTTGGGCCTTGGACACCCCATCACCTGGGGCCAAGCCTTTTTGAAATGAGGGAAGGGGGCTGGGAGACCAATTGGGGCTCGTTAGAGCTCTTCAGAGAGGTGTAGCTTTGTCCAAACAAAATGGAGCACCCAGTATAAGTCAAAACAATACCCTTTCAGGTATAGAGTGACACATAAATTATGCAAAAGAGAAGCAGAGAACTCTGGGTAGTTCACAAGTTTAGGTGGAAAGCAGCTCCTGTGTAGAGCACCCTCATCAATAACAAAGCTATACCTCTCTGAAGAGCTCTAATGACCCAGACGTAGGCCGCAGGCCAAAATGCGTTGGTCTTTCTTTTCTTCCCTACTTCCCTACAGAGCTGCATTGCAGAGAGGTGTTCCGAGGCCACGCACCTTTTTACACCACGCTGCAAATGCGGCTTCTGGTGCACTGCTGCTCGGAGGATGAAGTCCACTTGTGTCCTGAGGTCCTCAGGACACTAGAGGACCTCATCGCCCCACCAGCAGTGCACCAGAAGCCGCGTTTGCAGAGTTGTGTAAAAAGAGGCGTGGCCTTGGACCACCTCTCTGCAACGCAGCTCTGTGGCGCTTACTGGAGGTACCTGGTGGGCTAGTTGGCCTCCAGGGACCCTCAGGATTGAAGGGGACTTAATCACCCAATTTACAACACGCCAGGGGGTGGGTTTGCACACTTGTTATATCAGACTCCGCCCTCTCCCTGCACCACTGTGCAAATGCACCGCCTGGCACGCTGTAAGTTGGGGGATTAAGTCCCCTTGAATCCTGAGGGTCCCTGGGGGCCAACAAGCCCACCAGGTACCTCCAGTAAGCACCACAGAGCTGCATTGCAGAGAGGTGTAAAAGGGGCGTGGCCTCGGACCACCTCTCTGCAACGCAGCTCTGTGGCATATACTGGAGGCACCTGGTGGGCTAGTTGGCCCCCAGGAACCCACAATATTAAAGGGGAATTAATTTTCCAACTTACGACGCGCCACAGGTCACGTTTGCAGAGTGGTGCAGTGAGGGGGCGGGGCCTCTGGTGAGATGCCAGTTTTTTTGTTGTTTTTTTTAAAGGGGGTTGTGTGGCCCCTGAAGAACCAGAACCTTATGGGCCTGGCGGCGCAGGGTACGCCTTAATCTCCTGGGTTCTCCTGCTTCAGCTAACAGAGACACGGGGACACTCTGTCGGCGTAAAAGATCAGATTTTATTAGCTGCAGCTAGTACAGTTGTCCTAGAAGTACACACGGTATGTTCTCAGGAGACTGCCACTTCACTCCGTGGCGCACAATCTTTTATAGTACATAGGTGACATATACATTAACAAAGGACACACCTAAAACATACATGAAAAACCAATAGGAATAGTCTGAAAGGAAGTCAGAGCCAATAGAAAGAGTTGGAAAATAAAGTATCGAGTAACCCGAAGCAGCCTCTCCTCCAACTGTGTTTGCCACCCCTCCCCACTGGTTAAGGTATTAACATGTCTGTAACTGACTTGCAGGTGGCGAGATACGTTTGTGTGTTTTGGAGGACAGTTGTGAAACGAGAGAATACGAGCAGAGGACAGCGAAGGCCAGAAGATAAGATAAAGTCAGGAGAGAATAGTGTGAACCAACAGATAGTTGAGACAGGGATTAGAAAAACCAGACAGGGATTAGTGTACTCGGCCAGTCTCTAACACCAGCTTTGTAAACAGAGGCTGAAGGCTATTTTGACACGATATTGCAGGAAAAGCAGAAAAGACTTAGTTCGTCGTGCTGCCTGAGTGAGGGCAACACAAAATGGCGGCGGAGCACAAAATGGAGGCTCAATACGATCGTGATCGAAAATCGAATTTCCTCAGACCCTCCTTTTGCCAGAACTCAGGCAAGATACACAGACTCACGTTACTCTGAGTCAATGTCGATGGCCATGAGGTCATCGAGCTGTTGCTGTAACATCATTCTAATATTCTCTGTTCTTTGTGTCTTGGGTTTTGGGATGCACACAGTAGCACAAAGGTCGCAGATGGCGGGACCACAGTGCATACAAAGACAACAAGAGAAAACGATGGCTAAAACCATACCAAGGAATGTTAACACTTTCCAACCCCATTTGGACATTAGTCCCCAAAACCATCCCAATAACGACCAATCTCCTTCGTCCTGATGAATCGACTCGGAGATTATATGTAATTTAGAGATGGCCTGGTATACTGTCGGAGCATCATCAGGTATATAAATACAGCAACTTGATTTGATCAATTTACAGACTCCACCACGATCTGCAAGAATAACATCTAAGGCAACTCGGTTCTGTAAAGTCATAAGACGATCCGCCTGTAGTTCCGCTGTAATATTACTCAAAGCTCCTATAGTGATGTCTATTGTAGTCTCTACGACACAAACCAGTTGTCTCATATTCCTGCTGTTTGCCATAGGACCCCAGAAAGGAAGAAATCCTTTTAGGAAGTCTCCTCCCTCTTGTCCTGCTGTGTCTTTGGAATCAATAATTCCTCTGCCATATCTGTTTTTATGAAAATTTGAAGAAGCAGTGTATGTAGGGGAAGAAGAAAAGCTATATAGCAAGTTCCAGAAAAATCAGTCAGCAACCACGTTTAGGCTCTATCGTGACAAATGAAATACGTGCCCTGAGATGGCACTAACGGCGGCAAATTCTGAGATGAGTGGATGTACGTATGGGAACAAAAACTTTTTCTCTGTTTGGTGTCAGTAGTCTGGCCATTTATTTGCAAACAGAAATTGCCTTGATGAGGTACAGTCCAAATTGGTGGAGATTTTCCCTGTTTAACCTTATCACTAAGGCTAGTGATATAATGAGTGACGTTCCAATTAGTATATGCTTTTCTCTCATCAACAGAAATGTTAATATTTTCCATGATTTTAGCCATAGCTACCATTCCCTTTATCAATGAACTATGACTGAAATCTGGTCCACCAATATAAGAACTGACAGGTCGTTTAAATCGGCTTTGATAGGCGTTAGAGAAAATTACAAAATAAGCCCAAGCAGAACCTTCATAAGAGAACGGAAGGACTAAATATGGCATCCCTTTTTCTGTGGTATGAGGCATTAGTCCACACACCCAACAATCGGTTGTATTAATTACTAATTGATGTTGGTGTAATAACTGGATAAATGAATTATTGTAATATTCAGTTCTTCTAACGAGTTCATGTTGAGGAAGTGTATGAAATAGATGCGGAGAGACAGTAGAATACGAAGGCACAGTAATAGAAGAAGGGACAACTTTTTGCTGCAAAGCATAAACAATCCAACCTATACACGCCAATAAAATACACAATAATATGGAAACACATAAAGTTATACCACAACGACTGTACATTATTTTACAATGATTGTCTTTCATTTTGTTCTTTCTCTCTCTTTTGCCTAATGTAGTCTCCATCTTCTAAATGGATGCTCACGGCAATCTTCCTTAATCACTTGTTTATGGTTATCTGCGGTCCTATGACACTGCAAGTCCTGTAGGCCTATTGCCACTACTCAGGTCACAACCAAGACTCCTACCGTGACCCTGCAACCGGGATAGAAACTACATGGAAGAGAGAATCTCAAGTTTTCTTCTTCAGTCTAGGTCTTAAATCGTAGTGAGCCTTATCAGGTACAGTCTGATCCTGAAACAATGTTCGTGGATTTGTGGTATTCAGACGAAAATGTGGTGGCACAGCTTCCTGGAGAATGTCGTCGTTTTCTTTCTCTGACAGTGTTCCATTCAAGTGTGCATCACTAAAAGGTATAAATCGGGGAACCTTCTCGCTTTCAGAGTCACTTATACCCTTACGGACCCACTGATCAAAGGGCAAAGGCAAAGGAACCTTCTTGCAGTGCACGCCGTCAATCCAGTTCTTCTTCCCTTCGACCTTCAGTGCTGTACGAGTGGTCAAGAGAACCTGGCGGGGTTCTCTCCAGCGAGGCTCCAAATTCTTTGTCCTTTGAAAATTCTTCACACAAACCCAGTCACCTGGTTGGATGGAATGACCTGAGTCTGTGGAGGACTCTGGCAAAGCGCTCTGAACCTGTTGATGGAGAACACGCAATTTAATTGTGAGGTCGTGCAAATAATCAATCAACATTGGGTATGGTATATCAGAGTACTTTTTAGTGCGAGGGACTCCCCATATATTAGCTGGGCGTCCGAAAACTACCTCATAAGGGCTAAGTCCCAAACGAGAATGCACAGCCGTTCTGGTGGATAGAAGAGCCAAAGGTAGGGCATCGGGCCAACTAAGGCCTTTACTAGCCTGCACTTTCGCAAGCTTAAGCTTTAAAGTACCATTGTAGCATTCCACTAGACCCGCTGACTGTGGATGGTTTGCCGCATGGAACTTCTGTTTTATACCAAGACCTGCACAAACTTTTTGCATGACTTGGCCCACTAATTTACTCCCATTGTCACTCCAGACAATGCGCGGCAAAACAAATCTAGGGAAAAAACTATTTTAGAAGTACTTTGGCTGTAGATAAAGCAGTATTGTCTTTCAGGGGGTAAGCCTCTATCCATCTGGAAAAGGCACATACCACCACTAGAACATATTTGAGATTGTTGCATCGTTCCATGTGAATGTAATCGATTTGCAACACCTCAAATGGATAGGTCGGAGGAGAAAAATGACCTGCTGGAGTTGGGGTTCCCTTTCCTGGATTGTACATTAAGCAAATAATACAATGTTTCACTACATTGTCTGCACACTTCGGGATTCCTTCGTTTTGCCACACTGGAGCCAGAAGTTTGCATATTCCCTTCGCACTTAGGTGGGCTGGACCATGCGCCATAGTAATTACAGGTAGTACATAGGCATCTGGTAACAGCCAACGTTGGTGCTCGGACAATTCCACCCAACATCCCATCTCATCTAACATTCCTGTACTTTCTTTCCACCTACTCAATTCTCTCTCTATAGCCTCTTCTTCAATTGATTTCACACTTTCTACTGTGTCCTCATACATTCCTCTTTCTGTGACCCAATTTGCAGGGCCCGCAACATACATGCGACTTGTAGCATCTCTGGCTGTCTTTTTCGCTACCTCATCCGCAAATGCATTACCGCGACCAACATCGTCAGTAATCTTCTTATGTGCACTACACTTCACAACTGCTATCTGGGTAGGCAAAGCAAGTGACTCAAGAAGGTCAGTCACCAACTGACCATGTTGTATCTTAGTGCCATGGGAAGTAAGGAATCCCCTTTCTTTCCACAAACGTCCAAAATTGAACGCCACACCAAAAGCGTACTGGCTATCGGTATACACGGTCACTCTTTTCCCTTTGGATAACACACACACGCTCTGGTTAAGGCTATCAGTTCAGCTGCCTGAGCTGAATTATGTCTGATGCGTGCTGTTTCCACGACTGTATGCAAGGTAGTAACAGCATAGGCTGAAGTTTTCTCTCCATTAGGAAGCTTAAAACAAGAACCATCTACCCATAGCGTTTCATCCGGATTCACTAATGCGTATCTGTTAAGTCAATTCTACCTTTTGTCTCTTCCTCAGTACGGAAGAAACAATCATGTTGTTCTTGAACACCTTTCTCTTCTGGAAGAGGCAACAAAGTAGCTGGATTTAAAGTATTACATCGTTTAATATGCACATGACTAGCCAAAAGCATCAGCTCATATCCAGACAAACGAGCACTCGTAAGATGCTGTGTTTTTGTTCTGTTTAGCAAAGTATCCACTGCATGTGGCACCATAACAATGAGAGTATTATCTAGCACCACTCCAGTAGGCGTACCTTTCAAAGTGAGTGCCAACAAAGGTTTGGCCAACAGAGAGAAGTTAGGGATCCACTGCCTACAATAGGAAGTAATGCCCAGAAAGGCACGTACCTCTCTTTGTGTGGATGGCACAGACATTTGCGCAATAGCTTGGATACGTTCTGGGGTTAATCGTCTTCTCTCCTTTGATAAGAGATGACCCAAGTAGGTAACCTCTCGGCGAACATATTGTAGCTTGGAAGGTGAAATCTTATGATTAAGATTGGATAAGTGTCGCAACAACGCAACCGTCACATTCTTACATATATCCTCTGAATCAGCAGCGATTAACAAGTTGTCCATGTACTGAATGGGAGCAGCACCAGACTGCAAAGAAAAAGCATCAAGATGACATTTCAGAGCTTGACTATAAATAGAGGGACTTTCACAATAGCCTTGAGGTGCGCGCTTGAACCGGAAGCTTCGGCCTCCAAGAGAGAATCCAAAAATATCCCTACTCTCTTCGGCAATGAGAATACTGAAGAAAGCATTTTTCAGATGGATAACAGAAAACCAAACCACTGTAGAAGGTATCATTGTCAACAGCGCAGTGATATCTGGGACAACAGGAAACTGTGGTACAACAATTTTGTTTACCTCCCGAAGATCAATTACAAAGCGATAAACAGGAGGCTGAGAAGGATCAGTGCGTTTAAGAACGGGAAGAATAGGGCTATTACATATGTTACCTCTCGTTTCCTCAACCAAATCCTTCTGAATCAAATCATGAATGATTTCCAAAAGCGCTCTTTCACCTTCAGTGGAAATTCTATATTGAGGAACGCGTGGCAATTCAGCATTGGGCTTGAGAGTAACAACATAAGGTGGGATTTCAAGACAACCAACATCATTTGGACCCGTAGCCCAAAGCGTTGTAGGAAGAGAGAGCAATTCAGGTGGGAATTGATCTTTAGACAAATACATTGGAGAAGTCAGTTTCTGTCCTAAAGTAAGGTACACACCAGAAGGAGAACAAGATATTGTGGCATATATTCTTTTCAATATATCCAAGCCCAATAGATTCTCGCCGCAACCATTCGTTAAGAGAAGCGGGACTTCTAAATCATAAGGGCCAATTGAAATAGGCAAAGGGCAAGAAACCGGATTACGAACTGGGGCACCAGAAAAACCTACAGATACATTCGTTAAGCCAGACAAAGGTGCTCAGGGAGTTTTGAATGAATGATAGAACTTCTCATCGCACCAGTATCTAAAAGAAATGGCTCTGAAACACCCATTGTAGTGACATTAACATAAGGTCCATTCTGATCTACTGGAATCGACACAACTCCCTTACTTTGTCCATGGCTGTCCTAGTTAGCATGAAGACTTTCATTCTCGCCTTCAATATAATAATCCTCATTGTAATACTGTGTGGACCGAACGTTTTGCTGATCAAAGTAGTTCACGGAATTAGAAGGAGGAAGGGAACGCTGTTCTTGGGTCAACATACCTCGACCTCTACCTCTATTTGCTGACTGGAGGCCACCACGATCTCGTGGAGCAGATAGTGTTCCATTGCGCTGCAATAAAACCGGACAACTATTCTTAAAATGGCCTTCCTCTCTACAATAGGCACATTGATTAGGACCTAACAAAGGTCGCGGAATATATGGCTCAGGCTTTTGATACACCCTCTGAAACTGTGGAGGCTGTTGAAACTGGGGCTGAGCATAACGAGGTGGATAAGCCTGTTGCAAGAGAACCTTCGTTTTCAATTCTTTAGTCTTTTTCTCTTGCTTATCTTTTTCTTCTTTATCTCTATGTTCATAATATTGAGCAGTAGCCAATATCTGGGCTGAAGAAGAAACAACCCATGAACTCTCGGAGTCTTTCAGCTTATGCGACAGCTCGGGAAGCAAATTAAATACGAACTTATCTACAAATAATCGCTGTCCACCCTCCGTAGTCATGTCCTGACCACTGTGATCAATGAATGTCTCCTCGAAACGAGTGAAGAAATCGGAGACACTCTCATCTTTCTTCTGTTTACACGCGGCTAGTTTATCCCAGTTAACTCTCAAGGCAGGCATCATCGTTTTCATTAATGTAATAATCCTACCAGGGAGTTCTGAAATCAAAGCATCAGGCTTCGCACCACCCACTTGGGCTCTATCTGCGGCAATTATAGCATTCCAGTCTCCACCTAATTCTTGGGCATGATTCTCTTTACGAATCCTAGCCTATTACGCTTGTGGGACTACATTCCCCATCAACATATCAATATCTGCTAAATTCATGATGCAGGCATCAACAGTCTGTGACAATTCTTTATAATACCCTGCAGGGTTCTTACGAGGATCCGGCAGAGACTGTTTAAGAGCCAAAACTTCAGATCTTTTCCAGGGGACATGTACCCATATTCGCTGGAAGTGAGCAGGAATAGCTTGATTAGCACCTGCTGCTGGAACCTCTTCTCTCCATACTAGAGGAACCTCTCTCATTGGGTAATTTTTCAGTGTCAACCTAACTGAGAGATCGGAATCAAGAAAAGTCTGTGAGGTAAATAAGGTTCTAAAGGTAACAAGTGTCTTTACAGCGTCCTCAACCTTAGAACCCACAATGAGTCCCTTATCAAAATTAGCCTGAATATCTAACAGACCCTGAGGAACCGAACCCAAGTCCATATCCTCCCATCCTTTAACGAGAGTATCACACATAACATTGCAAACATATCTCTGCGTAGGCGCATTCCACTGTGAGAAGGTAGGCATAATGTCGGGTACACTATACTGAGGACCCTTCTCAATCCATTTGCGAGCGAGAGAGTCCAACCTTTCTCGTTCTTTGGAAGCTGGGAACTGACTACAAGACTGTCTTCGAGAAAAAGCCCGAGACACATTTAAAGCCTCAAAGAAAGGAGATAAAAGACCAGAGACCGTATCTGTGAGTCGTTTACGCATAGACGGAGAATTGGACATAAGGATAGGGGAAAAGGTATTAGGCGAACTAACTGAAGAGGAATCAGTAATTACCGGAAGAGCAGAGGGCAAAGAAGATGAAGGCAAAGGAGTCGAAGGCAAAGCTGGCAGAGGCGGTAATACTTGAGGGGGCAAATGTGGAAGAGCCGGAGCAAGCGGAGGCGCAACTAGCGGCTGAACAGGCTGTAACAACGGGGGTGCATTAGCACCTTGTACATAGGGCGGAGGCAATCTCAATAAGTGAGACATCAAGGGATCTTCCTCTAAATCCTTTCTTTTATCAGAAGGGGAAGCGGGCAACATCGGATAGCATTTATCTATCTCCATACAATGCTGTCCATCGCATTATCAACTTCATTATTTTTAAGTTGTTGAGCAGCCTGTATAATTGTCATAACCTGTGCTTTCCTATCTCGTTTTTCTTGCTTAATTTTTCTATGTTGGGCTTCCTTACGCCAAAGGCGGAAAGAGTCAAACATTGCCGGCCAGGCATTTCTTTTAAATAAAATAGTTTCAAAATTATCTAGTATGTCAGGCTCAAAACTACCATTTTCTGGCCATTTTAAAACACCATCATTCTTCGTGTATTGGATCCATGTCTTGTTAAAGGCAATGGGGCCAACACCATGTTTAGAATAGAGCTCATAAGTGGGAGTTCCAACCGAAGGAATCGGACAGGAGTCCTCCAGCCGGGAATCCCTATTACAACCAAAGCAACAAAGTTTCCTAAACTTAGTCAGACCAGGCATCGTTATTTCACTGGACTGTTCACAAACATCAAGGGGGTTAAATCAATTACCACAGCACAAATGTACTTACCCCTCGGCTTTGGTTATTGCAATACGCGACTCAAAGTCCCAAAGAACCTAAGAACCAAAGAACCAAAGAACCAAAGAACCTAAGGACCAAAGAACCAAAGAACCAAATGTGGGAGCGACCCACCAATACTTAACTAAGATGTCTTCTTACACCAACAGAGGCCCGTCTATCGTCTCGCTTTACCATACATCCCCAAAAAGAGGGCCAAGTCAGGGCGGAAGTCAGGGCAGCAGTCGTCAGTAGCCATCAGGAAGGAGTAACCACGCTGCTAAAGACCTTCGGACCACTTTCGACATACAGGGGTCGCTTGACGTGGTTCGCGATTCCTCCAGAATTTTCTTGCGGGGTTCCTCACGACCTTCAGGCAGAACCACTACCTCTGAAACCGCCCAACATTGGGCGCCAGTTGAAGAACAGAACCTTATGGGCCTGGCGGCGCAGGGTACGCCTTAATCTCCTGGGTTCTCCTGCTTCAGCTAACAGAGACACGGGGACACTCTGTCGGCGTAAAAGATCAGATTTTATTAGCTGCAGCTAGTACAGTTGTCCTAGAAGTACACACGGTATGTTCTCAGGAGACTGCCACTTCACTCCGTGGCGCACAATCTTTTATAGTACATAGGTGACATATACATTAATGAAGGACACACCTAAAACATACATGAAAAACCAATAGGAATAGTCTGAAAGTAAGTCAGAGCCAATAGAAAGAGTTGGAAAATAAAGTATCGAGTAACCCGAAGAAGCCTCTCCTCCAACTGTGTTTGCCACCCCTCCCCACAGGTTAAGGTATTAACATGTCTGTAACTGACTTGCAGGTGGCGAGATACGTTTGTGTGTTTTGGAGGACAGTTGTGAAATGAGAGAATATGAGCAGAGGACAGCGAAGGCCAGAAGATAAGATAAAGTCAGGAGAGAATAGTGTGAACCAACAGATAGTTGAGACAGGGATTAGAAAAACCAGACAGGGATTAGTGTACTCGGCCAGTCTCTAACACCAGCTTTGTAAACAGAGGCAGAAGGCTATTTTGACACGATATTGCAGGAAAAGCAGAAAAGACTTCGTTCGTCGTGCTGCCTGAGTGAGGGCAACACAAAATGGCGGTGGAGCACAAAATGGAGGCTCAATACGATCGTGATCGAAAATCGAATTTCCTCAGCCCCCCCTTCTTTTACTATTTTTTGGGCCCTGGGGACCCCATCCCCCAGGGCTTGACCCCTATTAATAAAAATATATTTTTTTAAATGGGAAGGGAGCCGTGTGGCCCCCCTCCCAAGGCCAATTTTGGCCCCAGGAACCCCATCCCCTGGGGCATGGCAAGTCTTTTTTTTTATTGTTTATTAAATTCTTTGGAGGGGGCCGCGTGGCCCCCTTCTCTAGGCCACTATTGGCCCCAGGGACCCCATCCGCCAGTGCCGGCCCCACTGTTGGGGACCGTGGGGGAGCCTGAATGCCCCCACGGCCCCACCGGCTCCCCACCTCTCGCGGGAGCCAGCATTGCTTTTGAGCAAGGGGAGCTGCTGACATGCAGCTCCTCTTGCCCAAAAGCCATCCTGCTTTGCTTCATTGAAGCGAGAGCAGGTTTTCCGTGAGCAAGCATAGATCGTGGGTAGTTTAGCAGCGATTAGGGAGATGACCGGGTAGCATCATCCCCGTCAGTCCCGATTTGTGGTTGTCTATTTAATCCAGACCCAGCTTTGGGCTTATTTATATCTCTTTGCTGTAGGCAGTTGGTAATTTCTATTGATACTTTGATTCCCCCGGGACCTGGCCCACCCGGGGGCTCATTTAAATGAAGCGCGGGAGTCCGCTCTCCATTTTTTTTTCTCACACGGATTTGCGACCCCAGCACAAATTCGGCCCATTTTAAAAAAAAGCTTTTTTTGGTCTTGTGGGACCCCCTGAGCAGGCCTAGGGGGTCAGGGTGTTTGTACCCTACCCCATTTTCATGTTTTTTATCTTTGTTTCACCCCTTTTCTTGTGACTCGGTTACCAAGTCACAAAATGGCTGCCAACACTTCCTGGTTTGGAGTGCTGACAGCCAATCAGAGTGAAGCTCATGCCCGGGAGGGTTCACAAACCCTCCTCGGTGCTCAGATATTGATATTTGTCTTTTTTAAATTTCTCAGGAACTACTACATGGATTTATGTTGTAGACTTGTAAAGCGCACAGCTACTCCAGCAACGGGGTGTCCCGGCGCTGTAGACCGCCGGGGAACCCGTCCTGGCTATCCCTATGAGATGGTCCCTTTCTGGGTATCTCCAAGGTGAAACCAGGCATCCCCGGCGTCTGTGGGGGGCCGTTGTAGAGATGAGGCAAGCTTAATGCCCAGAGTTGCCGAGTGTGTTCCTGGTTAGAGTAGGTACCGAGGCGAGAATTATCAAGTCCGTTTTGACCCTGGTCCACGACCCTGCCGCGTCGGGAATTGAACCCTGGTCCCTGGCCGATTCTCTGCTTACGGGTCTGCCGCCTCTAACTAGTGAGCCACACCTCTCCATTTACACCAATTAACAAAAAGGGCACAGTCTAAACCAAGACCTACCTTATTGCCAAATTTGGTGTAATTCCGCTCAGCAGGTTGGGCTGTAGCCTGTAATAAAGTTCCCATGGAAATAACATGGGACCCTCCTTTTTCTCAGCCCCCGTTTGACAAATCACCTCGAAACTCTTAATAAGCAAACTGAGCGGTCCAACCCTATTTTTTGGAAATTTTCACGAAGATTCGTCAAACGGCACCAAAGATATTGGCAAATCAAAATATGCTTTTCCTATGGAAACTAGGTCCTAACTATAACAACCTACTGGCGATCGCCAGTAGGTAATATATAAATACAGAGAGCGCTTGGAAGGAATTCGGAAGGGAGAACTCTCTCTTCTGATCATGCTGGAGACAGGCAATTTTCGAGGCTCATATGAACAATTGAGCACTATGCAAAAACTATAAATAGACATGATCAGTTGTATTTAGAATATTTTTCCACTCCAACATAGTGCGGGCAAAATAAGACCAGGATTTTCCTTTCTACTTTTAAAAACGAAATTACCTGCATTATGGGATATGAAGTTTCAACAGACTGGTCATGTGACTCATTGTTTTAAAGCATGCACATTTGCACCTTGCCTGTGATATTGCCTCCACCTGTGAGCAAGGCGGCATTGACCGCCGAAACGCGTAAGGAGACGGAGGCGTTTTCTGTGCTGCCAAGCCACGAATAAATGCAGTTGTTTCCAGTATCGGGCCTCTAATTTTGTTTTTTGGATTGTTTGGGTGGGCTGCTCCGTGCCCATCGCTTCTAGAGGCCGCCCTGAAGGGTCGGGGGCTCCGGTAATCGGAGGATGTTTGTTGGATATATATATATATATATATATATATATATATATATATATATATATATATATATATATATATATATATATATATTACCTACTGGCGGTCGCCAGTAGGTAGTTATAGTTAGGACCCTGTTTCCATAGGAAAACCGCAACATTCTATTTGGAATAACTTTTGCGCCGGTCTACGAATCCTCGCGAAATTTTCAAAACTAATGGGGCGCTACGCTTCGCTCCTACCCTGAAAGTCTCGGGGGTATTCGTCAAGCGGGGGCTGAGAAAAAAGGGGGGTCCCAAAACGCGTTTTTCCCATGCATTTTTCCATAGGACCTTTAGACACAGCTACAGCCCGAACGGCTGAACAGAGTTACTTGAAATTTGGCAGAGAGGTAGTCTACAGGTCAAGGAAGTGCCTTTTGTAGGTCTGGTGTAAATCTGTTCAGTAGTTCTTGAGAAAATAGCATTTAAATCAATATATATATCTGTGGCAGCTTACGGTGCGCTTACCGTGCGCTTACGGTAAGCTTACCGTACGCGTACGGTGCTGTGCGCGAGCGCGATTCTGATTGGCTGTTAGATCTTAGTAAACATTCGAATCGGTCGAAACCAGGAAGCGGCGGCTGCCATTTTCTCTCTCGCACTCTGAGGGGGGGAGGAAAAACAAAGGTTGAAAACATGTAAAGGGGCAGGTTAGACAGCTCCTAACCACCTAGCCTTGATTAAGGTGTCCCAAAAGAACCCCCAAGGCACAAAATTCAATTTTATATTTTTTCGAAAAAACGGCGATTACGCTTACCGTACGCGTACGGTAAAAATTAATTAAAAAATAAAAAACATCCACATTTTCCCTCCCCCGTGTGCAAAAGGTGCCCACAGGGCACCTTTATTGCATGGCATATCAATTAAAAGGAACATTTAATAGTTTACCTTTCTCAACGAAGCGCATAATATGTCCTCCGTGTGCGGACGGTGCGCGAAGCGCATCGTGCGTACATGGCCCATCCAGCGTAACGTGGGCATGCAGTGCGCGTAGCGCACCGCGTGCCCACCATGCGTGCACGGTACTAACTGCGTAAAGTGGGCGCGCGGTGCGCGAAGCGCACCGTGCGCGCACGGAACGAACTGCGTTAAGTGGGCGCGCACGCCACGAACGGCGTAAAGTAACTTAGCATTTAAAAAACCGTACAAATTCACTGAAAAAACCATAGGTTTCACACACGTTATAGTTAGGAATTAGCATTTAAAAAACCTTGCAAATTCACTGAAAAAACCATAGGTTTCACACATGTTATAGTTAGCTGGACATTTTACTCATAAAAAACCAATGAAATTCCCCCGTTATAGTTAGTGCAGGCAACTATAACTCACGCGACCGCAATCCTCTGCTGATGACATATGTGTCTTTATGAAAAAAAAAATATTTGTAATATATGTATAGCTAAAATTTAATGGAAGAAGACATGGGCAAATAAGTGTCTAAATACAATATTAGCATCAGCAGAGGATTGCGGTCGCGTGAGTTATAGTTGCCTGCACTAACTATAACGGGGGAATTTCATTGGTTTTTTATGAGTAAAATGTCCAGCTAACTATAACATGTGTGAAACCTATGGTTTTTTCAGTGAATATATATATATATATAGATATATATATATATATAGATATATATATATATGAAAACTCCATCCAACTCACACAGAGAGAACCATCGAAGTAGGCACGGACACGAGGCTGTCAGGGTACGGCATCAGTTTATTCATTCAGGACACCCTCAACCCATGAGGTAGAAGAAGAGACGCGTTTCGGCTTTACAACAGCCTTTGTCAATCTTAATGGCACCATTTCACACACTTGTTATATACTCCCTCCCACTTGAAAGAATAATAGACATTGAAAACATACTTAAGGTAAGTCAACACATTATGAAGCCAGAATGTACTCTGCAATGGCAAGCTCGTGATAGAGGCAAAGCAAGTGCTATGTTATAAAAACACACATTGTGTATATATCAGCAGTTTGTATAAATTGCCATCATGAAATCAAGAATGAAAAAGACTCACATCGCAGACATTAGAATATGTGCAGTTAAGTGGGAAAAATATTAGGATATAAATGCGCCGCCAAGCTTCTTACTATCAAAGTGCCTGAATTTATAAAATTAAGAAAATGCAATAAGACATCATTTTGCTAGACATCATTAAAATGTTCATTGAAAACAGACTCTGCCCATAAATGAACGCTGCCGCTGATCACAGCTTCGCAATAGAGCACCCTTTGACATCTCTGTAGACAACCACATTCCCTTCAGAAGCACTGGAAGAATAGCCCATTCCACCAGCCAGTCTCAAAAGCATAAAAGCGGGATTTTAAGAGCCATACTCCGGGGTTTAAACATTACGATGCATGTGCAATGTCAAATGTCAAATGCCCTCAGTACAATACGATGTGGAAGTGGAGTATAAGAAGGATCCTTTGTTGGAACATAGTATGTTTGACCACAGCAGTTATTTGACAACAAAGATTTTGTGCTTAGTGCAAAGGTCTCTGAAGTGTAGGTGGCATTGTGGAATAACAGAAAAATCTAAATCAATAAATATGCAAATACTATTTGGTATAATAATGTGCAGCATCCTTGTTGGCACATTAAAAAATAACAATATTTTTCTAAAGGTTGGACTGAACAAGTAGCTCAGAAATAGAAGAATGTTTAAATGTTTAGTCATCCATTTTGATGGACTATTTTTCCAGCGTAGCTCTAATTATTTCTTTTATTGACAATGTTTCTATAAAAAGGTAAATATGATAAGGACACTACCTCTCTCAACTCACATTGGTCAGGGAGTATATGCCCCTGAATGTTGCTAAATGGGCTCACCCAGGGAAATACGTATGCTGTGCCAACCTGCTACATTTCCTGGCTCGCAACTTTGGCAAATACTTTTTTTTATAACTTTGTGATCTTCACAAAATGAACATCTCAAAAGTTGTTTATAAAAACGGTTTCAAGGGGCCTGTGCAACAGTGCATAACCATTCTTGCTGCAGAAAAGGCCCTTGTAAAGGCAGGGGCGGCTCCTCCACTAAGGCGGAGGAACGTCACCCCACAAGAAAAATAAAATGGTAATAACAATGTTATTGTCATTTTATTTTTCTCTATTCTCTTGCTCTGTAAAGGGGCAATCAGGGCAGGGGCGGAGTGGTTTACACACTCCAAAGAGGGAATGACTGCTTCACCGGCCCATCTTGTCCTAGCCAAACAGTCATGTGCACTTTGCATGTTCCCCACCAGGCTGCATTACACAGCCTGTGGGGAACATGCTCAGGCCCCCAGTCCCCATCTGAGTGCCGATCCACGATACCCTGACCAATCACAAGGCTGCCTTGCAGCGATGAGCCATAGGGGAGCCAATCACAACACTGCATTGCAACGCTGTGATTGGCAATGGGGAGCAGGGGTGCATCCTGTGCCTGTGTGACTCGTGGACGAAGAGGACGGAGGAGAGCCAGTCGCTGGGGAGGTAAGTGCGTTTTTCTTTATTTTTTTTACCCCTTTTCCTTTTTTTTTACACTCCCCTTCCCCTGCCCACCCCATCACTACTCCCAACTCCAACTCCCGCTCCAACTGATTTGCACAGTAGAGGCTGCTACCGAGCCTCTACTGTGTAAATCAGTTGTGTAAATCAGTTGGAGGAATGATGGCACATAGCAACAGTCCCCCATCACCTGTTTCAGGCCCTGCCTGGTATACCTTACAACCAGGATGTCTAACAGCAGCATCCTCCCTTTGAATCTAAGCAGTCCATGGTTGCCACACAGCTCCCAAACTCCCAGGCCGATGGCAGAAACTCCAATTGATGGTCATGGCCCACCTCCAAATCAAAGCTGCCTTATCACAGCCCCATTAAATGGCCTTCCTCAAACCTGTGGCAGCCCCCACACCTCCTATTTCTTGGCAGTTCCCTGCTTCAGTCAGCTTCAATTACCCACAACCCCACACACAAGAATCTCCTTTCCCTAACCTTCATGTGTGTATGAGGAATGATTGACGGGTCTGGTGGCTCAGTGGACTAATGTGTCTACTTTACGGGCCAGTGTTTGACCTCATGGTCACAAGTTCAAATCCTGGCATGTCCACTCAGCCTTTCACCCTTCTGAGGTTGATAAAATGAGTATTATTGAGCTGGGTAACAATAAACATCTGTTATTCAGCCCAAAGATGCCCACATGAATGTGCACTTTACAAATATACGTTCTGTTATGTTGTTGCTCAATGAAGGTACATCTCATGGAGCAGAATATCCTGTAGATAGGATATTCTGCATCATAAAGCCTACGTCCATGCACAGGTGCTCCTCTGCATCTGCCATGGGTCTTTCCCTGAGCATGCTATGCACCAGGTCAAGACGACCGGTCCAGAACAACAGAAGATAGGAGTGCACAGAGCCTGAAATGTTTTTGTGGGGATCTGTCTGCTTGTGTGACTTCCATACCCCTATCCCTGACCCCAAGACTTTGTGAAGAATAGTCTGTGGCACAGTTCATATTGTGCATTTCGAGTATGTCGTGCGCTCATGCACACAGGTCCAGCTTTAGCGCCGATGGCGCCAGGTGCCACAATCATTTTTGGTGCTCTCACACTATGGCCGCCTCCTCAAGTTCTCTCACTACCACCAGGCAAAAGTTCCCCTCATCTCTCCAATCATAGGTTATTGCTAAACACAGCGCCCCCACCCTGAGGTCAGCGCCCCATCCACAGGTCAGCACCTATTGCGGCCGTACGAGTCGCACTGCCCTAAAGCCGGCACTGCATGCACAATATTTTTGAATATTCTTTCATGTGCAAACTTGCCTTTCCCTAGACTGCGCCCATGCAGCTTGGAGCAATGTGTATACGGTTCCCACTTTTGCTTTCATTTGTCATGTGTAGTCAAATAAGCAGTTGTAGCTGAATTTTTAATAACTAACATATTGGGAAAGCTGTTTGGGTGTATTAATTGCTCTTAGACAACTTGATAGCATGTCCTAGTTAAAGGCAATTATCTGGACGAACGCCTGATGTGCTTTGTTCTTTAAAAGTGTCTCTCTGATAAAAGAATTCAGATAGCCATCTTAATGAGAAAATTAGGGTTATAACAAAAACCCATTGTTAGGAAGCAGCGTGAATGAAATGTAATCGGATTTTTAGAGATCAAACAACATGCTGTTAGTGAGCCCTGTCTGAAGACTTTTATTTCAGACACTGAATAAAGTCTTTTAATGTCTTCTGCAAGTCAATTCAAGGAGATAACTTCAATCTAGCAGCAGACAAGCAAAATAGAAAAGGAGAAGGAAAGAGCTAAAGAACGAAAACTCCTTGGGGATTTTCATATTTACCCCCTTTAACATTTTACTCCTCTAATAGCGGTGCTCAAATGGCTATTGCAGGCTAATTTGTGTATTTTACTTTAAGGTGCATTCCCTCTCCAACGAAGAGTAATACACATAAGGCGAGCATTTTCTCTGAGGGAGAGTTGGAACAACATATTTGAATACTGCCTTTCCTGCAAGGCAGGTATCCCAGGGTTGCTTGGTAATGGGGAATAACAGGCAGGGTTTTCAGGGCACAAAGGCCGGGCGGAGTTGTGGCAGGAACTACTTGATTTGATTGCAGAACTATTTGCATTGAGAAACATTTTCACAGGGGCAGTAGCTGCGCATGCGTTTATCACCGAAAATAGTGCATTAAAGTTGTGTGCATTTAAGCAGTTCCTGCTTGTTAATATATTAGCACTTTACCTATATTGCCTTACATTTATATAAGTGAGCATTCCATTGTTTTGTGACACATCTTATTACCGTGGAACCGTTATTTAGTCGTTTAATGAGGTGGTTTTTAGATTCCCACAGGTGCTACAAATGCCACATTCTGTTACCGTTTACAAACCGTTGCGTGTCTGTGTATACATTGTTGCGCTATCCTGGAAGTTGCGCTACTTTTTAAAGAGCTGTTAAAAAGTAGCATAATTTCCAAGAGCGCAACAATTGTAACGTCAACTGTGTGCACAGTACTGAGATGCATTTGTTCTTACTCAGATAGTAGTAATCCCTGTGATTTCATAGTCTTGAAAACATGGATTTCCTTTGTTATTTATGCCTTATAAATGTATATGGTTACTAATGGCAAATGACTTGCTAGATGAAATTTGTAAAGATCCAAGTGAAAAACACTATCAAACAAGATTTGATGTAAAATAAATGTCTTATTCATATCTGGTTTAGGCTGTTTTATCATGTGCTTGATAACGGAATTGAACATAACAACTGTCCATTTGGGGAGACTAATATTAAAGGTCTTTAAGTTTCAAAGCCAGGACGATGGATCTATGTCACAAAACATTTTCTAAGTGTGAATTTGCCTTTGCGGAAGGAACATTGGAAAGCAATATACGATGTTTGTATTGTAATTTATAGGATGCAAGCCTGGCTGCAGAGCAACAGGGTGCTGAACATGAAGAGGAGCTGTGCACTACAATTAAGGATCCTTTAAAATTAAGAAAGATTTTCATGGGTGAGAAATTCTATTGTGGCGAGATCTAATGAGTAAGCCCATCTCCATTATGAATTTCAGAATAGCTAAGGGCTTTATAACGAGTATGGCGGTCCACGGACTACCAGACTTGCTGGGGCGCCTTGGTGGCGGTCTTCTGACCACACCATTATGACCAGGGCCGCTCTGGGACCATCGCAAACGCCAGGGATCAGAGATTCCTGGTAGTGGCGTGGCGGTATTGAGGCCGCAATATGCTTGGCGGGGGCAGTGCGGCCCCATCAAGCATATTATGAGTTTCCTCACCACCACACTTCTCATGGCGGTGCGACTGCCATGAAAAGTGTGGTAGTGAGGAATCAAAGGGGGCCTTACAGGGCCCCTCGGTGCCTCACGCCATGAGGATGCACACAGGGAGGCACATGTTTGTATTCACACCAACTCAAACACCTCAAACCTGAGGTACTGTTGATTGATCCCGCAGTAGATGTTTTAAGAAGGATGGTTCAGTCATAGTGATTTGGGCTGTATTCCCAATAGATCTATGCCTATGGAGTTTGCTGTTAAGGAAGTAATTGATAAAGGCATTGAACCATGGTTTTATACTGCGCTCCGCTAAGTGGGATGGGATTTTAACACTTGCTGGAAATGTATTTATGTTTTCGTTCATTTTTCATTTTCTTTTTCTTTCTTTTTCGGGATATTATGGGGATATTGTGTTGATTTTATAGAATGTAATTTTGCATAATTTAATATTATTAGTTGCTTAAAGTATGTTGAATGCTGAGTTCAAAATATAAATGCTGTAGTGAGAAGCTAGAGTTTATTAGCTACTGTTTGAAAATCGGTTAGGATAATTGCCAGGAACTGATGTCAGACTCCAAATCCAGGGCAATACTGTGTAAGCAGTGGGATCTTTTGGTTCGGTTTGCATTTTGTTCTCGCGGCATAGTCACGAACATCCAGGTTTATGTGGGATGACAAAATGGTTTCTGCTACTTTTGAAGGGCAGTGTCTGAGGTTTTCATGGGTTTCATTACCCTTTTTTCCATGCTTTGTTTGAGGTATAGTAATTGAGGATGAGTAATCCCGAATAATCCTTGAGTCAAATGGATTTAAATATGGAGCATTCATTTTGGACCAGTCTTTGAGGCAATTTACAACAAAATGCAAGCTAATCATGAGGTATTAGGAGAAGGAATTAAAGAAATGTTCAAGTCGGCGGACTGATGATTTACGTTTTTGATTATGTTATATTTTGTCAATATTGTTTTTCTCTTCCCTTATTTTTGTTCTGTTGGTCTCTTTAGATTTTACTGTGGTGGATCTAGTGTTGATATGCTGTTGGTGTTTCCAAAGGCTATGTTATTGAGTACATCCTGCTTAACAGAATTAATAAATGATCTTTATTTGATACATGCTTAAGAAAAAGTATTTTATTTAAATGCCTGAAATGTTCATTTAGGTGGTGTGTGATTCTATAGCTTGAACCTAGCCAAAAGGAGGTGGAGACCTCTACAGGGTCACGATAAGAATAATCATAATGATTGGACTTCCTCTGCAATTGTCTCATTTGGAGTCTATCAGATTCTGAGTCAGCCCACGGGCCTGAAGCCATACTTTGGAGAAAAGGGTTCTACCTCTTGAGTCATTGACACAATAGAGGAGATAACTGGATGAGCACGGACAATGTGTGATGCAGACTCTGTACACATCAAGCAAGCCAAATAAATAACTGAAGCCCACATTGTGTACCTCTGAGAAAGGCATAATGACCCAACAGTTTGTGCATTTAATATGGGGGAGAAGAGTTTGGATCTAAGAAAGTTGTGGAAGAATATGATGCTTGTATAAATGTACTAGGCAAAAATGTAACCTGTGTGTTTAGGGTAGGAGATGATTGGCTTCACTTACACGTTTGGACACCTAATGCATTCTGTACATGTGAGAGCTCTGACTGTGATTGCCAGATGTACTGTTGGAATAATATGTACCACTAATGAATGTACAGTGTGTGCGCAAGATGTTGGGAATTTATCAAAATGAATAGGATTTGAAGTTATCATGTATTACACACCGCACAAAGGCCAAGTATGTGTCCCTTTCCCATCTAACTGAATTAAAGATAATATGTATGATCAAATCTAAAAAATGCATCTTCTATGTTTCACCTGTTAACACGTGAGCAATACTTTCTAGATCCACTGGGAGTAGAAAAGTCTACATCTACTGTGACCTGAAGGAACAAAGAGGAAAGAGTACCATTTGTATCGTAAGGTAATCTCTATTTGATGGCTAAAGTCTTTTAAGCAGTCCAAGATATTCTTGAATGCTATTGTACAAGGTAAATAAACATTTGGAGGGTTGAGTTTGATAAAAAGTCAAAACAATGTACATCATCACTATTGATCATATGGTGTGTATGCTCACAAAAAAAGAGTGCAAATTTAAAAACATTTCAGGCAGCGCCGCAAAGCAACCAAATTTGCAATGCTGCATTGTGTGAAAGGGAGAATGCAGACCTGTGCCTTATCTACTTAGCTATGGCAATGAATTCTCTCTTCCTTCCCTGTCACACTTTATGCTGCATACACAAATGCGCCATAGTCCAAGGGCGTATGCATGATGTCAAGCATAATTTTTGTCCTGAGATCGCACCCTTCCAGTACACAATTCTTTTCTGTGACATACTTTAACACTCTTCTAAATGTGTATGTGTGCTGTAAACTGACTCTCTAAAACTTTTCTCTAATGTTTCATCTACCTAAAAGAGGCATACATTTTAGGTGAAAACCCATGTTTACCAATCTTACTGAGTAGAGACCTGTGCCAAAACCCATGGTGCTTGCATGGGAATGCCCAAAGGATGCCCTCTTGAAGCAAAATAGGGCAAAGTAGGGCCTATCACTACTTTACCTTACTTCGGGATTACATATAAATGCAAAACTCCCCAATTCAATACTATACACCGATTTGGACAACTTTTGTATTGAAAACCTGGGGAAAGTGCTGATAAATTTCTACATATGGCATATCCTGAGAACAATGTTAGTGGTTAAAAACTCTCAAACTCTGTTTCAAAAATTGATTGCAATGCATGCATTGATACCATTGAAGAAATATTCAGGGAAGTCATACGTGTCAACAAAGAATGAAGTCGCCAGTAATGCAATATGAGATGTCATTAGTGTAGTAATGTGTGCAGTCATGAGCACTACATGGTGGGATACCCATGGTTTGTGTTGTAGCTAACCATGACTGTCCAATTAATTTGTTTTTGGTTTTGTTTCCTAACAATAATTCTAGAACCTCTACTAGCACCTAACTCTCGTAGCAGAGCCTAGGTGTAGGTCTAGACCTGTACCCAACCCTACTCAATGGGGTAACCTTGCTGTGCACAGCCTGAAGCCAAGCCCTACAACTCAAGCCTTTGCATGCAACCACTCCCAGCTGTGCACAGTCTCTGCTCGTGTGCAGTGGGGGTGAGCTATAGGCAGGCTGTATGATCTACCAGTAACATCAGCCAACTCCCACTGCAAACAGCCTTGAACATTCTCAGTGGGGGTTGGGGCACAGTGCTTGGCATGGCGCCAGGCCCTGTGATCAGTCTTCTGCCACTAGTCAACCCCTGCTTCTCACAGCCTTTGGCTGTGCATAGCAGGGGGTGGGCAAAAGACCTGGACTGCAACAATGTAATGAAACCAACCTGCTGCCATAAGCCTTGTGTTTTGTATGCTTCTATGGCCCCACTACCTGTGCCCTGGGGGCAAAAAGGGAGACTTTTCTTCCATACATGATTTCGGCCCTGTGGATCTGAAGATAGAATGGTGGTACTTACTGCCATGACCACATTGTCTAGCCACTACAATGGAGGCAAATATTGCAACTTGCTTTACCAACATCCTGAAAGTTAATAAAATTGGGCACGTAGGAGGCAAAGTGAGCAGATCTAAACCAGGAGACCCCTGTGTTGGGGGTTTTCAAAGAGAACCCCTTATAGTTCAATTAAGAAAAGGCAGATCTTTTGCAGGATTCACACCTCCTCCATGGCTCCCAGCTTGTACCAGTTTTGCATTAACGGAACTGGCAAGCTTCACAAGCCTTGTGCCATGAAACCAGAGCAAGCTTCATAGACCTTTGTTGGCCTCTTGTAAGTTATGTGTCTTTTGCAATGGAACTGCAGAACCATAGTCTTTGAACCTAGCCAGAGGATATACCCTTTGGTGCCTAAGGCCCTTCCATGCTGCGCACAACGGAAGGCAGTGCAAGACCTGGTTAGAAGTCAGGCATGACACCCCTCCCCTGCAGCACATGGCCAAAGAGTGTGTGCAGCCAGAGATGGTTTAGAAGTACAATGCTTGTGGTAAAATTAATTGCAAATGTTGTGAACACCATTATAGTTATGACTCTGTTCACCACATTTACAATCTTACCTTTTTTAACTCCCATGAGGACACCTATGTTTCTGCAGTAATCTTCAGCATCTACGATATTCAGACACAGATGCTTTTTCTGCCCACTTAAGGTGGACTTACAGTAATATAAGCTATTGTTAAGCAGCCTCATTGTGACAAAAAGCAGACTTTTTGACTGGTGAACTATTTTAAATTCTGCATCACAATTCTTAAATAAGAATCTTATTTAGAAAGGGATCATAAATGATTGAGCCAAATGTAGAAAAGACTGATACATTTCTTTAAAGGTCCCCAGAGAGTACTTAAACATGCCATGCAGTGAGTGTTGTAGAAAATGAATTAAATTGTTAAGAATGCATCTCTTAACTGAGGCTGTACATTTAGCTGCCAATGAGACATGAAAATTGCTCATCCTTATATACCTCAGCCCACATGAAAACAGAGCAATAAATAGAAGAAATATCTATTTTCAAATATGCATGACTTCTTTGACAAAGACATATCGCTCCAATCTCTCCACTGTCTAAACTCCCCTCCCCTCAACTAAAACGATCCTCAGCCCTTGGTCCTAATTTTAAGTGCTTTCTATGGGACTGTATTTTAACTGAGTAAAAAAGAGTGATAATAGTATTTACAATAATTTCCCATAATGGCTTGTGCTCTGAGAATTCATTAAACAATTTCATGAATGCTTCAAAACCATGCATCATGCCATTTCAGATTACCCTGAAATATACAGCACCGTGCAATGAAATACATTTTCGGAAGGATAAGTGATAATGTTATCTATAACAAAATGCATCACATATCTTTAGTGCCAAGCCTTTCATAAATACTTATAAAACAAGCATTCAAAAAGCTAATTTGTCAAGTTCTAGTACAGTACATTCACACAAAAACACACAAACTGTTGCTCTTTATCGCTACAGAGAATGTCCACATGTCCATAATTACATGGTGACACACAACAAAGCAACAAACGTAAACAAACATCAGCATATATACGTGCACAAATGAACACAGTTCAACAGGCAGACTAGCCGTCACTTTTGATTCTCGGACAATTCTAAAATCCCTTTGGCCCTAGGTGGATCATGCAGAGGTCAGAAAAAACCTGCAGGTTTAGTATGGGAACTCTTTGTCTGTGTGAATGTGGAACACAACTAAACATACTGTTTCTCATGACAAATAAAGTTAGACACCAAAAATATTTCTTGATTGCTTCTAATTATTTTTATTTATACCAATATGCCCAGCCAGTATTAGAATCCTGAAGCCGGCAAATACCCTTTAGTCTTAACTAAGCTGAGGGGAAGTACATACACCTCTAATGATACAATAAACCATCCTTCTCAGATCTACCTTACAGCTCTTGAATACACTCTTCTTTCTCTACAAATAGTTTTTTCTCTGAGTGATCTTGTTGCAGGACCTGGTCTGTAAATATTTAAGTTGCCTAGAAGTCAGTGCTCTAGTTGATTGAAAGATTTGCAGCTATCTGATATCTGTGTTAACCTTTACATTGTGTTTTGATCCTAACATATAGTGCTTCCATGCCACAAAAGACCAATTAATTACCAAAATCTCTTTATCAGTAATGGTATAGTTTACCTCTGCTGGAAAAACATTTTGAGTTAGTTGTTAGATAAGCATGCCCACTTGCTTAGGTTTCTTTTTTGCGGATGCAGCACATCAAGTATCATGAGAAGGGACATGTGCATTAACAACAAATGTGCACTCTGCATTGGGACATTGGAAAAAGCACAACATTCTTTCAGCTTATTTGGTCAATTCAAAACTGTTTCTGTGTGAAGTGACCTGGTAAAGGTCTCACGGTTTTAGAAAACTCATGTATGAATCAAAGTTAACAAAGCCCCAAAAACGTTGTGTTGGACTTGGCCCTTTTGGCAGGTTCATCCCTAAACCTTTTGCATTCTCCTAGCCTTTTCTGTGACATGGTGTTGGTGGTTTTAGGCCTCTGGGCACTTTAGCACTGTGGTCCAGTGTAAAGTTTGTGCGCTCTCTGTGTACATTTGGTAAGATTGGCCTACCCTCCCATAGGAATGCAATGGGGATGCCCTGATCAGTGAGTCAGTGGTAATTCCTGATATGAGAGGCGCAGCGTGGTCAAGTTTAGTATAGTTGGAATGGTAATAATAAATGCTGCGCAATGGTGTGCGCAGATTTAGTGTGGTTATTTGAGAAATGCCACTTTTAGAAGTTGGCATTTCTGTGTGGTATGTGTCTGCCTGCCTGATGTGAATTGCATGTCTGGCTTGTGAGTGACAGGGGCTGGGAGGTGTGTGTGGCTCCAGGAGGGGCAGGTTGAGTCAGCGCTATCCTGAATGGGACATCTGCATTGGGAATAGTGGGAGCGGTAATCCCCTGACTCTGAATAGGACTGTGCCCAGCCTGTACAATGCTGGCTCCACCCCCTGTGGTGTGTCTGATCACCTAGCCCCCACCTGACAAAGGGGAAGAGGAGCTTGGGAAAAAAAGTGCTCCAATTCCCCCCTGAACCAGTTGCATCTGGATCCCCCAAGCCCTGTACTGCTGACAAAGGAATGCCTGGTATAAGTATAGGGTTACAACAAACAAATGATGGACGGAATGCTGACAATGCAGACATTCTCCCCCAGTCAAGAGATCTGGGTTAAATCCATCGTTCTTTTGCCCACTACACCACCCCAGTTTAGACATGGCCATATGCAAATCAGTCTTGACCCTGTGCCTCATGGGAACAGTCCAGCCCGAACTGCCAAGCCATGTCTTCCCTGGACCGGAATCAAGCATCCTAGGACCGGTTTCTGGCTATCAGCCGTCATCAGCCAGGATAGCTTGACTCCAGTGGCGTAGTGAGCACGGGTCCCACGTCTGGGAATACCCATCCCACTTAGGGCGTAAAGCGTTACAACAAACAAATGATGGACGTGTTGTAAATTAAGGCAGATCGTGATTAAGCATTCACTGAAAACATTAATGTTTCCCTTTATCGTGTTCTCTTCAGTATGTTGGCCGAAGTCTGGACTCCATTTTGTATTGACGTGCTGCCACGTGTTCGCCATGAGGAGAGTCCGACCTCTGTGTTAGTTGCTCTTGTAATCTGCCTAGCAACAGTTTATAAATAGTCTTCTTGTTCATTTGGCGCATGCCCAGAACTGACTACGTCTGTTATAATTAGTTCTGCTTGACCATGTGTTTTCGCGGGCTCAAGGAGTGTGTTAGCTCCGCCCATGTATTGATTTAGAATCGAGAATGACCCTAAATGGTAATGTTCTTCGACTTTATGTGCTATCCACCCACTCATGAGCCCCTCTGTTGTGTATATAAGGGGACTGTGTATGTAAGTTCTTTGTGCTACTCCTTGCAATACTGAAGAGTGTTGTGTGGATTGTAGGACCACCCTTAAGGGTTAATAAACGTTGTCTTGTACTTTGCAGTTTCCGTGCCAACTTCCTTGTAGATTGCGTTACAGAAGAGCGAACCCTTGTCTCTTGCGGGCCTAGCTGGGGCTTGTATTCAACAATTGGCGCCCGTCACGTGGGGCTCATCGGCGACTCGGATGCTCGAAGGACTGGTCGCGACGAAGGTGAGGAGTTTGGCCGGGGACGTGATCACTGCCAGCGGCGTCTTAGCCCTGGCACCCCGAGGTTTTTCTTCCTTCCCTTCCGAGCTGACCGTCTGGGTGGCGCCGGTCATCGACTGAGATCTCTTCTGTCGGTCCTGCCGTGAGAGCCGTTTGGGCGATTGTGGAGCTTGGCAGTTGGAACCTGGACTCTTGATTGGTAAGAACCGTTGTACGGTACTTGCTCCGAGTTTTGAAGCCTGGGTTGGCTATTTGAGTTTGATTTGTGATGACTAGTCATATTTTGAATTTGTCTTTGTGAAATATATGCGTTGCAACACATATAGGCAGGTAATGTGGAGAAATTTCTCCGGAGCTGTGTAAACTTGGAACGGCGCAACGATTAAGTGCCATTTTATTTGATAGTACTGCATATTTTGCATTATTTTTAGCATGCCTGCTTTTAGCGCACTCCGTAAGTGGTGTTGCTGCTTTGGAAACCGGTTGAACCTCGAGGAATCTGCTCCAGCCCCCCCAGAGGGGACTCCTAATAGGGATATGTATGTGAAACATGGTCTTTCTTCCATAATGTACAGCACATTGTGGAGGAAATATACCAGGAAGGATCCTGAGTTGCGATGGCCGTTGTATGGATCGTTTGATATGCGTAAGATTGAGTATGTGGAACAGTGTCTGTGTAAGCGTCGTGCTCGTCAGGATATGTTTGAGTGTGTGCGGTTATGGGTGAAAGAAGTGCGTGAGCGAGAGAAACGTGAGAAAGCGCTGTTTGATAAAGAGCAACGAAAGAATGATCATGTGCGAGCAGAAGAAGCGAAGAGTCGGGAGGACAAAGAGCAGGCGGAGAAACAAGAGAAAGAGCGTAGGCTCCAAGTTTCGGGTCAATATGTCGTTCGCCAGCCGCTTTATCCTGTCCTTAATAATCCTGATGATGATTTTTATCTACTAGATCGCTCTCCGCCCCCTTATGTTGGCGCATCTGCTCCACGGCCGCAAGATTCTGGCCCAGCCTCGGGTAAGGTAGACACGCGGTCCATGCTATCGGCCGAGAACATGGCTGACCTTCGGAAACTTTCCTTTCGTGCATTCAAGGGCAGGATGTCCATAGAGGACTTATTTCAAACTTGGGGGTCATGGCAAGATAGAGAGAGGGTGTATTTTTTGTCTCATTTTGCTGACGACGTAATTGCTGCTTTCCGAAAATATTCCGGTGTTTTTGAGCCTGCAGAGGTGACCTCGGAGGTTAAAGCATTACATGACGGTGTTTTTTCTCCCCCTAAGGCTCCAGAGGCGGCTCGACGACTGTTCGCCTTACGGGACGAGGTGCTGGCGCTTAGAGAGAAAGCACGTCACCGAGCTGAGGAGGAGCAGCAGGATTCGGTTGCAGCAGGGGGCCATTCATCCACCTCCCAGTCAGATAAGGATGTTGTTGTGCATGTTAAACCAATGCGAGAAGCGGCGCCTTTGTACGTTCCTCCTAAAGGAGCGGGGACTAGTTCCGATATTAACTCCGCCGATGCTAAGGGATATTTTGTGTATAACTGGGTTTATACCCCTTGGCATAGGGCCGATGTTATGGCATTAAAGAATGCATTGCCTGACCCCCGCAAGAATCCGGCGGCCTTCTATGAAGAAGTTGAGGGGGCCTTGAACTCTTGCATTATGACCCTAGCGGATATAGATCTGTTCTTTGGCCTTATTCTACCACCAGACACGTGGCGATCTGTCCGAAAGGTGGATGATATAGTTGCTTTTAAGGCCCGGTGGTCTGACCTTGAGGATGAGGATAGGGAGCGGAAGCCCGCACAGAAACCACCCCAGAATATTCTAGATCTTCCGGCTGCTATTGTCGCTAAATTAAAAACCATAATCCCCCCTAAAAAGATTGATTGGAATATGTTGGCGGCATGTAAGCAGAAGGTTGATGAGTCAGTGGCGGATTTCTTCACGCGCTTTGAAGAAACGTTCCATGACTTTAGTGGTCAGTCGCTTACCGACGACACAGGCCGCCACCTTTTCGCGGACAAATATGTGGCTAATCTGCTGCCGGCAGTTGCGGCCCGGTTAAAAGCGAGTGAGAGTTCTTGGTCCTCCGCGACACCGACGGCCCTTCTGACCATCGCCCAGTATTATGAGCGTCAGGAGCAAGAGGCGAAGGGCCAGGAGGAGAAGAAATCGAAAGATCTCAAAACAAAAGTAATGTTAGCACAAGTATATGGCCCGCCCCGCCGGGGTAATACTAATAATAGGGGCAGGGGCGGATCTTATGGTCCTCCTTCGGGCCGATCTGATTTGAATAAAAACCAATGTGCGTACTGTAAGCAGTTGGGCCATTGGGCCAGGGAGTGCCCAGCGTTGCATGCTTCACGGCAGGGGCACACCCCGGGTGGCCAGAGAGGTAGAGGGGGTTTCTCGAACTTTAGAGGAAATCCTAATGATAATGTCCGCTTCGACACTGCGGGGCAGCACCGGGATAGCTCAAATGTGTTCGATCGTCAGCACCAGTATCATGTATCGGACGCCGATCATTCGGGGTATCATGATTCTCAGCATGCATAGGAATGCGTTGGGTGGGGGTCTGAAGCAGTTGAGGTGCCGGTCGATCAGACGGGTCCTTATGTATCGGCTGAGGTTTTAGGTTCTACTGATCAGTTCCTAGTGGATACAGGAGCGACACGTAGTGCATTGTCTAGGTACTTGGCTCCAGGGGCTCCCCCATCCGGCTCAATGGTTACATCGGTAGGGTTTGACGGTGCGCTCTCCCGCAGCCCTCTTTCGCAGCCCCTTGCATTTCAGGTTGATTGTTTCTCTGCACCCTGTTCGTTTTTGCTTGCCCCGTATACACCGGATAACATTATGGGCCTTGACATGTTAAAACACTTTAGGGCTACGATTCGCTGTTCCCCCGAGGGTGTGAGAGTGATTCTAAATGACAACTACCCCCGATCCGAGCGGATGTGTACGATCTCAGAGGAAGCTCTGTTGGCTACCCTCCCCCGCGCTTTATGGGCGACTTCGGACACAGATGTGGGACAAATGGTGATTCCTCCGGTCCACATTAGTGTCCAGGAGGGGGCGGTGCTACCACGCCTCCCGCAGTATCGCATTTCCCAGGAGGGCGAGGAAGCTCTCATACAGATTGTGCAAGATTTGATCGCAGTAGGCGTAGTGGAAGAAGTTCCTTACAATATCTGTAACAGCCCGATTCTCCCTATTCTGAAAAAGGACACGGATGCAAAGGTTTATCGGTTCATAATTGATTTGAGGGAGGTGAACAAGATCGTGATACCTCAGTACCCGGTGGTTTCCGATATCACGACGTTGCTCACCCTGGTCCCGCCTACGGCGACCGTGTTCTCAGTGATTGATTTGAAAAATGCCTTCTTTTCTATCCCCATCCACCCTGATAGCCGATTTCTTTTTGGGTTCACATTAAACAATAGATCTTATCGCTTTTGTAGAATTCCCCAGGGCTACACAGAAAGCCCTAGTATTTACAGTCAGGCTTTGAAGCGACAGTTGGATTCCTTTGCTTTACTCGAGGGGGTCGCCCTCATTCAATATGTCGATGACATCTTGCTGGCGGCTGACACCCTGGAGTTGTGCGAGAAAAGCACACTATCCTTACTTTCCTTTTTAGCCTCCCATAATCATAAGGTCTCTAGGAAGAAATTGCAATTCTGTAGACCAAAGGTGACTTATCTAGGTCACCTTTTGTCTAAGGAGGGGCGTGCACTCACACCAGACCGTATCCAAGTGATCTTGGACACACCGAGACCATCCACGCAGAAGGATGTGCGTGCATTTTTGGGTCTCGTTTCTTTTTGTAGACAGTGGATATTGGGGTTTTCACATACGGCTAAGCCATTACTAGCTCTCCTAACAAAAGATACGCCCATCCCAATCCCTTGGTCAGATGAGTGTGAGGCTGCTTTTCAGCAATTGCGACAGGCCCTTTGTTCCGCACCAGTGTTAGGGACCCCTGATTATGCAAAACCCTTTTCATTATATGTGCATGAGAAAGATGGATGTGCATTATCAGTTTTAGTGCAAATGCATGGTGATAAGCAGCGCCCTTGTGCATACTTTTCGGCTGTACTTGATCCTGTCGCCCGCGCATTGCCGGGGTGTTTTCGCTCGGTTGCGGCGACAGCTGTGTCAATACGGCAGAGTGAAGGAATTGTGTTGTCCCATAAACTGTTGGTGTTAGTCCCCCATGCTGTTGATGCCCTGCTTAACCAAACAAAGACGCAGCATTTGACCAGTGCCCGTTTAACGGGATATGAGTTGACGCTTTTGGCTCCTCATATTACGTTGAAAAGGTGCGTGACATTAAACCCGGCCACATTGTTGCCATACCCCGAGACCCAGCCGGAGGCGCAGAAAGCGCATGATTGTATTCTTGTGACTGAGGAACAGACAAAGGGTCGTATCGATCTCCAGGATACGCCCTTTTCAGAGGTAGATGGAGAACTATGGGTAGATGGGTCATGTCTGAAGCTACCAGATGGTACGACTTCAGCAGCGTATGCAATTACCACGTTACAAACGATAGTGGAGACAGCACGCATACCACAGAAGTCAGCTCAAGCAGCAGAACTAATAGCGTTAACACGAGCGTGTGAGCTCAGTACAGGATTGTGTGTGAATGTGTACACAGACAGCCGCTATGCCTTCGGAGTAGCACATGACTTCGGTCTACTCTGGAAGGAGAGAGGGTTTCTAACGTCACATGGGGTACAGATAATGCATGGAGAGTTAGTTCACAATCTTTTAACTGCATTGACGTACCCGAAGAAAATAGCTATTGTTAAATGTAGCGCCCATAGGAAAGTAGTTGATAAAGTTGGAGAAGGGAATGCGTTAGCAGACCGAGTGGCACGGGAGACTGCGATGCAGCCTGGTGCTACTGCCATGTATGTAGTGAAATCACAGATGGAGAGATGGCGTGATGCAAAGGAAGAAGTGCGAGAAATACAAAGGACCGCTTCTGAAAAGGAGCGGGAGCAATGGGCTAGCGAGGGAGAGTTGGATGACGAGGGTTGTTGGAGAAATAAACAGATGGATAGATGGAAGTTACCCACGGCTTTCGTACAACCTATGGTTCAAATGGCACATGGGCTAGCACATGTTGGAGCTTCCGCAATTGTGAAATTGCTTACCCAAGTCTGGGAGCATCCAGAGATTGCTAGCACAGCAAAGAGGGTGGTACAGACCTGTATGATCTGTCTGCAGTATAACCCAGGGAAAGGCACGCGAACTCCAGCAGGAGGATTTGCGACGCCCACTGCACCCTTTGAGGTTCTGCAGATGGATTACATCCAGCTTGAGCGCTGTAATAATTTGAAGTATGTTCTAGTAGTGGTGTGCGCCTTTAGTAAATGGGTTGAGGCGTACCCTGCGAAAGACAATGCTGCAATGACTACAGCGAAGCTATTGCTGAAAGAGTTTTTCCCTCGATACGGCGTCTGTAGGCTTCTGTGGAGTGACAATGGCCCTCACTTTGTAGCGGATGTTATAAAGTATGTCTTGAAGGGCCTAGGCATCACCCAGAAGTTCCACGCCGTGTTCCACCCCCAGTCTGCCGGACTAGTCGAGAAGTACAATGGTACACTGAAGCTTAAAATTGCCAAAATCCAAGCTTCGACATCTTTGACTTGGCCAGACGCCTTACCACTGGCATTATTGTCAATTAGGTCGGTGCCACACTCTCGAACCGGCCTTACGCCCTACGAGATTGTATTTGGACGACCAATGAACATTTGGGGTCCACCAAGGCCTAAGGCTGTGTATGATGTACCTTGTGTGATGATGAGTGATTATCTGGCACAGTTAACGGATAACTTGGTTTCTATTCATCAACAGGTCCGAGAGGCGCTCCCTGATCGGTCTACTGGCGAAGGGCATGGTCTCCGGCCCGGAGATCAGGTGATGATCAAGGTCTTCGACAGGTCGAACAGTCTGGAGCCCAGATGGACCGGACCTGAGCAAGTCCTTCTTGCGACGAGGACGGCAGTGCGAGTCTCGAACAGGAAGAACTGGATCCATTCCTTGCACTGTCGGAAGGTGCCGCCCGGGTTGGTGGAGTCTACCGTGCTGACCGATCAGCGAGAAGTCCTGGCAGCAGAGACAGGCCGTGCTGCAAAGCCAAACGACACTGAGGAGCTCTTTTCGGACCACACGACTTCTGGAGGAAGGCGATATCATCTGCGACCAAGGAAGTGAGATTTCCAGTACCGGGACATACTGTCAGAACGGCCCTTGGGTTAGTGAAACGGAGAGCCGCTGTGGCAAGGGGGGGGGATCAGCCCTGCATTAGTGTAGTGACACCCGTCTTGGCCCGTTGGTGAAGAAATCAACCGCTGCCCAAGGGGAAGAGTTCTGACAGACTTTTAGTTTCAGGAAGTTATTAGGGTATTGTTCCCTTTGACATGGAGAAGAAGAAAATACTTTGTGCGTTGGGGTTCATGCTAACAATAGCTATTGTTGGCATAACAACATGGTTTATGGAGGAGGCCACTCCAGCCCGAGAGACACTTGTGTTGACGACTCCAGTGCCTGCGGAGCACTACTTTTACACATTGCCATATCAGGAGTTGAAGCATCGACAATCTTATTTGAATAACACTTTTATCCAGATGCTGCATCATACCCACGTTGCTACAAATGCTACGAACTGTTGGATATGTGGGATGATGCCAGCTCATCAGAAGAAAGGAGGTACGCCATTCATACCACTTCCTTTCTCTCACAATGGCTCTTGTAGAGCATGGTACACTTTGTTGTTTGCTACTCGGAAACCAACAGTGGGACGATTGCTGTTCAGACTTAATAAAGAATGTCACCAGGACAGAAATGGATATCCACAAGCAAACGGAACAATTTGGGAATGGGAAGAGTACCGACCGGACAATGAATCCATTCCCTATATCTTTACGAACACTAGAGACACTATGGGGAAGGATAAGTTTGTGATCCAAGTGGCACAAGCCCAAGCGGATCTGTGTGTCCAGAGTGTGGGTTTTATCCCTGTTGGTGTCAGTGATTGTATAAAAGTATTAAATATTGACGGGCTGAACAACAGCACCTTCCTAGCATCCCATAATACCTACTTTGTGTGCGGGAATAAAGGTTATTACCGTTTGCCAGCTGGGTGGTCTGGGGTATGTTATGTATCATTCCTATTACCCCCTGTATTCCTAGCACCTGCATCGTATCACAAAGATCTGAAATTGCTGAATAATGTGACTGTAAATAGATATAAACGTACTTTATCGATTAATGAAGTAGATCAGACGGACACTAGCTTGCAACAGTATATTGATTTCAACTTGGGACTGTTTTTCTTTGTTGGAGCTGCTCTGAACAGTAGGAAAATCCGAAGATTAACGAGAGTAGTAGAGGCTGTGACTAATCAGACTGCTGCTGCTCTTGGAAATCTTACGGAAGAACTGCAAATCACCAGAATAGTTGCATTACAGAATCGTATGGTATTGGATGTGATGTTAGCTGATCGAGGAGGAGCTTGTAAAATTATTGGAAGTAGCTGCTGTGTGTTTATCCCTGATCATACGCCATCTGTTTATAGTGCCATTAATAAGTTGCATAAAATAGCCGCCGAAATCCACACGGAAAACGGCACATGGTCCTTTTCTGGATGGTTTTGGGCGTTGGTTACTGCCTGGGGTTGGAAGGTTCTAACTGGCCTCTGTATTATCATAGCAATTCTGTTTTTTCTCTGTATGTGTATTCAATGTGGACCATTATGCTGTTCTGTATGCATTTCATTCTGCATTCCAGATAAGAAAGCTATTGCCGAAGTTGCTCGCCAGAAGGGTCTAGCTAAAGAGGTTAAAGGAATGATGATAATTGATATATACGATGATTATTCCTGGAAGCCGGATGTCTTCAGTAAATGCTGAAAGGGTCGTCTGTTGTAAATTAAGGCAGATCGTGATTAAGCATTCACTGAAAACATTAATGTTTCCCTTTATCGTGTTCTCTTCAGTATGTTGGCCGAAGTCTGGACTCCATTTTGTATTGACGTGCTGCCACGTGTTCGCCATGAGGAGAGTCCGACCTCTGTGTTAGTTGCTCTTGTAATCTGCCTAGCAACAGTTTATAAATAGTCTTCTTGTTCATTTGGCGCATGCCCAGAACTGACTACGTCTGTTATAATTAGTTCTGCTTGACCATGTGTTTTCGCGGGCTCAAGGAGTGTGTTAGCTCCGCCCATGTATTGATTTAGAATCGAGAATGACCCTAAATGGTAATGTTCTTCGACTTTATGTGCTATCCACCCACTCATGAGCCCCTCTGTTGTGTATATAAGGGGACTGTGTATGTAAGTTCTTTGTGCTACTCCTTGCAATACTGAAGAGTGTTGTGTGGATTGTAGGACCACCCTTAAGGGTTAATAAACGTTGTCTTGTACTTTGCAGTTTCCGTGCCAACTTCCTTGTAGATTGCGTTACAGAAGAGCGAACCCTTGTCTCTTGCGGGCCTAGCTGGGGCTTGTATTCAACAGACGGAATGCTGACAATGCAGACATTCTCCCCCAGTCAAGAGATCTGGGTTAAATCCATCGTTCTTTTGCCCACTACACCACCCCAGTTTAGACATGGCCATATGCAAATCAGTCTTGACCCTGTGCCTCATGGGAACAGTCCAGCCCGAACTGCCAAGCCATGTCTTCCCTGGACCGGAATCAAGCATCCTAGGACCGGTTTCTGGCTATCAGCCGTCATCAGCCAGGATAGCTTGACTCCAGTGGCGTAGTGAGTACGGGTCCCACGTCTGGGAATACCCATCCCACTTAGGGCGAAAAGCGTTACAACAAACAAATGATGGACGGAATGCTGACAATGCAGACATTCTCCCCCAGTCAAGAGATCTGGGTTAAATCCATCGTTCTTTTGCCCACTACACCACCCCAGTTTAGACATGGCCATATGCAAATCAGTCTTGACCCTGTACCTCATGGGAACAGTCCAGCCCGAACTGCCAAGTATAGGGGCTGTGACCCCCATGAATTTGTTCTGTTCTCTGCTGTGCTGGTGCTTGTTCCTGAACCTGCTGGGGCGTGCTGCTGGGGCCCAGGACGGTCCGCCATGAGGGCTTGCCTCCCTGGGCCCTGCATTGCCCCCTTGATCTCCATGGACAAGTTGGGACTTCTAGCGCCTCATGAGTGCTGTGCTTTATTTTCTTTCATTTTCCCAAGACAGAGGAGAGTGTGGGCTGTGCAGCGCTAAGCTGCAGCCCTTTGGGAGGGTATCCCCATCGTAGTGACCCCCCCGTGATGCTGGAAATCGCGGGTGCCCACCCCACATCGACGATGTTCTTGTGGAGAGCGGGTGCCCACCCGCTCTCATGTTATTTTAAAGGTGGGTGCCCACCCCACTTATGCTGCTATCTTTATTGCGGGTGCCAACCCCACATTGTTTGCTTTCTATTGAAAATCACCCAGGGAAAGCAGGGCGGCTGGCCCAGAAGCCAGGCAAACTGCCTGACTGGAGGCAGGTCCGGCCGCGTATAGCCTGGAAGCCGCATGTGGAGGCAGGAGTTGCAGATCCGAGTGGGGCTCCCGTGAGCTGTTGGGAGCCCCGGCGCCAGAGGGAGAAGGTGTAGGCAGATGGGAGTGCACCCCACCTGCGTGGATGATGCCGGATTCGAGGCTGGGCTCTCGTGAGCAGAGAGAGCCCTGCATGCTGCCACAGCCGCCACCGAGTCCCAGATGCAGACAGATGCAGCGCCTGCAGATCCGGTGAGTGGGGCAGCCGCCTGATTGTTGTTGGTGCCTTCGAGGCACATTGCTGGTGCTTGGGGTGTTCTTAGCGGACCCGACAGTGAGCGGGCTGCTCCAACGCAAGCCACAGTGTTCCTAGGGCCCCCGTAGGGGTCTAGAGGGCCCAGGGGTGCCCGTGCCTCCCACGCATGGCTATTTTTGTATAGCTGCCCACTTGCTAGAGGGCAGCTGCATAAAGGGGGCACTTTCATTTTCTAAGAGTCCCAGAGTGGGGCTCAGACGGCACGTGTAGTTCCAGTGCACCGATGGGGGCCATTTGATTTAGAGAGGCCCAGTGGGGCTGAAGAGGCACAGATGTGCCAGGGCCCTTTTACTTTGTTTATTCACAGCTGCACAGCACCAGCGCAGGCAGCTGCCATGTTTTGTGCATTTTTCTTTTAGAGAGTCCCCGTGGGGACCCACCCAAATGGCACACTGAGGGCCCAAGCCCACATTCTGCTTCAGAGCTGCACGGCAATTAGCGACAGCTGCAACATTCAGGCTGACATTTCTTTGGGGGTATTTTTAGTGAGACAGGAGCAAGGTGCACTCCTCTGCCCCAGCGCAATTGCACACTTGCGAATTCTGCTGCATTGGCAGCTGCCCTGACATTATGGACATAGGGCATTTGAGCCCTCTCTGGAGGCCAGTTGGCCAGGGTGACTGTAGGTTGATAGGGCGCCAGGCCCTAATGTGATTTAGGGGGTGCACAGGAAATGTGATTCATGTACTGTGATATATGCACCCTGTTTTATGCCTCTAAATGTGGTTTATGTATAAGGTTATTTGCATACTGTGGTTTATGCCTGTGAGGTTATCCTCTACTGTGGTTTATGCCCCTAATGTGAGTTATGCTTAGGAGGTTATGGTCTAGTATGTTTAGGCTTATGATGTTGGCGCATAATGTATTTTACGCCTGAGGTGATACTGTGCATAATATGGTTTATGTTACAGGATGATGCTGAGCACAGCACTTGCCAGTAATTACTGGTTGTGTTCTACGTTTATTATATGTTCTACATTTACTATGTTCTCTTTGTGATGGTTCTGACAGGGGTCCAAGTGGCCCTGTCAGGTGTATATAATCCCCTGTAAATATTGCCTAGTGCCAGTTGGCACAGTGTAGATTGTGTGATTACTATTCTATGTGTTTATAATAATACAAAGGCTATTTTTGATATAACCTTGTGTGGAGTTCCTTTTGTGGTGTGCCTAGTGTGTTGTTGGTGTGTGTGTGTTGCGAAAACGCTTCACACATTGCCTCCAGGATATGCCTGACTGCTCGTGCCAAGCTACCAATAGGTGAGCAGGGGTTATCTTCGGCATGCAACTCCCTCGCCCTTACTAGAGTGGTGGTTTCTGCCTGGCTTTGGCGCAAGCCTTAGCCAACCAGAAATCCCATTTCTAACACGTTGCATATATTTGACTGTATTTGGTGTAGGCCACTAACCACTTGCTTACTCCAGAGTCTAAGTAGTCCTGGGAGTGGCTGTCTCCAGAGCAGGGGGGTTTGAGGGACGGGTATTTGGGGGTCTGCGGATGAAGTGATTCATGAGTGATACAAAGCACTTTGTGAATGCAGTGGGCTTTGATTTGGCACCACTTTAAAGTGATCAGTGAGAGAATAATGTGTTCAAAGCACCTGGCTCCTGTGAGTAGTCTGGCGGCCACAATGTGCGTGGCCTTCATCGGTGTGAGATGAAATTTCAGCAGGCCAACTAGAATTGCATTACCAGAGTCAAGCCTCAAGATTAAAGTGCTTATACAACATTTTAAGAATCATCTGGGGGAGATAAATAGTTTGACCTTTTTTAGATGTCTGAGTTTGTGCAAGGCACTGCTGGCCATGACGTTGATATGGGTTACAATGTTTAGGTTTTCTTCCAGCGTTATTCAAAAGAATGTTGTGTAGTCAATGATTTTGAAAGTGCAATTGAGTGCATCTAGGCAGCTGAGCCAGCATTAGATCTCGGGAGCATTGTGTGAGGGAGAAATGAGGAGACAGTACATCTTCAGAGGGTTTAATTTTGAGTGGTAGCCAAGAGTTTGATTTAAGTAAAGCGCATCATCCTGAGAGGAGATTGTTAGATAAAATTGTGTGTCATCCACATAACAATGATATACAATATAGGTTTTTCAGAGGATCAAGATAAGGGGCTCCATGTAAAGATTGAAGAGCGTAGGGGCAAGAATGCATCACTGAGAAAATCCTTGAACGACTGAGACTTGGTTTGATAGGGAGTCTGTAAGTTTGATTTGTTGGCAGTAGTTGTTGAGAAATGAAGTAATTAGTTCCTGACTGTGCCAACAATCTCCATATGTGGCTTCAGAGTGTTGATGAGAATGTTATGCTTAATTGTGTTGAAGGCAGAGGAAAGCTTGAGAAGTGCAAGAAGGCATAAGTCACCATTATCTATTCCTCCATTATATTAAACATGGTATTTTCTGTGCTGCACCCATCCCCGAAACACTGGGTGGAAACATTTCATGTCTTCATGGTCAGCTCCATTTTTCTTTGGAACCAAGATGACTTGACCTGATTTTAGGCAGTCTGGAACTGCATTTTGTGACAATGAGGAGTTGCTAAATGTAGTCAAGAGAGAGGAGATGAGGATAATCATATATTTGATTAGGGAGTAAGAGAGTGGTCCAGAGATGTGAGTGCCTGGTTTCATACTACATCCGATTTTGATGAGCGCATCTTCTCTGAGCACTCTGAATTCTTTCCAGGTTGCATTATTTTCAGGATTCAGTTTTGGGGGAAGAAGGTCGACTAACTTGTCAGTGCTATCTTCAAGAAAGGTATCAAGTGATGTGGATAGTGGGAGGTTGTCATTTGATTCATTAGTCATTAACAGCTCATTTTGATGTCTCAGGTGAGGAGTCCATAACAGTTTTGGTGTTAGGGGTTGTTTGTTGTCTAATGATACAGAATGTTGTGCTTGGGGACGGCTTCTTACCTTGTCTAGTTGGAATCTGAGGAAAGAGGATTTACCCTTTGAAAATGAGCTTTTTGTTTTTCTTTCTTTTATATCATAAAAGAGTTAGATGAAAGTTGGAGGCTCCACTCTCTATCTTCTTTGTATCATTCTGAGCTATCATCCCTCTTCATGTAGATCCTTGCAATATTTTGACATGGTAGCATTGTAGTATGAGGTCAAGTCATCCACTGTGTAGAGATCATTTGGAATTTGGCGGTGTTACATGACTTTTAATGACTGTTTGTTAATTATGATTGTTTTTCTGTCTATGACCCAGCCTTTTGGCCTACTTATTTATCCTTTCATAGTTAGTTTTTCAAAGGTAAGGCTGAAGTGCATGACATTATGGTCAGACCAGTCCACCGGTAAAATGGAATCTCTGTTGCCTATAAGGAAGTCAGGTGAAGACTTTTTTGTGTGAGTTGGACCACCACAGAATTGTGACGGTCATCATTTTTCAGGAACGATGACTCGTACAAGAGTTGCAGGAGTCATTCAAATGGAGGTTAAAATTACCAGGACTATGTTGTTATTGGGGAAGATGGATAGTAAAGTGATAAGATCTATCATCTCCTCAGTGAAAAGTTGTTTATCATACCTGGCGTGTGGAGTTAACATGAATTTTGATTGGCTCTGAGCTTGAAGTCAGGAAGCAATTGAAAGTGGAATACCTTTCCACATTAAAGAAGTAAGATGTTGGGTATTAATTAGGATGGTGGCATCACCATCCCAGCTCATCCTTCTTTTTCTAGACATTTGATGGAGAAGTTCAGATGAACTAGATCATTCAGTGGGGAGAAGAGGTTATTCAGCCAGTGTTCAGGGAAGAAGAATATTTTAACTCATGGGATAAGATCAATTCAGAGAAATTAGTGGCGTGATTGCCAGCTGATCTGCAGTTGTGCAGTGTGGATTTTAAGGTAGCTCTCATAGTTAATTGAGGTTTAATCTGAGGTGAGTATGAATATGGTGGGGAGGCAGTTGAGGGAAATGTCCCAGGGTGATGTGGACTTGGGGAGGAAGGGGGAATAACATGTCTCACACTGGTGTTTAATAGAGTCAGAAGATTGGAGAAGTGAGGAGTGAGTAAACAAAAATATTGAGGTTATCGTCAGATGCTTGAATCATGATGTTTGCCGTTGTTGCATTGTTGTGGATACATACAGAGACTTCAACTCTGGAACTTTAGCATTCAGAGATTTCTACTCAACTAAGGAGCATTCCTATGGTAAAGCATAGAGAAAATGTAAAAATATGTTTAACTTGACAATAAATATTACAAAATATTTAATATTATATATTAATGTAAATGAATGTTATATATTACTTTGAAAAGTAAAACAAATTTAAAAAGTCACAGTACTATTAGTTTAGTTTTGAAATGCATCTTTTGTAATGGAAAATATATTAAATTAAATTGCAATCATTTTTCAGATGTTTAAATACAAAAGGTTGATTCCCACCTAAAGAAAAAAAAACATATTTTTATTATGCCTTAATACATATATAAAATAATGATGTATAGAATTAATTAAAAATAATGTAATTATAGTTTAATGTAAAATATTGTCACAATTTTTTAGGATGTTAAAGACGTGCTGTACACATCCTCTGCACCGTCTCTCACGTGCTAAGGACATGTCCAGCACGTCCTTGTGCTAGAGGCAGAAATTTCCCAGGTGCTGGCACCACAGGTATTTCCTTTTTTATTTTCAAGTCATGCTGCTGGGGAGGAACTTCCCAATTAGCACACATGGAGCACTGACATCATTACGCTGAAAGTGAAAGTAAAATTGGCTCATTCACTTTCACTTACATCGTTGGTCGGTCGCATATCTCAGGCCCCTCAGCATCGATTTTGATGGGGGATGTCATTAGAAAGGTTTCTTTCCAATCATATATTTCACTACTGTATCCCTGCTTGGGGGTCATCACATGAAGACAATCCCAAACAGGGATACACCCATAAAGTACCAGGGATTATTTTCTGAAGGGGAAAGCGGTTTCCCTCCTCTCAGGTGCAACAAACTTTCTGAACCCAAGAGGGCTGATACGATGCCTTGACCCCTAATCTGCCCCTGTGGAGCAGAAAGCCCAGTGGAACCCAGGTAAAAGGCTTTTATGGCAAACAGTGAGGGGTGGGAATGTTAAAAAAGGTTTTATGCCCCCCAGAGATAAATGTAGGAAACTTTACCCCCACCAATCTGCTCCTGGGGGAAACAGAGAACCAAGACACAAGGGAAATATATCTGGCAAAAAGGGGCTCTGCAGCCCATATGGCATTGGGCTAGTGCAGTCCCTCCTCACAGGCACAAGTGAGTTTTTGCCCCCGTGGGGTAGATAGGTCTTTGCTTCCACTATACCCTTTGGGGGGAACAAAAGGCCTACTAGATCCCGTGGAGTTATTTAACAATAACAAAAAGTGGTGGGGTCAGCCCACCAAGGCATTGGACTGCGGCCTGCTCCTCAAACAGTATTTCTGCCACCTGGGGCAAATAGGATGTCTTTACCCCCAAGCTGCCCTTTGGGAAGCATTAAGCTTACTGGACCACACAGCAAAAATAGCCCCAAAAAAGTGGTGGGGGTGGCTCTGCCAGGCTTTGTGCCACGCCCTCACCCCAGAATGGGTGCATCAGTTTTACTCGCCCCTATGAAAGGTTATGGGGTGTTTATCCAAAATCTGCCCCCACAATACAGAAAGGCCACAGGGCAAAATAAGACCAGGGAAAAGGGGGTGCAGCATCTCATTGGGCCATCAGGCCTTGTCCCAACCCACAATGTGGGCAACAGTCTCTTTGATCTCTTGGGGCAGATTGCGGGTGCATACTGCATAGCCACAATCTGCCCATCGCAGGGACCGAGTGTTCACTACACCTCAGGGAACAAATAGGCCCCAAGGTAAAAACAGGGTTGCCAGCGACCCACACAATACATAGTTCTGTACCACCACCCCAGACAAAGATGCAACAGGCTTTCTTACCCACTCTGCACCCCACTGGCAGTAGACAGCCCACTATACAACAAGAAAAAATAGATGAAAAAAAGGTAGGAAAATGGGGGCAGCTCACCTAAGCATTGCACCATGCCCCAACACCACAACAAGGAAATTAGCTTATCAACCAAACTGGGGGAGACTTGAGGGCAATTTCCTAAAATGTGTCTCCTAGGGACAGAAAGGATACTAGACACGAGTGGAATAATAGGCCCAAGGAAAGAGCAGTGGCTTACCAAGGGGTTGTGCCGTGCCCCTACCTCAGAACCTGTGCATCAGTCTTTCTGCCCCTTTCGGGATGGATTTAGGATGTCTACCCAAAATCTGACCTCTTGGTGGTAAACATATAGTTGACAAATTGTGTAGAAAATATTGTTTTACCACAAAATAGTGCTCATATCCCTATAATGGTAACTACAAAAATATCAGAAAAAACTTTTGTTGACACTAATATTATATAAAAAGAGCCAAAAATATAGATTTTTGATATAAGTAGAGTTTAAAGTGGTAAATGTTAAATATTGTAATATTGGTACGAAGCATCCCGTACGGGGAATTGCTACGAGCCAAGAGGAATTGTAGCACCAAGGAGGCATATGAAAGGGAGATGGTAACTATGTGCCAGAGATTCAGGGAGAGAGGCTATAGTGCCAAAACTGTGAAAGATGCTATTTCCAGGGTGGAAACAAAAACCCGTGATGAACTCATCTATCCCAAACAGAAAGAAACAAAAGAAGAAAAAATCAGATTTATCACCACGTTTTCAGGTCAAGCTGCCGAAATACGCAAGGTTTTAAGAAAACACTGGCATGTGCTACTCACAGATGAACATCTTAAACAAGATCTGAGTAGCAACCCACAGATCACATTCAGAAAAAGTCGTTGTTTGGCTGATGAGCTAAGCTGCAGCTACATCACAAACAATGAGGATGATCTCAAGAATAAGGATGGGGGCTTCAAATGTTGTCAGAAATGCAAAGCATGCAGAAACAGCACTGACTGTGTTAAGTTACAGGTGCCGAATTCCAAAAGGGAATTCACAATAAAAAAGCAACTCACATGTAACTCCAATCACTGCGTGTATGTGTTGATCTGCCCTTGTGCAAAATGGTACATCGGCAGTACCAAACATGCAGCAAAAAAACGTGTGTTAGAGCACTTACGGGCTATACGCAACAATAATCGAGCGTATCCTGTAGCTAGGCATTTCTTTGATCAGCATTTTCAAGATGAAACCAAGATGCGTATGGTTGTTATTGATTCTGTAAATCTGGGAATGAGAGGTGGTAATCGGGAATTATTGTTGAGGCAATTAGAATCCCGGTACATTGTGGATTTTGAAAGCCTCGCACCTAAAGGCTTAAATATGAGCGAGGAATTAGCCGTACATTTGCATGAATGAAGTACAAATGAAGGTTGAGCTTAAGCTGTTGAAGACTCATTTTAAATTTTGAATTTTATATTTGTTTATATTTCAGACGGTGTTTCACGAACATTGAGGAAGGATGTCACACTTACTGTAATGATTATCTGTATCAAGTCTTATTATTCGCTAGGTGATATTAGGGTTTTCACTCATTATGAATTGAATTCTTGGTTGATTGTTTTTTGCCTTTAAACCCCACTTGGGGAGCACAAGTGTATGTATTTTTACTATACGTATAGTGTGAGGCAGTTCTATCAGAAGGCCTCTTCTGACCTAGGATGGACATGTCAATAACAAATCCTGTCTTAATATTTAGTAATGTAGATTTTATTGTTTGCATGATTTCTGCATTAACCAGAGTCCTTTTTTTTTGGTCCCGCCCACTTGGGCGATTGGACAACAAATGACAACGTATTTTACGTCATCAGGAAGTTTGACTTTTTCTCCTTAGGGTCCAGCCTTATAGAGGCAGACACAATTTGAACAAATACAACGGCTTACGACAATTTGACATTGTTATAGACAGTTACCTGTGAATGACAGGCTACTCGATATTAAATGTGTAATTACTACGTGCTTACGTCCATTCGGGCGATTTAATACATGATTTTCGATAATCGTTAACACAATTGAATATTTCAAGTCTGCCAATATGTATTTTTTTGAATTTACAAACATTTTGCTATCACATGTATGTATTAATTTCATTTAGACCATGTTACAAGATGGCCGCCATAGTAACATCCTTCCTGCTGTCATGTGTAAGCCCGTCTTTTAATGAACTAATGTATTTAAACATGGTGGTTTGTTTGCACTTTCGAGCGTGATCAAGCCGTAAAGGTGAAACGCGTCGTTTTTGCACTTGAACATTAAAGTATCTGCATGCAGCTTCGGAGTCCGAGTTTATTTTCGTGACGGCGAGAGTGGGTGTTTTCATATATATATATATATATATATATATATATATATATATATATATATATATATATATATATATATATATATATATATATATATATATATATATATATATATATATATATATATATATATATTTATATATATATATATATATATATATATTTGATATGATGCAAATTATATATATATATCACTAATATTCATTACTATATACAAATATATACTTAAATAAACACACTGTGTATGTATATATTTATATATATATGTCTATACATATAAATATGTGTATATATGTGTATAAAACGAACCACGCCAGTGTCTGCTGCCATCAGCAGCCTGTGACTGCACGGGGAGGTGAGCTTGATTTCAGCTTACCTCACGGTCCGGTTTGTTTCAATTTTGGGGCTGGACGTAGGGGATTTGAGGGAGCCCTGAACACCATCAATTACATGATAACCAGCTGCTACACGGTCCCCCCTTTGCTTGGCAAACAACAGCACTCACATGAGCAACATCTATTCCTGCTGCCGCACTTACCCCATCTGATGCGTGCTGGGAACTAAAGCCTCCCATTTGCCTGCTTTGTCCTCAATGAAGCAGAATCAGCTGATCTCCCACCATTGGGAGTGCCACAGGATATTCAAAGGAGGGAGGAGGTGACAACGGGGTAACAGCCGCATCTGTTGAAGGCGGACATGCCGAAATGCACTGTGCAAAGCTGTAACCGGTGAATAAAGAGTCTCCCGCAATATTCCGCGCTGTGGCCTTGTCGATTGCTTTTAAGGAGGTGGTCATTTGGAGATATTTTGTTGCGCTTGCCAGTAGTGCGAGTAAGGCCCCGTCTATCAAGCGTCCTGGATAACACTGGCACATGAACTGTTCTTAATCAAGGTATTGATTCATCCAGGACGGCCTCGAGAACGAACCACACCAGTGGCTGCTGCCATCGGCAGCCTGTGACTGCACGGGGAGGTGAGCTTGATTTCAGCTTACTTCACGGCCCGGTTTGTTTCAATTTTGGGGCTGGACATAGGGGACTTGAGGGAGCCCTCAACACCATCAATTACGTGATCACCAGCTGCTACATGGCCCCCCCTTTGCGTGGCAAACAACAGCACTCACATGAGCAACATCGATTCCTGCTGCCGCACTTACCCCATCTGATGCATGCTGGGAACTGTGGTCTCCCATTTGACTGCTTTGTCCTCAATGCAGCAGGGGGGAACAACCTTTACAACGCAACTTTTACAACGCACTACCATTACAACGCATTTTTTACAACGCATAATCCATTACAACGCATGATATTACAACGCATGACACTACAACGCATTTTTAAAAACTACCATTACAACGCATTCCATTACAACGCATACTACCATTACAACGCATACCATTACAACGCATAATATTACACTATACTATCCAACACTTACCCTACTGATGCACCCCCTGGAGTTAGAATAGTAATTTTTACCCCTATACTATCCAACACTTACCCTACTGATGCACCCCCTGGAGTTAGAATAGTAATTTTTACCCCTATACTATCCAACACTTACCCTACTGATGCACCCCCTGGAGTTAGAATAGTAATTTTTACCCCTATACTATCCAACACTTACCCTACTGATGCACCCCCTGGAGTTAGAATAGTAATTTTTACCCCTATACTATCCAACACTTACCCTACTGATGCACCCCCTGGAGTTAGAATAGTAATTTTTACCCCTATACTATCCAACACTTTCCCTACTGATGCACCCCCTGGAGTTAGAATAGTAATTTTTACCCCTATACTATCCAACACTTACCCTACTGATGCACCCCCTGGAGTTAGAATAGTAATTTTTACCCCTATACTATCCAACACTTTCCCTACTGTTGCACCCCCTGGAGTTAGAATAGTAATTTTTACCCCTACACTATCCAACACTTACCCTACTGTTGCACCCCCTGGAGTTAGAATAGTAATTTTTACCCCTACACTATCCAACACTTACCCTACTGTTGCACCCCCTGGAGTTAGAATAGTAATTTTTACCCCTACACTATCCAACACTTACCCTACTTTTGCACCCCCTGGAGTTAGAATAGTAATTTTTACCCCTATACTATCTAATACTTACCTTAAATGTAATTTAATATTATGCGTTGTAATGGTATGCGTTGTAAAGGTAGTATGCGTTGTAATGGTAGTGCGTTGTAAAGGTATTTTTTTTAAATGCGTTGTAGTGTCATGCGTTGTAATGTCATGCGTTGTAATGGATTATGCGTTGTAAAAAATGCGTTGTAAGTGCATGCGTTGTAATAGTGTGCGTTGTAACGTCATACATCCTGCAGCAGGATCAGCTGATCTCCCACCAATGGGAGCGCCACAGGATGTTCAAAGGAGGGAGGAGGTGACAACGGGGTAATTGCAGCATCTGATGAAGGCGGACATGCCAAAATGAACTATGCAAAGCTGTAAACAGTGAATAAAGAGTCTCCCGCAATATTCCCCGCTGTAGCCTTGTCGATTGCTTTTAAGGAGGTGGTCGTTTGGAGATACTTTGTCACGCTTTCCAGTAACATGAAACAAGGCTCGTCTATCATGCGTCCTGGATAACACTGGCACATGGACTGTCCTTAATCAAGTTATTGATTCATCTGGGACCGCCTCGAGAACAAACCATGCCAGTTGCTGCTGCCATCGACAGCCTGTGACTGCACGGGGAGGTGAGCTTGATTTCAGCTTACCTCACGGCCTGGTTTGTTTCAATTTTGGAGCTGGACGTAGGGGACTTGAGGAGCCCTGAACACCATCAATTAAGTGATCACCAGCTGCTACACGGCCCCCCCTTTGCTTGGCAAACAACAGCACTCAGATGAGCAACATTGATTCCTGCGTCCGCACTTACCCCATCTGATGCATGCTGGGAACTATAGTCTCCCATTTGACTGCTTTGTCCTCAATGTAGCAGGATCAGCTGATCTCCCACCAATGGGAGCGCCACAGGATGTTCAAAGGAGAGAGGAGGTGACAGCGGTGTAACAGCAGCATCTGATGAAGGTGGACATGTCGAAATGAACTATGCAAAGCTGTAACCGGTGAATAAAGAGTCTCCCGCAATATTCCCCGCTGTGGCCTTGCCGATTACTTTTAAGGAGGTGGTCGCTTGCAGATATTTTGTCGCGCTTGCCAGTAACATGAAACAAGGCCCCGTCTATCATGCGTCCTGGATAACACTGGCACATGGACTGTTCTTAATCAAGTTATTGATTCATCTAGGACCGCCTCGAGAACAAACCACGCCAGTGGCTGCTACCATCGACAGCCTGTGACTGCACGGGGAGGTGAGCTTGATTTCAGCTTACCTCACGGCCTGGTTTGTTTCAATTTTGGGGCAGGACGTAGGGGACTTGAGGAGCCCTGAACACCATCAATTACGTGATCACCAGCTGCTATACGGCCCCCCCTTTGCTTGGGAAACAACAGCACTTACATGAGCAACATTGATTCCTGCTGCCGCACTTACCCCATCTGATGTTTGCTGGGAACTGTAGTCTCCCATTTGACTGCTTTGTCCTCAATGCAGCAGGATCAGCTGATCTCCCACCAATGGGAGCACCACAGGATGTTCAAAGGAGGGTGGAAGTGACAACGGGGTAACAGGAGCATCCGATGAAGGTGGACATGCCGAAATGCACTATGCAAAGCTGTAACCAGTGAATAAAGAGTCTCCCGCAATATTCCCCGCTGTGGCCTTGTCGATTGCTTTTAAGGAGGTGGTCGTTTGGAGATATTTTGTCGCGCTTGCCAGTAACGCAAAACAAGGCCCTGTCTATCAAGCATCATAGATAACACTGGCACATGGACTGTTCTTAATCAAGGTATTGATTCATCCAGGACTGCCTCGAGAACGAACCACGCCAGTGGCTGCTGCCATCGGCAGCCTGTGACTGCATGGGGAAGTGAGCTTGATTTCAGTTTACGTCATGGACCGGTTTGTTTAAATTTTTGGGCCGGACGTAGGGGACTTGAGGGAGCCCTGAACACCATCAATTACGTGATCACCAGCTGCTACACAAACCCCCTTTCCTTGGCAAACAACAGCATCGATTCCTGCTGCCGCACTTACCCCACCTGATGCATGCTGGGAACTGTAGTCTCCCATTTGACTGCTTTGTCCTCAATGCAGCAGAATCAGCTGATCTCCCACCATTGGGAGCGCCACAGGATATTCAAAGAAGGGAGGAGGTGACAACAGGGTAACAGAAGCATCTGATGAAGGCGGACATGCCGAAATTCCCTAATCAAAGCTGTAACCGGTGAATAAAGAGTCTCCCGCAATTTTCCCCGCTGTGGCCTTGTCGATTGCTTTTAAGGAGGTGGTCGTTTGGAGATATATATATATATGTATGTATATCAAGAAATACCTTTCACACACACAATGAAAGAAATCTAGGACTCCCACAGGCATGCTTTAGAATTTGTATTTCAGGCACAAAGCGCCTCACCAACGCGTTTCGCTAACAGCTTGGTCACGGTGATGACAAAAACTTTATTCAGCCTCATTTATGAACAAATTTCGTTCAAATCCATGAAACAAAGATAGGACCATCGTATGCATACACTGCATCTTTGTAAACCAGCGCCATCTTAGAGTGGTTTATAAACTATGAATCCAATAGCTTAACTCAATATTTGAACTGATTATTTGTTAAGCGATTTTACAACAATCAAGCTTATTGCAATTTGGTGATTCATAGAGACAATTTCATTAATTCAAATCGGTAGATTCCATAAATATCAAATCCAAGTGGACAAGTATCTTTAAATCCCAAAACAGAAAAGTGATAATCTGCAAAAGTAACGTTATATAAATGAATTCATGACTCTATATGATAAATTAAATACCTGTATGTGCTGAGCGACTACGAAATTTAAATTAAAGTCCCATAGTCAAAACAAATATCGCCCATGTGGGCAGTATGCACGTTAGTCATCATTTTGGAAATATCAAGATGAAAAACTACCGGGCGTACCAGCTCCTACACATGATATCAATCTTATGGAAAATAATTTCAATGATTGGCTCTTGGCAACCTGCAATGAGCACGTGCCGCTCTCCAGATTTTCTCTTGCTCGTTGCATGGACACTCATAGGTGGTTCATGGCGGATTTAAAAAAACAAAAATTGGAATTGTGCCAATTTGAGAGGAAATGGAGGCTCGGGTATTCAGTTGAGGACAGAGCGTTATACACGACAGCCCGCAGGAATTATAAGAACTCTAGCCTAACTACCAAGGCTGGATTCTTTTCTGAGAAAATTCTAAATGCACACAACAAATCTAGAGAAATTTTTAGGGTGGTGAACGATCTCTGCAATGATGTTAGAACCTCCCCCCCCCCCCCCAAGCAGCCACACAAGAGCTATGCAATCAGCTCAATAATTTCTTTATGGATAAGATAGCCACCATAAAAGCAAGTATCTTGGAAAGGCCCCACACGGTGGCCACCGAGGACATCTGCAGAAATCCTGTGGAATTTGAGGTCTTTCCCCTGATGAATCAATCTAGGCTAGGGGAATTGATGAATCGTGTGAAGTCCGGGTCACCTAACGATTGCTGCCCCCCGCACGTCCTAAGGGATGTCTATTCAGCCCTCCCGCTTGGCATACTCCCCCTCTTGAATGAGTCGTTAGCTCAGGGAATAGTCCCCACTTCGTTTAAAAACGCAACGCTGGTCCCGTTAATTAAAAAAACAGTTGTTGACCTGGCTAACCTCTCTAACTACCGTCCCATCTCCCTTCTCCCTTTTGGAGCAAAGATTCTGGAAGCCCACGTGACTAGCTGCATTTCCAATTTCATTGAAACATCGGAGTATCTGGAGCCTAACCAAGCCGGCTTCCGCCAGGCGCACTCAACCGAAGCAGTGATCCTTGCAGTTCTGGACACAATGAGATCTAACGCCGACAGAGGTATACATCAGGCCTTGGTGCTTTTGGACCTCTCGGCAGCGTTCGACACGGTGGATCATTCCATCCTAATACACTGTGTCGAACGAGCTGGTCTGCGAGAATCGGTCCTCGGTTGGGTGAAGTCATTCCTGAGCAATCGGACTCAGGCAGTTAAACTGGGAACTTTATAGCGCCCAAGCTATCTACCACCTGTGGCGTGCCGCAAGGTTCGTCACTATACCTTAAACCCCTCCTACATTCCTTAAAAGGCAGGAGGGTCACGATTTATAACTATGCTGACGACTTGCAGCTAATCTTCCCATTGGACTCTACTGACTCCGCCGTGGAATTTCAGGCAACTATGTTACATATCCAGAGGTGGATGGAGTCGAATCAACTAAAACTTAATCCCGGGAAGACCGAGCTGATACTCCAGGGCAGAAGGTCGATTAGCTGGGGCCCTCATTTTTGGCCGCCAACAATGGGATCCCCTCCTTCTCCCTCTTCTTCGGTGAAAAGCCTCGGGATTACCATTAACTCTGACCTCTCCCTGAATAGTCAGGTAGGAGCGGTGATCTCATCCAGTTTCCATCATTTGCGCAAAATCAGAAAAATTGCTCAGTTACTTACTCACTCTGCCCTTATTCATATGGTACTCGCCTTGGTTCTGTCCCGATTAGACTTCTCTAATTCTATTTATTTAGGCCTCCCCTTGTTCTTGCTGAAACGCTTGCAGATAGTGCAAAATCAAGCGGCCAGATTAATCTTCAAGACCCGTGGTAGGAGCTCGGCGAAACCATTGTTGGTCACTCTTCACTGGCTTCCCATAGCCCAACGGGTAATATTCAAAGTGGGCTGCCTGGCCTATAAGGCTCTTCACGGGAAAAGTCCCATGTTCATTAACAACCTAATATGCAAACATGAGCCTGTCTGCAATCTTCGCTCTGCTCATCAGTCCCTCCTTACTGTACCCTCCTTCAAATTGAAGCGTCAAGGCGGGAGCCGATTTGCTTTCCTTGCCCCAAAGGTGTGGAATTCTTTCCCCCTGTTGCTCAGGAATTGCACCAATCTTATGGAGTTTCGGGGAGCCTTGAAGACCTGGTTATTCAAGCAAGCTCTGAGATAGGTTAACTGCCTCTCACTCTCTCCTCATTTCAGCGCCATGAAACCTCTGGGTGCCCGTGCGCTTAATAAATCTTGAATAACATAACATAACATATTCACAATCCTGGAAGTCCTCTTTGTATCATTAACATCAATTTTGTGGCCGAATGAGCTAAAGAAGCAAGAAAAGAAACAACATCTTATAAAATATACTTTCATTTCAAAAAGTTTTTCTATTAGTACATTCTGATTATTTCAAATAAGCTATAGAGTTCATCCATCAAGTTTGTACAGGTTAAAAAAAGAAAGAGAAGAAGATGATACAATTATAGATGTACAGCCATCTCCTCATTTGAATTTAGCCCCACGGGTATCATGGAATCAAATTCAATAACAAATCTTGATTCCATACATCTCAATTGACGTTGTCTATCACCTCCCCTTTCATGATGTGCAATAGCATAAATCACTACAAAGGATAACAATTTTTCATCCTGATTGTGCGCCATGTAGAAATGACGTGCCACTGGGTACTGTTTGTCATTATGTTTAATGGCACGTAAATGCTCTAAAACCCGTTTTTTAGCACGATGGATTGTGCTTCCAATATACAATTTTCCACAGGGACACAATAAACAATAGACACAATATTGTGTTTCACATGTGAAATTTCCCCTAATCACAAACTCTTTACCAGTACGGGGTACCGTTAATGTTTTGCAATTTTTGATGTTGGCACATGCCTTACAATGTTTGCATGGTCTGAACCCATTGTATTGTTTGTTTAGTTCTTTATTGCTACAGGATATGGCATTGTCACATAGTTCATCCTTCAATGACCTGCCCCAAGAAACGTTATTTGTGGTGTACTGTTCAGATTTTTCCGAAGAATTGCGTCACTGCGAAGGATATGCAAATTGCGTTAAAATATTTTCCTGATCTTAAAGGAATTATCAGAAAAGGTAGTAATGAACCTTACATTCTCTATCTGTTTCTCACTTTTTGGGTCAGGTCTAAATAATCTAAATAAATAGATTCACTGAGGATTCATCCCCTTTCCAGATTAAGAATATATCATCTATAAATCTTGCCCAATCAACAATTATTTTTTCTTTAACAACAGCATTTTTAAACAAATACAAGGAACAGCAATGGGCACCTGCTTCACCCCCAGTTATGCCAACTTATTTATGGGCTGGTGGGAGGAGCAGGTGTCCCAAAGCTGGGAGATGACAAGTGACAGGGTTGTAACATGGGCAAGATTTATAGATGATATATTCTTAATCTGGAAAGGGGATGAATCCTCAGTGAATCTATTTATCAAGGAGCTCAACACAAACACCAAAAATCTAACATTCACTGCGCATGTCAGTAGAACACAAATCTTGTTCTTGGATGTTGAGGTACAAGTTTACAACACAACATTAGTCACCAAACTACATAGAAAGAAAACTGCTGGTAATAGCCTCTTGAATGCACAAAGCGCACATCCATCTAGCTTAATACAAAGTATTCTGTATGGAGAGATGCTAAGGGCAAAAAGAAATTGTAGCACCCCAGAAGAATATGATAAAGAAAAAGTGTTAATGAGCAATCGCTTCAGAGAAAGGGGATACAGCCATAAAAGTATCAAACAGGCAATATCTAAAGTTGATGCACTTCAAAGAGCAGATTTACTTAGACCTGACCCAAAAAGTGAGAAACAGATAGAGAATGTAAGGTTCATTACTACCTTTTCAGATAATTCCTTTAAGATCAGGAAAATATTTGAGCGCAATTTGCATATCCTTCGCAGTGATGCAATTCTTCGGAAAAATCTGAACAGTACACCACAAATAACGTTTCGTAGGGGAAGGTCATTGAAGGATGAACTATGTGACAATGCCATATCCTGTAGCAATAAAGAACTAAACAAACAATACAGTGGGTTCAGACCATGCAAACATTGTAAGGCATGTGCCAACAGCAAAAATTGCAAAACCTTAACGGTACCCCGTACTGGTAAAGAGTTTGTGATTAGGGGAGATTTCACATGTGAAACACAATATTGTGTCTATTGTTCATTGTGTCCCTGTGGAAAATTTTATATTGGTAGCACAATCCATCGAGCTAAAAACGGGTTTTAGAGCATTTACTTGCCATTAAACGTAATGACAAACAGTACCCAGTGGCACGTCATTTCTACATGGCGCACAATCAGGATGAAAAATTGTTATCCTTTGTAGTGATTTATGCTATTGCACATCATGAAAGGGGAGGTGATAGACAACATCAATTGAGATGTATGGAATCAAGATTTATTATTGAATTTGATTCCATGATACCCGTGGGGCTAAATTCAAATGAGGAGATGGCGGTACATCTATAATTGTATCATCTTCTTCTCTTTCTTTATTTAACCTGTACAAACTTGATGGATGAACTCTATAGCTTATTTGAAATAATCAGAATCTACTAATAGAAAAAACTTTTTGAAATGAAAGTATATTTTATAAGATGTTGTTTCTTTTCTTGCTTCTTTAGCTTATTCAGCCACAAAATTGATGTTAATGATACAAAGAGGACTTCCAGGATTGTGAATATATGATGCCCGGTAGTTTTTCATCTTGATTTTTCCCAAAATGATGAGTAACGTGCATACTGCCCACATGGGCAATATTTGTTTTGACTATGGGACTTTAATTTAAATTTCGTAGTCGCTCAGCACATACAGGTATTTGATTTATTATATAGAGTCATGAATTCATTTATATAACGTTAATTTTGCAGATTATCAGTTTTCTGTATTGGGATTTAAAGATACTTGTCCACTTGGCTGTGATATTTATGGAATCTACCGATTTGAATTAATGAAATTGTCTCTATGAATCACCAAATTGCAATAAGCTTGATTGTTGTAAAATCGCTTAACAAATAATCAGTTCAAATATTGAGTTAAGATATTGGATTCATAGTTTATAAACCACTCTAAGATGGCGCTGGTTTACAAAGAGGCTGAATAAAGTTTTTGTCATCACCGTGACCAAGCTGTTAGCGAGACGCGTTGGTGAGGCGCTTTGTGCCTGAAATAAAAATTCTAAAGCATCGCCTGTGGGAGTCCTGGATTTCTTTCATTGTGTATGTGAAAGTTATTTCTTGATTTATGGGATGGCCGGAGCCCGTCCAGGACCGCCGTGATGAAGCTCCTTACTTCCGTATTTTTGGATTGAGAATATGTATGTATATATATATATATATATATATATTCACTTAAAAAAACCATAGGTTTCACACACGTTATAGTTAGGAATTAGCATTTAAAAAACCTTGCAAATTTACTTAAAAAGCTATAGGTTTCACACATGTTATAGTTAGCTGGACATTTCACTCGTAAAAAACCATTGAAATTCCCCCGTTATAGTTAGTTCAGATAACTATAACTCACGCGCCCGCAATCCACTGCTGATGACGTCACATATTACATCACTCATGACATGGTCAGTGGTATCACTCATGAGATCCCTGATGACATCATCCTTGTGATAGAGTGGCGGTCGCACGAGTTATAGTTATCTAAACTAACTATAACGGGGGAATTTCAATGGTTTTTTACGAGTGAACTGTCCAGCTAACTATAACATGTGTGAAACCTATGGTTTTTTAAGTGAATTTGCAAGGTTTTTTAAATGCTAATTCCTAACTATAACGTGTGTGAAACCTATGGTTTTTTAAGTGAATTTGTAAGGTTTTTTAAATGCTAAGTTATGTATGTTTTATTATATTTTTTATATATTTATTTTACAATAAGCTACCTATGTATATAGTTATAGATTGACTGTATCCTGTACTATGGAATGGCTCGTTTAAAATGTTTTTTTTTTTAAGGTTTTTCACCGTGCGCGCACCCCGTGATTTTTTGAAAAAATTTTTTTTTCACCCTTTGGGGTCCTTCAGGGACCCCCTGACAAAGGCTAGGGGGTCAGGAACTCTCTACCCTGCCCCCTTTTCACGTTCTCCACCTTTCTTTTTCACTGTCACACACAAAACACACAAAATGGCGGCCGGCACTTGCTGATTTCGACCGATTCGAATGTTGACTGACATGTAACCACCAATCAGAATTACACTCGCACACGTTTTGGTGCGCGAACCGTGCGCGCACAGTGCGCGCACGGTGCGCGCTTATAGATATTTATGTGCTTTTAAATGCAATTTTCTCAGGAACTACTGAACAGATTGACACCATATATGCAAAAGGCACATGCCTGACCTGAGGACTACCTCTCTGCCAAATTTCAAGTAATTCTGTTCAGCCGTTCAGGCTGTACCTGCGACTAAAGGTCCTATGGGAAAATGCATGGGGAAAACACGTTTTGGGACCCCCCTTTTTTCTCAGCCCCCGCTTGACGTATCACTCCGAGACTTTCAGGGTAGGAGCTGAGCGGAGCGCCCCATTAGTTTTGAAAATTTCGCGAGGATTCGTCAACCTGCGCCAAAGTTATTCAAAATAGAATTTTCAGATTTCCTATGGAAACACGGTCCTAACTATAACTATCTACTGGCGACCGCCAGTAGATAATAAATAAATATATCTATATTATAGTGCATTCCTAAATTGGGACCGCTGCGAGGTGCAGATCGTCATTGACGAGGAGGCAGATACATTGCTATTCTGTCTCACGACCCTACAGGCACTTGTACAAGGAGGGTGGAGCGTCAAAGGGGACCCAAGGGAGACCGTTATTTTTAGTAAAGACTCTAAATTTGAACACTTCGCACCTTTCCAGGAATTTGTCTCTCCCATGCAACACTAACCTGGAAACACAGGATTCTGGGAGCTGAAGTTGTGGCAGAACTGCAGCTGAGTTAATATCACATGGCCATGGGTCAGCGGATTTCCGCCAATGAGAGAGACACTGGACATTCAAAGGTGGGGGTGGGGGTGGAGCTATTCTTTGCATATGGCGGCATCTGAGGAAGGCCGTAAGGCAGAAATGCATTATGCACACGCTGTATTTAATAAAGATATTCCGACGTCTCCCCTGAGTGGCCTCTACCTCTTCTTTCCGGAGTGGGCAGTTGTGTATATATATATATACTGGCAGTCACCAGTAGGTAGTTATAGTTACAACCTAGTTTCCATAGGAAAAGCATTTTTTGATTTGCTAATAACTTTGGCATTGTTTAACGAATTTTCCCAAAAGTTGCACTTTTTAGGTCAGGTCCTATTTTGAATGCTTGGGGGTGATTCGTCAAGCGGGGGCTGAGAAAAAAGGGGGTCCCAAAACGCGTTTTCCCCATGTTAATTTCCATAGGAAATTTTGTGACGAGCTACAGCCCGAACTGCTAAACGGAATTACCCGAAATTTGGCAGAAAGGTAGAACTTGGTTCAGAAAGCGACCTTTTTTTTAAAAAATGGTGTAAATCCGTTCAGTAGTTTTTGAGAAATTCAAAAAATAAGAGTGAAAAAATCTATTTCTTATAGGAAACTTTGTGCAAGGCTACAGCTGAAACTACTGAAAGGAATTACCCCAAATTTGGCACAAAGGTAGAGTGTGGGTCAGAAAGCGACATTTTTTATAAATCATGCAAATCCGTTCAGTAGTTGCTGAGAAGTTAGAAAAATAAAAGTTTTGATATCTGGGCGGAGCCTAAGTCCCATGCACGAGCTTCACTGTGATTGGCTGCCAACACTCCAAACCAGGAAGTGTTGGCAGCCATCTTGTGGCTCGGTAGAAGCGTGTCGCTAGAAAACAGAGAAACAAAGGTAGAAAACAAGAGAAGGGGCAGAGTAGAAACACCCTGACCCGCTAGGCCTGGTCAGGGGGTCCCAGAAGGACCCCCAGGGCCCCAAAAAATATATATATTTTTTTTATATCGGCATAATTCGGGCTGGGGTCGCGGGTTTCCTTGTTTTATTTTAATGAGACCCCGGGGTGGGCTAGGTCCCGGGGGTATTTTCTAAAAAATATTAGCAGGGGCTTGCTGGGGCTGCGGGTGCCCGCTGGGGTCCCCGTAGTCTCGGGGCTTCACTCATGTTGCGAGGGGTTTGCACGGGCCCCCTCCTGGAGATCTCCATCTGCTTTTAACTTTGGCGTCGGACTCGTTTCACGATTCTTTATGACATTTTCCAAAAGTTTCTCTTTTTTGATCAGCTCCTATCTTGAAAGTTTAGGGGTGATTGGTCAAGGGGGGCTGAGAAAAAAGGGGGGGGGGTGAAAACGTGTTTTCTCAATGGATTTTCCATAGGAAACTTTAGACAAGGCTACAGGTCAAACTGCTGAACGGAATTACTTCAAATTTGGCAGGGAGAAATGTCTTGGTCCAGAGAGCGCGGTTTTGTTGAAATGGTGTAAATCTATTCAGTAGTTTTTGCGATTTTAAAGGGAAAAAATATATATATCTGGTCGGTGCCTTACTCCTGAGCAAGGGCTTGCCTCTGATTGGCTGCTAACTCTTCAAAGCAGGAAGTGTCCTCTGATTGGCTGCTAACACTTGAATCCAGGAAGTGTTAGCAGCCATCTTGTGCCTCGCATCGAGTGAAAATATAAAAGAAAGGTTCCGGAGGCAATTTAATATAGCGGAGCTCTGTCTAATGATGATTTGGATGCAGTGAAGGTTTAAAATGTATTAACAATAAAGGAGAAACAGGTGAGCGCCAGGCATCCTGACTTCCACTCCAGGACATTAGTAGGAAGATAACACTTTCACGCTCCCTGTGCCGAACATCACCACTTCAGAGGTATGCCTTTGGAAGTCAGTCCGTCGGCTCGCAGCTGTCTACCTTTGCAAGCTAGTACGCTGCTTTGCTTGTAGCTATGTGAGCTACTACGCTGCTGTTCCTTTGGGAGCGGACGGTTCGTAGTTCTGCCTCTGTGAGTCGAGCGGGCGGGCCGCAGTTGTCCCTCTGCGAGCCTGGGTACGAACTGTTCATAAGTCTTACTATATGAGCATTGAAAAGCCATCTTGTGATTCAGTCCGTCAGCTGGCATCTGTCCGAGGCATTTCTGAAAACATACCAGAGCTCTGTTTGTGAGAGATACCCCTTTTATGCTGCCTCTCCCCACATCAGCAGGTAACACACCCTCTTACCACATCACTAGCATACCGTCAACAACTTTCTTGGGCCCGCAATCTCCCTCTGCGAACCACTGGTGGGCTCTCAGCTCTTCCGGTGTTACTTCTCGGGCCCACACTTTTACGAGCCAGGCCACCGGTTTGCAGGTCTCTGAGTAGAGATGCAATGGAGGCAACAATGATGCAGGTCGGACACCCAAAAGTACTCCGACATCCCCCAGCAGCAGTTGCTTGTCCGCCATCCCCGCTCACCCCCCACAAGCAAATGTGACATGAACGTTTTTAAATGTGGAGCCTAACAAATCGGGTGGTATGCAGTTTTAATAAAAAAAGATGCTTGTGAGGTTGGACAAATAAGAATCTTAGTCATGTATGGATTTGCATATAAATCATTTTATTAAAACAAAAGAACAACAAATAAAACTATGTGTGTAAAATATGTTATTAAAAGAAAACAACAACAAATAAAACTATGTACAGCCATGGCGTGTCATCCCTCGACAATTTATCAATCACAACCTGCAAGACAAAAAGTAAAATAAGATGGTGCGTTATGCGTCCAGCAAAGGGGAGAGAAAGAGAGGAAGAGTGAGATACAAGGAAGATAGAAAGAGAGAAACAGTGTGACAGAGAGGAAGAGAGAGAAAGAGTGAGAGAGGGAGGAAGAGAGAGAGCGAAAGAGAGAGAGGAAGACAGAAAGAAAGAGTAAGACAGAGAGGAAGACAGAGAAAGAGTGAAAGGGTGAGAGAGAGAAAGAGAGACATACAAGGAAGAGAGAAAGAGAGAAACAGTGTGAGAGAGAAGAGAGAAAGAGAGAGAGGGAGGAAGACAGAGAGAGAAAGAGAGGAGAGAGAAAGAGTGAGAGAGAGGAAGAGAGAGAGTGAAACTGTGTGAGAGAGAGGAAGAGAGAGAGTGGACGAGAGAGGGAGAAAGAGTGAGAGAGAGGAAGAGAGAGAGAGACAAAGAGTGAGAGAGAGGAAGAGAGAAATAATAAGAAAGAAAGAAAGAAAGAGTGAGATACAAGGAAGAGAGAAATAAACAGTGTGAGAGAGAGGAAAAGAGACAAACAGTGTGAGAGAGTGGAAGAGAGAGAGAGAGGAAGTGAGAGCAATAAAGAATGAGAGAGAGAGGAAGAGACAGAGAAAGAGAGAAAGTGTGAGAGAGAGAGAAAGGAAGAGATGGAGAGGGAATGTTGACACTGAAGAAAATCTTCGCAGCTCACCTTTGTGTCACCGGTGTGTCTCCAACCACGTGCTGGGACATACTGCATCATCAAGTTTAGTTATCTGAAAGATAGTATAGAATTAGTAATCGCATACTATATACAACTGCACATGCGTAATTCTCTGTTTCGGCTCTGCGCACCCCGGCTGCTGCATCCCAACCACTTCCACTGCCCAGAGGTGTCTAACAGCCGCTGCGCACCCAGGGCCATATTATCAAGAACGGCAATAAAATTATCGCTGCTTTAGCGGCAGGAAACTGCCTCAAAAGCGGTGATAAGGGGCTTGATAATATGCCCTTGTGAATTCCCATAGAAGCCCAAGTTTGATGTCCTTCACACCAGAACCTGGGCTTCTATGGGAATTCTCAAGGGCATATTTTCAAGCCACTTATTGCCGCTTTAGCTGCAGTTTCCTGTCGCTAAAGCGGTGATAATGTTATCACTGTTCTTGATATTATGGTCTCCAGTCTGCCGTAACCCATACACTTGCACTGCCCAGAGGTGTATAACAGTCGCTGCGCACCCAGGCTGCTGCACCCCATGCACTCCCACTATCCGGAGCTGACTGCCTGCCGCTGCGCATCCAGGCTGCTGCACCCCATCCACTCCCACTGGCCAGAGGTGAGTGCCCGCTGCTGCGCAAACAAGCCTCTCTGCTCACCTTCTGCCACTGGTGTGTGTCGAAGAGAGTCGACCACGTGCCGAAGGAACCTCCTCAGCCTCAGTACACGTGGTCAACAGAGCTCACATTTCAAAATGGATGTTGATTGCCAGGATGGCCATGCATCATCGCAGGTTCTACACGTGTTCAACTCTGGTGGTGTTGGGGGGGACGTCAATTTGTGAATGAGAGACTGTTAGATAAAAAGCAAGATAAGATTGTGCGTCATGCGTCCATCAAAGGAGAGAGGAAGAGAGAGAGAGAAAGAGAGAGAGAGAGAGAGAGAGAGAGTGAGAGAGTGACACTGGAGAAAATCTTTGCAGCTCACCTTTGTGTCACTAGCGTGTCTCCAACCACGTGCCGGGACTAAGCCTGGGCAAAGAACTACGCTTCGCTCGCATAGTTTGCAAAGTTTGCGCTACTTTGCACTATGCGAATTGAATGTAGCACAGTGTAAACACGCGTAGCGTAGTGCAGCGGTCATTTTTTGCTTGCTCGCGGTCCTCAACGTCAAGTTGACGACCGCGAGCAAGCAAAATGACATCCCGGCGAGACTTTTTCCTCGTTCGCGATCAGCAACATCAAGTTGCCGATCGCGAGCATGGAAAATAAACCTCCTGGCGAGCTTCTCAACGCGGGGAGGTCAGGTTTCTCATTGCGAGTGGTTGTGTATGCTCGCGACCGCTCGCGATGAGAAACTACCAGTCCGCATTGAGAAAGCTGCTGCTCGAGTAGAAATCTACTCGAGCGGCATAAAACGACCGCTTGCACTGTGCAAGATGCAGTTTGCACTGATTGCACAGTGTGGACAAACAACCGGCACTGTGCAATCAGTGCGAACAGCATCTTGCACAGTGCACTACGCAGTTTGCGCAGCTCGCGTAGTGTGAAGTGCACTTCACGTAGCTACGCATAGCGCTACTTTGCAAACTACGCCCAGGGTTAGCTGGGACATAGTGCACCCTCAAGCTCCCACATCTGAAAGATAGTACAGAATCAGTAATTGTAGAAAAGACCAGTATGCAGGAATAAAAAGACAGAGACGGTAATTCTCTTGATGTGGTTTAATCCTTAGAACATGTTTTGTAAGCAGCATGTATAATGAATGACTGAACCCCCGTTAACTTCTACTTCCCAACCTTCTCACATTCAAAACATAACATTCCCAAAGCGACACGAGGCAGCCACGAGCTGTGAGAGGAATGTCACACTCGTGTCTGCATGCTTCGATGCTCCCAACACACCTTACCTCTTTTAAAAAAAACAGAGAAAGCTAAGTTCGTCAAAATTTGATGGTAAATTTAAGGGTACAAAGTATGAAAAAAGAAATGCTCAACTACTTTGCTACAGATATAGCAGCAACTGACATTTGGCCGACTGTAAAACCTGTCCTGCTATTGGAAAACTTGTTCAAAATGTAATAAGAAAGGGTAATGGCTGGGTATATATGACTGCGTATGCCTAAATCCTTGTGCAGCCTTTCTGCATTCAGGCTGCTGCACACCATCCATTCCCGCCGCCCAGAGGTATCTGCCCGCTGCTGCACACCCAGGCCTCACTGCTCACCTTTTTGCAGTCACGGCACCCTTCACATCATGCAGCTCTGTTCTGGAAGGTAATAGGTCTCACATTGGGTACTGAGTCTTGATATGGCCATGGCAGAGGACATACTAGTGCACCTATCATGATCGCAGGTTGTACACCCGCTCAGTGCTTGCGATGCTACTAACTTAGTGAGATGTAATGCCATTTGCTCTAAACTCTAAAATGGCTTAGTGCACGTGCGCCTGGTCTTTTAGCAGTGTCACGTGTCCTGTGATGCCTGTGCTGGATGGGTGTGGTGTGGGTGTATACCAGCTGTGAGGGAGTGGCTGTGGCATCAGTGTTGCCAGATTGGGCTAGATCACGCACAATTGGGCAATATTTTTTCGGTTGTGTGGTAACATTTTGGTTTGTGCTAGTTGCCATATTATAAATATATATACACCGCTCTAGCAAAGTAGTATGTTAAAGCGCTTTATTAGACAAATATTTACTTGGCATACTGCTGCAACATCAATTCCAATGCAGTCACCGCCTGCTTGACGCTGTCCCTGCCCCTCCTTCCCTAAAGTAGTAATTTTGGGCTAGTTTGGGCTACTTTTTAGTTGGCTTTGGGCTATAGAAAGCTTAACTAGAATGGCGTAGTCCAAGTGCATCCGGTCTTTTATATTAGCAGGGTCATGTGTCCTGTTATGCCTGTGCTGAATGGGTGTGGTGTGGGTGTATACCAGCCGTGAGGAAGTGGCTGTTGCGGGTGTCCGTGTTGGAGTGCTACCGTCACCTGGGTTGCAAAAGCCAAATTGTCACTCTGTGAGCCAAGTCTCACAATATTGCCAACATGGAAGGTATGGGGAATTACTGACCCTATATTCATCCATAGTTCCACACAAGAAAGATGGTGGACATGAGATATCTGTGTAGATATGAATGTTTATTGCACATTCAGTGGAGTGTTGCAGCTGTAGAAATACAGGGCCATGGAAAGTTGAAGTTTCATTTTTTGGCACATGGAGGGCAGCCAATTAGAGACAAGGTCGTTGTCGGAGTTAGGCTGCACCATACAATCACTCCAATGATCCTCACGCACTTATAAATTCAGTATACACTCTCCTTAACCAAGACAAAGTTACATAACTAACGTTTTCCCCCACTGTCAAAGGTAAGATGGTTGCATACGCTGTCCAGAACACTATATAATGTGGTAGGCCTAGGGGCAGCATGTTGCATACATAATGAATACACCGACACAGATAGATAGTGGAACTGGGTACTGGCACGTGCGCTCGACTCCTTTTACCAGGGTCACATGTCCAGTGACGTCTGTGCTGGATGCGTGTGGGGTGAGTGTAAGCCAGCCCTTCGGGAATGGTTGGTGCTGGCAACAAGTACAACAGTAATCATTGGATCACACACAGAGATTCAATTTATAAAGGGTCTGTGACTTGTGCTGCACTAAGGTAGGGGCACCAGATGTGAAATAACACACAAAAGATTCTATCATAAAGTGTCCATGACTTGTGGTGCACTGAGGTAGGGGCAGCAGACCTAAATTAATACCCAAAATAATCTATCATAAAGGGTCCATGAGTTGTGGTGCACTGAGGTAGGGGCATCAGAAGTATTCAGCTTGTGCGCAGCCAGCGATTATGCGTGGTGCGGGCCGGCTGCACTGGGAGCAATGTCTCTTGCCTACTGAACTGCGTCATCTGCAATCGCAACTTGATCTGAATTGTGAGCCCCGCTGTCCGAAGTGTAGATCGAAGGCAGTAGTCAGCTCAGACATCGAGGAATGCTTTTTGTCACTTCCTCCTGACAAAATCGGAGGAGATAGAGTACAGTTCACTCTGCAATTAATAAATCAAAACTGAATTTGAAATATGAGCTCTGCTGTCCGCAGTGTAGACTGCCATTCAGTGTTTATTTGGACTTGCAAGATGAATTTGGTCATTGTAGTAAAGCTATAACTGATATAAAATAAGTTCTTGAAGCAAGGATACTAAAAGGATATTGTGTAGGTGTCAGGGATGCTGTAGTTAGTTGCCTACTGGACTCTTGCGATGATGAGTGGTCCGGGCAGGCCGCACTGGTAGCAATGTCTAATAAATTCTGCCTTAATAAGGCCACGTGGCGTTGACTTGTGGTGCACTGAGTTAGTGGTACCTCTGGCGCTCAGCGTGTATGCAGCCTGCGATGATGCGTGGTCTGGGCGGGCCACACTGGGAGCAATGTGTCTTGCCTACTGGACTGCATCATCTGCAATCGCCACTCCATCTGAATTGTGATCCCTGCTGTCCGCAGTGTAGATCAAAGGCAGTAGTCTGTACAGACATAAGTCTGCGGTGCTGTGCCGCTGTGTTTGCAGGGGGCCTGTGTTGAGGAGGCCCGCGGTCATGGCGGCAGCCACGTGGCAGGGTGAGGGCTGCTGCTCTGGCAGACTCGTTGGCCTTCACACAAGTGAACTACACCCAGAGTCCCGGCCTATTAATTCACACTTCTACATTGGAGTGGCGTATGTTGGACCAGCCCACTGCGCCTCCGCTTACAGGGGACGACGAAATAGGTACATGACCGAGATCTTCCCCACTGCCTGAGGTAACATGGTTGCGTCCACTGTCCACAACACTACAAGCACCAGCAGTATATGTACACATGGAGAGGTTTGTGCTCTGCATAGTGAGGTCTGTCCAGCACATCACCGCTACACTTGGTATTATGGGCATTATTATTGGTGGTAGTGGGGGGGTGGTCCGGGGGGAGTCCTGTGGGTGGTGGCAGTGGGTTTTGTGGCCTTCTTGAGTGTCAGAGGTGCTTGATCAGTAGCTCTATGACATGTGTTGGTCAGATGTGATTCTGGGCTGAGCTCCCTTTCACACTGTAGGTATCATCCTACTTTACACCAGTAAAAGGCATATGGTACATTCCTATTGCTAACGCAGCTTATCGTCTGTTTTTGGATCGCACCGCAGAGTTGGCTGCTCGTTGAAAATATCGGGAAGTGGTGTTTTCATGTTATTTTTGGACAGGAATGCCTACTCCGTATATTATTTGCGTTAGTTGTTGCTCTCATTTGTGGCAATTCTTTTTGCAGAAGCTATTGCTGGAAAACTGGCAATATCGCCTGTTTTCACCAGGTTGAAAATGGAATGATAATTTAAAATCAATGAAAAAACCATAGGTTTAATTAACATTATAATTAGAAATTAGTATTTAAAAAACCTTTGAAATTCACAAAAAATACATAAATTTCAGGGAAGTTATAGTTACAAATTATCATTTTAAAAACCTTTGAAATTCACTGAAAAAACCATAGGTTTCAGGGACGTTATAGTTACAAATTAGCATTTAAAAAACCTTTGAAATTCACAGAAAAAACCATAGGTTTCAGGGACGTTATAGTTAGTTGCACATTTCACTCGTACAAAACCATAGAAATTCGTCCGTTATAGTTAGTAGACCTAACTTTAACTCGCGCCCCGCAATGCACTGCTGGTGACATCACATATTACATCACTCAAGACATGGTCAGTGACATCACTGATGACATCACGCATGACTTCTCAAATGAGATCACTGATGACATCACTGATTACATCATCCACGTGATAATTTGATGCACCTCTTCACACCCTAATATAACCTTTGATACACCCACTCTAAAATACTGACTACCATTTTCTAAACCATAGACAAATCAATAGCAGATACTATATACCCAATGACTACTTCCTAGTTATACACACACATTCATTCATTCACCCATACAGTAACTCATACATGCAGTCACTCATTAATATAGCACTATTTTATGTACACATACACTTATACAAACACTCATACACCGTCACTCATCCATAGAGTTATTGACACACGTAGCTAGTCATGTAAGTAATCTATAACACTGACGTTTACTCACCTATACAGTTATACATTCAGTATCTAACCTATTCATACAAATAGTAACATATACTCACTCTCTTATACAATCACTGACATAAGCACACACTCATGTATACTGTCATTCTCACAACTACTCACTATCACATAGAGTCATTTATATACTCCAACACTCACATGTACTGCCTTTCACATATGTAGTTACTCACACATATACCAGTGAGATATATATTCACTCTCCAACACAGTGATACACACACACACTCATCAAAACAGCTATTTCCATATGCACTATTGAACCCATTCACCTAGTAAATTAGCCACTCACACATGTTGGCAGAAAGTTACACACTGCCCACCTACCTACACACACAAACACTGAGCCACCCATACTAATACTTATGTTACCAATAAGTAAGCCATATAGACAGTCATGTACCTAATCATCAACCCATGCAGCAGCTTATACAACAACTAAGAGACTGTTACAGACATTCACACAGTTTAGTCACTAACCCATGCATGCGGTAAGAGACATTTAATCACTAACTTATACAGTCAGTCACACACCAATTAAATCCTCCACCCAGACACTTATACACCAACTCATTCTTCAATACACCTTGGCATTAACATATATAAAATATATTTAAAGTTTACAAAAACACACATTCACTGGATGATGTCATCAGTGATGTCATTTAAGATGTCATCAGTGATGTCACTGACCATGTCATGAGTGATGTAATATTTGACGTCGTCAGCAGTGCATTGTGGGACGCGAGTTATAGTTAGCTCTACTAACTATAACGGCCGAATTTCTATGGTTTTGTACGAGTGAAATGTGCAACTAACTATAACGTCCCTGAAACCTATGTTTTTTTCAGTGAATTTCAAAGGTTTTTTAAATGCTAATTTGTAACTATAACATCCCTGAAACCTAGGGGCCCGATTCACAGACCTAACTTAAGACAAAATCCTAAACTTACTACCATTTTGGTATTCACAGAAGGCACTTACTCATTTTGGTATTCACAGAAGACACTTACTCACTTCGGTATTCACAGAAGTTAGGAGTCCTAACTTTAGGACTCCTAAATGCCTTCTGTGAATACCGAAAGTCTTAAAATTAGGATTTTTCTCAGTTTCGGAGTCCTAAAGTTAGGACTCCTAACTGTACTACCACTAAAGTGAGAAAAATCCTAATTTTAAGGCTTTCGGTATTCACGGAAGGTATTTAGGAGTACTAAAGTTAGGAGTCCTAACTATACTACTACTAAACTGAGAAAAATCCTAATTTTAAGGCTTTCGGTATTCACGGAAGGCATTTAGGAGTCCTAAAGTTAGGAGTCCTAACTTTACTACTGCTAAATTGAGAAAAATCCAAATTTTAAGACTTTCGGTAATCACAGAAGGCATTTAGGAGTCCTAAAGTTAGCAGTCCTAACTATACTACTACTAAACTGAGAAAAATCCTAATTTTAAGACTTTCGGTATTCACAGAAGGCATTTAGGAGTCCTAAACTTAGGACTCCTAACTTCTGTGAATACAGAAATGAGTAAGTGCCTTCTGTGAATACCAAAATGAGTAAGTGCCTTCTGTGAATACCAAAATGGTAGTACGTTTAGGATTTTGACTTAAGTTAGTTCTGTGAATCGGGCCCTATGTCTTTTTCAGTGATATCTCTCTCTCTCTCTCTCTCTCTCTCTATATATATATATATATATATATATATATATATATATATATATATATTAGGGAAAAACGCCTTCTCCTTTACCAAAATGAAAGCGAAATCGACACTCTGCAGGTTGTCAATCTGGCTTTTATTCCATTAAGTGTAACATCAACGCATTTCAGCTGTTACCTCACGACCTTGTTCACAATGCCGAGCCACATACAGAGTTCCATTTAAATACTTTAAGAAACTGCAATGCAAAGGCATAGACATTACCAAAGGACAATCACTTTTATAGTCGTACATGACATAGTTTAACATAAAAAATGTGGTGGCCATCTTGGAACATGTTCTTTCCACATTACTCCAACGGACCATAGTTTGAAAATAGACAGTTCCAAAAACATTGCAACCTATTCATTTCATTATTCAATACTCAATTCCTTATTTTATTATTTAATTTAAAGTGCATTAAGTGCATAAGAGCTGCTTTTAGCGAGCACGTTTATTTTTATAATTTCCTAGTCATCATCAACTATGACACCACAAATTCTTATTCCATTTTTATCATAAATGTTTTATATTTATAATGTGCTTGTACTTAATATTCATAAAGTGCTAGTGCTCCAGTGTGCCATTCTTTAAAGTGCAATTCTAATATTTTTCTAAAGTGCATGGTTATTTTCAATAAAATCCATATTAATACCTTGGTTAAATACCCCATGTCAAAATAGAGATACATTGAATTTGTCTTATCTCTTTACATGAATTCATATAAAAACTACCATTACCTAAAGAGTACTCAATACTCATTTTCTAAAGGGCTAGTGCTCAATTTGTGCTTCCATAATTAGCAATTAAAATAATTTTTGAAATTTTCCTATGTTGCTCTTATTGATGAAGATGTTTAACAAGATTTCATTCCAATTGTAATCAGTACAGGCATGTAAATAACTCCTCGTCCAGATTAAAACCATTTTGTTCATTAGCATCTAGTTCAAGGATATAAAAAGTTTCCAATTTTCTCAGTTCTCTTTCCCTATCCCCTCCTCTCCTTTTTTTGGGCACTTGCGCTAGGCAGCTGTATGTCATAGATATAGGATCATGATGTTCTTTTTCAAAGTGCCTTGCTATGGGATAACTTCTATCCTTATTGACATTGGCCCTTCTGTGCTGCAGTATTCTTCTGTGGACAGGTAATGTGGTGCTCCACACATACATCTTTTCACATGAGCACTTTAAAATGTACACTACAAAACTCGATTTGTATGTCAGAACCCCTCTAATTTTTACAGGTTTGTTAAAGGTTGTCTGCAATGATGACAGGTTTTCCCCATGCTGGAAGGCCTTGTACTTAGTGCATTTATAAAAGCCTTCTCGCTGCCTTAGCCAATTTTGCTGTGGGGCTATTCCTCCATTACTCATTCACTAGATAGTCTCTCAGGGATTTTAATTTTCTATAATTGATTTCTGGTCTCTTCTTCACTTCTTGCCCCAATATTGGACCTTCTATAATAAAGTGCCAGTGTTTATTTAAAACTTGTCTCACCTCCTCATGTCTCACATTATATGAATCTATGTGTGTTACTCTGACCTCTAGTTTTCTTCCTTAATGTTGCTCTAGAGGGTTGGAACAGCACCTCTTCTCTGTTTAAATTTCTTGCTTTCTTAGATGCTATTTCCAAACTTTTTAACGAGTACCCCCTTTCTATAAAATGATGTTTCATATCCTGCTCTATTTTGTTGTACTCAGAAAGAGTACTACACGCTCTCCTGGCTCTGGAAAATTCCCCAAAGGGGATACTCCTAATAAGGGGTGAGGGTGGGAGCTCTCAGCTTGTAGGATAGTATTTGCAGCAGTAGGTTTTTTGAAAATAGTACTCTCAAGTCTCTCCCCTTCCACACACACCCTAATATCTAAAAAATCTTCAGATTGTTTACTTATCTGGCCCACAAAATTCAAGTTCAGGTCATTGGTATTCAATTCATTGATGAATTGTTATACCTCTGTCTCCATGCCCTGCCACAGCACAAAGACATCATCAATAAATCTGGACCAAATAAGAATCTTCGCTGACCAGTGTTCAAGTTACTGGCCCCGGGGCACCCGCTCCTCCCACCAGCCCATCTGTAAATTGGCATAACTGGGGGTGAAGCAGGCGCCCATGGCCGTTCCCTGTTCTTGCTGGAACAGCTCCTTCCCAAACAAAGAAATATTCCTGGTTAAACACCATTGCATCATTGTGAGGATCATACAATTATGATTGACAAATCTCATGGGTTTCATCCTTAGGAAGTGCTTTGTAGCTTTTAATCCATCTTTGTGCCTGGTGCGTGTATATAAAGTTGATATGTCCAATGTTACAAGCACCATATCTTTCTCCCACTTGGCGAATATTATTGGTCTCCCTGGGGGATTGTTCAAATTCTTGTGAACCTATGGGATCATGTAGAACACAGGGATGACAGGGTGTTTCTGCCTTACAAACTGGTATGCATCCCATCTCAGGAGTTCCTGCTTCCTCCAGTAGCTCAACCTTTCATTAAATTTCTCTTGCACATCTTCATATTCCCTCATTGCAATCAGTTTGTAGCACTACATATTATTCAGTTGAAGTAGGGCTTCCTTCTCATACAAATTTTTCCCCCAAAGGACTACATTCCCTCCTTTATCAGAGGGTTTTATGATTGTATTGACATCGTTCTTAATTTTATTCAATGTCCTAAATATTTTGTACTCCTGTGCTTTCCTCTGGTTTTTACAATTTCCTCCTTTTAAGTATAATTCTCTCAGTTCCTTAGTAACACTGTCCGAAAATATATCTACGTTGTCTCTAAGTGTGTGCGGGACAAATCTGGAACTTGGACGGAAGGGAGTGTAGTCTCCCTCCAGTAACGTGAGGTTTGACAATTCTACAGACTGACCAAAGACCATTGTTCTATCATCATTGTTCTCATTTAGTAGGTCCCAGATATCCTCTAAGATGGGTATGTCCGAGACTGCTAGATTTCTTAGGGATTGGGGTGGTTGAATATTTGATTCTTCGCTCTGATTAATTTCCTTCGTTTTTAATTTATTTACTTTCGTCAGTTTAAATTTTCAGACAAACTGATATAAATCCATTCTACTATTTGCGTAGTTAAAATCAGATTGATGGCAATACGATAGACCAAGTTCCAGGGTTTGTTTATCTTCTTCTGTTAATAATGTGGAGGTCAGATTGATGATGGTGTTATTTTTCATTTTCCCTCGCTCTATTTCTTTGTGTTAGATCTCATTGATCTCCCTGTTTTTCCTCCTGTTGTTTCTTCGGTATCCCTCGCCTCCTCTCCTCTGCTGCCTTTTCCTCTTGCTCTTCTTCTCCCTCTCGTGGGGCGATGGTCTGTCTTCCTGTCTAGCTGTAAAAAATGCAATTCATATATATATATATCCAACGCACAGTCTCCCCCCATCAGGGGTGGCCTCAATCTCACAGGAGGAGGAATGGCAGCCAAGAGATCACACTTGGCAAAGACAATCGCCAATACAACTAAAAGAAGTCGCTGTTCAATAAAGGGAACAACAGGAAGTTTCCTGTTTATTGTAGAATCACCATGTGACGTATTTCAGCTGAAACCCTGATCACATGACTGGAACCTTGTGATTACCACCCTAAATAGTGCATATACATAGAAGAGGGACACATGGTCTTCCTCTTTAAGAGTAAACATTTCAGCCATTTCGTGCTATAGAAAATACAAGGTTAAGAATATCAACAATGACAGTATAATTGCAAAGTGTGTAGCCTGCCTTCAGGTTTAAAACAAAAAGTGAGTTACAGTAGTCAGAAAATTAACTGCACAACAATTTCTTCTGGCACCAGGGTGAATTGTTGAGGAAGAAGTACACCATACTGATCAAAAGAATAAACTGTGAAATACTGTATGTAGAATTATTCCTACATTCTTGTCAATAAAATGAATTATGTGCCACAAGCCATCATGAAAAATAACATTAAACTACAGGGGCACCAAATTAAAATAAGGCAGAACATCACATATCTAGCCAAACATGCTGATATAAAAGAACTTAGGGGCCTATTAGGATGGCGGACGGATCAGAGTCCGCCCTCAATCCTAGCGGGAACGGGCCGCCCACCTGCCATGCGGTGGTCCCGCACCCTTGATCATGATGCGGTTGCATCTGGCACTTTAACATTGCGGCGGGTGCTGCTGGCTGCAGCACCTGCCACAATGGTAAAATGCAGTGTTGTGCATTTTCATGCACAACGTGGCAGGCACCGAGCAGTGCCTGCCACCTTGTGCGTGGACATGTAGGGGGTACCATTGGTACCCTCCAAGTGCACCCCCCACCACCCCGGGGGCCCACAATGCACCCCCAAAGTGAATCCTTGCCAGCCTTGAAATCTCGACATCCTAATATGGATGGCGGTGCCTGCTAGGCACCGTCACCATATTTGAGCCCCAGTTCCGCCCGGCCGGCAATCGTAACGATTGCCGACTGGTGGAAAAGTGGCAGATGGACTTTCCTTCCGCCGTGATACCCACCGCCATCGTAATATGGCGGTGGGTAGTTCACGTTATGATGGCATAACAGTCACCACCACCGGCATGGCGGTGGCGATTGTTACACCATCTTATTAATCAGCCCCTTAATGTCACATATATATTCATTGGGTGCATATCCGGCCCAAAAACAATGAAGACAAAGTGGGCTATTTCAAATTAAGCAACAAAGTATGGGTCATCAATTATCTAGCAAAATTTCCAACGTGCTTATATAAATTAACAGAATATCACATACATCTTATTTGAATGCATACATGACCCAACACCTATGATGCCCAAGTGGGCTATTTGGAATGATCGAGACCATGGTCTACATTACCTGGGCATATACTCAACTGTAGAAATACAATTAGTGCCCGCACAAACCTCAGACAGTATCAGAGATAGTTGTGTCCTCACTAGTGGAAGGATTGTAAAACCCTCCCATAATTTTTTTCCCAAAAAAGAGTTGAACCCTTGACATAGAAAGTGTAGCACAGAACAAACCCCCATCAAATCTAACATAAAAAAGAACATAAACTCTTATTTGTTGTATTCCTTCTCAGGGATCCTACAAGGAGAGAAAGGCAGGGGGCTCTTACCCAGTTTGGACACCACCGCATCTCAGACTGAAATTCCCCCCTGAAACAATAAAAACAAATAAATGCAACCGTATTTATTTACATGATAGAACTAGACATTTTGAATGGCAGTTATTTCATATAACATGGAAATTAAAGAAAACTTTGGTTTTGAGTAGATGGATACTGAGCTCCTCTTCTGTATTCCACCATTGGGAATTTTGGTATTTAAGTCTATGATCCATCTAGACTCTTAGCCTCAATTTCAGTTTCCTGTTAACCTCCACCCCCGGCACATAGTGGGATATGTGCAAAGGCATAGTAAGATAGGAGGTTCCTATCATGGAAATGTTGTGCAGCAAAATGTCTTGCCATAGGGTAATGTTGATCCTCTTAGTCAATGGTACAGGTTTTTGAGTATGCGTTTCTTCACTGGATGGATTGGGCTACCTACATCCATTTCATACAGGGACATTCCAAAACATAAATGACGTATGCTACATGTGAGGAACTGTTTTATCTCCCTGTCACCTGTGCACCTAAAGGCACCTTATGAAATCTTCTGCTGGGGCTGTTTATAGACCTTGCAATTCTTCCATGGATGGAAACCTAGAGTCCCTATTCTTTGGAACCTCTAGTGGAGATGTCACTTTCAACTAGGAAATTCCTCAGGTTCCTTCCCCTTCTATATGTGAAATTTGGTTTCTCTTGTATCAGGCGACCTAGGGTGGAATCCACAATCAGTATTCCCCAGTGTTTCTTGATTATACCAGAGACCCTCTTGATAGAATTGCTAAATATGGTGATAAGTCTAGTGCTGGTCTTGTTATCAGAAGTGGTTTTGACAGGATCCTTGAACACAATATTTTCTCTTGTGAGTTCTCTTACTCATTTTTTAGCATTGTTTATAAACCACTCAGGATAGCCTCTCTCTTTAAATCTCTCACGCATCTGCTGTTCCTCATTTCTGTATGTAGAAGCAGCCCTGCAATTGTGTTTGGCTCTCATGATTTCCCCATAGGGAATGTCCAATTTCATAGTATCTTGGTGGCTGTTGAGGGCATGTATGATGGTATTTACTGCTGTGGCCTTTCTGTGAAGGGAAGTAGTGGGGGACCTATTCCCGATCTCTACTGTAGAGTCCAAAAATTCTGTTCTCTCTTTACTGATGTTCATGTTAAAATCTAGATTACAGTTTCTTTTGAGTTTTGAGACGAAATCCCTATCATTACTCTCTGTACCCTGCCATATGATGAACAAGTTGTCTATATGGCTTGATCTATATCCTCTGAAGTGCTATGGCCACCTGCCCCTCCCAAAAGCCCATGAAAAAATTTGTGAAGCTGGAAAGGAATCATGTGCCCATCACAGTCCCTGTATTTTGCCATTAAACAGAACTATGATGCTCTCAAAACAAATGTGTATCATCTGCAGGAGCATATTGGCATGGGAAAAGAGATATGTGGGGTGTGCCCTCAGGAAATACTTACATGCCTCAATGCCCGGTTCATGATTAATACTCATATAGAGAAAGCAGACATCTAGAGTCATAAGAAGATAGCCGTTAGCACATTATATCCCCTCTACTGTTCTCAGGAAATCTTTGGTATCTTGTAGATAGGAGGGAAGGGTGGTGACAAAATTTCTCAAGAAATAATCTATATATCTTGTTACATTTTTTAACAAGCTGACTTGGGAGGATACAATAGGTCTACCTGGGGGATTGGAAGGATTTTTGTGAATTCTGGTAAGAAGGTAAAAGACAGGATGGACAGGATAGTTAGATTTGAAGTAGAGGAATTCCTCTAATTCAATTATTCCTTTGTCCTTGCAGTTCTCAATGAGTTCCATTGTCTTAAGAAGGGTATCCTTGTAACATTCCCTACTTATTTTTTCTTCAAGCTGTCTATAAGCTTTTTTCATATACATTTTAAGGTCCATAACAACAACATTGCCCCCCTTGTCAGTTGGGCGTATGATGATCTCAATCTCTGTTGCTGACTAATGTACAGCCAGCATTTCAATGACTGAGAGCTTCCAATTTGGCATGGTCTTGCGGTTCCTAACAGTCATCACTTGTTTGACACACAATCATGAACACATCCATTGCATTAAAGGAGAGTTGGGGTCGGAAAACAGATTTAGGGCAGAAACTACTAGGGGTGTACAGTCATATACATTACCCTGGTCATCAAGGAAAGTATTTAGATCAATACTTGGATTGTCATGTGTATCATTACATTCCTATTTGTGAATGGTAATCAATGTGTCCTCATCTCCAACAGTGAGATTTGTGTGTTCTAATGTTCTTGATTTTGGTTTATACCCCATTTGGTTGTCCGGTTTTAAGGCATGTCATTTTTTAAGCTTAAACTTCCATATAATCTTAACTACATCTACAAAGTTGAATCTAGAGGTGGGACGGAATGAAAGACCAAGGCTTAACAGTTCATCACTAGAAAAATCTCTACTGGAGACACTAATCACAGTTTCATTCACCTTATTGTCATCCATTATTGAGCCTGCTTTTGGCACTTTTTTCCTTTTCCTACCAGAGCTTGTGCAATTGGAGTACTTTCCAAATCTTTTTTCTTTGCTTAGATTTTTTCTCTCACGCCTCTTCCTCGCCTCTTGCTCATCCTCCCTATGCCTTGGTTGCTTTTCTGATTTCCCAGTCTCCTCCTTCTCAGGAGGAGATATTCCCCCAAACGGTTTTGGGCTTTGATGAAGATGTCCCAGATCTGATGTTTCTTTCTCCAGCATTGGACAGATCAGTGTCTCTGAACCTTTTATAGACTGAGTAGTCATATTGGTCTCTGCTGATGTCCACATTTGATGACCAAGATTCATCATATTTTCTGTTGAATGTTAGGATTCCTCCTCTTTCATAGTCTACGCAATCCCTGTAAATCTTTAATTATTTCCATAACTTAATCTCCTCCTTCAGTTTGTCTAAATGTTTATCCATCTCTCTAAAAATCTTTTCGATACATTTATTGTCTTTATAACTTACCAGCTCATCTTTAATGATAGCAATTCCTTTCACTATCTTCTCCCTCTCTAGCCAGGTATATTTTATAACGATTTGTAGCATCATCATTGAGCATCTGGAAGAATTGTTTGCCAACTCTTCCAACATTTTGAGGCCTGGGAAATCATAGGTAGGTATTGTATAAATTCTTCTGAATCATGTTGTTGTCAAGATAATTCTGGAGAGAGGTCCCCTTCCACTATTTCATCTTTCAGCCTGTGATAGTTTTTCCAAGTGCCTGAGCTTGTCATTGACATTGGCCTCTTTATCTGTCTCCTTGGCCGGATAATCTTTTTCCACTTTTGCAAAACAGTAGTTTTGTATCAGGAACAAACCTGGAACGAGGTACGCTGGAATACGTTCTTCTCTCTGCTGGGCTCGCAGAGACAGCTAGACCCCAAAAATTACCGGAAACCATCCGATGAACACTGAACCAGAGACACCAGTGCTCATCCGATGATCTCAAGGGAAGGGTGTTTGGGAACACACAATAAACTAAAATAAAGAATTAAAATAGGAAGATAAAATAAAGAAAGAAACAACTGGTGTGTTTCGTGCTGGCGGAGAAGCAAATACTGGGTCACAGAATTGTCTGGGACATTGACCTAAATAAGAGTGAGTAAGGATACCAGCTCCTGCAGCAATCAAACAAATCAAATGAAACAATTGACAATCAACAATGACAAGTCATGCATAGGCTTCTGCATTAAGTCAAAGTCACAGACACTTGGGAGTCAGGCGCCAAGATCAGGAAACACACACACCTTACTATGAAAAAACCAAACACCCACACACACACTTCACACTTCTGTAAAGAGTTAAAATCGAGTCTGTACCCCTCCACTGCAGTACCATGCAAAGATTGGGAGCATTACCAAGACCTTCCTACACCGGGGGCCACAGAGATATCTTATGAGCAAGCAGATAAGCAACCGGATAAGTGACAATATACTTTACAATGAACAATGAAACAACTACACAAAAACTAAACAACAGAGTTCTTGTGCGGAGGTGTGAATAAGTCTTTGCGGGCATATGAGGGAACTGCGACTTGCAAGAAACGAAGTCAGGAAGTCTATAACATCAATGCACTTCACACGCCATAAACAAGGATCTCCACAGCAAAAGGAAACTGCCTTAAAGTAAAACAAATGGAGGGTAGGGATTATCTGTGAGGTGAGGGAGCTGTAATGGCCTAGGAATCTCAAACCGGCACCTGCTGGGATGAGACATCGAGCCTCAGGACTGCTCTAGAAGAGAACTCAATGTGAAGCATTAAGGTGTGGCTAGGGCAGGGTTAAAATACCTTTAGCCAAACCAGATCGCCCGCAAGGTCAATGGGTCACGGAGAAGGAGCACCAGCTGCATCGGGCCGTCCTTGCTGCATGACATAAGAGCACAGGACCAGCAGCTTAGAGCCTTCCAGGCCAGGCGAAAGTACGCAGCCGCAGCCGCAACAGGGTCGGTCCTCACTCGTCTTTTGGAGCGTATGGATACAGAAAAAAACAATACAACAGGGCACACCACACTGGAGGTAAGTTTCCCTTCCCAAGGGAGAGAAGGGAGGATGGGGAGAAGAGCCTGATTAGGTAGGGTGAGGTGTTCTGGTAGAGGGTAACCTGTTAGGGGCCCTAACCCTGCAAGCAGTTTTCCTGGGAAGAATGTACCTTATGCACTGAGGGCCCCCCTGATTGAGAACCCCAACCCTGCTGGGTAGAGAACAACATTGGGGGATCCTGACGTTTTGCTTCTTTGCTCCTCTGACCTTCCAAAGTGACTGCCATAATTGGGTGACTGTCCTACACACTATGATGTGAGGACACACAAATTGCACCTCCTTGAAAATAATTTCCAAGTGCCTCCCTACTCTAAAGTGAGCTGATAATTGTGAAATACAATTTCCCTATGCTAGGCACTGGAGACAAAATGAATCCTGCAACTGCTGCGTACAGTAGTTTGATAAAATATCACCATGCCCGGTGCGGGGTTGGCTGCATGATTGGGGTTGGCCGCAGGGTCTGGAGAATGGCTGAAAAATACCCAAGGAATTCACTGGAAAGATCAAAGGTTACAGGGCCATTATAGTTAGGAATTAGAATTAAAGAAACTTAGCAATTCACTAAAGAACAAAGGTTACAGGAATGTTATAGTTAGTCTGACATTTCACTCATACAAATCTAGGGAAATTCAGGAAGTAAAATTTTCTTGAGCTAACTATAACTCACGCACACGCAATACACTGCTTATGACCTCACAGATTACATCACTCATGACATGGTCAGTGACATCACTGATGACATCACTGATGATATCTCAAATGACATCACTGATGACATCATTGATGACATCTGAAATTACATCACTGATGACATCATCCAGCGAAACACTGACACACCCACTTACACCCCATAAAACATGTCATACACCTGCTCCCACACAATCAATACTCATTCACAGAACCCATACAAACACTCACACATCTCGTCACACATCCATACAGCCAGTAACACATCAACTCACTCATAAAGCCATTAACAGGACCACTAACTCACATATACAGCCACTCATGCACCTACTCACTTACATCTTCTATGACATAATTGATAATATCCCTTCAACAGTGTGTAAAATCTGAACTTAACTATGATGTCCCTGTAACTTTTGCTTTTTTAGTGAATATGTATATCAGGAGTAGCTCCTCAACTACGGCAGAGGAGCGTTGCTTCATTGCTTTATCGCAGCGCAAAAAGCAGGATCATAAAATGGTAATAACTGCAATTTTATGTTTCTGCTTCTCGCACTGCGAGAAAGCAGAAGGGTTTGGTTGAGGGTGGGCGGGGCAGTTATGTGAGCAGGGCTGGGCAGGGGAGGAGTGGTGCGCCCACTCCTGAGGGCACAATGACTGTTTGGTCAGCCCTTGAGGCCACCCAAACCAGTCATGCCCACTCTGCCCTTTCTCCATGCAGGCTGCATGTAGAGCAGGAGCTGGAGCCAAGAAAATGTGGGACGGAGTGTGCTTTCAAGCAAAGGAGAAAAGCATTGTTGAAATGTGATTCCGACCTCTTCTGCCGGAGAAGGCTGCACCACTCATTAAAAGGAAAGAGGCCGTCAGTGTGGAACCTTTCTATAACTGAATGCGGTAACTGTAGATGAAATTAAAAGTAACTGTGCAAATGGTTCTCAGGAGGCCCACTGGAGGGTTTAAAACATTCCTGAACAAACTTTGTCTTTGCAGACCCCACAAGATGGGAAGAATTGGCTCAAGCAAACTACGTGTCCCAGAGAGCAGTTCAAGTATAATTTGCCCACTAGGGGGCTATATATTGTAATTGTGCATCACGATGACATGTGACAGCTTCAGCGTTTCTGCAAGGATGGAGGGAAATTGCCTGTGAACAAGGAGCTTGTAGCTCTGAAACGCGTTAGGCGCAATAAATCTTTACTTTGGACACCACTTGCCAGTTTATGGAATCGTGCCTGCAGCAGGAGTGCGCCTTCAAGCGAAGGAGAAAAGCATTGTTGAAATATATATATATATAAATCGCTATATTTTATAGACAAAATTCAACATATTCATTACAACATCTTTGATATACTTCAGTTTTGCTAAATTGTGCTTACAACTGACGTGATGTTTCATTTCACATATATACATTTTGTCTTGTTCTGGAAGGGATGCATTAACCTTGAGTTCCTACACATACAGAATGTTTGCAACTTCAGCTTTATGAGATGCCTTACCTCTTACCCTTTCTTTCCTTTTTCCGTTGTAATGAGAAGCGCATACACAGATGCCACATAATGCAATTGGAATTGAGTACTTTACATTTTTATTTATGCATTTGTGTCGCATTTCAAAGATGTTTGAATTTCAAAACAAGCACTATATTTATTTTCCCTGTAGTATGCACCTTTTCCTTTAAATGATTTTTTTTTTCTTTTTGTTAACTGGGGCGGGTCAAACCAACCCTTCACTGTCTATCACATGACCCGGACGAAGGCCCTTGGCCGAAACGCGTTGGTCGCTTGTTGTTACCTGATGCACTCTGCACTCTGCTTTTGTAACTAAGAAAAAGGAAGAAGAAAATAAAAATGAATTGAGCATATTACAAAACTGACCTGGATTTGCTGCTTTGGTGTGCTGCCTTTCTGTGACCCTCGGCACTTTGGTGGACACTCTTGGGGGTTTAACACAGGAAAATCCTTCCTACATATATATATATATATATATATATATATATATATATATATATATATTATCTACTGGCGGTCGTCAGTAGATACTTATAGTTAGGACCTATTTTCCATAGGAAATCCGCAACATTCTATTCCCAATAAATCTGGCGCCGATTGACAAATCTTCGCGAAAGTTTCCAAACTTTTGGTCCGCTCCACTCCGCTCCTACCCTGAAAGTTTCGTGGTGATTCATCAAGCGGGGGCCGAGAAAAAAGGGGGGTCCCAAAACGCGTTTTACCCATGCAATTTCCCATAGGATCTGTTGTCGCAGCTACAGCCCGAACTGATGAACGAAATTACACCAAATTTGGCAAAGAGGTAGTCCTCAGTTCAGACTCGTGCCTTTTGCATAAATGGTGTGAATCTGTTCAGTAGTTCCTGAGAAAATTAGGGTAAAAAAGTTAGTGATATCTATGGCCGGGGAGGATCCGCGCACCCTACCCGCACCGTAAGCGCACCCTCCCCGAACCAAGCACGCACCCTGACGATCACATGCTGAATGCTAATTGGCTGTCGAGTGTCTGTCTACATTCGAAACCAGGAACTGTTGGCGGCAATTTTCTGCCTCTGTAGAAGCGAGGTTGAAGAAGCAAGGGGAATAAGTGTGTAAAACATATAAAGGGGGCAGAGTGGAAATACTCTGACCCTCTAGATCTGCTTAGGGGGTCCCAGAAGGACCCCCTGGGGCCCCCTTTTTTTTTTTTTTTAAACGGCGAAATGCGCTCAGGGTGCGCGCATCCTATCGTGTTGGGTGCACGGATTCTCTCACGTTGGGTGAGCGGTTCCTAACGCGTTGGGTGCGCGGATCCAAGGGAAAAACAAATTGACATTTTTGGGAGATAAACATCAAGCTTAAGTGTTTTGTTCTTGAGTGGCTCTAAAATGAGCCGTTGTGTTCATTGAGAGTTTTTGGTACTTATAAGTAAGTACCTATACTGAGTCTAAAGTTGTTGAGGAAGACTCTGTTTCCTTCATCAGTAAAGTGTACTCCATCTCTTCTATACATCTCTTGCATATGAAAGCGCAGATTGTTATTGAAAATGAACCCCATTCTATAGTCTCGGAGAAATGCAGAAACAGATTTATTCACATGTTTCCTAGCTTTCTCAATTTGTTGACGAAAATGATCGGACCAGTTCTATTTCAGCCTTTGGCATATGTTAGAATACACAAAAGCAGTTTTGGGGAAAAGTGAAATCAGTTCTGCAAAGGTGTCCTTCATAAGCATTTCCAGACCTACCCCAGTCAAAGTGCCTAGGTCATTGCCACCACAGTGCACTATTATGAGGTCAGGGTGTTGGATATGCATGAAGGATTTCACCAATGGCATCAATTGGTGCCACTTTAACCCTCTCTGTCCAAACCATTTAACGTCTACATTTGGCAAACGTAGTTCTTTGTGAATGCCTTTGTTTTCTGCATACCTTTGGCTCCAGAAAATGTAGCTGTGTCCCACAATCCACACTCTAAGCATCTTGAAAGGAGGTCTGGATGCACTCAGATGGTCTCTGTAAATGAAATGGCAGTTTGGAAAGTAAGATTTTTCTAAAATGGTGGCTAAGATGCAGTTTTGAAAAAAGACAAGAAATCATTGGTTGTTTGACAACATTCTACACTGAAAGGTAGGGTGCATATTTCTGTTTTTCAAACGCATGATTCTTATTGGTTAACAAAAACTGATTGTAAGGAACATTATATATGATAAGCTGATATGTTGAAAAGTCAAGCACACTTGCTGTCTTGATTAGCAACATTGTGTGCTGAACTTGTGACCTGTGTGCTCAGTACAGTGTTCCATGACCTTTTTCTATGGTAACAGGCAGAAGGCAGATTGGGGGAAGGGTTCAAAATTATGTCATTTGGAAAGGGTTGACATGTTTAACCAATAGAAATGTGTGTTTGGTTTTGAATTTATGTGGGAAGGAATGTGTTTTGATGTTTACATGTATATGTGGGGAAAATGAGATGGAAACTTTGCCATTCTTTGGTTTTGCTGACAGGTTCACAGTGCAGAGATTCTGTATAAGAAAATCTGGTGTGTGACTGATATACTTCTTAATCTACAAAACTACTTGAAAGGTAAGTTATTTAATTGAGAGGAGGTCTTTTGTGATAAGCATTTGTGTTTTTCATGTGTTTGCAGGGAGATATCTGTGCTGTTTTTATATTTTGGTACAATTAGAAATCAGTGATTGTTTATGAATTTGTGAAATGAGTTATGTTTCTACACTAAAATGTAGTACTCCTTCTAGATGAAGAAATGTTTTTTGGTATAGTGCAAGGGATAGTGTTGTTTGTCTAGAATCACACAGTGAGTCTGTGTGCATTTGGTAGTCGCTGTGAGAGAAGCATTTGGTAACATCATGTATTTGCTGACAGATAACTGTTTTAAAACCTGTCATGTTGTGAAGTTTTAGTAGCATTAGAAACCAGTCTTTGCTTATGCATTGATAAAATGAGTCAAGTTTTGACACTAATGTGCTGTACTTTAATATGTAGATTGTGTGCAGTCCCCTTACCCCTTCCACAGTAGTGAATGAGTTTTGGTAAGCTTCTAGGGATAGTGTTGCTTGTCTAGAATCACATTGTGAGTCTGTGTGCATTTGGGAACCACTGTGAGAGAAGCCTTTGGTAACATCGTGTATTTGCTGACAGAGAACTCTTTTAAAACCTGTCTTGTTGTCAAGTTTCAGTAGCATTAGAAGGCAGTCTTTGCTTATGCATTGATAAAATGAGTCATGCTTTGACACTAATGTGCTGTACCTTAATATGTAGATTGTGTTTAGTCCCCTTATCCCTTGCAGAGTAGTGAATTAGTTTTGGTAAGCTGCTAGGGATAGTGTTGCTTTTCTAGAATCACACTGTGAGTCTGTGTGCATTTGGGTAAGAATTGTGAGAGAACTATTTGGTAACATCGTATATTTGCTGACAGATTACTGTTTTAAAATCTGTCTTGTTGTGAAGCTTTAGTAGCATTAGAAGGCAGTTTTTGCTTATGCTTTGATTAAATGAGTCAGGCTTTGATACTAAAGTGCAGTTCTGAAATATGTAGATTGTGTGCAGTCCCCTTACCCCTTCCACAGTAGTGAATGAGTTTTGGTAAACCCCTAGGGATAGTGTTGCTTGTCTAGAATCACACTGTGAGTCTATGTGCATTTGGGAACCACTGTAAGAGAAGCATTTGGTAACATTGTGTATTTGCTGACAGATAACTGTTTTAACACCTGCCATGTTGTCAAGTTTTAGTAGCATTAGAAGCCAGTCTTTGCTTATGCATTGATAAAATGAGTCGTGCTTTGACAGTAATGTGCTGTACTTTAATGTGTAGATTGTGTGCAGTCCCCTTACCCCTTGCACAGTAGTGAACGAGTTTTGGTAAACTGGTAGGGATAGTGTTGCTTGTCTAGAATCACACTGTGAGTCTGTGTGCATTTGGGAACCACTGTGAGAGAAGCATTTGGTAACATCGTGTATTTGCTGACAGATAACTGTTTTAAAACCTGTCTTGTTGTCAAGTTTTAGTAGCATTAGAAGGCAGTTTTTGCTTATGCTTTGATTAAATGAGTCAGGCTTTGACACTAAAGTGCAGTTCTGAAATATGTAGCTTGTGTGCAGTCCCCTTACCCCTTCCACAGTTGGTAAACTCCTAGGGATAGTGGTTGTTGTCTAGAATCACACTGTGAGTCTGTGTGCATTTGTGTAACCACTGTGAGAGAAGCATTTGAGTACTTCATTTCTTTGAATATGCATAACTGCTTGAAAAATGTCCTGTTCTCAAGTTTAGGTAGAATTAAAAGGTAGTCATTCCTTATGTATTCACCGAGGAACTGTCCTTGCAATACTGTAAACATTCAGTTAATATTCAAGTAGTAATGGAGTGAGGCAGGCTTTTGCACATGCATTGATTCAAATGCTTATCTACTATGCATGCAGTTCTCTAACCATCTACATAGTTCTCTTTCATACCTTTAATTCCACAGTCAGTATCCATACACTTCACACAAACACCCTGTCACTCCCCATGTACTCCTCTAGTGACCCATTCAGCACCAGGTACTAATCCATTCACTGCGCAAAAACCCAAACACTAATAAATTCTCCCAGGCACTCTCTTTGCAGTACTTTAATCATTCAGTCAGTGTCTAAGTACTCATGGTGTGCGCCAGGCCTTTCAACCTGGACTGCTGTATACCTTATACAGTATGCATACAGGCTTCTAGTCACCTACACACTTGTCTTTCACTTCTTTAATTAACTAGTCAATATCTATATATTTCAATAAACTTTTTGTCAGTCATCTTGCGCTCATCCAGTGACTGATTCAGTATAATGTACTATTCTCTTCACTGCGCCAGAACTGAAAATGTAAAAGTTTTACCCAGGCACTGTCCTAGCAGTAGTCTAATGATTTGGTCAGTTTCCAAGTACTCATGTTGTGAACCATGCATTACCACATAGACTGATTCAAATGTCTGTGCAGTATGCATGCAGTCTTCTAACATACTATACACTTGTCTTTAACAGCTTCAATTCCCCGGTCAGTATCCATGTACTCCCAGCAAACATTCTGTCACTCCCCTTGCACTGTTCCAGTGACCCATTCAGCACCATGTAGTAATGCATTCACTGTGCCAAAACTGAAACACTTATAAAATCATTCAGTCAGTACCCAAGTACTAATGGAGTGAGACAGGCCTTTGCACATAGATTGATTCAAACGTGTTTCCACTATGCATGGAGGCCTCTAAGTACCAACACAATTGTCTTTCAGACCTTCAATTTCCCAGTCAGTATCTATAAACTCCAATAAACACTCTTTCACTTCAATTGCACACATCCACTGACTCATATGGCACTAAGTACTAATCTATTCACTGCACCAAAACCAAAAAAATTAAAAAGATTCACCCAGTCACTCTTTTTGTAGTACTGTAATGATTCAGTCAGTACTCAGGTAGTTTTGCAGTGATCCAATGGTTACTCTATGGACTGTTTTAAAAATCTCTATCTACTATGCATGTAGGTCTCTAGCCACCTACATACTTGTCTTTCACACCTTCAATATTACAGACAGTATTCATACAGTTCCCACAAACACTCTGTCACTCTCCTTATACTTCTCCAGTGACCCATTCAGCACCATGTACTAATCCATTCACTGTGCCAAATTCTAAACACTTATAAATTCATCCAGGCACTCTCCTTGAAGTACTCTAATCATTCAGTCAGTACCCAAGTACTCATGCAGTGAGCCAGGCCTTAGCACATGGACTACTTCAAGCGCCTATGCACTATGCATGCAGTTCTCTAACCATCTACACACTTCTCTTTCACACCTTCAATTCCCCAGTCAGTATACATACACTCCAGCAAACACCTTATCATTCCCCTTGCACTCCTCCAGTTACCCATTCAGCACCATGTACTAATGTATGTACTGCACCAAAAGCCGACCACTTATAAATTCACCCATGCACTCTCCTTGCAGTACTGTAATCATTCAGTCAGTACCCAAGTACTCATTCAGCGACCCAGGCCTTAGCACATGGACTGCTTCAAACCCCTATCCACTATTCATGCAGTCCTCTAACCACTCATACCCTTGTCTTTCACACCTTCAATTCCCTAGTCAGTATCCATACAGTCCAGCAAACATCCTGTCACTCCCTTTGCACTCCTCTAGTGACCCATTCAGTACCAAGTACTAATCCATTCACTGCGCCAAAAGCCAACCACTTATAAATTCACCCAGGCACTCTCCTTGCAGTACTCTAATCATTCAGTCAGTACCCAAGTACTCATGCAGTGAGCCAGGCCTTAGCACATGGACTGCTTCAAACGCCTATCCACTATGCATGCAGTCCTCTAACCACCTACACACTTGTCTTTCACACCTTCAATTCCCCAATCAGTATTCATACACTTCTAACAAACACCCTGTGACTCACCCAGTGTGTTTCCTTGTAGTACTGTAATCATTCAGTCAGTGAGCATGTAGTCTTTTAGTGAGGTAGGATTTAGGGCATGAACTGCTTCAAAGTAGTATGCACTATCCATGTAGTGTTTTAACCATTGTCACACTTGTGCTTCAGAGCTATAGTTTCTTAGTCAGTTTTTATATAAAATTTGTTTCTACAGTAATAGAATAGTATGAAAGTTGTTAATATACATTTATTTGTGATTCTTTTTTACAGATACTGTTTTTCAACGTTAAAATAGAGAAATCATGCCAGAAAAAAAAAGAAAAGAACAGAGACAGGAGGATTACTTGAAGAAACATCAACCACAAGTATTGAATGTACAAGATAATGTGGCTAAAAGGAAAAAATCTTCTGGTAAGATCACAAAGCAATTTATTAAAAATGTATGTAGGACCAAACAGAATGTACATAATGCTGGAACTACTGAGAATGCTTCAACTAAGAAAAAAATTCAAAATAAGAGGAAAAGCAAAGAAGCAGATGGTCAGTCAAAGGAGATAAAGTATGGTAAAAAAAGGCAAAATCAGTATAAGGAATTACGCAAAAAAATATTTTACAAGAGAGTAGTGCATAATTTGCTGAAAGATGTGAAGAAATATAAAAAGAGAGCTTTATTTTATAAAAAGAAGAAGCATATTGAAAACATTGTGGAAAAGGCTTTTGAAATAAAAAGGAAACTGTTTATTTTAGTATTAAACAGAATTCGATCACTAGATAAACCAATCCATGTAATGAAGACCAAAAGTAGGAGGAAAAGAGTTATTAATAAAAAAAAATGTGTGACTTTTTTTGGGAGAATGGAAACACAGTTCCAGTTCAGAGCCTTTTTTTAACGAAGAGAGTTATTCACAGAGCGAAAAATTATTGTATGCAGTTGACACCAGTGGTAGAGGTTATGAGGTTAGAGACGGTTGTCCAATTGAGAAAGAGAAAATGGTTGAAAGAAATGAGGAAGAAGTGATAGCTGATGAAGTTTTAGGGAGACGTGGTAAAAACCCTGTGTACACTTGGGATTGCAGTAGTATTTGCAGTGTACGACAGGAATCTATTGAAAAATTATGTAGTTTTTTACGAGCCTATACTAAAAAAAGTGTAAAACAAAAGATTAAGCTGTTGCAAGGACTAGACCCTTGCAGAGTGAGAAAACATACTGTTTTGCAAGGTCATTCTCTGGCTTGTCTATCTAGGAAAGTTTGTCAAAGTGTTTTTCACCATTTCAGAATGCTGGCAGTCCATCATACTCAAATGCAGAAGTTAGTGAGAAGGTTGTATTATGCAAAAAGTCCAGTACTAAAGTTAAGTGTGTTGAACAGTGCTCTTTTGCGTGGGTCAGTATCAGATGTGAAGCAGGTCTGTGATGATATTGTATTTTGTTACTTTGGTCCTCAGCAAGAGAGTGAAGAAACTGACACATTAGAAGAACAAAATGTTGAAGACAATCTACAACCTGTAATTACAGAAAAATTTGAGGATGAAATCACAAAGTTTAAGGTAATTTCAGGTGAAAGACCAAATGTTTCTTGTATTTGTTGTTGGCGAAGTCACTATAAAAATCACACTATTTGTGTCAATCTGTATTTAAAAAGTGAAATAGAAGATAATGATAAGTGGATGGAATTTGCAACTTATTTGTTGGTAGAGGATTGTTTTGATTTGGGATCTGAGCAGCGTATTTGCAAATATTGTTATAACAAATTAGATGAGAATAAAATGCCTGCTAGAGCTGTTCATAATAATCTAGAGTTGGTTGCTATTCCACCAGAGCTGATAGATTTAAATACGTATGAGTCTATTCTCATACAATGTGTTCACCCGTTTCAGGCTATTGTTCGTATGGAGCCCAAAACAGCAGAGTTGCAAAGAGGATTGAAAGGAAGAGTTGTGTATTTACTGTTAGATTTAAGGAAACATATTGAAACTATTGGTGTAGACCATGCAGAAAATGAGCCACTAGTCATTCTAGTTAATGGTGTTCCTACTAAGAATAAGAAAATTTGGCAAGAGTTAGTGGATGTTAGAAAAGTGCAAAAAGCGTCATTGTATCTGTTAAAAAATAATGAGTACTATAGAAATGTGTTTGTTGGAGAAGAAGAAATAGATTTAGCAGAAGATACTGAAACAATAAGTGGACAAATAGAAAAAGTGGACATGTCCAGATGTGAAGAGATCTATGAACATTACAGTGTTCATCCACTTCATTCCAAAGAGGTGATGGGGAATACAATTGAGTTGTTTCAAATGAAACAAGCAACAGGAAGTCCCATGAGTGTATGGGAAGAGGGCTTGGAAGCTCGTTGTTTCCCGCAGTTGTTTCCAACAGGAAAAGGTGGACAATATGATGAACGTCCTTTGCAGATTCCTGCATCTGAATATCGGACAACAAGATTATATGCTGAAGATCCAAGATTTCGACAATGTATCCCTTATGTTTCATCTTCTGTTTGAAAGTGACTTGTCTGGACTTTCATATGCAGTAAATCACATTTTATAAACTGGAATGCATCTTCAAAATGTAACTGCAAAGGATTTTATGGATAAAGTGCATCAGAGAGATGATCGTTTAGAATCTCAGTTGATTAATCTGATGGCATGTCAGCGTGGGACTAATGAATATTGGTACCGCCGACATGGAATACTGAAATGTATGCTACGGAACTTGGGAACTCCTACATGGTTTGTTACACTAAACTGTGCTGAGTATGCTTGGGATGATTTACTTGAATTTCTTCGAGAGGAAAATTCCAATATAAAAAATATTGAATACAAGACACCTGGAGAATTTTGCTCTTTGGATCCTGTCAATGTATGCAGATATTTCAATCATAGATTTGAAGCTATGATGTCTTTCATCAGCAATAAAAAAGAATCCTCCCCTTGGAGAAGTTGTGGATTTCTTTTGGAGAAAGGAGCATCAAGCAAGAGGTGCTCCTCATATACATATGTTGTTATGGATCAAGGACGCCCCCAAATTTGGAACAGATTCAGATGAAACTGTTTTGTCTTTCATTGAAGATTATGCTACATGTGCTCTTCCCAATAGCAGAGAAGATAAAAACTTAAAACAACAAGTCTTACGATTTCAAAGCCACAGGTGTGGAAAATACTGTCAACGAAAGGACAAGTCAAAGGATAAGTTCTATACCAAATGTCGTTTTGGATTTCCACGGCCTGTATTATCCAAAGGAAGAGTGAACAGTTTTATGTCAGCTATGCGACATACCATCACAAGAAAGTCTCCGAAAAACACCTACAACTTAAGAAGAAGCGAAGAATCGAAATACATAAATGACTACAATCCAGTTATTTTATCCATGTGGAACGCTAACATGGATATTCAGTATGTTGCGGACAATTCCATTGCTGTTGCTCGATATGTAACATCTTACATTACTAAATCAGAAAAGACTGAATTGAAAGAAATGTGGTAAGAGATTTCTCACGAGAAGACTCTAAGTAAGAAATTATACAGTTTCAGTTTGAAGATGTTATCGCATCGTGAAATTGGAGCATATGAATGTTCAGATCGGTTATCATCTGCAAGTCTATATTCCAAAAGTAGAAGAATCATTTGGGTGAGTCTAGGTCTTGCAGGAATGAGAAATCGGGTACTGAAATCTGTTCAAGAAATTGAATATTTAGCAGAAAATGAACCAGAAAGTACAGATATTTTGAAAACGAATATGTTGGACACATACTACCCAAATAGAAGTCATCATCTTGAGAACATGTGTCTCTATGAAGTGCTGCAAAACTACACTTTTAAACGGAATACTACAGAGAACATCAACGATGGAAAATATGCAGTCATTGGTTCCGAAGGATGTCTGGTGAAACAAAGGAAAGGACATTTAATTAATCACAGGAAACTGAGTTGCAACACTGCTGACAAAAGGGAATTTTACTATTTAGCCCTTTTGCAAATGTTCAAACCATGGCGTTCAGAATTGGAATTACTTGAAGATTTTCCCAGCTGTGAAGATTCATTTAATGCTTCTAAAGATAGCATACAATGCAGTGTTTTCGCAAATTATATCAAAATGTTGAATGATGAAATTGATCAAGAAGCTACAATTGCAGCTTAGATTGCTAGAGACAGTTCTCAAGACAGTCAAAGTTCTTCTGCACTGAGTCAAGATCCACTAGGACAACCAATTGTTCAAAATGAAGCAGCGATTGCAATGAATGAGGTGGAAACAGCAATGTATCAAGCTCAAGAAGATGAAATACAGTTAGGAAACTTGGAAGAACAACTAAATGTTGAACAGAAACAAATATATCAGCAAGTGAAAGAGCAGATTGACCATGGATTACTTCATGAAAAGAGAGGGTGCTCATGTACATCATTTCAACCTATCCGAATGTATGTGAGTGGTGAAGCTGGAACAGGAAAAAGTTTCTTAATTAAAGTAATTACAAGTTATCTGCAGAAAACAACTGATTCGCATTTGTCTTGTGTTGTTACTGCTCCAACTTGGTTGGCAGCACATAACATTAAAGGAATTACTTTACATCTACTAATGCTGCCAGTAGAGCATGAGAACAAATTGGAATACCACAAGCTATCTGGAGAAGCTTGTTGTGAAGTTTCACGAGTCCTGAAGAAAATGAAACTTCTCATTATTGATGAGGTGAGCATGGTCTCAAACTTGATGCTTGCCTTTGTGCATTTAAGAATGCAGCAAATTCTTAAAACAGAGTATGAAGTGTTATTTGGAGGAAAACGCGTCATCGTTTTTGGAGATCTACTGCAACTGACTCCGGTAAAAGGACAACCGGTTTTTAAAACACTAGCCCATGAAGATACCAGAAAGTCTCTTGGCAGTGTTGGTAATGTGAACATTTGGACTCATTTTGAATACAAAGAACTGACAACAAATATGCGACAGGCAAATGATGCTGAATATGGAAGTATTCTTCAAGATATAAGAATTGGAATTCTTTCAAAATAAGGCAAACAAGCTTTGGAGAGTCGATTACTTTGCAATGTCTTTCCAAATGAAAATGCAGTTCCTGCAAAAGTGTACGTGGAAATTGCTAAAAATAAATCAGTGATTTGCTTAATGCCAACACTGCGCGAGTGTTCCATATTCAACGAAGAACTATTGAAACTGGAAAATGAAGAAATTGTAAAAATGGAAGCCATCGATAAAATACAGCATGAAGGAATCACTATTATTTTGATGGGAAAGTTGAGATCAAAACTGGATTGTTTAGAAAAAAAATATCTAAAACTGCTGGTTTAGAAAAGACACAATATGCGTGTGTAAACTGTCAGGTAATTTTAAGGCGTAATTTGGATCTAGAGAAAGGTTTAGTTAATGGTGCAATGGGTAAAGTGGTGGATTTTGTGAATTATCAGAAAAAAGAAGGAATTGAATTTTCTCTGGCATACGCAGTGACTATTCATAAATCTCAAGGATTAAGTGTAGACAGTGCATTGGTGAACATTGGATGTACCGTATTTAAAGAGGGTATGGCATATGTTGCTTTGTCGCGAGTCAGAACATTATCTGGTTTGTGTTTGATTGATTTTGATGAGATGAAGGTTACTGCAGATGCAAACTGTGTAAAAGAGTATAATAGGTTAAGACGGGTTTATGCTCCAAATTTAGGTCAATATCCTGTATTTGAAAAGTGTGTGGTTGGTCAAAAAAGAAGGTCAGAGAATATCTGTTCTGAAGGTGTCAAGAAGGGAAAAGAACAAGATAATGTTGTGATTGCAGGTAAAAAGAAATTGCACACTGTTGAAGAGATTGTTGGTTATCAGTTTGAAAATAGTTCAGGTGTCAACTGCTATGCTAATTTAGTAGTCAATGTTGTTTTTTATCTTGAAGGTTTGCGAGAACAAATTATGCAGAATCGGCAAAAAAGATTTTGTTCTCTGTTGCATTCTGTTTATGAAAAGTTGACAACAGATACAAGTAAAATACAATCTGTTTCAGATGTTTGTAGTCTTTTGGATGTGTGTTCTGGTTCTACACAATTTCCACAAAATATCCAACAAGATGCTCAGGAATTTTTAATGTATATGCTTACCATTTTTGAAAATGAAGGTGTAGAAATAGAAAATATTTTTGGACTTTCTTACAAATGGGAACATCATTGTGAAAATTGCATGTATACATGTAGCACCAATGTAGACACTGAGAGATTTCTGTATTTAACATTACCAGACTGTAAATCAGTGTCTTTCAATAAATTAGTTAAAGGTGCAAATCAAAACATGGAGTGTAGCCAATGTAAATCAGAAATGTTATCCACATTATTCTTAACACAATATGGAAAATCCATAATTTTAATGATGCAACGTTGTACAGCTGACGGAAGAAAATTGGATACTTTAATAAAGCAATTTGTAGCAGCACAACTATCAATATCAGGAAGGACTTTTGCAGCAATTGCTATAATTTTCCATGATGGTCCTTAAACCACATCTGGACATTACACTGCCTATCTAAAATGTGACAAAGGCTGGACACTTTGTAATGATTCCCAGTTGGTTTTTAAACAACGTTTGCCTAGGGAATTACAAAATTCCTACCTAATATTTTTAAAGTCAAAGTTTTAGGAAGATAATTCATTCTCTGATGAATTTATTATTATAATTTAATAGGACTACCATTGGACAACTTACATGAAGAAGGAGTGCAAAAATACCATTTGGCCTCAAGGAAAGGTATATTTTTGAATTATGGCTTTTTGGTGGTCATTAATTCGGTGAATATTTTTTAAGCGGCAATATTTACAGTTTTTATAAGTTAAAGTTATAAAATTTTGTAAGCCGTAAGCATTTCATACATGTGTGATTTGCATTTTCTGATATTTTACTGAGAATAGCATGTTGGGTTTTTTTTAACAATCTTTCTGATTGTTTTTTTTTTGCCCGCTGTTAAGTGATGAGTACGATTGAAATCACTATTTCTAGTGAAATTCAATATATTCTGAGAACAGCAAAAAAGGCAAACGGATTACTTTGTGGAAATGATGCTGTGTTGTAATCAATGTATTATTACATGTTATAATTATTGTTTTCTTTTCTTTCACAGATCCAAATTTTAAAATAAGCAATTTATATCAATTTAGATTGCAATGAAAATCTGAAAAAAATATATACCATTTTTTATTCCTATTACTGTGAAGGTAAGTTTAACTAAGTCTCAATGTGCAGACTGAGGAGGTCTGCAAGAAGCTACAAAGTTGAAACACGTTTCTAAAAACACTCTGTTTATACCTATGTAGTTTTGAAATCTGACCATAATCAGATATCATGTGACCTGCAAAAAAAGAGATTTGAGGGGTTCATAATATTTCCCATTGTACCTATTGAAGGCCCGCAATCATTTCAATCATTCTTCTTTGAACATCTTTGCAGACAAAACTCTGTGCTAACCTTCTATCATTCGCAAGGAATTTTAAAACTGAAAATATGTCACTTTTTGTAACATAGTTATTGCGCAAGACATTCTTTCATATTTACAAAGAGAGGAAAACGCACTCTGTGTACTTTTTCTACTCCATGTAAATACAACCTCATCATACACACCACTTTGCGTTGAAAGGGTGTTCTATAAGTGTTGTTGTGCATGATTGCACTGAATACTCATAGAACAAGACACATCTCTAGATTTATCAGAAATCATAAATCTCGATATGTGTGTGAATGCTGCACCATTCTAAAAGTGGTGTAGGAAAGCACAACAAGGAGAATTGTTTTCATTTCTCCACATTTGTATATCTTCAATGCATGCTAAAATGTTCACCATACATTGAAGGAGAAAAATGCATTTTCTCATTGTTTTTGTGCAGGAAGGTGTGTCTTCCTGCAGAAAAACAGCACGTGACACAGATATCCTTGCACTATGGTGCAAGGGTGCCTGTGTCACCACATGGCTACAGTTTAAGCAGCCGTGCAGAGAGAAGCATAGATTTGCAACATATTTATGTACATATGTTGCATCTCTGTGCTTCGGAAGTACTACAGCACACTGCAGTTAAAGAGGTTACTGTGTGATGCTGCAGCACTTCCTCATCGTTCTGCACTTATACATTCACCATACGCTACTAATGCATTCATTCAGTCAATTCCGTACTACACGTACATTCATCTAAACTTTCACACACTAACAAAGAAATTTAGCTCTTTTTTTAAACCAGGAAAGTTAGTTCTTAGAAGAACTTTTTTTTTTCTTCTTTCTTCTTTTATATTTTTTTGGGGGTTTTTCCAACGATTTTGTGATTTTTTTGGTTTTTCTGGAAAAGAAACACAAAAAACAAAACAGGAGGAACAAAACAATGAACTTCAGAAAAAAAAAAAAAAACTAGCAATGGTGACTTTCTTGCCGGCGGCAGATCAGATCGATTGACTGCTCCCCATAGCATAAAGTCGCATTGCACTTAGTGCAGAGCACTTTTAAAAATTGAAAATTGAGGATGGATGTCCAAGTTTTGGGCTGACAGATGCACTCTTGAAGTGCTCGGCTGCGATGAGGTGGAAGGCGCAGGAGCAGGAGTGTCTCTCATCCGTCGGCATTCTTCTCATGCAAGATTGACAGGATGAAGGGTCGTAGGTGCTTTATCATGCTGGCTGTCCCACATGCGTATTTCTTTGTCGGATCTCCTCGAGACAGCACTTTTTTACAAATCTTGCATGTGACCAAGGTGGAATTGGTCTTCGTTTGCCCCTCGGGAAAAATAAAAAATTTCCACACCACTGAAGAAAAACGTGGTGTGCGTGGTGGCTCCTCCAAAAAATCATCCTCAGATGTATGAGGAGATGCAGGTGATGCCTGCTGCCCTGAAGCCATTTTTAAGAGAAAAAAGTTAGAGCTAAGTGTAAACTTAGTCCAAAAAATCTTCTTCTCTGCAAAGAGATGCTCCTCCAAATAAGGTGAAAGAAGAATGATTGAAATGGGTGGGGTCTTTCAATAGTTAGAACAGGAAGTGTAATGAACCAATCAAATCTCTTTTTTTTGCAGGTCACATGGGATCCGTGCACCCTTCGCTTACGCAGCACGCACCCAGCGCGCATCCGTGAAATTGAATTAAAAAGAAATATAGGATTAAATGTAAAAATATATTACTTTTAAGACTAGTTTAGAGTTTGTCTTCAATTAATATTCACAAGAAATACATATAATATGTTTTTTGAAATGTTAAATATTTTGTGGGATCCGCGCACCTACCGCGTCATACACGCATATGACGCATCGCAGAAGCGTGTAAACGTCGCGTTACGTACATCGAACGTGTCGCGTATAGGCTGGGAGTCGCCTACCGGTTGCGTTGCGATCGCGCACTAAACACGTACCCAACGCATACCATGCGCGGATGCTATCGCGAAGGGATCGAGAACGGTGCGCATAGGGTGCGCGGATCAAAAAAACATCGAAAAAATAGATAAAATAAAGTTTTGAACATATAGTTAAAAAAATATTTTTAAAAATATAAAAAAATATGTTTGAAAAACCCAATAAAATCAAATCATATTTTTTAATTTTGAAAAGATTAAAATGAAAAAATAGGTTAAAAAATAGTGTAAAAAAAGAATTTCAAAAACACATAATTAATGAAATTGACACACTGGAATTGAAAAATATAGAAATCCAATGAAAATCTTTAAACATGATATCTTTAGAGATAAGTTATAGATAGGAATTAGCATTCAAAAAACCTTTGAAATTCACTGAAAAAAACATAGGTTTCATGCACGTTATAGTTAGGAATTAGCATTTAAAAAACCTTTGAAATTCACTGAAAAAACCAAAGGTTTCAGGGGCGTTATAGTTAGGAATTGGCATTTAAAAAACCTTAGAAATTCACAGAAAAAAACATAGGTTTCAGGGGCGTTATAGTTAGCTGGACATTTCCCTCGTACAAAACCCTAGAAATTCCCCCGTTATAGTTAGTTCAGCTAACTATAATTCGCACCCCCGGCAATGCACTGCTGATGACGTCACATATTACATCACTCATGACATGGTCAGTGACATCACTGATGACATCACTCAGTGAATATACATATATACATATATATACATATATTCAAGCTCCAATTGCCCCTCTCGGAAGGAACGCACTCACACACTGATCGGAAATGATTCCTTTATTGGCTACACACAACACTTTTCGAGAGCTCCCTGCTCTCTTCCTCAATGGTGTTGGGTTGACTGAAAGAAAGCGCCAGTGCATGTGCACAATCTTTAAACATCACCTGCCTAAAGAGGCGTGGTCAGAAACATGGCCTTCTGGATCATGTAGTTCAAGTCTAGCATTTGGGAAGGAAGGTGAGCTGGTGCTATGCGGGATAGCGCCCGCTTTGTTCACGATGTCAGCAATGAAGCAGGGCAGCTGACTGAAGTTCAAATGACTTCAACCCACCTGGGATAACAATAATGGTTTTAATTTCTGAATGAAAAGCGCACCCACTGGGGATTTGACTTGAACTACATGATCCAGAAGGCCATGTTTCTGACCACGCCTCTTTAGGCAGGTGATGCTTAAGGATTGTGCGCATGCACTGGCGCTTTCTTTCAGTCAACCCAACACCATTGAAGAAGAGAGCAGGGAGCTCTCGAAACGCGTTTGGTGCACAATTTGCTGCAGTCATTTGTTGTTCATTTTATGCTGCCAGCGTGCTGCCATTAAAACTTGTGAAATATCAACATTCCAGTGGCTATTCTTCGAATGGGTATCCTGCACGACGTGGATTTATAGGCGGCTGTTCCCGGTCGGGAAGACCGCCCACAGCTGATCAGCGGGTCCTGCCAGGCTCCAACAGGCATCTAGCATCTGGGAAGGAAGGTGAGCTGGCGCTATGCGGGATAGCGCCCGCTTTGTTCACGATGTCAGCAATGAAGCAGGGCAGCTGACTGAAGTTCAAATGACTTCAACCCACCTGGGATAACAATAATGGTTTTAATTTCTGAATGAAAAGCGCACCCACTGGGGATTTGACTTGAACTACATGATCCAGAAGGCCATGTTTCTGGCCACGCCTCTTTAGGCAGGTGATGTTTAAAGATTGTGCGCATGCACTGGCGCTTTCTTTCAGTCAACCCAACACCATTGAAGAAGAGAGCAGGGAGCTCTCGAAACGCGTTTGGTGTACAATTTGCTGCAGTCATTTGTTGTTCATTCATGCTGCCAGCGTGCTGTCATTAAAACTTGTGAAATATCAACTTTCCAGTGGCTATTCTTCGAATGGGTATCCTGCAGGACATGGATTTATAGGCGACTGTTCCCGGTCGCGAAGACAGCCCACTGCTGATCAGCGGGTCCTGCCAGGCTCCTACAGGCGTCTAGCATTTGGGAAGGAAGGTGAGCTGGCGCTATGCGGGATAGCGCCCGCTTTGTTCACGATGTCAGCAATGAAGCAGGGCAGCTGACTGAAGTTCAAATGACTTTGACCCACCTGGGATAACAATAATGGTTTTAATTTCTGAATGAAACGCGCACCCACTGGGGATTTGACTTGAACTACATGATCCAGAAGGCCATGTTGCTGACCACGCCTCTTTAGGCAGGTGATGTTTAAAGATTGTGCGCATGCACTGGCGCTTTCTTTCAGTCAACCCAACACCATTGAAGAAGAGAGCAAGGAGCTCTCGAAACGCGTTTGGTGTACAATTTGCTGCAGTCATTTGTTGTTCATTTATGCTGCCAGCGTGCTGCCATTAAAACTTGTGAAATATCAACATTACAGTGGCTATTCTTCGCTTGGGTATCCTGCACGACGTGGATTTATAGGCGGCTGTTCCCGGTCGCGAAGACAGCCCACTGCTGATCAGCGGGTCCTGCCAGGCTCCAACAGGCGTCTAGCATTTGGGAAGGAAGGTGAGCTGGCGCTATGCGGGATAGCGCCCGCTTTGTTCACGATGTCAGCAATGAAGCAGGGCAGCTGACTGAAGTTCAAATGACTTCAACCCACCTGGGATAACAATAATGGTTTTAATTTCTGAATGAAAAGCGCACCCACTGGGGATTTGACTTGAACTACATGATCCAGAAGGCCATGTTTCTGACCACGCCTCTTTAGGCAGGTGATGTTTAAGGATTGTGCGCATGCACTGGCGCTTTCTTTCAGTCAACCCAACACCATTGAAGAAGAGAGCAGGGAGCTCTCGAAACGCGTTTGGTGCACAATTTGCTGCAGTCATTTGTTGTTCATTTTATGCTGCCAGCGTGCTGCCATTAAAACTTGTGAAATATCAACATTCCAGTGGCTATTCTTCGAATGGGTATCCTGCACGACGTGGATTTATAGGCGGCTGTTCCCGGTCGGGAAGACCGCCCACAGCTGATCAGCGGGTCCTGCCAGGCTCCAACAGGCGTCTAGCATTTGGGAAGGAAGGTGAGCTGGCGCTATGCGGGATAGCGCCCGCTTTGTTCACGATGTCAGCAATGAAGCAGGGCAGCTGACTGAAGTTCAAATGACTTCAACCCACCTGGGATAACAATAATGGTTTTAATTTCTGAATGAAAAGCGCACCCACTGGGGATTTGACTTGAACTACATGTTCCAGAAGGCCATGTTTCTGACCACGCCTCTTTAGGCAGGTGATGTTTAAAGATTGTGCGCATGCACTGGCGCTTTCTTTCAGTCGACCCAACACCATTGAAGAAGAGAGCAGGGAGCTCTCGAAACGCGTTTGGTGTACAATTTGCTGCAGTCATTTGTTGTTCATTTATGCTGCCAGCGTGCTGCCATTAAAACTTGTGATATATCAACATTCCAGTGGCTATTCTTCGAATGGGTATTCTGCGCGACGTGGATTTATAGGCGGCGGTTCTCGGACGCGAAGACAGCCCACCGCTGATCAGCGGGTCCTGCCAGGCTCCTACAGGCGTCTAGCATTTGGGAAGGAAGGTGAGCTGGCGCTATGCGGGATAGCGCCCGCTTTGTTCACATTATCAGCAATGAAGCAGGGCAGCTGACTGAAGTTCAAATGACTTCGACCCACCTGGGATAACAATAATGGTTTTAATTTCTGAATGAAAAGCGCACCTACTGGGGATTTGACTTGAACTACATGATCCAGAAGGCCATGTTTCTGACCACGCCTCTTTAGGCAGGTGATGTTTAAAGATTGTGCGCATGCACTGGCGCTTTCTTTCAGTCAACCCAACACCATTGAAGAAGAGAGCAGGGAGCTCTCGAAACGCGTTTGGTGTACAATTTGCTGCAGTCATTTGTTGTTCATTCATGCTGCCAGCGTGCTGTCATTAAAACTTGTGAAATATCAACTTTCCAGTGGCTATTCTTCGAATGGGTATCCTGCAGGACATGGATTTATAGGCGACTGTTCCCGGTCGCGAAGACAGCCCACTGCTGATCAGCGGGTCCTGCCAGGCTCCTACAGGCGTCTAGCATTTGGGAAGGAAGGTGAGCTGGCGCTATGCGGGATAGCGCCCGCTTTGTTCACGATGTCAGCAATGAAGCAGGGCAGCTGACTGAAGTTCAAATGACTTTGACCCACCTGGGATAACAATAATGGTTTTAATTTCTGAATGAAACGCGCACCCACTGGGGATTTGACTTGAACTACATGATCCAGAAGGCCATGTTTCTGACCACGCCTCTTTAGGCAGGTGATGTTTAAAGATTGTGCGCATGCACTGGCGCTTTCTTTCAGTCAACCCAACACCATTGAAGAAGAGAGCAAGGAGCTCTCGAAACGCGTTTGGTGTACAATTTGCTGCAGTCATTTGTTGTTCATTTATGCTGCCAGCGTGCTGCCATTAAAACTTGTGAAATATCAACATTACAGTGGCTATTCTTCGCTTGGGTATCCTGCACGACGTGGATTTATAGGCGGCTGTTCCCGGTCGCGAAGACAGCCCACCGCTGATCAGCGGGTCCTGCCAGGCTCCAACAGGCGTCTAGCATTTGGGAAGGAAGGTGAGCTGGCGCTATGCGGGATAGCGCCCGCTTTGTTCACGATGTCAGCAATGAAGCAGGGCAGCTGACTGAAGTTCAAATGACTTCAACCCACCTGGGATAACAATAATGGTTTTAATTTCTGAATGAAAAGCGCACCCACTGGGGATTTGACTTGAACTACATGATCCAGAAGGCCATGTTTCTGACCACGCCTCTTTAGGCAGGTGATGTTTAAAGATTGTGCGCATGCACTGGCGCTTTCTTTCAGTCAACCCAACACCATTGAAGAAGAGAGCAGCGAGCTCTCGAAACGCATTTGGTGTAGAATTTGCTGCAGTCATTTGTTGTTCATTTATGCTGCCAGCGTGCTGCCATTAAAACTTGTGATATATCAACATTCCAGTGGCTATTCTTCGAATGGGTATTCTGCGCGACGTGGATTTATAGGCGGCTGTTCCCGGTCGCGAAGACAGCCCACCGCTGATCAGCGGGTCCTGCCAGTCTCCTACAGGCGTCTAGCATTTGGGAAGGAAGGTGAGCTGGCACTATTCGGGATAGCGCCCGTTTTGTTCACATTATCAGCAATGAAGCAGGGCAGCTGACTGAAGTTCAAATGACTTCGACCCACCTGGGATAACAATAATGGTTTTAATTTCTGAATGAAAAGCGCACCTACTGGGGATTTGACTTGAACTACATGATCCAGAAGGCCATGTTTCTGACCACGCCTCTTTAGGCAGGTGATGTTTAAAGATTGTGCGCATGCACTGGCGCTTTCTTTCAGTCAACCCAACACCATTGAAGAAGAGAGCAGGGAGCTCTCGAAACGCGTTTGGTGTACAATTTGCTGCAGTCATTTGTTGTTCATTTATGCTGCCAGCGTGCTGTCATTAAAACTTGTGAAATATCAACTTTCCAGTGGCTATTCTTCGAATGGGTATCCTGCAGGACATGGATTTATAGGCGACTGTTCCCGGTCGCGAAGACAGCCCACTGCTGATCAGCGGGTCCTGCCAGGCTCCTACAGGCGTCTAGCATTTGGGAAGGAAGGTGAGCTGGCGCTATGCGGGATAGCGCTAGGCCTGGGCAAAAATTTCGTTCCGTTCGCGGAAATTGCGATAATTTGACATTTTTGCGTTCCGCGGAGAGCGCGAAAATGTCAAAAATTCCGGTTTCCGCAGCTTGGCGATAATTTGTTTCTTGCTCGCGCTGTAAAATGATACATTCTTGCGCGCGCGCGATCGCCTTACCTGAATCCCTGCGTTCGCCGACAAGTTTTCTTGATCCGGTCGCGTTCTCCATGAGATGTTGTATTGTTTTTAGCCATTTGCGCTGTCTCGCGACAGTTCGCGCCCGCAGTGACGTCATGCGTCGCGCGATCACGTCTTTCTTCTCGCGATCATGCACCGCGAGAACAACTCAAAACAAGATGGCCGCGCCCGCAAGCAACCACATGGGTAAGTTGGCGACCCGCAACCATGCAGAAAATCTCGCGAACATGCCGGAAAAAAACTTCCGCATCTTCGCGATATTTCTGCTTGTTTGCGATAATTTTAAACATTCTCGCGATAATTTGCGAAGGTTAATTCCGCAAATTCCGCCCACCCCTAGATAGCGCCCGCTTTGTTCACGATGTCAGCAATGAGGCAGGGCAGCTGACTGAAGTTCAAATGACTTCGACCCACCTGGGATAACAATAATGGTTTTAATTTCTGAATGAAAAGCGCACCCACTGGGGATTTGACTTGAACTACATGATCCAGAAGGCCATGTTTCTGACCACGCCTCTTTAGGCAGGTGATGTTTAAAGATTGTGCGCATGCACTGGCGCTTTCTTTCAGTCAACCCAACACCATTGAAGAAGAGAGCAGGGAGCTCTCGAAACGCGTTTGGTGTACAATTTGCTGCAGTCATTTGTTGTTCATTTATGCTACCAGCGTGCTCCCATTAAAACTTGTGAAATATCAACATTCCAGTGGCTATTCTTCGAATGGGTATCCTGCGCGACGTGGATTTATAGGCGGCTGTTCCCGGTCGCAAAGACAGCCCACCACTGATCAGCGGGTCCTGCCAGGCTCCTACAGGCGTCTAGCATTTGGGAAGGAAGGTGAGCTGGCGCTATCCGGGATAGCGCCCGCTTTGTTCACGATGTCAGCAATGAAGCAGGGCAGCTGAATGAAGTTCAAATGACTTCGACCCACCTGGGATAACAATAATGGTTTTAATTTCTGAATGAAAAGCGCAACCACTGGGGATTTGACTTGAACTACATGATCCAGAAGGCCATGTTTCTGACCACGCCTCTTTAGGCAGGTGATGTTTAAAGATTGTGCGCATGCACCGGCGCTTTCTTTCAGCCAACCCAACACCATTGAAGAAGAGATCAGGGAGCTCTCGAAACGCATTTGGTGTACAATTTGCTGCAGTCATTTGTTGTTAATTTATGCTGCCAGCGTGCTGCCATTAAAACTTGTGAAATATCAACTTTCCAGTGGCTATTCTTCGAATGGGTATCCTGCAGGACATGGATTTATAGGCGGCTGTTCCCGGTCGCGAAGACAGCCCACTGCTGATCAGCGGGTCCTGCCAGGCTCCTACAGGCGTCTAGCATTTGGGAAGGAAGGTGAGCTGGCGCTATGCGGGATAGCGCCCGCTTTGTTCACGATGTCAGCAATGAGGCAGGGCAGCTGACTGAAGTTCAAATGACTTCGACCCACCTGGGATAACAATAATGGTTTTAATTTCTGAATGAAAAGCGCACCCACTGGGGATTTGACTTGAACTACATGATCCAGAAGGCCATGTTTCTGACCACGCCTCTTTAGGCAGGTGATGTTTAAAGATTGTGCGCATGCACTGGCGCTTTCTTTCAGTCAACCCAACACCATTGAAGAAGAGAGCAGGGAGGTCTCGAAACGCGTTTGGTGTACAATTTGCTGCAGTCATTTGTTGTTCATTTATGCTACCAGCGTGCTCCCATTAAAACTTGTGAAATATCAACATTCCAGTGGCTATTCTTCGAATGGGTATCCTGCGCGACGTGGATTTATAGGCGGCTGTTCCCGGTCGCAAAGACAGCCCACCACTGATCAGCGGGTCCTGCCAGGCTCCTACAGGCGTCTAGCATTTGGGAAGGAAGGTGAGCTGGCGCTATCCGGGATAGCGCCCGCTTTGTTCACGATGTCAGCAATGAAGCAGGGCAGCTGAATGAAGTTCAAATGACTTCGACCCACCTGGGATAACAATAATGGTTTTAATTTCTGAATGAAAAGCGCAACCACTGGGGATTTGACTTGAACTACATGATCCAGAAGGCCATGTTTCTGACCACGCCTCTTTAGGCAGGTGATGTTTAAAGATTGTGCGCATGCACCGGCGCTTTCTTTCAGCCAACCCAACACCATTGAAGAAGAGATCAGGGAGCTCTCGAAACACATTTGGTGTACAATTTGCTGCAGTCATTTGTTGTTAATTTATGCTGCCAGCGTGCTGCCATTAAAACTTGTGAAATATCAACATTCCAGTGGCTATTCTTCGCTTGGGTATCCTGCACGACGTGGATTTATAGGCGGCTGTTCCCGGTCGCAAAGACAGCCCACCGCTGATCAGCGGGTCCTGCCAGGCTCCTACAGGCGTCTAGCATTTGGGAAGGAAGGTGAGCTGGCGCTATGCGGGATAGCGCCCGCTTTGTTCACGATGTCAGCAATGAGGCAGGGCAGCTGACTGAAGTTCAAATGACTTCGACCCACCTGGGATAACAATAATGGTTTTAATTTCTGAATGAAAAGCGCACCCACTGGGGATTTGACTTGAACTACATGATCCAGAAGGCCATGTTTCTGACCACGCCTCTTTAGGCAGGTGATGTTTAAAGATTGTGCGCATGCACTGGCGCTTTCTTTCAGTCAACCCAACACCATTGAAGAAGAGAGCAGGGAGCTCTCGAAACGCGTTTGGTGTACAATTTGCTGCAGTCATTTGTTGTTCATTTATGCTGCCAGCGTGCTCCCATTAAAACTTGTGAAATATCAACATTCCAGTGGCTATTCTTCGAATGGGTATCCTGCACGACGTGGATTTATAGGCGGCTGTTCCCGGTCGCAAAGACAGCCCACCACTGATCAGCGGGTCCTGCCAGGCTCCTACAGGCGTCTAGCATTTGGGAAGGAAGGTGAGCTGGCGCTATCCGGGATAGCCGCTTTGTTCACGATGTCAGCAATGAAGCAGGGCAGCTGACTGAAGTTCAAATGACTTCGACCCACCTGGGATAACAATAATGGTTTTAATATCTGAATGAAAAGCGCACCCACTGGGGATTTGACTTGAACTACATGATCCAGAAGGCCATGTTTCTGACCACGCCTCTTTAGGCAGGTGATGTTTAAAGATTGTGCGCATGCACCGGCGCTTTCTTTCAGTCAACCCAACACCATTGAAGAAGAGATCAGGGAGCTCTCGAAACGCATTTGGTGTACAATTTGCTGCAGTCATTTGTTGTTCATTTATGCTGCCAGCGTGCTGCCATTAAAACTTGTGAAATATCAACATTCCAGTGGCTATTCTTCGAATGGGTATCCTGCACGACGTGGATATATATATAGATAGATAGATAGATAGATAGATAGATAGATAGATAGATAGATAGATAGATAGATAGATAGATAGATAGATAGATAGATAGATAGATAGATAGATAGATAGATAGATATACACGCATGTGGTGGAATATAATTAAATACAAATATTTAATTGACATATATTTGGTTATCTATTTTAAATGTATTATTATGAATATATATAATAAAATATGAATTTTACATAATATACGTCCTTGTACCACCAGGTAAGTGTAAACCTCCCTGCAGCTCGCTCGACAACTGCCTCAACTTTCATCATGTTGCCGGCGCGTTTCGAGGCTGGAATTCCTCTTCTTCATTAAAACGTCACTCCTATAAGCAGATTTTAATTAACAATCAAGCCCCCAGTGGGCTAGGCTATATATTTGTGTGTGTAGTAATGTAGTAATGTATAATAACACAATTAATATAATGTAAAATAAATATTTTATCAATTATATTACACTATAGATATATATGTATAAATATAAAATCAATATATATAATATACTGAATAAGACAAAAATATATAAATTTAATAGAATCGAAAAAATAGAAAAATCCCACAACACATTTGCAAAAAATAATATAAATATTAAAATAAATGTAAAAATAAAAACAAACAATATTAAAAAATATTAAATATAAATATAAATCAATTCATACTATAAAATCTATTTAACTAATATTATTAAAACTATTGGAGTACAAGAATATTAAATATACTATTCCTACTCTAGTTTAGGCAAATATAGGGAAAGTGTTGGATTACAGAGGCCTAGATTTACTATTCCTACTCCAGTCACCACACTAATCGGGAAAGTGTTGGACTTCGGAGGAGTTAGCATTACTATTCCTACTCCAGTGAGTGCAACAGTAGAGAAAGTGCTGGACTTTGGAGGTGTGAAATTTACAATTTCCACACCAGTCTAAACAACAGTATGGAAAGCGCTGGACTTCGGAGTGGTGAAATTTACTATTCCCACTCCAGCTTACACAACAGAAGGCCATGTGTTGGACTTTGGAGGGGCAACTTTTACTATTCCAACTCCACTCTGTGCTGTAGTAGAGAAAGCATTGGACTTCAGAGGGTTGAAACTTACTATTCCCACTCCAAACAACACAAGAGTACAGAAACTGTAGAACTTCTGAGAAGTTGCATTTACCATTCTCACTCCAAACAGGGCATTAACAGGGAAAGCATTGGAATTTGGAGGGGTGAAATGTATTATTTCCACTCCAGTCTGTGCATGTGATATTTGTGTGTGATAGTATTTATTTTCTGATATTTCTGTCTCCCAATATTTTCAAAATTATGCATTGTCCAATCACCGATCCATCAATCAAACTCTATCAATGAAGCAACCAATGGAAGAAGAATGCTGCTCAGGACAACCAAGATCCAACTTTATACCAGACCCAGCTATTGATCATTCACCAGTAAAGCACAATACCATCAACCTCTTCTTCAATGAACAAATACGGATGATCCAACAGCACACTGATGATACCAAGCCTGCTATGAACAGTCTTCATATCCCAGTCCCTCCCAGATCTCACTGACATATAGAGCTCCCTCAAAGCCACTTCTTAAGAAGTTATCAAAGCTCCTTCTGTCAATGTTGTCTTGCCTCTACTTACCATTGTTAAAGCCTCCCTTACTCAAGGCATGCCCAAAAGTTCTCAAGACAAGCCAGATTATCCTACACCTAAAGAAACATACACTCGATGACCTGATGACCTCACCCAGCACTCACCTACCATTCATCTGCAAAATCCTGAAAAGACAGTCTATTTTCAACTCTAAGATCACATGAATGCTAACCATCTCCTGCACAACTACCGGTCTGGCTTCGGATTACAATGCCGCTTGAAGACAACTACCTTACATATCATATATGATGCCCTTTTGACCACAGATCAAGGTGACCCATGCCTCTTGATATTGCGGGCACTTTTGAGCTGCCTTCGACATAGTTGACCAGCCCACCCTAAGTTACACTCTGGAGTCTCAAATGGGATTCAACAGCAATGCCCTTCACTGGTTCTCCACCTGCCTTTCCAACCAACACCATTGTCTTCACATGGGCACCTTCACATCACAAAAGATCACTATCACATGTGGAGTGCCCTGCGGTTTTCATACGGTCTCTTGTCATCTAAAACCTTTACATGTTGCCATTTGGTGCTGTACTCACAGATAACAACATCAAGATTCACCCATATGCGAATGATACACAACTCTCCTTGAAAGTCTCCTTCGCTTCAGGCATCCAATATCTCAAACATGCACCTCATCCTGACCTGGATGTTAAGACAGAGTTACTGTTATTTGCCAAGAACAACAAATAAGATGCAGTGTAAACGAGGCTCAATGACATGATGGCAACTTTCACTGAATGACAAGTCACCGGACACCAACCTCATCTGCAAGGAACACATTGGCAAAAATATAAAGACGGCCTTGTACCAGCTTTCCCTTCTAAAGAAAGTCTGTAATTTTATTATGCATAGTTAATAAAAACCATAGCATACATTAAAACAATTACATTAGTAACTGCCACTGAGAGTTTCATAAAAACATTAAAACAAGAGGGAGTGATCCATTTAGCATTATTATTAGAAGACGGATTAACAGAGTTCACAGTCCTTCAATTTTTGTGCAACTTGCTTTAAACACTTTGTACAACAACAGTTCCAAATGGTATCCATTTGGCTCAAAAAAGAGATAACGGCCCCTCTACAGGATCGGATGTCTCATTGGTTAAAAAGTGCCCTCAGAGACACCCACTTTTCATTCAGGAGGTTAGGGCAGATAAAAACTAGCTGCACAATGTTCTCCTCTGCTGTGTGACACAGTCTGCATGTAAGTGGTTCTGCTTTCCGGAGCACAGTGTGGGCAACCCTGGGAGAAGGCCAAAGCGGTACCTGATAAAGGTCTCCTTAAACTCCTTAGACCATCTGGCCTACGGATAAGGCTTGAGTAAAGGGCTTTATAGTAATTTAGGACAGTCCAGGTGTGTTATCTGGCTGATAGTGTCTCCTTATCGCTGACAGCAGAGATTTTCTTAACTACAACATTTATTGATTTTTTTAAAAACTCTCAAGGGAGTTTTGTGTCCCATAATGCCTGAGCTACCAAGTCATCAATGGCAGAGCCTAGGTACATTTATTCAATGGGTTGCCTACCAAGGATTGTATTCGGTTCCATGTTTTGATCTTTGCTCCCTTTACAGCAATTAGTTGATTTACCAGACCAAACTCGAGTCTGATCTGAGCCAGAGAGGTGTTGGGAGGAAGACGAAAGAGAAGTCTGTATGTTTATTTTTGATGATTGAATTGAGGGTCACTGTGTCTTTGCCTGGTAGAGCCTAGCTTCTATTAGACAGGCTTGGAGTTAGGTTTGCTGCTATTACCTTTAAAAGAGATGTAACGTTTGGGCCATTCAAGGATGTCTGCAATGTTCGAAATGCCAGAGTTAGAGCACTACTCTTTCATTGTAGCTCCTACCATATTTTGATGAAAGGAGCTTTAACCATCAAATAAGAGGCCAATGTAACTGTAAGTTTCCACCAATGTCAGCTAAAGGAATTGTAAATTCCATTGGTACCTTTTCTGTATTCTATTACTAAAAACCATGACTTAAGTTTTCTTTTGTTTTTTTGTCATGCAATTACTTACTGAGTAATTTGATAATTTGTTGATGAGGCCTTGTAGGCCAACTTTTGTTTGACTGAGAGGAAATAGATCATCTGAATACAGAAGATTAGAAATGAGAAAGTCCCATAGCCTTGGAGTGCGGGCATTTACCTGATCAAGGGCCTTGGACACGTCAGTCAGAAATAGATTGAATAAGTATGGCTCCAACATGCAAACTTCGTTTAGACCCTAAGAGGTATATATTTTCCTAGATAAAAAGGAACCCTCCCCAATTCTCACTCTTGTGCAGGTGCCTGCATAAAGCATCTGCATTGCTTTTAAAAGATAGTGGGGTATGCCCCAAACTGACAATTTCTGCCAAAGGAGGTTAACCTGCACACAGTCAAATGAGGCTTTGAAGTCCATGAAACAGAGATAACTCACTTGTTTGATACATTTCAATTAGTCAGTTATTAAAGAAAGTGGCAGAATATTAGTTGTCATGCCTCCTCCTTGTGTAAAGCCGGTTTGGTTTGATGGGATGATGTTTTTCCCTTCTGCTCAAAGAGTTAGATCTGGTAGTAGAAAGCCTGCAAAGGGCTTTGCTTCAGTATATAGGAGTGTAATGTGGGGATAATTTTCAGTGTGTTGCCAGTCCCCCCATTGAAGATCAGGTTGATAATTGAACCCTTCCATGAATTGGGGATGCTTTATAGCTGCACAGCACAGTTAAAAACCTCTGCCAGTCTCTTTGCCCAGGCAATGGGTATGGTTTTGTACAATACCCGAGGAATACCATTCGGTCCAGGGGCTCCATCACGTTTGCACTTCTGTATGGTTTTGCATATTTGAGCCCTCCTTTACAAGAGGCCTGCACCACTGGAGTGTCACTTTTCTAATGATCCATTGGCACAGGCCTCTTAATCATATGAGGCAACGTCAAGGAGGTGTTCCATGGGTGTTGCTGTGGGTGCTCCCATGCAACATCCATGGATTTTGACACTTCCCTTGATTTACAACATCACGTAAACCTGGGGCAATGGCAAAAACATACTCCTCCCCAGAGCTGGGCGTAATGAAGAAAAATGTTTACATTTATCCTCGTTTTTTCTTCTTTCTACATGTGGTGCATTCTGCAACATGCATAGAACGGGTAAAACACCTCTTGTGATTGTTTTTGTGCAGGAAGGTGTACTTGCCTACACAAAAACAATCATGCCAACAACACAGACACCCTTGCACCATGGTCCAAGGGTGCCTGCATTGGCGATCAGCTGCAAATTGTTTGCCAGCACTGGCTGCAAGGAAAGGAATGCACCCTATTGTGTAAATACAGTGCATTCTTGCCCTTTCAAATTGGCGTAGAGCAGCCCAACAAAATGACTTGTACGCCGATCCTTTGTAAATGAGGCCCTTGGTCTTCTGAGAAACTGAGCGCATTCTCATCCAGAAGTGGATTCATTATTGAAATTATGCTACCTTGTAGTTTTGTCTGAAGATTGATTGAAATGCTTGAATAAAGAACTGGTACCATCTTGTTTCAATGAGATTAGAATTATTAGTGGGGGTTGGAGCCCTATTTAAGCTGTTCACCATTTTCCAAACGTTTCTTGAATTTCTCTCCCTGCTAAGATACGGGGCTTTTGCCCAAAAGGTCTGTCTTTCTGTTAATTCTTCCTCCCACACCGCATTCCTATAATTGTTTTTATACGTTTCAACTTGCTTTGAATCAGTGTATTGCTAGGTTGCTGCAGTGCCATTCTCAGTGTTCTATTAAAATTCCTCTTTACACTTTGACATAAAGCAGATGTTGGATTTCTTTTTAGACCTTGAGAGCCGTTTGTCACTTGATATGTGATTAAGCGATTCTTGAGCAGGTATTTTATTTGCTTATTAGATTTTTTGTAAAAAGTTCCGAATTGGGGAGCTGAGTTAGACCTTCATTATTAGAAAGTTCTGTGGGGTCTGTTGTTACTTTCTCAATGGCTCCTATAGTTTCTTCTGTCAACCTTATCTTCTTAAAGTTTACAGTTTACATTTTCCCCGGCAGGGTAACTGCATGCTGATGAAACAGGCATTGATGTTCAGCTCTATAATTTGTGGGTTGTGGTTGCTTTCCGCTCTTTACTCTATACGGAATTATGTTATTAAGTGAAGTAGGGGGAGATTGGCTACTGTAAAATCAATTTTAGAATGCGCCTCAGATGAATAATAGGTCCACGCCGGTGGAGTATCCACTTGGTACCTGGCATGTAATGCTCTCAGTCCAAGGGATTCTACGTCGTTTACCAAAGGGACTGCCTTTGAGTCATTTTACCCAATTCAACCTTTCACTCCCTATCTTGAATGAGGCTGCCACAAAGATTGCCAGACACCCCTTCGGGTGACCAAACCTCCTGGTTTAGTATGCTGAACTAAAATAGCCTACAAACTCCTCGAGAGGGAATGACACTGTTGACCATGTTTCTTGCAGCAGTATGATTTAAAGGTTCCTCAAGTAGTATATCAAATCCTTATTGCCATTTTTGTTTTGAATGTCATTTATATATCAGGAACAAAATTTAATTAGATCGGGTGATTGATCTGTCCTGTGGCTTTGGGTGTGAACACTGCTTGCCACCATGCAGAGCTGCTGAGAGCCAGCCTAGTTCTAGTTGTGCGCCTTTGAAAGTATCTAATGGGGTGCAAATAATTCTCAAGAGAAGGTGAATCCATTTTTGATTTACCAGTGGGGTTTCTGAGAATAGAGTGAACTTTGTTCTTATCTTGAGAGACGCACTCTTTTTGATGGCAGAGCAGAAATTGGTATGCTTTAGGTTATATGTGTGTTGATTTTCATTCCCCAGCACTAAAAACGATCACTCTCCAGGGGGACGTTCCTTGACGTCGAGCTCAAGGCCCATGTCACAAGGGTAGCCTCCCATGAGTTGCTTTCCATGGGGTAGAGGGAATTTTACCAATTTGATGTCTGCCAAAGTCATATTCTTGAGTTGGCACGGTGTGTAGCAGTTTTAGAATGTTGCCATGATTTAGAAATTCGCGTTCACCCCTGGACTCGTGTTCTGGGGTGAGGACAGTGGGCTTGTCATGTCTTGAGAGTCCAAGCATAGGCACTTGTGCAGCGCACACATCCATAGTTTGAAGGATCCTTGCCGCATTGGTCATAGGCCGGAAGTTCATCGCCATTCACAACCCGGGTACAATAAACTGCTTGTGTGTACATCGAGCTGGTGCATCATGTTTCATCTGTGTGAGGTCAACCTCTCTTTTTAGTGATGTAGGCTGAACAGGGACTTTTTCTAGGGTAATTTTGGATGTAGCACTCAAATTTTCGTTTTCACTGATCCTGGGTGCACAATGATCTGAGGCTATTTCCGCAGAAACTGGTACATTTGAAGTTATTATCTCAGCGGGGGGAGGACCAGTAGCGGCTCACATAGGGCATGCTGCGGGGCGGTGAGGTGGGGCAGGGGAGGGGCATGGTGGGGGGGTAGTAAACACGGACATACGACGGAACGTAATAATTACTTTCCTCCTTTCCGTCCTATATCCGTGTTTGCTACCCCCCCTGCCCCTCCCCGCCCCGCTCCACTGCCCCGCACTACACCCTTTGCGAGCCACTTCTGGGTAGGACCAGATGTTGTCGGAATATTGTTTAAAGATAGTAGCCTGCTTGCACCAGAGTCCTTGGGGGGAAAAGTGTTACGGAATAATGTATTATTTTCAAAAATGTTAACGGTTCTTGGAAAGGTCTTCATTCCCTTAAGGGGGTCACTGCTTTCAGGGGGTACTGATTGAATTGTGTCCACTTCTGGTGACATTGTTTGTGTTACTGATTGATTTGTTCTTATACAGAGTAGGTTTATCAAACTGTTTTTATATTTTGTTTCTGGCCTTATGTTGCTTCTTGGTCTATTTTTTAGTCATTATGTTCTCCGGTGGATTTGGGCAGCCAAATGGTTTGCCTAATCATAGTCTATAGAACCGTTTACGGGGTGTGCTGACACCATTTGTACTTTCTGCAACTCAGATAGCTCTGTTGTTCCGAATAAAGTCTGAAAGTGTGGGGCTTCCCCCCTTGGGATGTCTCTGTTTTTAATGGGCCCACAAGACTCCTTTTTTAACACTATGGATGAACACGTATTTTTTTTTTACTGTCCTTATATTAGTGTTACAGATATTGTGGTGATGGCTTTGTTGCTCTAAGTACATTGTGTTCCTTTTAGAGCATAAAGTAGCTTGATTATCTTGTAATTCTTCAATTAAAGTGCCCAGGACTGCTGGAATTCTTTCATATTTGTTGATCACTGGCGCACTTGGGCATTCTGTGAATGTTGCTCCTGCGTAATTTTGAGCCTGAGTTATTAGCTTATTTAAATCTGCCAGCTTGTTGTCAATGCCAGAGACAAATACTGCTGGGGTGTTTAACAAGTCGGCAAGCACGTCCATTATGTTAGACCGATAGGACAAAGCGTCTACTGTCAGCTGTGAAGCTCTAAAAAGTAGTTAGCATGCATCCCCTGACCTGATTGGTGCATTGGCCCCCCGTGTTGGGAAGTCTGGTACGTGTTCATTGCATATACTTCACTCTCTGTAGCTGACTCTGTTTGTGTCCCTATTTCAGGGGATCTCCAGGTGGGAACTAGTATTCTGTTTTGGCTGTTCGGGAGTTCAGTTTGTCGCAGGGTGGATTTTCCCCTACCTTTAGTGGGTGCTCTGTACTTTTTAGTACTCTTTCACAGATATTGGCCATATGATCAAGTCACTGCTTTCCCCTTAATATGGTTGGGCTATGCGTCCATGGATTCCCCAGGGCTTGTTCAGGTAGTTTTTGGTCAATGACGGTTGTGGAGCAGTTCAGTATAGTGCTTGGACTCTAGGGCTGTAGCTCCTGTGACCAGTGAGCTTCTTGCAGCAATGCATCCTGTACAATAGTCATACATCCTGGTTGTTTTTTTTAAATGTTTATGCCAGCAACCTCTATGGTCTTAACCTCTATTGGTAATGGAGCTCCGTTGTTAGTAATAATCTGGGGATGTGTGGGGCGACATAGATCTGATGGAAAGCAATTCCATGTTGGTTACGAGGCCCCAGGCTGTTTCTTTATTGTCATCATTTTCTACTGTGGCCCCAGTGTCCTCACCCACCTCGTGAAACCCCACGTCCTCAGATTCCTCGTAGGGTAGACTGTTAAGACTTATAGTTGGGGGAACAGGCGTTGGGAGGCCTTCTATGTCAACGGTTGTGGTGAGAATGGTCCCAATAGGATCTTTTAAAATGCCAAATTTTGATGGCACTTTTGTGCATTTTTCAAACATGCGAGCCACTGGAGAAATTAGGCACTGTCCCTCCTGAGCAGCAGTAGACTTGGTGTTTTTTATTGTAGGTAGAGCTTGCAGTTTCTTTTTCTTCCATACCATGGGTTTCTGCACCCTAGCTCGCCAAGATGGCTTGTTGCCCCTTTAGCTGCTTTTGCAGCCTTTTATGGGCTATATGGGCTTTTGCAGATTGTGTTTATAATATCCTTAGTGACTTTGATAAGATTGCAGGTCAAGCTTTATGCTGAAGTGATTATAGCGGGGAGTGGCAATGCCCAATCTGTGATCTGGTGCCATGAATTGGTCACCCTCTAAGTGCTGGGGATTGCCTTGTTTCTGGTCCTGAAGCTTGGTCCTGGTGTTCACCCCCATTCTGACTTCATTTATGCCCTTGTTAGTGAAAAACTGCTTTCCCTTGGATACAAGCCACACTGACCTAATGCTAGCCACCTCTGCACACTGCAGGTGTCCACAAGTGCCTGTTGCACTATGGGGGACTTTTGTAGTGGATTTTACAGGGTCACTTTGATACTTTTGCCCAACTCGCAGGGGCAGAGGGAGTATGGGGAGGGCTTGCCAAGACACCTCAACTCTAGGCAACCCCACAGCCCTGTTCCCCTCTCAGTTGTCCCCTGCCTACTACCGTCTGCCTCCTACTGCCTTCCACTGGTCTCAGAGGGGAGTCAATTTCCAAAAGATCAGGCCGCCGAGCTGCCAACACCTGTTTGCCGGCAACATCGACTGGTACAACAAAAAGGCCTGTTTTCTGCTCTTCTTCTACTCGAGTTACCAGACTTACCAAACAGGCTTGGGTGGCTGACTTGGGCTGCCTTGAGATCTTCAGGGCTTTCGGGCTTCAGGGTCCAAAGACTCCTCTTCTCCGGCCGGCCTCAGATCACAGGTCTGTGGCTCGGGTGGTGGCAGTTTAGTGGTGTCAGCTGCGGTGAAATCAGGAGGTGAATGCAGGTGGAGATGGGCCTAACAATCTCCATATCCCCCCAATGAGAGCTGCAGTAAAGCAAACCAATGAAGTTCTCATGCTCTTACATCTGGATGATAGTAATGACCAACTCTATGGCCTCCCAAACTAAACTCCACATTGGCAACACTTAGGGGAATCCTACCTGCATAGAACATTTCATCCAGTCCCTGACTAAATATGATGTAATCACCCCCATCCTGATGGAACTCAATTTGCTCCTCTTGATGGGCCACATAATCTTCAAAGCCAGCTGTATCATTTACAAAGCCATCATAACTAGGCCTGGGTGGTAAATTTCGTTCCGTTCGCGGAATTTGGGTAATTTCGCGTTCCGCGGAGAACGCAAAATTGCTCAAAATTCTGCTTTCCGCGACTTCGCGAAATTTTGTGCTTGTTCGCGTTCTCAAAATGCGTGTTCGCGAGATATTTCTCCCCGAGCACGCAAACAGCGATTGTGAACAGGAAAAAAGCATCGCGAACAAGCAATTCCGCGTGATCGCGGAATTTCTGCGTGTTCGCGGAGATTTATTACCGTTTCGCAGAGATTTGCGTAACACGATTAGGCAAATTCCGCCCACCCCTAATCATAACCAGTACCCCTGTTTATCTTGCAGGCAAGCTAACCATCTCGTGTGGATCCAGACTAATAAGTGTAATGAAATAAAAGACAGGAGGCCTTTTCTATCAATGCATCCAGGATCTGGGAAAACTCCCAGTATCCATCAGAACCATCCCAATGATGCTCTCATTTAGGAAAGAGCTGAAATCTCACTGCTCCAAGGATCAGTACATCACTGTTCATTGTAATGCAGTGGTCGGACCAATGACCTAGATGGCGGGTGGATCGCCACGACAGCCTGTTGGTGGCGGTATGTCCGCCATCATAATGAGGGCCTACATTTTGAATTACATATTTAATCAGTTTAAATTAAAATAATTATTTAAAGATTTAAGCCTTCATTATTATGGTGGGTGGACTGCCACCGACAGGTTGTCGGTGATGGTCTGCCCACTATCTAAGGCATCGGTCCGAGGGGCTGCATTACAATGCAGAAGATCGGACTGCAGAAGTGCGTGGAGGATCATCGCCTCCCACTGCCGTTGGGACTAGGATATCCCTTTCCGAATTACTGTTATTGAAGGATCCCACTGCCATGAACAGGCATCCAGAAAGAGATTTTGGGGGCCCCAAGCAGGGCCCCGGTCCCTGTGGGCCACTGGATTGTGGCCAGGGCGGCATATATGGTGCCCCCAAATATCCATGCACCGTATGCCTGGCACAAGGTTTAAAAACATTGCTTTTTCAATTGCGGCTTGTGCTGCGGCCCTTTTCCGAGCAGCAGCACAAGCCGCAATTGAAAAAGGGATATTACAGACTTCCTATATGGCAGTGGCACCCTAATCTAGCGGGTGGGGCTGCCGACTACTTGACTGTCGGTCCCAATCTTGCAACGTCATCCAACCACCATTGTAATGACGCCACTTAGTAAAAAACTTCCACCTGAAGTAAAATGTTTATATGTATTTATCATTTATTAAAAACTGGCACAGTCATGTATAGAACTAATTTAAATCAATGCAATCAGGTTATTAAAATATTGTATGCATATATATATATTTTTAACAATAAATTTGATTTATGTTTATTTGTAAAAAATCCAAAAAATTAACTTATTTTAACATTATTTCCCATGGGGTTCTATTTTTGGGTCCATTTTATTCTATGGATGGTGTTGTAGTAACAGTAGTCGGTCATGTGTGGTGCTGGATTTACTCCAGGTCTGAGCTGGAGTATATTCACTACTGTTTGGGGACCTTTTTGGCTGTAGTAACTTTAGAAGGGCAGTTTGTAAATCAAGATGGGCTTACTCCTTTGTGGGTATGTGTCTATCCCTCTCTAAACCCCTTATTTTCCCTCCCTATGCCCCTCCTTACTCCTACTTAAACTCCTCACATTGAGTAATAATTATTCTACATTGTCCAGGCACTCCCCTCGGTTTTTCTCACATTTACCATTAAGTAATACACTTACATGAGTGAGGATCCCCCATAGAAAAGATAAGAGCGGTGGAGCTTTCCACTTGTAAGCTTGTGAATTACATCTTGAAGTAAGTAATAGTAATAAAGTAATACTACTTGATGTAATACAAAATGCAGTTTGTGAATTGAGTCAACAGAATTTTATCCTTGCATTTCACACTTTCCTTCATGGGTCAGCTGTGCTTCACATGGTGGCTCAAGGAAGAAAACAAAATAGTGGCTTTGAAACCACACTAAATATGGCAGAACTACCACCAGTGTCACCAGGTGGACCAGTGGTGGACAACCCAATAGGTCACGATTTTCTGACATTTGTGTCAGCTGAGACTTCGCAGTTGGAATGTTGTCTTTTGCTCATCTCAAAATGGGACATGGAGAACCACTTATTCATTGGGGTTAAAGTTACCCATTTTATGGAGCAACATCCACTTTTGCAAACCCCAAATGAATAAAAGAATTGGTCGTCTTTTGCTTAGATTATAGAACTGCATTGTATCATCAGTATAATAAAATGAGTTAATATGGACTCTTGTAAGTTAGCACACAGCAAATAGATCTAATATTAAATACATTGCCATCAGATATATGGAATAGTTTGGTTGGCTAGATGTTGTTCTAATGTAAAGCATACTCGAGAAAGCATTAAATATTGTGACAATTAGACTGAGGGTAATTTCTAACTATTAGTAGCTCGAAAATATACTGTAGAGCACACAGAGAAGGGAGGTTATTAACCAGTTGCACATACTTTTGAGCAACTGAGTCTATCTTTCTAGAGGAAGGCAAGTGCTTTCAGGGTTTTGGAAGTCCAATAGTTGTGACATTCTCCTTAAAAATATCCACACAGGTCTGATTCTGCCTTTCATTATGAGCTAAAAGTTGACTAGGTTCATCTCTTAGCTAATGAACACATGATGTGACTTGAGCTGTGATTATCTAGTTGAATGTGTAACCAGTGAAAGTGTGATTTTTCACACCTATTATTTAACCCCTTGAGTGCCCCGCCCTTTCCACGCCCTGTGCCGGGCGTTTCATTAGCGGGCGGGGCTCATGACGAGATAGTCTCGTCATGGGCACAGCGCAACCGCGGCCCATGACGAGACCATCTCGTCATGGGAACTCAAGAGGTTAAGGCAAAAATGCTAATGTTTGTTGGGCAGCGAATAATGGAGGGATAGCTGATACAGGGTTTAATATTCAGCACAGCAACATAAGACACATATTAGGCTGCTGGAAACAGAACTGCAATTGACAGGAGCTGACTGTAAGAAAAGAGTGAAGAAGAATGAAAGAAAATAAACAGTGTTACCGGTAATAAGGTTTGGTCAGAGTAAGGGTTGTACTGGTACATGATAAAAGCCTTTTGCATTGATGCTGGTAGATTGCTCTTAACAGTCATACATTAAAGTCATAGGTTGGACATGTGTTTAGAGATTGCTATACTCTGAAAAGATGGACCAAGTCTGACAACACTAAGACAGGTAAGTGTCCACTGGACCTAGAAACAACAATTCAGGTATTTCCCTTTCGTTATCAGAACAGAAAATAACCTAGAAGTAAATGGATAACGGGTGCAACAGACTATCTATAATATTGACATGGAATGTAACATAACAATGAAAAGAATATCCAGAATTCTGGATATAGAAAGATCATAAGCAGAATACAGATACTAGGAAAGAAATAGATGCAGAGGGCCTCATTTAGAGCTTGGCGGACGGGTTACTCTGTTACCACGGTGACGGATATCCCATCTGCCGAAATGTACATCCCATAGGATATAATGGGATTTATATTTCGATGGACAGAGTAACCCATCCACGAAGATTTAAATGAGGCCCAGAGTCTAAGTCAGAAACTGCAAAAGCACTAACTCAGAGTGTAGTATTAATGGCAAGGCATATTGGAGAAAATATGAATAAGAAATCATGAGAATGGCTACAGAAATCAAGAAAAGGAAATGAGAGAGAAGACTACATCTAACTGGCAGTGCCAACTGCACTCGTTGTCATTGTAATAACTATTGACCTGTTGATACAGGGAAACATGAAACATGAAGTTGAGAATGTTCAAACAGGCACTGGAACATTTACTTCCCTACACACGGCAGAGGGAAACTAGCACAGGGATTAAGAACACAAATACAGACTAAAGAAACAGAATTAAGGAATGTAAGAGGTCGCTACCTACTCAGAATGGAAAGTAGCCTGTCAGGGGCAAGCAGAAATACAGGATAGAGGGCAGGACGAAAAAGCTGAAAAACACCGAGCATGATGGTTTTGCAGCTAAGGGCAGTTACAGATAAAGCAGAATGCTACACAATGAAGCTACAGGAAACAAAGCAGGGTGTAAAGGACTCTTCAGGTTCACAGAGAGAGGTTCATAATGCAAGCAGTTGGACTGTAAAGAAAGAACTTGGAGTAATTGCAGCCGAGTTAAGTTCCTGAAGAAAGAAAGCTCTATATAATAATTCCTCCCAGCTCACATTCATATAGGGAGTGGCAGAATGCGAAAAATGACAAGTGTGAACTAGCTGCAGCAGGGACGGGAAATAGCAATTAAAGTCTCTCCTCCAGCCCACCTCCAGAAGGGGCGCATTAGGAATACAGATCCATACTCTGGAACGGAATGGAGAATAGATCATGTTTGGAACTTTGGAATAACATTTCAGTACACAGCAGATACCACATTTTATGAATGATTTATAAAGAAACATCTTTACTCTGAATATAATCATTAAATAATTCAATTAAATAGTTTTTTTTTCTCATAAACATTGAATATTTATTCTAGAGGGAGACAAGATTTTGGCAACACCAGAAACAGAATTACTGAGATGCATTTCAAAGAAGAACCCCCCACCAACACCTAGTTTGATACCTTTGCCTTAGTACTTTAACACTCTCAGTACACCTCAATCTTAGGGAGAGTAAAGCCCCTCGTTGGTGTGGGATCTGTAGTTTTCATAATGAAACCATAGACTTGTCCTTTACACTTAAATCTTTTTTTTAACCTTATTCTCATATTCTGTATTGGTTTCAAAAGGTATCACATGTGAGGTGTTAACAAACATGGGCCCAGTTAACAAAGGTAAAGTTATACCAAAAGTCTAGCTTTACTACTTTTCGGTATTCTCAAAGGTAAGTTATGAGTGGTATCTTTACGACTGCAGAGTTTCTGCACTCGGGGTGGAGTTTCTGCACCCAGTCTGGAACCTCGTCACTTGGGGTGGAATGCGGAAACTCCACCCTGAGTGCAGCAACTCTGCAGTCGTAAAGCTACTAGTCATAACTAACCTTTGTGAATACAGAAAAGTAGTAAAGTTAGACATTTGGCCTAAACTTAGACTTTTGGTCTAACTTTACCTTTGTGAATCGGGCCTAATGTATATAATGCTTGAGAAAAGTGCCATTTCATGTATAGTCAGTTTAGACAACCTACAGAGAGACAGAGTAGCAAAATGCCTGCTGAAATGTAAACTGCAGATTACGTTTTGGATCACAGAGAACTACATGGTGAAGGCAGATCCACATCCCCAGCCTGCTGCGCCCAGAAGAATCCATGGCTGATATGACTGCGGGGTCATTCTGCCAAGAGCAAATCGCATCCACTCATTTGGCACATAAATGACCATTGGTGTACCCCAAAATGATGGCACCCTATGCAAAATATGTTGAGCTACCCAAAAAAGGCCTGTTAGACTGGAGACCTCACATAAAGAACTGCCTTGGACTAAGAGGGGAGCTGTGGACCACCTTACATAATGGCAAATGAGAAGAGAGGGGGGTCAATGTGGCAGCCGTTGCCTCCCTGGAATTGCTTGCATCCTAGTCATGGGGTATAGATGAAACATTCCTCCCAGATTTCAGAATTTTTAAACGCGCTCGCGATTTCCCAGTGCTGCATTACTTTGTTTTCGCAGAGACGGTTACATCAGTTGTCAGGGGGATGAACTAATTACCAAAACACAGAGTCATCACATTGTTTTACAAGACAATAATCAACTTCCTACAGTGATAAAACAGGAGTTCAAAGGCCAGATAATGTAATCTGGAAAGAAAACTGGATTGTAGCCAAAATGAACAATATGACAATTTCCTAACAATACGGTGCACTTACTCTAATTAAGAAAACAGTTTAAAACACACATAGCTTTCTAAATTGGCAGGCAAACGCTGTTTTCTTAATTCCGCCTCTCTCCCCCATGCTCTTTATGCAGCTGCCAGATTTAACAGCCAATTATAAATATATGGAATGCCCTCGTCTGACCAAAGCAACATATCACGGCAGCTGTGGGCTGCGATCAAGTGCCGTGTAGCATGAAAACTCGAGCAAAGAATTGTTAATATCTTAACCTTTGCAATTTACCATGCGTAAATAAAACACACCGGCCTTTCTACACAAATCTACACTTTTCTTAGAATTGTAAATCCTTGCATATGTATGTTACTGAACTAAAATTAGGTCTTGGTCAATGAATATTGTGGCAATTAATAGAATATAGCGATTTTGTTCATGAATGAACACAGCCAGGGTCGGTTTTTCAACTCTTTTTAGTTACCTTAGCTTGTACTAAAGGCACAGGGCTTGATTGCACCCGATGCAGTAACTCCATATCAGTGATCTCAAATCTGGAATTATTGGGGAGGCGTGGTTGCTGCCGACAAAGATGGCCACTTGGCTTTGAGGGACGCTCAAGAAGGAATAACATTCACTTGGTTGGGCTCGCTGAGAAAGCAGAGGGGTCAGCAATGGATCTCTTTGTGGAAGACCTCATTCTTAAGGCCTGAGGCATGTCGCTGCTGAGCGGGCCCATAGGATACCAGGCACCCCACCCAGGCCAGTGCGCCTCCTAGCACGATAATAGCCCACATTTTCAACTTTAGAGATCGTGATGTAATCCTTCAAGCAGCCCATCATGCCCAGCCAGTAAAGTTCGATGACACAATCATTAGTTTTTTCCTGGATTTCATGCTCTGAATCCAGTGGCTTCACTGTAACTTTGGCAGAGGAGAAACGGGTTTTGCAGAAGCGAGACCTGAAATATTCTATGCTGTTTTCGGTGCAGCTCAGTGTAGTGGCAGAAGGGAAGTCTTGGCAATTTGCAATTCCAGGGCAGCAGGGGATTGGCTCAATGAATGGAGTCCAGCCGAGGTGGCACGCACAAGGAACTGGTCCCACCGACAACAACACAACATGTCAACCCAGATTGCAGAATGGATAATGAAGAGGCATAAGGTGATCAACACTCAATGCTACAGCAGGCCTCTCAGGAGGTAACACACCAGGATTCACAGAAAGACTGGTTCGATGGTGTGGGCTGACAGCAACTGGAATTATCTCAGTCACAGTGTGTCGGTGCCATGAACAGTTAATTGTGGGAAGATGCTACTGAATGTGGGTTGTTGTTGAAGAAGATGTTGCTGCCAGCAGAGACACATGACTCTTGGTAGCATTTCGTTGGTTAGACAGGATGGAACAGGCTAGTCGTTGTGTGTTAGAGGTGAAGAAAAGGGAAGGTATACTAGTGAGAGACAAACAAAATGTGTCTGATACATTTGCCGCCTACTACACCCAGTTATACTCCCCAGCTATGGTGGTAACAGCAGAGGAATATTAGGAGTTCCGGTCTAATATCCCCCTCCCGACTCTCACTAACTCTGACTGTAGTCTCCTTGAAGAGGAGATAATGGAAGACAAAATAATATGGGCAATACACGATCTGACCTCAGTCAGGGCTGTTGGCCCTGATGGGGTACCAATTGAGCTCTACAAACTGATGGCCCAGAAACAGGCTTCTCATAAGTTGAGGATGTTTAAGGAGAGCCGCAGCAAGGTTTGTTACCTAGGGACCAGATGCTGGCCACTATTGTGGTCATCCCTAAAGATGGGAAACCGCCCAATGCCTGCACCTCTTATAGGTATATATCACTCCTCAATGCAGAGGTTAAGAACCTGGCCAAGGTATTGGCCTCCCGACTAACCAAGGTGATAATGGCGTTGGTCCAGCCGGACCAGTTAAGTATACCTTATTGAGGCACTACTCTTATCTAGAGACATCCACATGGCATACTGAGCAAGGCACCCAATCTGCAGGAGCGCACCCTGGTGCTCTCATTAGACACTAGAGCGGCCTCTATGTTTGAGCTGCTGGCTAAAATAGGCTTTGGCCCACACTTTGTACATTAGGTGCCACTCTTGTATGCTGATCTCCTCGCACAGGTGAGGGTAAATGGGGGAAAGTCCCAAAATATTTTGCTTCAGCAAGGTACTAGACAGGGCTGCCCCATGTCACCCTTTGCCCTGGCACTGGTGCCCTTGGCGGCCTTGATCAGGCAGGATACGCTGGTCCACGGTCTCCAGTGGATTGATCACTGTGAGTATAAAATATCATTGTATGGAGACAATTTCCTGCTTGTTGTGACAGATTCTGAAAATACCCTGATAACGTTAATGCACATCATTACCATATTTGGCCACAACTCAGGCTATACTATTAACTGGCGAAACTCCTAAATACATCATTTACAGGGACAGCTTCCAAAACTGCCCCATGATTGTGAGGCAGAGATAGACACTGAGGGGTTCCGCTGCCTAGAGCTTTATGTAACTATAGACCCTGACTTGTCCTTCTACAGAAATCTTTTACCACCACTAGAAAAATTTAAGTGGGATGTTCCGCATTGGAGGTCCCTGACGTCATCACTCTTAGGCAGGGCCGCTCTTTATAAAACGGTTGTCCCTACCCCGTTTCCTCTATGTCCCGCAGTATATGCCATATCCTGTACATAACTCATATTTCAAGGCAATTGAGTGCAAAATCAGGACAATGCTCTGGGATGGGTGCCCGGCATTGATAGCGCAACACAAACTCATGAAGGGATGGTATGATGAGGGGATAGCCCCACCCGACATCCAAAAATACTACTGCGTGGTGTAATTGACCACTATCAATGGATGAGTGTTCCACCCTCAAGAAGAACCTGCATTCTGGATGGATAGACCGAGGCACAATTACATTCATGGCCCAACAGCAACTGTAGGAGACCTCTTTTACATAGGCATGCATGCCCTGGGCTGGAGAGGTAAGATGACACAGGCCACTCCCCTCTGGGATATGGCAGATCTGGGTATGCAGGGAAGGCAACCAAGGTTTGACAAATGAGCCCTAATTGGTCTTTCTCAGGTGGGAGACTTTTGGACCCAGGGAGACATTATCCCCTTAGCAGATCTGCAGCATGACTATCAACTAATGACTGCCGAAGCATGTCACAACATACAAGTACGCCATACTCAGAGGGCAATGCTGCAGAAAGGAGCAGAGCTCCCAGAGACTTAACCTCTGGAAGACACCCTGTTTGATGAATACAGGCCACAAAAGGCCACATCCCAGACATACAAAAAGTTGCTCAATAGCACACCTGATGCTCTTATGTAACTGAAAGATCACTGGGTACGGGACTTGTGAAGACAATAAGTGGGCTGAAGCCCTGGTATCCACTAGAATGGTGGCTATATGGGTGGGTTTGCGACTACTTCAATTAAAGATTCTTCACCGCTCCTCCTACGCTCAGACCACACTAGTTAAGATGGGTAAAGCAGAAAATGGGAGGTGTCGATGAGGTTGAGGCCACCTTGGTACATATTGTTATATTTTTTGGGACTGCCTAGTACTACAGAGTTTCTGGGTGGCGGTGGTAGCATGTATAGGCAAGGTGTGTGGGGGTTCATTAACTGCCTTGGCAAAGTGACGCCTCCTGAATGTTTGTACCAAAAATGGATTTCAGTATATGGAGTGTACATGGATAATCCTGAGGTTAGCTGTAGTGAAACGAAAAGTTGCAAATTTTTGGAGTGTGGAACAAGCACCGTTGCTGGGGGAATGGAAATGTGATATGGATTTGTGTATGCTCGCTGAGAGAGAAGTCTATAAAAGCCCGGGATGCCCCAAAAAGTGGCCAAAAGTATAGGGTCAGTGGAATAGCTTAAGAGGCAGTACATGCTGTGACCTTGCCTCTGCTATCCTTGAGTAGCTGCCATGTAACATGGATTAGTTGAGCATTGCGTTTGGCTGTGCCGGGGAGAGGGGGGGAGTTGGGGTGGAGATGTTTGATGCTGAACTGATGATGATGTCAAAGGAAATAACAGTGCACAGTTTTGTTTTGTACACGTTTTATATTGAAATGCAAATAAACAAATCTGTGATGAAAAGGAAAACAAATCTGGGATTACTGACACCATTGGTTCCATTAATTTCAAAGTGAAGGATAGTCACAGTATTATTTGATACTCCTTATGGAATGGGGAATAACTACAGGAATCCATGTTCCTGCACAGACTACCTTTGGCTTTTGTTTCATTACAGACTTTTTTCTCAGGCCACATTTCACCAGGTGTATGTATCCAAGAGAAGAGTGCACCACACAACTAGAAATCCCTATACAGGGAAAAACACATATTTGTGGTTGAATCAAGATCCGCCCAGTTTGCATAATAATATCCATAACAGGCCAAACAGCAGGTTTAAGGCTATCAATATTATTAAAAATATCTTACAAGCATTGCCATAGACAATTGTTTTGACTTTGTATGGTGTGAATCATCAAAGTGTTGATTATGAAGTTATATAATGTTTCACTGTTGGAATTTTTTGTGGTAAAATAAATAGTATGCTTGTTAGGAGTGTGATAATCTAGGAGTATTAATGTTTGTTCATGCTAAAATGTGTATGTGTGCGTGTGTTTGCACGCATGTGTGTGTGTGTGTATGTATTAATTGAAAAAACTAAGTTTAAATGACGTTATAGTTAGGACAGGTATTACGATTTTAGCTGACATTTAAAAAAACATGGTAATTCACTGAAAAAAAGCAAACGTTAAAGTGACATTATAGTTAGTTATTGTAATAATATCAAAAACAATGTATAAAAACCTGTTAAGGACATTCATTGATGACATCACTAATGACATCTTAAATGTCATTGTTGTTGACATCTCTGATCACATCACTGATGACATTATCCAACTGATATGACAGCTTGCTACAAGTTTTTAATACTGGAAGGTATTCAGCAAGATACACTTAGATCACATTTTCCATCAAATCTGTAGAAGTAATGAGTGAACCCTTTCTGCAACAAGCAGAACAAGCAAAATATAAAGCATATCTGCAAAACCACCCATATTAAGTAGCTTTTATGATCATTTTAAGTGGTTTTGAGGTTGTTAGAACTTGCATGCTTGGCATGGTTTTTCCCCTGACTTTTTCCTTTTGATCATTCTGTTTTGTTGACTTTAGCTTTAGGACTCTGCACAATTTGTCACTGCTACCCAGGGCTAAATTGCTTGTGCTCTCTCCTTAAGACCTGGTAGAACTGTCTTATACCCAAATGGCCTATTTAATTTACTTGTAAGCGCCTAGTAAAGTGGCTATATATGTGCTCAGGGACTGTTAATTGAATGCTATTAGTGGGCCTACTAATATCATAAAATAGGGAGCAATTTTGTTATGTGGATAAGGGAGAGGGATGCAGGCCAAATACAATACCAAAGCTGTAGCTCCTCGCCATGTCTAAGGTAGTATGCAACTTCCTTGGGTTCAAGGCTCCTATACAGTATTATTTTTGTTATTACAATGAGGTTGTACTTATGTTATGTGACATATAGTTTCGATTTTTGTTTTACATGTAGTGTCCATCCTTAAAACTTCTAAGCCCTGAGGAAGATCTTCATATGTAATTGTTAGGCTCAAAGAAGGCTAAAACGCGTCAGAGTAATTCAATGAAGTTGAGGACAGACCCGTACATAGGCTAATCATAGCCCGTGTATAGAAATCATGACAAATTAAAGCCAAGTAAAGCAAATACTAAGGGTGGAACTTTGTGCCTCAACACAATAGGGTCATTTTTGGACATATGACAAACAGAAGGAGGACAATCCTCTATCTCCCATGCCAAGAAAATTTGTGCTGGACACTTATTTGTGTTAAATAGATATATGTTGATATATAAATATTAGTTGTATGATTTAATGTTTAAAGTGTGTTTCATTCCTTTGAATATGTCAATAAATTCTTTACTTTTATAGGTGTAATTCTTAATTAATATGCATTACAAAACGTTTGTTGAGTATATGCTATAAGTCTATTGAAAAATGTATGTATTGTTTTTACTTATAAATGTGCATAACATTGTTATCTTCACTTGGTCATTTTGGTTGGGATTTTGATGAAATGTTTGGAATATAAATTGTTGCGTCAGTATATAGGTGTGTGATAATCTTAAAAAAATCACTTAAATAATATAAAGTATATTGATAAAGAGTGTAGGCTCGGAATAATTATGTAGCCTCTACAAATACCAAAGAATCTCTGGTGTAGGGAATTTTGCTTGTTTGTACTAGAGGGACTGCAGCACTGATTGTGCCACCCACTTAAGTAACCCTTTAAACAGATTTAGACTGTCACTTCAACGTGGCAAAAGAAACCTATTGCCAGGCCCAAACTTTCCTTTTTAACCCCTTCGCTGCTGCGGACATTCCGCTGCAGCGCTGGGGGGGGCAGGGGGGCAGCGCGGTGGGCCTGTGCTCATGACGGAGCCGCTCCGTCATGAGCCACAGTTGAGCTGTGCTCATGACGGAACGGTTCCGTCATGACTCCGCCCATTTGCGTTGTCCCCTCGCACAGGCGGGGAAACAGTGCCGCGGAGGCGGAGCGGCCGCCAACAGGATTGTCATGACGGAACCGTTCCGTCATGAGCACACGCCAACCGTGGCTCATGACGGAACGGTTCCGTCATGAGCAGGGAAGGGGTTAAAACATAAAAGTCACCTTTCGGGTAGGCCTTGAACAGCCCAGAGGGCAGGGTGCCGTGTATGTAAAAGGTACACCCAGGATGCTTGTTTCTGGTTCAGGGAAGACCTGGCTTGGCAGTTTGGGCTGCACTGTTTCCATGAGGCACAGGGTCAAGACTGATTTGCATATAGCTGGGTCTGAACTGAGGTGGATAAGTGAGTTAAAGAATGATGATGGATTCAACCCAGATCTGTGACTGGGGGTGAGTGTCTGAAAAATGTCAGTGCTCCGTCCATCATCTCCTTGTATTTGCTATGTAAAAGGTATGATATGTACCTTGTAGTGAAAAACTCCTAAAAGTGTTTTTTAATATTGCAAGGCCTACCTCTCCCATAGGAAAACATTGGAGCAACATTTTTACATTTATTAACCTGTAACATCCAATTGAGAGCAGGTGGACAGGTCGAAGTTAGGGTGTAAAACATTGTAATTAAAAGCCATCTTTAATGGTAAAGTCAGATATTAAATCACAATTCTGAAAATGTCACTTTTAGAAAGTTGGCATTTTCTTGTCCTAATCATATTTGTGCCTGTTTTCTGACCCAGAGTCACATCACTGGGTGTAGCTAGCACTTATTGTTGTGTGTATTGCTCCCAGACAGTGAGGGAAAGGGAAGATCGGTGTTAGCAGGAAGGGCCACTCTAAGTTAACGAGGGGGAGAAGCTGTCACCTACCACACTTGCATATCAAAAAGGTCCCGCCTGAGCACTCTCACAAAGGGTTTGGCACTGGTCTTTTGTGGGCAAGGACAGAGAGGGAAGTAAGAGGTGTCTGACACCCCAGAGGGGGTGAAAACCTCTAGAACCTTCCTCCAAATCAAAGTGAGCACCAGGTATATATGTTGAACCGCAGACCCCTTCAGTATACATCTGGACCTGTGGGCTCTGCCAGAAATAACTGCTGTGCTGCTAAAAGGACTGTCACTGTGCTGGACTGCTGCTCTGAGGAACTCTGCTCTGCTGTGCCGCCCTCCTGCTCTGCTGCCCTCTTGTCTGGGTGAGAAGGACTGGGCCTGCATCTCTGTGATCAGAAGCCTCTGGGACATAACAGGCTTCCAACAACCTTGAACCCAACACCTGGACTCTGCCATCTGTGAGTCCTGACATCCCACGTGGTGCCATCCCAGTCCTGGACACTTGTAAGTAGGTCTGAAGGTGCTCTGTCAGTCCATCTGTGGACTCAGCAGAACCAGCGCATCTCCTCTGCTGCTCATCTCCTGCAGAACTGGTGCATCGCCTTCACTGTTCTAAACATCGCATTGTCTCTGCTGCGCAAACATCTCCGACACATGGACTTCGCAGTTGATCAGAACATCGCCTCACCCAACGCAGTTCTCAGAACCACTGCTGCTTGATGCATCGCCATACCCAGACATTGCATCACACTTTACAGCTTCCCAGAACTGCTGCTGCATGACACATCTCCTCATCCTGACCTGGCATCGCCTCTGCTGCGTGACACATCCTCAAAACAGTACTCTGCATTCCTTCGCAACCAGGATTAAAGGGCTGTTTTCTGCGAGCCAAAGTAGGCCCCTCAAGCCTGCTCGCACTCCATTACAGTAGGCGTGATTTTGTGACTTTGTTCTAATGCAGCACGATCAGATAATTACAATTGGCGCTTTGTGATGTTTGGTGCTATTTTCACCTAAATCTTTAAAATTGAATATCAATGGTTCTACTGATTGGATTTTTGTTGTTTTGGTCTTAATTTATTTATTAAAATGTACTATATTTTTTAAATAAGAATGGGATCTCTCTTGACTTGTGTTTTCCCTTTTTACTGTTTGAAGTGCAGCATGAATACTTTACACATTGCCTCTAAGTTAAGCCTGACTTCTCTTTGCCAAGCTACCAAAGGAATGAGTACAGGGTAATTTGTTTTTTGTTGCTGTGACTAAACCCTAACAAGGATTGTGGATCTTGCATGAGGCGAGTTTCACCCCTCTCAACCAGTAACCCAATTTCTTACAGAGGTGCCCGAGAAAAGTAATGGCTCTGTAAACATTAATGAGATTTTCAACTTAATAAATCTTGAATACCATTCAAAAACAGTGTTTGATTATTATTTACCTTAATGAGATGGACATGTTAAAAATCTCCTTACGTAGTATTTTAAGTCACTATTTCGATACACCAGCCAATTATAAAGCATGCGTTACTAGACTCTATGGACAACCTACCACAGTATGCAAATGTTCCCTACACATATTCCTGAAATGTGCAGAATGGTGTGCGAGTGTTAGATATGGGATTCCTGGTTGGCTGGGGTATGCACCCAGGCCCAGCAGGAACCACAACACTAGTCAGGGTTAGCTAGATACACACTTTAAATAAACCTGTGCTTACCCTCTGGTAGATTGGCACAGAGCAGGCGAGCTTAAATTAAGAGTCAATGTATAAAGTATTTGTACAACACACACACAATACAATGAACGCACCTCAAAAAGACTCCACACAGGATTAGAATTAAGAGAGCATTTATAAGAGCACAATAAGACCAGAATTACAAAAATCCAGTTAGGAGAAGTCGAGGTATGATTTTTTAAAGATTAAATGGAAAAATAGTGCTTTGAAGTCACTAACGTTCAAAAGGTTTCTTGAGGTCACAAGGGACTGGTGCTAATCCAAAATTCAGGCCAATGGCAATAAAGGGTAGGCCAGCTACAGGACCCAACCAGGGCCTGCTGAGAAAAAAGCGCTGATCTTGAGGGCTCGATGCATAAAACTTTTCCATGCAATCGGGTCAATCAATCAATCAATCAAAGACATTTATAGAGCGCACTACATACCCGTAGGGTCTCAAGGCGCTTAGGGGGGGGGTGCTGTTACTGCTCGAACAGCCAGGTCTTGAGCTTCTTCCTGAAGGAGAGGTGGTCTTGGGTCAGGCGCAGGTCGGTCGGGAGGGAGTTCCAGGTCTTGGCGGCCAGGTAGGAGAAGGACCTTCCTCCTGTTGTCGCTCTACGGATGCGTGGGACGGCGGCGAGGGCGTGGCTGGTTGATCGGAGGTGGCGTTTGGGAGCGTAGAAGTTGATTCGGTTGTTGAGGTAGCTCGGGCCTTGATCGTGTAGGGCTTTGTGTGCGTGGGTGAGGAGACGGAAGGTGATTCTTTTGTTGACGGGGAGCCAATGCAGGTCTCTCAGGTGTCCGGAGATGTGGCTGTTACGTGGGATGTCGAGGATGAGTCTGGCTGAGGCGTTCTGGATCCGCTGGAGTCTCTTCTGGAGCTTGGCGGTGGTTCCGGCGTAGAGGGCGTTGCCGTAGTCCAGTCGGCTGGTGACGAGGGCCTGGGTGACGGTCTTCCTGGTCTCCGTGGGGATCCACCAGAAGATCTTCCGTAGCATGCGCAGGATGTTGAAGCACGCCGAGGAGACGGCGTTGACTTGCTTGGTCATGGAGAGGGAGGAGTCCAGGATGAAGCCCAGGTTGCGTGCGTGGTTTGTCGGTTTGGGTGCGGTGCCCAGGGCGGGGGGCCACCAGGAGTCGTCCCAGGCGGTGGGTGTGGAGCCCAGGATGAGGACCTCCGTCTTGTCTGAGTTCAGTTTCAGGCGGCTGGTCGTCATCCACTCGGCTACCTCCTTCATCCCTTCGTGCAGGTTGGCTCTGGCGGCGGTGGGGTCACTGCATCGTCATTAAGCTTCACTGAAGTGAAGGCAATGCGTCTTTATCGGGCTGCGCAGGCTGTAGAATCACTGTTGCCAAACAGCCTCTGCGTCGGCATCGAAGGCCGATGCATCAGTTCCTGTTGGTGCAGTCGTGATGATGCATCAGATTTGAAGAAATTGACCTCCAGAAACCACGTCTGAGGCCCAGAACTTGGAGAGGGCATCGCAGGCCAGGGTAGGACTCACAGATGGCAGAGTCCAGCAGCATTAGCAGAATTGCAGGAAGTATTTTGTGTTCCTGAGACTTCAGAATACAGGAGGCAAGTCCTTGAAGATCACTTGGAGGGAAGGCAGAGTCCAGCTCTCCTTCAGCAGAGTCTGGGATCAGCAGGTAGCAGGGCAACAAGCAGAAAACAGTCCTTCCAGAAAAGCAGTACAGTTGAGTCCTTTAAGCAGCATGAGTCCTTCTGACAGAGGTTCAGTTCAAGATCCACAAGTGTCTTTGATGTAGGGAATGACTCTTAGTCAACTCTCTGAAGTGCACAAGGATTCCTTTCAACCCAGTCTTGTTTGCCTGCCTGTCTTTGGGGGTAAATCATTGCTTTGTGTGTGGACAGGACACTACCTATTAAAGTGTGTCAGCTCCTCTCACTCCCTGCCCAGGCAGAGCCATTAGAATGCAGATTAGTGCTCAGGATGCAGATGAACCTCACCTTCCTGTCTATAGGGAACGCACAAAGTGTAGCTGTCACCCAGAAGTGTATAGGAGGCAGGCTGTCATGCACAAAGAGCAATAAGTACAGAGAAATGTCTACTCTCTAAAAGTGTGATTTCTAAAACAGTAATGTTAAATCCAACTTCATCAGTAAGGAGGAGTTATCATTACCATTCCAAACATATAAAAACTTGAAAAAGCTAATCCTCTCTGACCAGGAATTACATCTTAAAAGTGTATTAAGGGATTCCCAATGCTGGCCTATGAGAGAGGTAGGCCTTACAGTACTGAGGGAACGAAATAGACTGTTTGTCACTACCAGAACATGCTAAACATACAAGTACATATCCTACCTTTTAGTTACATGGCACCCTACCCTTAGGGTTACTTAGAGCCTACCTTAGGGGTGTTTTCTATGTAATAAAACAGGCGTTTAAGACTTGGCAAGTAGTTTTAAATGCTAGATTGAAGAGGCAGTAAACTGCGCACACAGGCATTGCAGTAGCAGGCTTGAGAAAGGTTTGAAAGTCTACTTCTGTGGGTGGCACAATCAGTGCTGCAGCCAATTATTAGCGTTTGAAGTACAGACCCGTGTGTATGGTGAACCACTTTACAAGGGACTTACTAGTGCAACAAATATGCCAATCTGGTATACACCATTTATATAAGTTTGTCAAGCTAAGGTTTTAGGTTTGAAATGAAAATATGGTTTCTATAGCTAGAAAAATTTACACCACCAGGATGATACAGGATTTCACAGTAGTGGCTGGCACAGGAAAGAGCGGTGGGCCGGTGGGGCGGTGGGGCAGGGCAGGGGCGGACTAGGTGGGGGTCAGGTAAGTCGACATATGATGGGAGGAGTAAAAAGTAAATAAAAAATTAAATAAAACCACTTACCTTGCGCTCGCTGCATTGCTGACTTGGCACAAGGTAAGTAGTGAAAAGCCACACTGCTCTTATCTGTGGCAGCTGCCCCTGATATTTTATTGCCATATTTTATATTTATATAAAGAATCGAAGACATTTTATGATCACAAAGGAATGCTGACACTGCCTTGTTCACGTCTTTGAGTCTTTTCATATTTAGGAGAATTTAACAGTAGATCAGTTCCACTTTTGTCTCTAACAAATATTTGAGAACAGAAAATGTGTCTTCAGAAATGTACACATTATGATGGAAAATGTCTCCTTTATCTCAATTTCCAATCTAACTCAATTTAAGTGTCCTCTATCATTGTCGCCACAGTGGATGACCAAAAAGTTGTGATAGTCATATTTACCAGGCCTGTGTGCAGAACTCTGTGAAGTGACAACAACTCTGCCACTCTCCGTGGAGTTCTAAAAGAGTGAGGTGAGTTGTGTTGCGTGTGCTGATTGTTAGCACTGGGTAGTATTTGTCCCATGCTGGAACATCAGCATGAATGGCACCACATGCAGTGCAAGAGGGCGCAGTTTGTTTCTGCCGATCAAGTAATAATAATAATAATAATAATACTTTATTCGGTAAAAAAAAATACCATAAAAGTGCAGATCAAATACATCATAATATAAAACCAAAACAATCAACAGCTTAAAATGATACATGTTCGATCCTTCCATGAATGGGAACCCCTTATCACATGAAATTCATATTAAAGACCAATGAGAGGCTAACATCGCGGGCCACAAAAGTACATATAAAAAACATCAAAATTAAGAGAGGAACATAATAGTTTGACAACTTAGAATTGATATATATTCGCTCCTATCACAATTGAAAGAACCTTCCCCTCTTCAAATTCATTCATTTAAAAAAAAAAAAAAATGTTTTTGGTGCCTTTTAAAAACGGGTATTACGAGCCACATTTGTTCATCTGGTACCTCTTGTATTTCTGAGTCTGATGGCTGCCCTTAAAAAGTTTACAGTGCAGAACAGGGTTAATGTGTCAGTAGACAATTTTAAAAATAACAGGGCCACCTTTGCATGTTTAAATCTAGAAGTCTTTAAAATACTTTTTAAAAACAAACTCCTAGGTAATGAATAAAAAGGGCATAATAAAACAAAGTGAAGGGTTTCCTGAGGAGACCGATGGTCGCAGCCACACGGACCCTTCAAGTCTATGGACGGGGTGTATCCTGCCGGATCAGCTAGTATGTGGTGCAATAGATTGAAAAAAAACCGTGTCATTATAAATCTATCATGATCATTATGGAAATAAGATAAATAGGGCTCAATACCCAAACATGATTTAGTCAGGAGGTGTTCTCTAACTGACTGTTTAACCAGTTCCCTATCTTTCCTGAATGATATAACATGCATCTGGAACCGTGCCTGCACCAAAGCCTTGTCATGCACTGACATTTTAGTGGGGTTATTAAAAAGATCTGCGCATCCTATGGCTTCTAAAGTCTTCTTTACATACTTAAGCCATGGGATGTTCAGCCCCCGGTCACGGGCAAGGCAGTCTGTTATAATCTGCTTACTAAATGAGGCCTCTGTATTTGCCCATATTTTGGCCCAGTAGGTTAGGGGTTTGACTTCCAGCCTATCTCTGACATAACTGACACCCAGTTCTTCGTGAATGATGTGAGACGGTGTGCTCTGAGGCACTTTCAGTAGGCGCCGGAGGTACTTATTTTCGTCGGTCTGCAGATGCTGCGTGTCAATAAAACCCCATACCTCGCTTCCATAAAGAATTTTGGCACAACATTTAGAGCTGTATAATGTCAGTATTTGCTCCGGGAACCAACTAGTGTGCGGCATTTCTCTTCTACAAGGGCCTTGAAATTAAGACGACTGTCAAATATTATCCCCAAATAAGAAAAGGAGCACACCTTTCCCAGGTGATGGGAACCAATCGAGTAAACATAGTTTTTACTCGTTTTTTTCCCCACTTCCATGATGTATGACTTAGTTAAATTGGGGGACAGATCTAGGTTCTCCATAAAGGAAACAAAGCCGTCTATCAAAACCTGGAGCCCTATGGATGTCCGCGCGAGGAGAACCGCGGCGTCCGGGTAAAGCAGGACGGGGATCCCTCTTGAGCCAATCCGCGGTGTATCAACCATTAAAGTGCTAAGTGCCTGATCCAAGCCATTTATGTACAGGGTGAACAGAAATGGGGCCACAATACATCCCTGTCTCACCCCACTTGAACATGGGAAAGGGTCGGTGGTACTTCCCTCCTGATTGTATCTGACACTGGCAGTGGTATTCTGGTGCAATACCTTTTGAATGTTAATAAGTCCAGGGTCCACACCAAGACCTCCCATAATTGCCCATAATTTCCTACGGTTGACTCGGTCAAAAGCTGCCGTCAAGTCCATGAAAGCCAATTACACAGTTTCTTGGCTGGCAATGGTGTACTTGGCTACCAATAAATAAAGGTTAAGACATTGATCGGTGGTTGACTTTCCCGGCCTAAAGCCATATTGGGTGTCAGTGATAATCTGTTGATCCTCCGCCCAGTCCATTAACCGGCTGAGGATAGCCCTTCCTAGAACTTTCGCTGACACATCAATTAGAAAAATGGGCTGTTAGCAAAGTGGGCTGTCCTTATTGCCTTTTTTGAAAATAGGAACGATTATGGCTGTGGACCAAGATGGTGGCATACCTGTGTCTACTGCTGCATTAATGACTCTGGTCAGGATTGGTGCCCAAAGATCTACCTGGGTCAAGAAAAGATCAGGAGGAATCCCATCAGGACCCGGTGCCTTATTTCGAGTCAGTCCTTCAATTCCGACCTTGAACTCCCCCATGATGAAACTTATCTGGTTGATAGACTGCTCCCCCCCCTTCTGCTTCCGTCTGGGCCTCATTCAGGCAGTGATTGTAAAGCCCATGGAAATGCTCATACCATGATTCTGACCGGATGTGAATAGCTACCCTTGGTTTATTTGCCTCTTGGAAGCAAGAGTCATTTATAACTTTCCAGAAAGCCGATCAAGTAGATTTTCTACCAAAAAGAACGGCAGGTTTCTCAATGCAAGAGGTAGCTACCTACTGAGACTGCCCACGTTGATAAAGCTCACCTAGAGGTGGTCTAGCATTGAATTTTCCTCACTCAAGTAGGCCAACTTAACGTTAGCGAGCCACAAGAGAGGAAAAACTCCGCTCCGCGCTACAATGCAAAATTTTGTGGAACAGAGTGCGGAGTCGGAAAAACTCTGCAAACTCCATGAGCGAAGCAGAGATTAACGCACAGGCTAAATATATACTAACAGAGGAAAGTAGAGGGAGTAACTAATTCCATTTCAAACGTGTTTCATCAATCCATGTTAGTTCAACTCTTTTCAAACCTAAATCATTTTCAACATTTACTTTCTTACCTTGCAGTCTGGCCCAAAAAATATAACTGTTTCCAACAAACCAAACAATAACCATCTTGCACATTCACTGACATACAAGAATCTGAAAACAGAGGCATAGAAACAAATATATAAAGTTAGATGACTGCCCAATAGGAAACAACATCATACCAGCAATTTGCTTTTGAAAGGAGGACGACAATTATTGGCTTAAATACAATTTGGGCTACTAATGTAGCACAATACTACCAAAATACATAACAAGGGAAGAAAATAAACTAGTCTTCAGCAACGATGTTTAAGAAAAATTAGGAAGGCATTTGACACACACTTTTGTGGTCACATAACAATGAAAACAAATAGAAAACTACATTAAAAATAAAATTAAGAAGTATAGTCATCTTCACGTTGGAGAGTTCTGAAAAGCCTACTCTAAATTGAATACCTTCACATTTTGATCCCATAAACAAAGATATTTTGAAAACAAAATATGTTAGACACATGCTACCCAAATAGAAGTTGATGGTTACAAAAAATATGCCTCTATAAAGTTGCTCAGTTCTAATTTAAATAGAAACAGTGTGACAAGAAGATATCAACATTGGTAAATTTCGGGTTGAAGATACCAATGGTTGTTTAATACATCATAGTATTCTCATTACTATTACCCATTTGTAAACTAAATTATGACACAGAAGAAAAGACAGAATTTTACTATTAAGCACTTCTTTAACCATTTAAACCATGGCGCAAAGAAAAAGAACTTATAGAATCATTTAATGCTTATAAAATTACATTGCATTGCCTGAATTTTAGACATACTTAGAAATAGTAAATCAAGAAAAAGAAGAAGCAAGCAACATTAATGCATAAAACTTAATCTGCTACTAATACTTCTGCTTCTAGAACTGCTAACCCACATGGACAACCAATTATTGAGACTGAAGCTGTGATTGACATGTGCGAGTTTCTAAATGCAACGGACAAAGTAAGAAAGGATGTGCATAAATAAGATAACTTAGTATGTCAATTAAATAGAGAAAAACTAAAACAATTAAAACAGATAAAATAATCTGTAGATCATGGATTTCAACATAAAAATTCGATTTTTAACTGTACTATTTTTGAACCTACATGACAATATGTAAGTGGACAAGGAGGCACAGGGAAAAGCTTTGTTAATAAAGTAATTTCTGTTTGTGTTCATAACGTTACTTGTGCAAATTTATCTTGTGTAGCTACCTCTCCTACTGGCTTAGCAGCACATAACATCAAAAGAATTACCTTACATCATCCACACACACTACATGTGTAGTCCAATAACAAACTGGAATAATTATAATTATAATGAAATACTGTTACATGCCAAAAACGTTGTGCAGTCCTTAACAAACTTACATTTAATGATTACTACTATGTGATCATCTTAAACAGTAAATATTCTAAATAATAACACAGTCATGTAACAGATATATTAGTTTTGGCTGAAAACACATAAAAGGAAAACAATGATTGATAAGTGTTGTGTTGTTTATTAAATATAATCTGATATCACTGCAGTAGTCTAATATTAACTTACCATCTACTATGAAGCGACCCAAAGGCATATGTTTTACTTATATTACATTTACCTCTATATTAAATCAAATTAGGTATTTCTGATACCTGAAAAATATAGTTAATATGGTATAAGCTCTTTATCTTTTGAAATATTTGGTTAGCTCTGAAAATAACTTTTTTTTTCTGGAACTTTTTCTTTAGAATGTCAACACGATCAACCAAAGCAATAACCTCACCAGAAACAGGGAGACAACAAAGGCACACCAAAAAATTAAGGCTGTTAGGGAGGAAATTGGTGAGCAATGACAAGCTCACAAGCTTGGTCATATTTCTCTCTCATGCAACGATAACACTATGGCAGAGAAGACAGTATGTTGCTGCACTGCCATATGGTAAATAACTTTATTGTATAGTTTGCAGGTAACACGTTTTGAGTTCACCTTTTTCCCTCAAGGTGCCAAGGAAAAACAATTGCATACAATGGATTCCTTTAATTTCTTCCTCCGCTCCACCTCTGCTTCCTCCTATTGCAACAGCACAGCATCATCTTCATCAGCCATTGCAGTTCTCAAAAAGTGCAAAGGTGGCTTCGGAATAAAACATGTTCCGTTAGCCAAAGAGCACAATCTTCTCCTTTGAAGATATCAAATTGAATGGAGCACAGGGGATACACATCCTGTTTCCTACAATTGAGAGTTCTAAGCCAATATCGTGATTCTATTGCAGTACCCGTGCAGTTCTCAAACACATCCTACAGTTATATACATATATGTGATCGAGGCTCATCTCGAGCCGAAACGCGTCAGGACCGAGCAGGCAATAAAATTAACTTTTTAGCACTATTTGGTGGTCCGTTTCCATTCATGCTGCAAGCTAAGGAGTGACGCAGTGCTGCGATATATATATATATATATTCACTGAAAAAAACAAAGGTTAGAGGGATGTTACAATTAGGCTGATATTTCACTTGTACAAAAACAGAGAAATTCAACAGTTAAAGTTAGCTGAGCTAACTATAACTCGCGCCCCAGCAGTGAACATATTACATCACTCATGACATGGTCAGTGACATCACTGGTGACATCACTGATGACATCTGAAATTACTTCACTGATGACATCACTGATTACATCATCCGGTGACTGTGAACGTTTCTAAAACGTTCATGAGTGTTAAATATATATACATCAAGGTGTATTGATGAGTCAGTGGGTGTATGAGTGCCTGTATATATGATTTAGTGGGTGCATGACTGAATGTATAAGTGACTGATTATACGTGTCTCAGTATGGGTGAGTGACTAATTTGTGTGAATGTCTGTATCAGTTGGTGTGTAAGTGGCTGCATGGGTTGGTGATAGGTACATGGGTGGCTGTATGGGTTATTGATTGGTTTTCTGAGTATATGTATGGGTGTATGAGTGTCTGGGTGGGTGAGAGGGTTTGTGACTCCCTGCATGGATGAGTGAGTGGTTAAATCAGTGGCTTTATGGGGTTGTGAGTGTGTCTGAGAGGGGCTGTATAGGTGATAGAGTGTGCATATGGCTGTTTCAGTGAGTGAATGGATGTGTCATTGGTATATATAGATGAATAACTGCATATGTGAAAGGCAGTATAGGTGAGTATTGGAGTATATCAGTGACTGTGTGAGTGAGTGATTTTGAGAGTGGCTGTATGGGTGAGTGTGTGCTTGTGTCAGTGACTGTATAAGTGAGTAAGTATATCTTAGTATCTGCATGAATACGTGAGTTGGAGTATGCATAACTGTATCGGTGAGTAAGTGGCTGTGTGAATGACTCTATGGGTGAGTGACTAGATGTGTGAGTAGCTCTATGCGTGACTGAGAGTGTGTGAGTGGCTGTGTGGCTGTATGAGTGGACATATCAGTGGCTGAGTGGATGTGTGTGTAGACCTATGAATCAGTGAGTGGGTATGTAAGTACTGATAAGGGTGTATCAATGGTTTCAAGAATGGTAGTGTGAAAGTTGGAGTGGGTATATGAAAGGTTACATGGGGGTGTGAGTGGCTGAATCAAAGATTCTGTGGATGATATCAGCAGTGATGTAATTTGCAAAATCATCAGTGATGTCATCAGTGATGTCATGGACCATGTCATGAGTGATGTAATATGTGAGGTCATGAGCAGTGTATTGCGGGGGCATGAGTTATAGTTAGCTCTGCTAAGTATAACTGATGAATTTCTCTGGTGTTGTATGGGGGAAATATCAGCCTAACTATAACGTCCCTTTAACCTTTGTTTTTTTTCAGTGAATTTCTAAGGTTTATTTAAATGCTAATTCCTAACTATAACTTACCTGTAACCTTTGATTTTTTCAGTGAATTTCCATGTTTTTTTAAGTAGCAATGGCCTTTGTAGAATGGTGTGCAAAGGGGATGGGCCTCTGACCAGCTCTCAGAAATCCTGCTGAGTAGGACTCATAGAAAGCACCAGGAGAGCCTCTTGGTCCCAAAGGTTCTTTTGCATCCAAGACAACTTTATTTCACAACCAGTAGTACGCAAGGAGACGTGTTTGCAGAGTGGTGCAGAAAGGGGGATGGCCTCCGAAGACCTCTTTGCAAACTGACTGTGTGAGACTTGCTGGAGGTAACAAGAGGGATACTTAGCCCCCATATACACTCAATAGCCAAGGAGTTTTCGTCCCCCAACTAGTATGATGCCAGGAGGTGGCGCGTTTGCAGAGTGATGGAGAAAGGACGTCCTGTATGATTGCACAGGTAGCGCCTGTATGATTTTATGAGTGCAATTGCCAGGAACAGAATGCAAATACCGGGTGTTTTTAACAAAGTGTAAAACACATATGTAAACATATTTTACATGAGGATTCTGTGTAGCTATTGAGGAAGATACTAATTTAACTTTTCCCTTTGTATTTATTTGTGGAAATAACTAAATCAAAATTGCTTATTCCTTCTTCACAGCAACACCAGAGGTCACAATGACATCAGTAGTCACAAATACAAATGACAAAGTGAAAAAACAGATATATAGACATATTTTACAGAAAGTTTGAGTCTAGCTGTTTAAGAAAATATTAATTTAATTTTATTTTAAAAACACATCTATAAAAAGGAACAGTTTCTGAAAATAACTCAACATCTGCACTCACAAATAGAACATAACTACCAAACACCCATCAAACTACCCATTGTCACCCAAACTCATGTGGAATTAAAAACTGTTGCCAAACTAGTGCAATGCACAATCTCAAAACATCACATGACCTTGAAAGTAAGGAATATCATTGGATAATATACTGTTCAGTGAAATGAATAGGAAGTATACACCCACTCCTCCTTCTTGAATTTTCTTTTCCAGATGATTATTGTGAGTAGGTGCTAGATTTTGACTGGAGACTTGTTTTGGACTCATGTGGGACTACGTTCATTTTATATCATGTTAAAACTTATCATACAAAACGTTTCCAAATGCTTTTCAAGCCAAAGAAAGCTGGAGGACCAACTACACCAGTGGCAGCAGTAACAATTTCTAGCCAGAAAGTCCCTTTAGAGGTACAGACTACTACAATAGATATGGCTCTACAGTTTTCAAGAATGGCCATGTATTGCATGGACTGTAGTGTTGTTATAGCAGCTGGTGAATAGTGTGTTACAGCTATTCACAATGTTGCAAAAAATCATACATGGTAGTTTTTCCCCCTTTTATATATTTTTCACATTTCATAAGAGGAGTTCATAGTGAGAAGCAAGATGGCAATGCAAAGCTGAAGGACCCTCGACTTCAATAGCAGCAAAACAACACCGAAGCAGAAAGTCCATTCAAAATTCCAATCTCAACTTCCAGATTTGGCTCCACAGTTTTCCCTGATGGCATCATACTGCATGGATTGTGAAGTTGTAGTTAGTGCTGGAGAGCATTTATTGTAACACTACTTACATATAACTTGCTGTATAGACAAGTTAAACAGCCCCTCTACAAATAAATACACAGGTAACTTTTGCCAGTTATCATAATTTACTTGTTTACTTTCTAAATATGTCAACAGTCTATGTTTAAATCTTCTAGTAAGTGCATCAACAACATATACAAACATACTCTGATTTTTTACAGAACACTGTGTTAAATATTGTAATCTCTTTTATAAACTATCAACTGTAATATATGTGTCCTGTTCTGCAACTCCTCCTCTTAACACCTCTTCATTTTCCCTAGATTCCTGCCCAGGACCAAACAAACGAAACTGAACATCACCACAAACCTTTTCTACATCTGCCACACAACCATGCAAAAGTGCTCTATGTATTTCTCCTAAACATAAAGCAGGGGAGTTTTCACATAATACAGTCTCCTACCTAAAGTTTGCATTGTTATGTGGTATAACTTATTTTGTGTTTTAAACTTTGCCTTGGAAAGATACGTAGAAATTTTCTAAATATATCAATGGATTGCTGTCTAATACTAGAAAAACTACTGCAATTAAATTTTATACAGTACCCTGACTACACCTTCCTTTAACCTCTTCTACAATAACTTCTTCTACATTTATCGGTACCATCACCTCTTTAGCTAAAGGACTACCATTCTTCATTTCATAACTTTGTCCTCTTTAATCAATAGCATGAACTAATTTGTTATCCTGGACGTAGCTTTCTTCATTAAAGAAATCCTCTGTACAAGAAGTATGTGCGTATTGGCCACTAAAAACTGTACAACAGTTACTTCTATTCACTAATCTTTTTATCTAGTTTTTTCTCCTCATGCACAACACTATTTTGTCAAGACTTTTCATTCTATTTAGAATCAAAATGAAAAGCTTCCTCTTCAAAGCAAAGGGCTCATCAACTACTGTCTCAACTCTTCCCTTCTGTTTCCCTACATCTCTCCTTATTCTACACTTTTTAAAATGTAACACTAAATTTACAAGGCTGTTACTATGCAATCATTATAACATTTGCGCAGAACCTATGCAGCCTTCTAAACACACACTTTCAACCCATGCAGTCATTTAAATACTGAGGCACATGTGTGCACCAATGAAAAATTCAGGCTGTACTCATACACTCATGTAATTGCTTAAAAAGTACCATTGTAGTAAACCTATCACCCATATTTTCTAAAGACTATATATTCTGCAGTAAAATGTGTACACACATGGGCATGTGGTTGAATACCTCAATACTCCCTGGATGATAGCATGAGTGCATAGGTAGTGCCTAGGTGATTCCCTGGGGATACAAGTAGTGCCTAGCTGATTCCCTGACTATGTCATAACTCAATGGGTCATTCCATATCTGCATACTTACTGCCTGCGTGGTTGCATGAGTATACCACTAGTATCTGGGTGTTTGCATGAGTGCATTAGTAGAGCCTGAATGATTCGACAAGTGTGTGACTAATGCTTCAATATTTCAATACATGCATAGATACTGGTAGGATGAGTAAATGAGTGTAACTCTAGTACCTGGATGATTGCATGAGTGCATACATAGTATATAGGTGATTTATGCAGTCCATGGATAGTACATACATGAATGTTTAAGACTATGCAAAGCACCTATTGGATGAGTGGATGAATAGTGTTTCAGTGATTGAATACTGCTCATTTCTTTTTGGTTGACTGAACAGGTAGTGCCTGGATGTTTACATAACTACATGGGTAGTGCCTCGAGAAATGAATAAGTGCATCAATAGTGCCTACCTAATTAGATGAGTGCATGACTAGTGTCTGAGTGATTGCATGCTTCCATTGTTAAAGCTTTAGACATTGGATGAAAGTAAGTATATTGCTGGGATGTTTATATTAGTGCATGACTATTGGCTCAATAATTAAATGACTGTATAGGTGCTTGATGGGTGATAGGTTTACTACAATGGTACTCTCTACATGCTGCATAAATAGTATGATGAATTACAAAACCAAGAATGTAAGATGATAGATTATTCGTCCCTGCAATAAAGGATATGTAGGTGAGACCAAAAGAAAAGTACGCACCAGACTGAATGAACATAGATCGGCTATAAGAACAGGGAAAATAAATGCACCCTTAGTACAATATTGGAATAAAAGTAATCATACTGAGAGAGATTTAAAATGGTGCATTTTAAAGGGCATTAAAAACAACCTGAGAGGGGGAGATGTAGATAAAAAAAAGGAAAAAAAGAGAGCAATTTTACATGAGTAAGTTTGCCACTTATAAAAGTGGTTTGAACAACAGAGAGGAATGGGAACATCTTTTTAGGTAAACAATGAAAAGAGAGGGAATCAATGCTGTATATATACCTCCAGTGATTCCATAATAATAACATTGACAACCATATAGTACCATTGTTGATAGAAGGGAAGGATTGACTCTATTTTGCCTAGTAATAAATGACAACATTTTGATTTCCGTGACATTCCCTAGGCTCAAATTCATTTTTTGGTTCCAACAATAGAAGTGAAACAAATTATTGTTATTGTCATAGAATGAAGGATTAATAAAGTTCTATACCTTAATTTGAAATGGAGGTTATACACCATATATAACAAAAGGTATTAACTCTTCGGCCCTAAAAAAAAAAGATATAATTTCTATCTGCATATATAGTTTTCTGTTTAACATCGTATTGTGCTTCTTTCACAAAATGTTTGTGGGGGGTAAATGACCTTATATCTAGCAGAATATTGGTATTAGGGATATAGTAATTGCATAGAATATGAAGATTTTAAAATCATAACCTGAAGATTTTAATAGTATAATGTAGAAACCATTAATGATAGTGAAGATATGAACATTTATGGCGGACTACAGGCTATTGTTTGGGTTTAGATCGTGAAGTAGTTGAAGCCTGAAGTAAACATGGCCGTCAACAAGGATGGCAAGTTATTACTTGGAGAAGGTGAAAATGTAGAGGTGAAAAAAAATCCCTTTTAGTATTAGCAGCATAGAGTGAGGAATAATTAAAAGAGCTGCTGAGCCAACTAATTCTTGTGAACACATATAGAAAAAATATAAAAAGAAGACAAATTGCATTTCTTGCTAACGCAAGCAACAGTAGCCTTGATTTTAATTTTTAAATATATATTTTCTTGGATGTCAATATACCCATAGAAATGTGGCAAATATTTAAAACTAATACAATGAATACAGGGGAGCTAATCAAGATTTTTTTTTGTTCCCAACACTCCATATAGAACGCATTGGAGGTTATTGAACACAATACCCCTGACACATTGAGCCAATGGATAAAGGGTCTTCATATTATAACAGCCTGATGGAGCAGGAATTAACACATTGCCACTATAATATTGGAAATGTAATAATTAAGGTAAGAACATGGAGATAAGGCAGTTAATAACATGGGGAATAATGAAAACTATCTTTAAACAGCGTGGTATTACAGAAGCTGATAGAGGTTTAACAGGAAAATCCTTTTTTCTTGAACTCTGTTACAGGAAGGCAAAATCAGTACGGACTGGACATTACAGACAATACTTTATATTTTTAATAAAATTGACTATTGGAATATGAAAAGGTGATTAATATGTTAGATAGATATGGGTATTTTAACTTGAGATTTTATTTTATGAATCAAAATACAAATATTACTCTCCTTCGAGGTGTTAAATAAGGATAATTGATACATGAGAAACAACTAATGACAGACATAAAAAAGAGAAAGCCCTCTTCTTTATGGAATCCGAAAGTGGGATACATTAGGTGAGAGCTGAATAAGATTCTCCCTCATATAATCCTGAAAGAGCTGTATCACAATTGTCAAATAAATAATTTCATCCGGTCTTATGCTCATGTTTGAAGACACGTGTGTATGATGCCTGGGTGTATGTATGGTTGGAAGGGAGCATCATGAGATAATGCCACAGTAAAGTATATTATAGATATAACAGCTAGTAGTATAATTATGAGTAAGAATACTTGTAGGATATGGATATCAGTGTAAATTTTGGATGCAATATAGAATAACTTTTAGAAAAACACTGAACTTGATTTGTGCAAATTTGTCTTATTTAATATATATCGGATTGAATGTATTTAAATCATGTTTTTATTTATTTACCTTTTAGATAATTGCATGTTTTTATTATTATTACTTGTCCTGAAGAAGGTGGAGAAAAAAAATAAGACAACCAAAACGCTGTGTCGACACCTTTAGTGATAAATTGGAGGAGATTTAGTTATTTAAATATTTGTTTTGTAACATTGCTTTAAAGTGATGGTCTCATGGACTAATGCTTAGGCAAAAGTGATTCAGACTGATTTGAAATAGTTTATTTTTTTTAAATGTTGAGATATCCACTAGGGATTTTTTATTATATAAAAGGACCAAAGTTATTCCTCTGTTTAATCATGTGGAATCTTTAATTGTGGATACGCTGTTATATAATTTGTAATAAGGACAAGTGTATAATACATTTTACTTTTTTGCATAATTCAGGGATTAGTATTTTAAGAAAAAGTTTTGAATTATCAAATTGGTGAGAAAGATTTTCTTAGGCAGTTTGATTGAAAGTTATGAGCCAGTGACTGTGTTTCAAAGAAAGAGAGCCAGTTACTATTAGCGAATTCACTCTCTACGTAATTACATAAGCGCATGAGTAGAGCCTGAGTGTTTCATCAGTGCATGCATGTGGCTCAGTATTTCAATGACTGCATGGGTTGTAAGTGGGTGATTAGATGGCTGCAAAGGTTCTGCGCAAATGTTATAATCATTACATAATTACAGCCTTGTTAATTTCATAAGTCAGTAGATAGTACCTAGGTGATTAGATGAATGTATGCATAGTGCCTCGATACTTTAATGACCACATACTTTCTGCCTGCCTGATTGTAAGAGTACATGTATAATTTCTGGATAATTGAAGAACTCCATGGATAGTGGATCACTGATTTGATGAATGCCTGAGTAGTGGCTGGGTGATTCCATGAGTGTCTGAGTACTGCCTGACTGACTGAAAAAGTACCTTCACTGCTGTTAGATACATAACAGTTGTCACTATATTTCTGAATCATTGGCTATCTCCTTCTGTCAGTATCAAACTAGCTATTTTACTGTATACATGCTTTTCCTCTGAGCTATGTGTGAGAGAAATCTAGGTATCACATTTGATACATAATTATATACAAGGCCTGCTAGAAACATACATTTCTTTGTTACTGAGTGTCCGAATGCATCATTAAATTTCTAAAACAGAAAACAACATTTAGAAATTTTAGAAAGCACAAAACCTTTAGCGAATGGCATACCTACATCATTTCTTAAGTACTTCTTCTACTTCTAAAACATATATTCAGCATATCTCAAACAAAAGTTACATTAAAAATGAAGCTAGCACAAGAACTCTCCAGCGATTCAGCACTATTAATCCTTCTCAATTTTAAACAAACCATGTTTAAAGGAGAACACTACCCTTACCATATACATGACATTTTCATCCTCCTTGCTATACATAGATCACTATGTAAACATATATGCAATTTCTTAATAGATATACACCTTCAAGCCATCTTTCCAAAAATATATACCTTTCTGCATCTTTAAGGAAACTCAAAATTCCCACCGTATATACAGCTATGTGCAAGCACAAAAACCATATCTCACCATCTAAGCATACGCAATGTGGTCATATAAGTTAAAAACCACATTGAAAAACACTTCCCAATACATACCTAACAGTTATTACTTCCTTCTAATTCATATACATACAGACAACAGGTTCTCATCTTTTATTTCCCACTACACTATTCATGTTTAATAATGTTACTAAAAGTACTACACCTCCCAGAATACAAATGACAGATGTATCTACTCTGCACGTGATGTTTAGTCATTGAAAACATTCTTAGTTCCTCATTGCAGCCTTCCACAAGACTAAAGTGTTATTTCTCAATAAAATGCAGAATGTAATAAACAGTCACTAATTCATGTTTCTCTTACTTCCCAAAACATTCACCACTAACTTCTTAAACACATAACCTCTTATAGATACTGTTTGTCTCATATATTTTTTTCACCACTGTGATAGTCCTTTTAATCAAACTCCCATATATATCTTCATTTCTAAAGTACATTTTTAAAATAATTACAAAGTTACATACATACCACTGAGTTCAGTTTGTAGGTTATATTGCTGTTTTAGCTCTTTCTGCATAGTTTTGATACTGTTAAGATTTGTAAAAACAAAGCTCAAGAATGGTAAACCACTCTCATACCAAGCAAGTCTAATATGGTAACCTCTTCAAATGTCACTCTATCATCATGATAAAGGCAACAAATGAAATCATGTCTTTTATTTTAGGCTACAGCATCTCCACTTGTGAATGGGTAGCATCTGGTAATCCTTTCCCTCTCTTTCAAAATGAGGCTCTAGTTTCATTTTTCTAAAATGTAAATACTACACAACAGTTTATTACATAGTCCTGAGCTTAAATTGTGACATCACTCCTCAACGTTTAAAAAAATGTTCTGTCTCTATTTTATTTTTTTGCAGACTTTTATATAGCGCGAACTAGACCCGAATCTAATCAGGTATCAGAGCGCTTTACATAGCACCAGTTACGTTACATGAGGACACACATTCATTATTTTTTTTGTTTCTTTGTTAGGCATGGGGAGATTAAGTGATTTGCCCAGAATCACAGGATCTTCGGCATCATTACCGAGACTCGAACCCAGTTCCCCAGGTCCGAGGTCGAGCGCCCTAGCCGTTAGGCCACCTCCTCTCCCCTAACACCCTTACCCTCAATACAGTCTTAGCTCAGTGTACCTAGCAACCTAGTGGAACCAGTAGGGCAAATGTTCACAGCACATTTCAGAAGGAATATGCTGCTTCCAAATAAGATACAGCAGGTGTGCTTTACTCCATAGATTCAAAAACATACCCATGTCTGTATTTCACCACTTTGCAAACACGACTTCTGGCATAATACTGGTCCACTTTACTCCTGAGGGACCTTGGGGGCCAAGAAGCCTGCCTGGTACCTCCTGCAAGTCCTATGCACGGAATTCCACAGAGCTTGTTGGCGGCCCATCCCCCTTTCTCCACCATTCTGCATACGTGGCTGCTAGTTAAAAAACTTTAGAATTTCACTAAAAAACAAAGGTTACAGGGAAGATATAGTTAGCAAATAGATTTTAAAAAAACTTAGAAAGTCATTGAATAAAACCAAAGGTTACAGGGACGTTATAGTTAGGAAATGGTATTTAAAAAACCTTAGAAATTCACTGAAAAAAAACAAAGGTTACAGGGACATTATAATTAGGAATTAGCATTTTAAAAACCTTACAAATTTACTGAAAAAAACAAAGGTTTCAGGGACGTTATAGGTAGGAATTAGCATTTAAAAAACCTTAGAAATTCACGGAAAAAAACAATGGTTACAGGAACGTTATAGTTAGGCTGACATTTAGCTCGTATAAAACCTGTGAAATTCAGCCATTATAGTTAGCTGAGCTAACTATAACTCGCACCACTGCAATGCACTGCTTATGACAAATCATATTACATCACTGATGACATCACTGATGACATCTCAAGTGCTATCACTGATGACATCATTGATTACATCATCCAGTGACTGTGAGTGTTTCGAAAATGTTTATGAGTGTTAAATATATATAGCAAAGTGTATTGCCGAATGAGTGGGTGCATGAGTGCCTGTATGGTTGATTTAGTGGGTGCGTGACTGACTGTATAAGTGAGTGATTATACATGTCTCAGTGAATGTATGGGTGAGTGACTAGTCTGTGTGAATGTCTGTATCAGTCTGTCAGTTGGTGTGTAGGGGCCCGATTCACAAAAGTAATCTGTGACAAAATCCTAACTTTACGACTTCTGATATTCACAAATGGCATTTAGGAGTAGCAAAGTTAGGATTCCTAATTTTACTACTCCTAAACTTAGAAAAATCCTAAATGTATGACATTCGGTATTCACAAAAGGCATTTAGGAGTAGCAAAGTTAAGATTCTCCTGCCCCCCAAGTCCCGGGGACCACCACCTCCCTGGGGCTTTCCTTATTAATGGGGGGCATTGTGGGCCCCCCAAACCCCCGGGGACCACCACCTCCCCTGGGGTTTGATTAATTAGAGGCGGGGGAACTCATAGGCCCCCCAAGCCCCGGGGGCCACCACCTCCGTGGGGCTTTGTACTTGATGGGAGGGGAGCCGCGCTGCACTCCTCTAGGAGCCCTTGATGGCCTGGGGACTGCCACCCTCCAGGGCTGGCTCCTGCAATTACCTGGGGTGCCCACCACCGGAACATTGCCGTTTGCTTTCCCGCCCTGTCATAGCATACTCTGCTTTGGTTTTTGGAAGCTCTTGCTTCCAAAAACCAAAGCAGAATTGATTTTGCACAAGGCGAGTTGCATGTCAGCAGTGCCCCTTGTGCAAAAGCAATGCCAACTCCCGCAGGAGGCGGGGAGCCAGCGGGACAGTGGGGGCATTGGGGTTCACCCAATGCAAAGGGCCAGCCCCAAAGGTTGGAGTCCCCTGGGCCAGAAGTGGCCCAGGGAAGGGGGCAACACGGCCCCCCTCCCCAGCAATTATTTATTTAAAAATAGAAAGGCAGGCCCAGGGGGATGGGGTCCCGGGGTCTTAATTGGCCTGAAGAGGGGGTTCTATTAAAGAGTTAATAAAACAAAGCTGGCCAGACCACGGGATGGGGTCCCCGTGGCCATAATTGGCCTCTGGAGGGGGGCTATGCAGCCTCCACCCCAAAATTTAAATAAAAAAAGAAGGCTGGCCCAGGGAAGGGGGGCCACACAACCCCCTCCCATAACTTAAGAAAGATTTTTTTTTTTTAAGTTGGCATTTCGCCGGAGGCTCCGCCCCTTCCCTGCACCACTGTGCAAATGCACCCCTGGTGCATTGTACATTGGGGGATTAAGTCCCCTTGACTCCTGAGGGTCCCTCGGGGCCAACTAGCCCACCAGGTACCTCCAGTAAGCGACAGCAACACAGCTCTGTGGCACTTACTGGAGGTATCTGGTGGGCAAGTTGGCCCCTTGGGACCCTTAGGATTCAAGGGGACTTAATCCCCCAACTGCGTTTGCACAGTGGTGAATGGAGGGGGTGGGGCCTGATATAACAAGTGTGCAAACACACCCCCTAGCAATAAATTGGGGGGTTAAGTCCCCTTCAATCCTGAGGGACCCTGGGGGCCAACTAGCCCAACAAGTACCTCCAGTAAGCGCCACAGAGCTGTGTTGCAGAGAGGTGGTCCGAGGCAATGCCCCTTTTTACACCACTCTGCAAATGCAGCTTCTGGTGCACTGCTGGTGGGGCGATGAGGTCCTCTTGTGTCTGTCCTCAGGACACAAGTGGACTTCATCCTCCGAGTAGCAGTGTGCCAGAAGCCACGTTTGCAGCGTGGTGTAAAAAGGGGTGTGGCCTCAGAACACCTCTCTGCAACGCAGATCTGTGGTGCTTACTGAAGGTACCTAGTGGGCTAGTTGGCCCCCAGGGACCCTCAGGATTCAAGGAGACTTAATAGGGACTTTATAGTTAGAAATTAGCATTTACAAAAGCTTAGAAATTCACTTAAAAACCATAGGTTTCAGGGACGTTAAAGTTAGAAATTAGCATTTAAAAAACCTTAGCAATTAACTGAAAAAACCACAGGTTTCAGGGACGTTATAGTTAGTTGGACATTTCATTCATACAAAACCAGAGAAATTCGGATGTTAGAGCTAACTATAAGTCGTGCCCCCGCAATGCACTGCTGATGATGTCATATATTACATCCCTCATGACATGGTCAGTGACATCACTGATGACATCATCCATGTGATAGTCCGATGCACCTCCTCACACCATAATTAAACATTTTATACACCCACTCTAAAATACAGACTACCAATATCGAAACAATAGACAGATGAATAGCAGTTAGTACATACCCGCTCAGTGACTCCTAGGTCTACACACACACATCCACTCATTCACCCATACAGTAACTCATACATGCAGTCACTCATCAATACAGCACTATTATATGCACTCATACACCTATACATACACCCACACACTGCCACTCATCCATAGACTTACTCACACACCTACTCAGTCAAGCAAAGAATCAATCACACCCATTTACTCACCTATACAGTTATACACGGACCACCTCACTTATTTATACAAATACTAACACATACTTACTTTCTTATACAATCACTGATACAAGCACACACTCATCCATACAGCCACTCTCACAATCACTCACTCTCACATATTGTCATTTATATACTCCAACACTCACATATACCGCCTTTCACATATGTAGTTACTCACGCAGATACCACTGAGACATCCATTCACTCACCAACACACCCATACACACACTCACACACCCATACAGCTCTTCACAGATGCACTCTTGAACCCATACACCCGATGAATCACCCACTCACACATCTATGCACAGTCATCCACCCACTCACCCAGACACTCAGGCACCCATACAGATACTCAGATAACCAATCAATAATAACCCATATAGACAGTCATGTAGCTACTCACCAACCCATGCAGCCGCTTATACACCAACTGACAGACTGATACAGACATTTACACAGTTTACTCACTAACCCATGCATTCAGTAAGATACGCTTATTCTGTCACTTATACAATCAGTCACGCACCTACTAAATCATTCATTCAGACACTTATACACCCACTCATTCTTCAATACACCTTGGCATATATATAAATATATATAAAACATATTTAAACTTTATAGAAACACACATTCACTGGATGATGTCATCAGCGATGTCATCAGTAATGTCATTTGAGATGTCATCAGTGATGTCACTGACCATGTCATGAGTGATGTAATATGTGACAGTGACAGGCAAGTCTGTACAAATATATATATTGTTTATATTTTTCACCAGTATTTCTGATGTCCCTGCTTTATTTGCAATGTCTCCTTGATGGTATAGGGGGGCTGCGCTGGCGGTCGTGGCGTCGTCACGAATATCATAAGCGATTAAAAAATATATTTGGGGCTCATAACTTGTGGTGCTAATACCCCCATTTCTCAAACATGGGGTCAGATTATCTCCACCCTGACCCCTTATGTTAGCTTTCACACAAATTTCCAGCCCCTGGAACCATTCCCGATCAATAACATGGCAGCCACAACGTTCTGTTCAGGTTGTGTACAGCCAATCAGAGCATTCCCGTTGGTGAATGCATTTTCGATTTACCTCAAAATCATCGTGCTTTAACCGCGATCACCATGAAACCGCTGCAAAATATCAGCAGCCAGAGATATCACTATATTGTTCAGTTTTAGTTTCTCCAAAACTACTGAACGGATTTGTACCAAATAACAAAAAGCACAATCTGCATAACAACATCTACCTTTCTGCCAAATTTGGTGTAATTCCACCCACAGGTTGAGCTATAGGTTCAACAACGCGTACCTATCGGAATTAACATTACAAATGTACCCTTGTTTCGTGCCCCTATTTTTAGGTCCCCAATGGACAGATCGCCCCCAAACTTTCATGGCACACAGAACCTACTTTGACACTTTTTTGGGATCATTTTATGAAGATTGGTCAAATGATGCCAAAGTTATAGGCAAGTCGAAAAATGCTTTTCCTATGGAAACTAGGTCCTAACTATAACTACCTACTGGTGACCGCCAGTAGGTAGTAAATATATATATATATGTATATATATACTATATACATAAAGTTATAGGTAGGACCTAGTTTCTATAGGAGTTTTCTTTTCTTTTGCCAATATCTTTGGAGCCGGTTGACGAATCTTTGCGAAATTTTCAAAACTAATGGGTCGCTGAGGTCAGCTCCTGTCTTAAAAGTTTTGGGGTAATTCGTCGAGTGGGGGGTCAAGAAAAAAGGGGGTCCCAATACGCGTTTTCTCCATGTTAATTTCCATAGGTAACTTTAGACAAAGCTACAGCCCGAACTGCTGAACGAATTACTCCAAATTTGGCAAAAAGGAAGCTCTTGGTTCATAAAGCATTTTTTATTTTTAAATGGTGTAAATCGATTCAGTAGTTCCTGAGAAATTAAAAAAATATATATATTGACCAAGTGACCAAGGAGGATTCGCGAACCCTACTGATCACATGTTTCATTTAACATGTAACATGTAACAACATCGCAGTGTGTGTAACATGCAATATCCTGAGAGAGGGCTGGCAGAGTGTCTGTAGAGAGGGCAGATAGTCGCCAACAGAGGAGTCAGGCAAAGTGTACTGAGAGAGGGCAGGCAATCCAATCACTGAGTGGACAGGTAGAGTGTCCAGGGAGAAGGCAGGTAGTCCACCTACAGAGGAGGCAGGCGGAGTGTCCGGAGAGAGGGCAGGCAGCACTCTCAGAGATCAGGCAAGGAGAGTGTCCGGGGAGAAGGCAGGCAGTCCGCCCACAGAGGAGGCAGGCGGAGTGTCCGGAGAGAGGGCAGGCAGCACTCTCAGAGATCAGGCAAGGAGAGTGTCCAGAGAGAAGGAAGGCAATCCACACAGAGAGAGATGAGTCTGGCTCTCCCCAGCTCACCACCCCAGACAGGAGGGCATGTAGAAGCAGCCTGCAGTGTCCTGCACGGAGCATGAATGCAGAATAAACAGGCAGAAGGGGCAGCCCCTCTGCTGCCCCCGCCCCCCACAGCCTTCTCCCAGCCCATCAGACACGTGGGCTGTGCTCATCCTTGGCATGACTCTGTATGATGTGCAGCCTCCTGGCGGTGGTTACTGCATGGTGTGTCCTCAGATACCTTGCGGTGTCACCAGAGTTACGGCCCTCCACCGATCGCTGCACTGTTCACTTTTATGAACAGACTGTTCACTTTTATTAATAGTTTTCCGTCTTTTGTCTGCGGGATTTGATGATGCCCGCCGATCCCAAGACCACATGAGACCTTACATCCTTCTGAGGTTGGTAAACAGAACACCATTACATTGAGTTAGAGGGACGGCTGGTATTTACAGTGCTTAGAAACGGGGGAGATGCTGCGTGGAGGGATGTGTAACAAAACAATCATTACCTGAGTAGCTGTGAAGGACTCAAGTGTAGAGGGGCGAAGGAGGAGGGGTGGGCAGTTGAGGGTAGTCCTAGAGCAGAATAAAAGTTGAACAGGATCCGGAGTGCAATGCACAAGTGTGCGAGATACAAAGGTTTACAGTGATAAGTATTCTAAGCCATCGTCTTCTTGATGATTTTTGGGGCCCGGGCAACACATATTTTGGGGGCCCTTGTTCGGAATCAAACTTTGATTTTTTAAAAATCATTTTCTGTTAGTTCAAGCTGCATGATACAAAAACAACTTCCAGAAGTGCGGAAAGACAAAAATAGTTGAATATGTAATTTTAGAGCTCCAAGAATCCTAAACATGACATTGGGGCAAGGACAGAGAAGGTCAGAGATATCTAGCGAAGCGCTAAAGAGAAAGTCCTCTTTACGGGGGGACCTTGGAAGGCAGGGGCCGTCAGCACCTCTTTCCAAAAGCACGTAACTTCCATACTATTGGCGCCCAAATAAACAAAATATCACATAACATTCTATAATTTAAAAACCCTAAAATACTAATTGGGTGTTGTGGTGAAATGTACAAACAAAGCTGTCTTCAGCCTGTTGGGTAGTACATTTCTGTCCTTGGAGCAGAACCCAGGGGTCACCTTTGTATGCATTCTGTGTGTGTGCAGGGTGATGAATTGTTTTGCATTTTTAAATACTGTAGATTAGCTTTTTAAATGATCCCTAAGTATAGTAACACTGTAATATTTCTCATTTATTAAAGGATAAATCAATAAGAGCACCAATATATACATCACACAAATATTCTACTGCTCTTTGATGTATGTATGTTCTAGCCAAAATATTACTGACTCTACAGATATTAGAGAGCTGTGAACAGCACAGACATGTGTTAAAAATAATCACACCTTTGTTCCTGAAAACACAAACCTGGGTGCGTTGTGACGCTTTGTTATTTGAGTAGCTGAGTTTGTATGGAGAAGGTGGGGCAGAGTGCATGTGCTGTGAGAGTTATCCACACCATGTACTCCAGACACTTTAGACCCTCTTCGGGAAAACACAATCTACGGCCAGACATCAATAATCAATACCACTTGCGCTGTCAGACACTATAGCCCACATTGTAACGCCACAATCCACAGTCAGACACCCATAACCCACATCAAGTGACATTGTAACACCACAATCTAAAGTCAGACATATTGAAACCACACCTGTGTGCTGTCAGACACTGTATGCTACATTGTAATGCCACAATCTACAGTCAGACATACTGAAACCACACAAGTGCACTGTCAGACACTGTAGCCCACATTGTAAAGCCACAATCTACAGTCAGGCACATTGAAACCACATCAATAAACCCTGACAGGCACTTGGAAATCCTTCTGCAGAAATACAGAACCTACAATGTATTTGTCAAACACCCGGCCTCATATTGCATACAACACACCTGGAAACCACATTGCGTTCCCGTTATGGTGAGCCCACAGTGTTAGTCAAGGATAGCGAGCCCCAGTCTTTCAGACACCCACAAGTATAACATTATATCAGGTAAACACACCCACACCTATTTTGCACCCAATGCTTGCTACCAGACACCCCAGATGTAAAATTCTGTCAGATTCCTGCAGCAACAACAGTGTGGCAGGCACCCCAATCATCACAACATTCTGGCAGACACCTGAAGGCACAGCAGTGTGGCAGACACCGCAAGGATCACAACATTCTGGCATAATGTCATCAGTGATGTCATTTGAGATGTCATCAGTGATGTCATTAGTGATGTCATTTGAGATGTCATCAGTGATGTCACTGACCATGTCATGCGTGATGTAATATGTGGCGTCATCAGCAGTGCATCGCGGGGGCATGAGTTATAGTTAGCTCAACTAATTTCTCTGGTTTTGTACAAGTAAAATGTCCAACTAACTATACTTTACCGGAAACCTGTGTTTTTTTCAGAGAATTTCTAAGGTTTTTTAAATTCTGATTTCTAACTATAACTTCCCTGAAACCAGTGTTTTTTTCAGTGAAAAAAATAATATATTTATATCCTTTCAGTAACCTGCAAAACTGCCTGCCTCATCCACCAAGCACGGCTGGTGCTGGGCTGCGGGTACGAGTCCCGCTTGTAATCCAAAGAAACCCTTCTTCATGCTGAGAGTATCCCTCTGTTCCCTGCTGAGATATTTGTCACCTGTGTTGTGCCTGATTTCGATCAATTGCCTGATTACCACTTCATGAAAAATATCAATCGAGTCATGAGGGGTAGCTGGATTACATGTAGATTTGGATTTAAAATGGGAGGCAGTAGTCCTGTCTAAATCCAAGTCAAGAGATTCCCAAAAATTCCTTTCAGTGGCCCAGTTCATCCCCCAGATTCAAATTTTCGGAAGTGGTATCATGAGCCAAGACTAATGCAGAACTGTCAGCACGACGAATTTTCTTAGGATTTTGAACAAAAATCTTCAATTCTAGTTACATATAAAAAGAAAAACATCAATCCTAGTTGTACAGAAGTCCATGGTCGCCGTTGGACAGAATGTCAAACCAAATTCCCAAACAAATTGTTACTGTGGGGTCAAGTTGTGGGAGATAATGTTGATTTCAGTCAGAGCATTCTTATCGATCATTTTCTCTTTGTCTGCCTTGTTGTTCTCCCATGTGGCAGCATGTTTTTTGGTGTTTCTACACCTTCTTCTTGTCTTTTTCCTCTTCCACTGTTTCCTCCTCTTCCTCTGGGTGGTCTCCCTCGTCCCGTCTGGTTTGCCTGTAAAAAACAACACTAATCTAGTAATGTTCAAGTGAAAGAGTCTTTGCCCCCAGATGTGTTCTGTTCCTCATAGTCTGATGAGTAACTGTTAGAACCTGACTCCGATATCACAACCTCCTGTTGTGTTAATGCCCCAACCTGTTTGTATTGTCTGATAATATCATCGAATTTGCGGCCAAAAGTGAGAACCCTCTCTTGGGCATAATCTTGCTTGTCTTGCAAAAATGTGTACTTCTGTATATGCTGGATCTCTTTTTCATATTTTCCTAATCTGCCCTTCATCTGAAGGAGAAAACTCTTTATCTCTTCCTGTTTGGTGTGTTTCTACAAAATAGCTTTTAACTTACCAATTTCTTCTATGACCTGATCGAGTTCTATGCCAGCATATTTAGCTAAAAGAGCCATCATTGTGTTGCAAGTGCCTGCCATGAGTATTGACCATTCTTCCAAGAGTTTTGGATTAGGGTATTGGTATGTAGGCATGATAAGTATCCTTACGCCCCGTGGAACCCTCACTACTTCAATTGATACGTACAGGTTGAGTTGCTGATTGCATGTCTTGGCACCATCGGGGTTCCCCTGTACTACGGACTCAGAAACCCTAGTTCCTGTCTGCTCATGTCCAGTAAAGAAGCTTTTAGCTGCCTCCATCCCTTTTTGTCGTGCTTCACTCATGTTTCTTTATTTGCACATAGATTGCATGGGAGGCTCTCATTCTGCCAGTTATGAGTTCAAATTTCTTAATACTGCCTGAAGCTAAAGAACACGTTCCACAAGCCATAAAGTTCCGATGTGGTTCCACAGCTGGTATCCACATTCGGTGCACAGTTCATAGACACAAATGGAGACAGACATAAAGGGGCACAGACACAAAGCGAGTGTCCTCCGACACCGCAACAAAAAGCCACTCACCCTTTGTGTTACTCCAAACAAACAGTTTTTTATGCTGCGGCTGTTGTCGCAGGTGCGAGTCTTCACCGCACTCTCCTCTTGTGGGGAAATGGTGCTGGGACATGGGCCAGAAAACTTTGATCCTTTCATGTGTGTCCTGCAGAACTGCACCAAGCGGGGCCGGTGCTGGACTGTGGGTGCGAGTCCCACTTGTAATCCAAATAAACCCTTCCAGTATAATCCACAGGAAAATAAAGCCCCTACACAGCTTGTCAGCTTCACAAATAATTTAATCAGTAGTGCCTTCAGAAGACCAACAGGTCTTCGTCAAGGTCTCACTTTACAAATTGTGCTCTATCGCCTTTAAAATTCGTACATATTGTGAGAAATGAAAGATATACTCCTGACACCAAATTTAAGAGCAATAGGGGGAATCACATTCATGTAATACATTTCTACAAATTAAATCAAACAACTTAATTTTATCACATAGCAGTCTGTGAGTTACATATTTTTACCCATAATTTTTTTCAAGCATGAATTGCAATTTATGTATGCCACCATATTTGGAAAACTTTGATGACATTCATCCACTCTATCAAAGCCAAGTGGCTGAGTCCCCATATATCCAAACATTTGCCTGCACATGTACTGTATTCTCTTGTGGACATGATAAGCAAAATCTCTCTCTTGTGAGGAGGAAGAAAAGGAAAAAGAAAATAGACAAATATTATTAGTGGGGGAGGCAGGGGACAAAGGGAAACCATGTGTAATCTTTTTGTGATGGCATGTATGAGCCTCTAACTAAAATAGTCAGTCTTCCTTAGATATATGGCCCAGTGGCCCATGCATGGAGATGCATACCGTATGCAACATTCCTATTCCATGAAAATTGTCACACAGCATAATTCATTGCTCCTGGACCCAATAAAAAAATGAAAACTCCTCCCTAATTCTAAGCTTCATTCAATCACTTGGCTCCTCAAACCAACAAACAGGAACATGTGTGTGTATATATATTGTCGTCTCTTCCTTTTCCTTGGAGGAAGCGCTTTGTGATATTGTCAGCGCGTATGCCAGAGACGCGCTCCAGAGGCCCTCGCATCGCTAAGCTGGCCTTGGACACACTGGTTTCTGCTTCAGCGGATTGTTGGCTGCATCCAGGTTACTGGAAGGACCAAGGCCCACCTCCGGGCCCGGGAAGAGAAGGAGCGGTGTTGGAGTCATTGTCTCCATGCTGGGCGAGATGGACTGCCAGACATGCCCCTGCCGAATGGATCGCCAAGTCGCGGGGGTTGATGCGGTCTGGGGAGCCAAGGAGACATCGGAGTTTGAGGGGCACACAGAGAAGGGGACCGAGCAACATCAAGGTGCCTTACTTCCCGCATTCTTTTTCATCCACCCCCGCATTACCAACCCGAAGAGAACAAGGGACTCTGGGACTTCATGATGCATTAGGCGTCCTACAGCTGGTGAATGCAAAAGTAATTACTTTGGGGGTGGAGCGGAGTACTACCTTTCAGGATGGGGCAGGATATTTAAATCCATGATGGCGCCTACATCCTGTGAACACCTCTGGTGCTGAAGAAGGAAAATACTATGCCGAAATGCATTCGCCATCCGGTGTGTTTCTCAATAAAGATGCCTCCATTGTTTCCCCTATTTTGGCCTCTTCCTTTTCCTTGGAGGAGGTGTTTTGTGATATTGTCAGTGCGTATGCCAGAAATGCGCTCCAGAGGCCCCCGCATCGCTAAGCTGGCTTTGGACACACTGGTTTCTGCTTCGGCGGATTGTTGGCTGCATCCAGGTTACTGGAAGGACCATGGCCCACCTCCGGGCTCGGGAGGAGATGAAGCAGTGTTGGAGTCATTGACTCCACGCTGGGCGAGATGGACTGCCAGACTTCCCCCCGCCGAATGGATCACCGAGTCTTGGGGGTTGATGCGGTCTTGGGAGCCAAGGGGACATCGGAGTTTGAGGGGCACACAGAGAAGGGGACCGAGGAACATCAAGGTGCCTTAATTCCCGCATTCTTTTTCATCCACCCCGCATTACCAACCCGAGGAGAACAATGGACTCTGGGACTTGTAATCATGACGCATTAGGCGTCCTACAGCTGGTGTATGCAAAAGTACTTACTTTGGGGGTGGAGCGGAGTACTACCTTTCAGGATGGGGCAGGATATTTAAATCCATGATGGCGCCTACATCCTGTGAACACCCCTGGCGCTGAAGAAGGCAAATACTATGACGAAATGCATTCGCCATCCGGTGTGTTTCTCAATAAAGATGCCTCCATTGTTCCCCCAATTGTGTCCTCTTCCTTTTCCTTGGAGGAGGTTTTTTGTGATATTGTCAGCGCGTATGCCAGAGACGCGCTCCAGAGGCCCCCGCATCACTAAGGTGGCCTTGGACACACTGGTTTCTGCTTCGGCGGATTGTTGGCTGCATCCAGGTTACTGGAAGAACCAAGGCACCCCTCCGGGCTCGGGAGGAGATGGAGCGGTGTTGGAGTCATTGACTCCACGCTGGGCGAGATGGACTGCCAGACTTGCCCCCGCCGAATGGATCGTCGAGTCTCGGGATTGATGCGGTCTTGGGAGCCAAGGGGACATCGGAGTTTGAGAGGCAGACAGAGAAGGGGACCGAGCAACATCAAGGTGCCTTACTTCCCTCATTCTTTTTCATCCACCCCCACATTACCAACCCGAGGAGAACAAGGGACTCTGGGACTTGTAGTCATGACGCATTAGGCGTCCTACAGCTGGTGTATGCAAAAGTACTTACTTTGGGGGTGGAGCGGAGTACTACCTTTCAGGATGGGGCAGGATATTTAAATCCATGATGGCGCCTACATCCTGTGAACACCTCTGGCGTTGAAGAAGGCAAATACTATGCCGAAATGCATTCGCCATCCGGTGTGTTTCTCAATAAAGATGCCTTCATTGTTTCCCCAATTGTGGCCTCTTCCTTTTCCTTGGAGGAGGTGTTTTGTGATATTGTCAGCGCGTATGCCAGAGACGCGCTCCAGAGGCCCCCGCATCGCTAAGCTGGCCTTGGGCACACTGGTTTCTGCTTCGGCGGATTGTTGGCTGCATCCAGGTTACTGGAAGGACCAAGCCCCACCTCCGGGTTTGGGAGGAGATGAAGCGGTGTTGGAGTCATTGACTCCACGCTGGGCGAGATGGACTGCCAGATTTGCCCCCACCGAATGGATCAGCGAGTCTCGGGGTTGATGCGGTCTGGGGAGCCAAGGAGACATCGGAGTTTGAGTAGCACACAGAGAAGGGGACTGAGCAACATCAAGGTGCCTTTCTTCCCGTATTCTTTTTCATCCACCCCCGCATTATCAACCCGAAGAGAACAAGGGACTCTGGGACTTGTAGTCATGACGCATTAGGAGACCTATAGCTGGTGTATGCAAAAGTACTTACTTTGGGGTCGGAGCGGAGTACCACCTATCAGGATGGGGCAGGATATTTAAATCCATGATGGCACCTACATCCTGTGAACACCCCTGGCTCTGAAGAAGGCAAATACTATGCCGAAATGCATTTGCCATCCGGTGTGTTTCTCAATAAAGATGCCTCCATTGTTTCCCCTATTGTGGCCTCTTCATTTTCCTTGGAAGAGGTGTTTTGTGATATTGTCAGCGCGTATGCCAGAGACGCGCTCCAGAGGCCCCCGCATCGCTAAGCTGGCCTTGGACACACTGGTTTCTGCTTCGGCACCCTGCGCGCGTATAGATATTGATATGCTTTTAAATGCTATTTTCTCAGGAAATACTGAACAGATTTACACCAGACCTGCAAAAGGCACTTCCTTGACCTTATGGCTACCTCCCTGCCAAATTTCTAGTAATTCTGTTTAGCCATTCGGGCTGTAGCTGTGTCTAAAGGTCCTATGGAAAAATGCATGGGGAAAACGCGTTTTGGGACCCCGAGACTTTCAGGGTAGGAGCTGAACGGAGCGCCCCATTAGTTTTTAAAATTTCGCGGGGATTCGTCAACCGGCGCCAAAGTTATTCAAAATAGAATTTTGAGATTTCCCATGGAAACTCGGTCCTAACTATAACTATCGACTGGCAGCCGCCAGTAGATAATATATATATATATATATATATATATATATATATATATATATATATATATATACTATAATGCCGGTCTCCAGTAAATAGTTATAGTTAGGACCTATTTTCAATGGGAAGTCCGCAACATTCTATTTGGAATAACGTTGGCGCCGGTTGATGAATCCTCGCAAAATTTTCCAAACTTTTGGCCAGCTCCGCTCCGTTCTTACCCTGAAAGTTTTGCTGTGATCCGTCAAGCGGGGGCCGAGAAAAAAGGGGGGCCCCAAAATGCGTTTTCCCCATTCAATTTCCCATAGGATCTGTTGTCGCAGCTACAGCCCGAACCGCTGAACAGAATGACACCAAATTCGGCAAAGAGGTAGTCCTCAGTTCAGACTCGTGCCTTTTGCATATATGATGTGAATCTGTTCAGTAGTTCCTGAGAAAATTAGCGTAAAAAAGTTAGTGATATCTATGGCCTCGGAGGATCCGCGGACCGTACCCGCACCGTAAGCGCACCCTCCCGGAACCGAGCGCGCACCCTCCCCGAACCGAGCGCGCACCCTCCCGATCGCACGCTGAATGCTAATTGGCTGTCGAGTGTCTCTCTACATTCGAAACCAGGAACTGTTGACGGCCATTTTCTGCCTCGGTAGAAGCGAGGCTGAAGAGGCAAGGGGAATAAGTGTTAAAACATATAAAGGGGGCAGAGTGGAAATACTCTGACCCTCTAGAGGTGCTTAGGGGGTCCCAGAAGGACCCCCTGGGGCCCCCTTTTTTAAAAAAAAAACACGGGGAAATGCGCGCACGGTGCACGCATCCTATCGCGTTGGATGCACGGATTCTCTCGCGGTGGGTGCGCGGATCCACGGCAACGTTTTTTGAAAAACTACAAGAAATCATTGGTTGTATGACAACTTTCTACACTGAAAGGTAGGGTGTATATTTCAGTTTTTTAAAGGTATGATTGTTATTGGTTAACAAAAACAGATTGTAAGGAACATTATATATGATAAGCTGATATGTTGAAAAGTGAAGCACACTTCCTGTCTTGTGTAGGAACATTGTGTGCTGAACTTGTGACCTCTGAGCTCAGTGCAGTGTTCCATGACCTGTTTCTATGGTAACAGGCAAAAGGCAGATTGGGGGAAGGGTTGAAATGTATTTCAGTTGGAAAGGGTTGAAATGTTTAACCAATACAAATATGTGTTTGCTTTTGAGTTTCTGTGCGAAGGATTGTGATTTGATGTTTACATGTATATGTGTGGAAAATGAAAGGGAAACTTTTTCATTCTTTGCTTTTGCTGAGAGGTGCACAGTGCAGAGATTCTGTAAAAGAAAATATGGTGAGTGATTGATATACTTCTTAATCTACAAAAGAACTTGAAAGATGAGTTATTTAATTGTGAGGGGATGTATGTAGACTATTTTGATTTTAATCAGACTAATGTATTTTTCCTGCTAAAGTGTAGGGAGTACTTTTTTTCTCTACAATGTGTGTACATGTAGAAACCATTCTGTGATAAGCATTTGTGTTTTTCATATGTTTGTAAACAGATAACTGTGCAGTTTTTATATTTTGGTAGAATTAGAAACCAGTCATTGTTTATGAATTTGTGAAATGAGTTATGTTATGTTTCTATACTAAAATATAGTACTACTTCTAGATGAAGAAATGTGTTTTGGTATAGTTCAAGGGATAGTGTTGTTTGTCTAGAATCACACAGTGAGTATGTGTGCATTTGGGAACCACTGTGAGAGAAGCATTGGGTAACATTGTGTATTTGCTGACAGATAACTGTTTTAACTTGTCATGCTGTGAAGTTTTAGTAGCATTAGAAGACAGTTATGGCTTATGATTTGATTAAATGAGTCAGGCTTTGACAGAAAAGTGCAGTCCTGAAATATGTAGATTGTGTGCAGTTCCCTTACCAGTTGCACTGTAGTGAATGAGTTTTGGTAAACTCCTAGGGATAGTGGTGCATGTCTAGAATCACAGTGTGAGTTAGTGTGTATTTGGGATCAGTGTGAGAGAAGCATTTGGTGATATCATGTATTTGCTTACAGATAACTTTTTTAAAACCTGTCATGTTGTGAAGTTTTAGTAGCATTAGAAACCAGTCTTTGGTTATGCGTTGATTAAATGACCACGCCCCCATGCAAATGAGTGAATGCCCTCTGATTTTAGAGCTGGTGCTTTATGTGCACCAGCGCTATCGGTATTCCAGAAGGGAGCGCACAAGCATCTGCGGCCCCTTCTCTAATTCCGAAGTGTCCCTGGGTGTGCAAAGTGGTCGAAAATGCATGTTGTAACCACAGGATACTCCACTAATGCGGCCCACGTGTTTTTTTTCTTCAGATTTGAAATGTAACACATTTTTCACCCAGTAGTTGGAGCTTCAGCCCAAGGCTTTTTCAAGGTTGTAATTGATAATTCATGAAACTGAAATGCTGTTTGATAATTTGTACAAATAAAAAAAATTCTTCAAACCTTAGTCCTTGTGTGAGGCTAAATTGCACCCTCGTGTATCACTGCATGCTTGAGACTAGGATGTAGAGTGTGAGCAGCCACAGTGAACCACAAGTGTTTAATGAAAATGCAGCAAAAACATTTTCGATTATTTCATAAGTATTTTGCACAAATAAGTATCTCAATAGCAAGAGGCACTAGACTTAGTTTGAGTACCATGGTATGGCAGTTCAGATTTTTCAAGGTGGAAGTGTGGAACAAAATATGTTAACCAGATATGAAGAATCACATTTAGGAAGGGAAAAGACAGATGTAAATTAAGATTAAGTCTGGCGGCAGCCCAAATATTTAATTTTTTTTACATTATTTGGATGAGGTGTTAGTGTTATAGCTTGCCTTCTTTTTTTCTAGGAAGGTATACTGAAGTACCATTTTTGGCCATGTGTGCTGCTTGACTTACTCCAGGCTGGGCTGGGGTAGACTTACTCCTACGTTGGTTCCTCTAGGGGTATATCAACTTTAGAAATGTATTGTGTGAATTGCAATTGTCTTACTCTTTTGTGAGGTTTTGGTTTGTATTCGCATATGCCTCCCAAACCCCTCCTTAATTTCTCTAACTCTTCCCGTTTAGTGGTAATTATGCCCCATTTTCCAGCCACTTTCTCTTGGTCCTCCCATATTTACTACAAAAACCTATACCTCTGTGTGCAGGAAATCTTTGCACACATGGCAGTGTCCTCCACATAGAATAGTTAGGAGAGGCAGAGGTCTCTGACTGTAGGTTTGTGAATGGCATTTTGTAGTACTACTTTACGTCCTACAAAAAAAGCAGTTTGTGATTTGAGTCCTTATTTTTACAAGTTGTATCCCAGCGGGGCAGTGTTTCATCTCCCTCCATTCTATAACCACAATACATGTATGTTCCGGAAGTGTGCACTTCATGACAGGCTTGCAAGAAGAGAGCCTATAGGTGGGTGCTTGTTAGGTAGTAATAAACTATACCAAATTTACATATCATATGTCATGATTTAAAACATAAAGCAACAAATCATCACTGATATTGTTGACAGGACATGTGCCACTAGGGCCTGGCTTTTGACACTATCCCTCCACTGACAGTCCCCAAGGATCAGGAAGTGCACTGTTGCACACATGCAAAGATGATCTGTGGCTGAAAATACCTTTCTCTTGCTAAAACGTTGATTTCGGTGCTACAGTGTGCACTAGAAACTTGCTGTGTGTCTATTGCATGCTGAGCTATGGACTTCCGGGTGAACCATCGGACGATGAGTCTTATATTGAGGAACCCCCACCCCCTTGTCATGCAACCATAGGTCAGGGTGCTAATTCACCTGTAGAAGGAAGGGCGTACAGGTCACAAACCAGAAGCAACTACTTCTGAGGTAAGTGTGAAATGCTTTAGTATTGGTCTCTTAATTTTAACTATTCATTCAAATTGTACTTTTTCAAACGTATTTTTCTGTTTCTTCACAGATGATAGTTGGACAATATAGAAAACAGTCTTTTGGTCAAAATGATTTTTGAGACAAATACAAGCAAAAAAATAAACATGTTGTAATCGAATGCATTTGTTTCATTATTACAAATGTAATGATTCCATGGGCGTCTTTCTCCCTCAGTCCAGACTTGCACTTTCAGTACTAGAGGCAGCCACAGTTCCAGGAGTCTCTGAAATGTGTCATCTAGTAAGACATGCCCATGTCTAATGGGCAGAAAGACTGCTGAGGCTAGAAGCCTCCTGACACTCTGAAACATCAACTCTCAGCAGCTGCAAAGTGAACCGTTTGCAATTCCTTTGGAACAGATGTAACCTGGACCAGACCCTTTCAAACAACCACACTGAAATATCCCACCTCACTTTGCAAATCTACACCGTACCAAAAAAGACAGCAGTTGCTTTTGAGCAAGATTATCAACAGACTTTCACAATCCATACTGTCTGGTAGCGAGATCCCTGTGTTGTTGGTTTGTAGAGTCTATGGGGCCCATTAATATGGCCGGCGGGATCCGCCCGCCCGGCGGTGGTGATCCGCCTGCCCAGCGGTGGTGATCCGCCCGCCAAAACACCCCGCCGGACGGCCTTTTACCCCCTGCCACATTAGCATGGCAGGGGTACCGCGGCGGACGGAAAGACCGCCCGCCGCTTTTGTGCCGGTAGGCAATCATCACGATTGCCTACCGGGCAGAAAAGGACTGCAATATGGTGGCGGTACTTTGCAGGCACCGCCTTCCATATTATGATGATGGCGGTTTAATGCCTTTCCATGGCAGAGACTCTGCCATGGAAAGGCATGCGGATTTCGCTTCGGGGGCCCGTTGCGGGCCCCAGGGGGTGGGTGGTGGGGGGCTGCACTTAGGTACCCCCCAACATTGGCACGGGCAAGGTGGCAGGCACCGCCTGGTGCCTGTCACGTTGTGCATGCCAATGCACAACATGCATTTACAACATTGTGGCGGGTGCTACTCACAGCACCGCCTGCCACAATGTTGTATATGCGGGATGCGACCGCCACGGTGGCGGTCTCATCCTAATTGGTGGTGCAGGACCGTCGCACCACTGGCGGCAGGTTCCAGCACCGCTAGGATGGCGGAGGAACAGTAGTCCGCACGCCATCCTAATGGACCCCTTAATGTATAGCTCCACAAAGAGCAGTTACAGACTCCGGAAAGGACTCCTGCCTAGCTCCCGCACTGTGGAACTCTCTCCCCCCACTACTCCGGCATGAAACTATCTTCTATGAATTCCGTAAAGATCTGAAAACTTGGCTGTTCAACCAATAGAGCAGCTTCACCTCCTGCGTGTGTAATAATAATAATAATGACCTTCTTTAATGGTATGAAAACCTTCTTGCATGGTTTTCTGTTATGCATATGTTTTGTTGCATAGGTTCTTGTTAGTTTAATACCTGCATGGAGGAATATGACACTGGTGTTTAAGGTCTGCTCCTGTGATGGTGAATTCTGTCTCCTGAAGATGTCTGCTTCTCTATTGTTGAGGTTGAGGGTTTAGATGTGGATTGACCCAAGCCTGATCCCTCAGACACATTATTCAAGCCTTTACATCTTACTCTTCTTTCTGTTTCAATGGAACATCTGTAGAAACCATTATTGCTTAGTTTTAATGTGTCACCTACTTGGCCTTGGCAACTAACATACTTTTATGATCGTTTGAATGCACAAACTCCCACAATACCATTGTTTACTTTATGATTCCAATTTTCTGATTTAGAAATGAATTTGAATTTTCTGTATAATTTACACGTTCAAATATTTATGTATAACACATACTCCATTTGCACAGAATTGAACAATAAACAACACTTCCTACCATTATGAAGACTTTTCAAGTGTATCATAGTATTTGTAGTCATATAGTTATGATTATTTTTTTAAAGCACACAAACTGAAAAGTGTCCCTCAGATGTGTCTAATTAACTACCCAAGTGCAAAGTTAACAAAAAATAAATACATATATTAGCAACAAAGGTACACAGTTACTTTAAATATAAAGTTATGATTCTGTTAAAGGGACACATTTCTGACTTGTTACTGTGGGTGGGTGCATGGATGTATCAATATCACTCGCTCCTGATGCTGCCTCTGGCATCAATGTTGTCACTATCATTTCGTCAATGTGGTTATCTGGGAGTTTTGTAGAGGGATTAATTCCAGTGCATCCTATTTTATTCCACTTTGCAGCCAGTTTTTCTTAGGTCGTGCCAGCGCTTACGTATTTTGTCAATCGAATGTTGGGTTACACCGGTTGCATTGTGTGTAACCTGTGTATTTGTTCACGCCCCTTTAACTCTGATGTAATCTATGGAGTTTTAACAACATCATTCGGAACTGTGAGGTGTGCTGGAGAACGAGAGTTCATTTTGTTGGAGAGCTTGTCCCGTGGTGGCTGTGCTGCACAGGGTTAATTCAATAAAGAGAGCTGAACCAATTTCAGAACATATTTACTCTCTAAACATTGGCGACGAGTTTCAAGCATCCACTAATGAATCATGCATGCAAGTTTTTAGGAGACACTGGTGTTTGCAAAGAATTGAAGGCGCGTTTTGAACTCTTGAGATGCTGAGTGGCTGCTGCAGACACCCAACAGGCTCAACTTTGGCTTAATTGGTTAGTTCCTGATGTTGAGCTGTTTGTAACTTTCACCCACTGCTACAGTGCTAATCTGGGAAATAACGTGCCGAAGCCGTTCCAAGCGCAATGAAATGAAATGAAAACAGGTTTTCTAAAGCGCTGTAATGCCCGTGGGCGTCTTGGCACTAGTCTATTACAGAAAATGAAAAATGGTACAGTGCAGAGGAGCAAATAGAGCCAAATTTCGGGGTGTGGGGGGGGGGGGGGGGGCTAAGAAAAAATTACGGGGGTGGGTCTAATTCTTCCAGCAACAGGCAGAGTGGAGATGCAGGGGCTCTTAGAAGGGGTGAAAACACAATAATGCCTCCTTAACAAGCAAATGGTCTTTTAAATACCTGTGAAGTACTGGGGTGCGGCTATGTGTGTGCCTGGGAAGCTGTCCGAGCCCGGGCTGCCACACACGACGGCAGGGGGGGGGGCTGTAGCCCTTTGAGCCCAATGGGTGTTGCACGCCTAGTTCAGTGGGCAGAAATTACAAACTAATTATTAAAAAGCCAGGTCTTAATATTCCTTCTAAAAGTGAGCAGAGATGGGTAGGTTTTTAAGTGAAGAGGTAAGGCATTCCACCGTTAAGTTGTGCCATATTTAAAGCTTCTGCCACCCCAGAATACTTGTTTAAATTTGGGAACTGTCAGATTGACAGCTGAATTTGACCTAAAGAGTCCTAGATGGAATATACCTAACAAACTTCCTCTTGAAGTAGTCTGGTCCCTCATCATGTAAAGCTTTGAGCACTATGCAAAGTGCCTTGAAATCAATTCTCTTCTGTACTGGCAGCCAATGAAGGTCTACCAGGGCCTTTGAGACTGATTTGTGCCTGGGTATTCCCAGCAGAAGACAGGCAGCCCCGTTCTGCAGGATCTGTAACTTATTAACCAGGCGTTCCGGTAAGTTGATATAAAGACCATTACAATAATCAATTTTGGAGAGAGTAAGGGCAGTAACTACGAATTTTCTGCAATCACAGTACCTGAGGTTGACATGACCTGCTGTGAAGAATTCTGAGAAGCCAAGTCTTGAGTACACAGCGTGAGTCCACAGGGCATTTGAGGAAAGTGCCGAAGTCACAAAAATGCCTGAAGCATGGCGCTAAGAAAGAAAGTGACCCCCTAGCGAGTGAGCGTATGTACGTACAGCCATATCGGAAAAACATGACCAGAAGGAGCGACAAAGAGCTGCGTTGGAAGAGGGTGACTAGCACAAGTGACGGGTAACTAGAGAAGTGCACAACTGCACGTGTTCATACCAGGAAGAGGGATGCACTCAGCCATCATGACACTCTCTAGGGTATTTATGAAAATAGAATTGACATCTCGAGAGGCGCACCGGGAGATGGTATGAAGTAATTGACTAAATGGGTGATTTGAGTGAAATTGAGCCGCATTTAAGACATTTATGAAGCATCTTTACAAATTGTCTGCCATATTCTCAAGGAGCTATTGCCGAGTTAATGGCACTTTAGCTCAGCCAAAGTTGCGATAAATTTACCGCCCCATTCAGAAGCTGGTGCTCACAGCCCATATCACCAGTTTTCTGGCGATAGCAGCTGCAAAAAACATTGCCATAGATGACACCGGCAACAATCGCTAATGAGATGCAGAGTAGGCATTCCCGTGCAAAAAGCCATGACAACATCACACCCCAACATTCTCAAAGACCAGCCTGATCTGCAATAAGATCACAAAACAGGTGATAAGGTGCGTTAGCACCAGGAAACTAACACCTGCTCCGACCTGGTGCACAGTCGGACTACAACTATAACTATAACTACAACCTGCACCAGAAAAGAGATGCCCAACCCAGAGCCACACCTGAAGAACAACAGATGCCATGGAGCAACTGAACATTCGTGCCGGACACCCAAGAGGGCCACAACACCCACCGCCACCACCCCCAGGACCCTCCCTCTCCGGCACCCCCCGCCCGGGCCAAAGACATGCCACATCAACTACACAGAATCATGTACCAAATAACCTGCATGATGTCGCACAATCACATCTGGTGACATGCATGTGTGTCCTGCGCACATCAAGGGACAGAGAGAGAGCGAAGGAGAGAGAAAGAAAGAAAGAGAGAGATAGATAGATGTACAGAGAGAGGGAGAGAGAGACAGACGGACGGAGAGGGGGAGAGAGAGACAGACGGACAGAGAGGGGAAGAGAGAGCTAGACCGACCAAGAGGGGGAGAGAGAGAAAGATGGACAGAGAGGGGGAGAGAGAGATAGAGAAAAGAAGAGAGGGACAGGGCGAGAGAGTGCTGATACTGCGCACCCAGGCCGCACTGCTCACCTGCTGCAACCGGTGTGTCTCCAACCACGTGTCGGTATGTAGTGCAGTTCACCAAGTCCCACATCTGAGACAGACCCGTCATCTGAAACGGATTCCAGATACCTGCATGGCAATGTACATACAATTGCACGTGACATCATCGCCTGTCTGCCCCTGCGCACCCAGGTAGCTGCACCCCAGCCCCTCTCGCCTTCCAGCGGTGCATGCCCGCCCCTGCGCACCCAGGCAGCTGCACCCCAGCCCCTCCCGCCGCCCAGTGGTGCATGCCTGCCCCTGCACACGCAGGCCTCACTGCTCACCTTCCGCCACCAGCGTGTAGAAAAGAGGGCCCACCACGGGCCCTTGCATGCCACAAGCCCGGGGCCCGCAGGCATGGCATCCTCCACATCATGCAGCCTCGCTCCGCAGGCCACCAGGTCTTTCATTTGGTGCTGGGTCTTGATTACTCCATGGCAGAGGACATACCAGTGCACCCGGCATCATCGTAGGCTGCACACCCGCTCAGCCTCATAGGTGCCACTAACTCTGTGATCCAGGAGGTGACGCCACGTGGCGGTAGACCCCCGCTGCCCTCTGGCTCAGGCCTACACTGCGGTCCAGCAGGGCACACAAAACCTGAGCCGTCTGGACCGCCGGGATGGGGCATCATCACAGGCTGCACACCCGCTCAGCACTTAAGGTGCCCCTACCTCAGCGCACCCAAAGTCACCGTCCCGTTGTGGTGTGCCTGTGCCGGCCACAGTGTAGCTGGTGCCACCTTGTCTGTAGCCCGCTAGTCATGGACCCTCTATGATTGGGTATCATGGTGCAGAAGCCAACATGTCACCTCCGGACTTGTGGGATGTGATGTTGGAGGCCCCATGCACACCACACAGATACACCTTGAGAGAGGTTGAAAATGGCATCGTGCATGTGCCCGACCCTATTTCTTGGCAGGGTCACATGTGCTGTGATGCGTGTGCTGGATGGGTGTGTTGTGGGTGTAAGCCAGCCATGAGGGAGTGGCCGTGGCATGCTGACAATAAGACCTGTGAGCAGCAGATCACTACAGGGGAGTCATGGCACATGTGGCGTTGTTTTCCTCCCCTGGAGCGAAGCATAGTAGGCTGGCCTGGCGTATTCCAGTCCAGCATAAGGGTTTGAACAATCACCCCGGGCACTGGGTGTGGTTCCATACGGGGCTGGACAAGGAAGCAACAAATGCTTGTGTCGCTGTTGTTGTGTCGGCGCCACCCGGACGAAAATCAGCATTGTGTCACTCTGCCACCCAAGTCCAACAACATGAGCCACATGGACGTAAGAGGAAATCACTGACCCTACATTCAGCCATACTACCACAATTGAGCGACCATAGAGACGACACATCTGTGTGATTCAGAATGTTTAATGCACATTCAGTGGAGTGTTGCATCTGGAGCAGTAAAGGGACATGCAAACCCCACTTTCAAATGTTGGCCCGTGGAGGGCCAGCCAGAGTCATTCAGGGAATGACAAGTCCAAAGGAAGTGGAAGAGTTCAGCCCGCAGTCTGTTCGCTTTGTGTCATTGGCGATCAAACAGAATATGGCAGTCCATTGCGAGGTCCAAAGTGAGTGTCGTAGAGTGTATCGGGGGACAATGGAAGGTGATGATGCAGAGGGCAGAACCAAGCTGAAACCGGCCAAATGGCGGAGATAAATGCTACAGTTTTCTCCGTACCAGTAAGACGGTTTCATCCGCATCTTCGTCCTCTGCTGTTTCATGTGCCTCACGTGTGCGTGGTGCTGGCCTTTCTCCAGCACTGTGTGGCAGTGACACCTCAGGGGCCAGATGTGGGCACTTAAGGGTGGGCGACAAATTCCGTTCCGCTCGCGGAACTTGCGAAATTTTGGCATTTTCGCGTTCCGCGCGGAACGCGAAAATGTAGAAACGTCCGCGATCTGCGGCGGAGCGGAAATATGTAGGGCAGGATTCATTCTGGCACGATGCTCCTGTCACTAAACCTCAACAGGAAGCACTTACAGATATAAATAATGCAGGTGCCCGAGTTGAAGAAGCTCAACATTCGTGAGCACGGTCGAGGCTAGGCAGGTGTGCTTGTGCTGTCTTCCCATATCTACCGTCAACAAATTGCCGTAATCCTTGATGGAGCTCTGTGCATCCATGAGTTTCTCGAGCGCAATCCCCGTGTAGTTCCTGACTCCAGGAGGTTCTGTCTCCTCATCTGCTGCTCTGATCGGTTTCTGGCCCTTTATAAACAAGAGGCATGTGAACTGCATGGAAGCCCCGCCCGTTTGGCCCCGGCCCACACACCAGCAGTGTGCAATGTTTTCCCCCCCTTTCCCCCACTATGATGGACAGCAGCTCACTCGAGGAACCCCGGCGCCCGTCGGCGCAGTGGCAACGTTACAGACACACATGATCGCTGTAGACAACTCTTCTGGCCCTTTACACAGCTGTAGTGTAGGAAAAGCACTATACATTTACCCAACGAGCTCGCACTTACTGATTAGCCAGTATAAAGTTGAGTAGAGGTATTGCACAAAACGGTGGCATCTTCTTGGGTAAATATGCAGGGCAGGATTCATTCTGGCACGATGCTCCTGTCACTAAAGTTACTAAAGCTCAAAAGGAAGCACTTACAGATATAAATAAAGCAGGTGCCCGAGTTGAAGCTCAAATTCAGTAACACATTAATCAGCCCAAAATCTCCGCGAGCATTCGAAATTTCGCGTGTTCGTGGAGATTTTTTGCCATTTCGCGAAATTTTGCGAAAGGCAATCTCGCAAATTCCACCCACCCCTAGTGGCACTGACACTTCAGGGGCGGAGATGTGGATGTAGTGGTAGCAGCAGCATGCATTGGCGCCAGGCCTTGTGCAGCAATGCCAAGAGGATGGTTTTGAGGTCATTGTGGAACCCAGCTGCCTCTTGCTGGTGTGCAGTCGTGGCAGATGCTCTTTCCGCATTGGTCCACTCCATGGTCTCCATGAGCCTCCGCATGAGTCCCAACTCCCGGGCGAGCTCGCTGGAGCCACCCTGACTAGACAGTCGTTCTTGTCGCACAGTCAGGATTCTGGCGATGTGAGCCATGGTTCATTGGAGGGCATTGAGCGGACTGTCGGTGTCCGTTAAGGACTGTGAGTGGTCCCTGATGGGACTTAGACACCCACGAATGGCATCTAGTTTTTCTGCAATGCGGTCGAAGCCCACCCACACCTGTTCAGCCAGCTGCTCCTGGCATCCCAACACCCGGCATTGGAAGGTCATGTGTTCTTTGTGTGGGTCCTGGGAGGCAGCCGTGGTGGTGGGTGCTGCCTGCTGTGTGGTCTGTGCAGGGGGTGGGGTGTCCCCGTTGCAGCTGGGCTGCCCTGCTCCTGGAGGTGGTCTGCGGAGACTGTTAATGAACTCTTGGTGGTCCTCTTCGTCATCAGAGAAGAGAGGTTCCGGCTGCTCTGCAGATTGTGTTGATTTCCCCTCTGCAATGTGAAGGGGAGATGCAGTTTAATAATGTGTTCATATGTGTGTTGTCGCATTGTACAGGTTTATATACAGACTGCATGACTGTGTACATCTTGGCTGTTTCGGAGGGGCAGCCCATTTGCTGCGGGACAGTGGACATTTCTACAACATCACGGATGTGTGTTTGTACTTGTACAATATCAACTCAGATTTCCCTGCAATGCCACTTGTGATTGTCCAGTGTCTACACCCAGTCGGCACCAGTTGTGTCCTGTGTTCTGGTGTGGACGTGTTGGGGTTTGTGCCACTTTGTTGTCAGTGTGGATGTGCTCTGCATGTTATGTGTGTGTGCTGCATGGGGGATTGGCCCCTGCTGCTCTGTTTTGCTGCCCCTCACCCCTTTCATGCAGTGTGCCTTTGACTTCTGTGCTTGTACAGTGCTAACAGGTAGCATACTTGGGTACATTGTTCTCTTGGTGGGAGTTGGGGACTGGGGCATGGTTTGTCCACAGATGTGCTGTGCTTACTTGTGCATGTGTGCCATTGTGCCTATCTCCCCCCGTCCTCCCAGTCCCTGGTCATCACTCACCCTGGTGCTGTTGTGTCCGGTCCTGTTGAGCAGTGTCAGGTCCCCCAACTCCAGCCACGTCTCCACACAGATGACTGTGGACACCATTTCCTCCATGTCATTAATCTCCTCCTGTGGCGCAGGACTGCCACTTCCAGTCTGCATTGCTGCCTTCCGGTTGTTGGCGAGTTTCAGCTTGGTTTTGTGCTTGACGTCATTCCCGCGCCTCTTAACCTCTTCCATTGTCCTCTTCAGCACTCCGACTGCATTCACCTAGTCAACGATGGACTGCCATAGTCAATTTTTTGTTGCCAATGACACAGTGGAGGTGACGAACAGTAGTTGATGGTGTTCGACCACCTCGGTTATCAGGATCCTGTTTTCCTGCGGACTGAATCGCTTCTTCCTACTCTTCTTTTCCTTGCCCTTCCCTGACCCCGAGGTCCCAGGCAGGTCCTCCAGGGGGCTTGTGGGGTTCTGGTTCTCCTCAGTACTTGCTCAGGCATCATCCATTGTGCTTGGCTGTTGTTTGGTATTTGTTTGTCAGTTTTTTTTCTACTTTTATAGTGATTGTTCCCGCCTGATGCGTGTGAATTGCAGGCCTGTAGCTGGTTACCGCTGATTTTTGTATCGCGATTGGCCTCATCGCAGCTTTTTTGGCGTTGGCGTTTCGCATTTTTGTGGCATGGCATTGATTTTATTGCGGTCAGTTGACAGGTTATCTGGTGACTATCGCCTGGTACCGCCGTGTTGTAAATACCTGGTTAACGCGGCGTAAAATTCCTGTGATGGACTGCGATGTTGTAGGTTGCGTTACTTTTGCGATGGTTATCACACGTTCTTGAGAATATGCCCCTCTGACTTCTCCTAAAGTACCTACACCTTGTAACTTGAGACAGTTGGGGTAAGGTGCAGCAGATGTTCATACCCATATAAAAGTTTATTCTCTGCCAACCACAATTTCTTTTTTATGAAGAGTGTAGAGGACTGGAAGAGGGGGCTAGAAGAATTATTATTTCAACTTGTTACGTTATCTGGTTGTGTTAATTTATTATATTAATTGGTTATTTTTGATTATTGTATCAATTAATAATTGTATTTGGTTATATTTGACTTTGTGGCAATCCATCACTGAAACATGGCAGCAGGAAGTATGGTTCCACCTACGCACTTTCTCTCAGAGGCAGGTGATCCCATTTTGTTGTGAAAAAAATGGAAGAAACTGTTTGATTCCAACTTGATTGCTATTGGCAGAGAGAAATTTTCACCGGCAAGGAAGCAGGGTGTTTTGATGCACAATTTAGCTTTTGAAGGTCGTAACATCTACAAGAGTTTAGATGAACTACCTGCAGGGAATTCATATGGGGAGCCCAGGGATATTTATGAGATGTCCATGTTAATGTTGGAAAGACACTTCGGACCTAGGATCAATGAAGGGATGGTGAGACATAAATTCTCCACAAAAGATCAAAACAAAACTAAAAAAGTGGAGAATTACATAGCTTCACTGAAAAGTCTGGTATGCATGGGTGATTTGGGGGACTTAGCAGATTCCTTAATAAGAGATCAATTAGTGTGTTGCACAAATAATCCCAGAGTGCAAGAACAATTACTGATGAAAAAACTCGCCCCTAAATGATGCTGTGGATGTTTTCTAGGGGGTGGAGCACACAACAGGGTGGGTCAAAGAAATACATGCTAAACATGCTGACATGATTGAGAGAGTAGCAAAACTTAATATGAGCAGTAAGGAAGACAAGGAATGGACTATATCGGTACACAAAGAGGGTGTTGCCAATTCCAATGGTAAAACTACTAACTTCAAAGGCAAGACATTGTCAAAGTGAAATGCTATAGGTGTGACAATCCTAACCAACTTTCAAACAGCCCTACTTATTTTGCCAAGAATTTAACTTATAGAAAATGTGGGAAATAAGGACACCTGGCACGGATGTGCAAAAATATGAAGGTACAGGCCATAGATGACCAGCTTGATTTGCACCACCATGCCATTCTCTGTGCATCACAGATGGATGGAACTGGTGTGAATCAGTTAGATGTAGAGGTGGATGGTAAACCGAGTTGTTATGCCTGAGTGTCAGATATTGGTGGAAGGAAAAGAGGTCACAGTTTTGGCTGATTCAGGTTCCCCCTTCACTCCAATAGGTGTAAGAAACTGGGACACTATTTTTGCCAATGAAAACATAAAACTAGGTGCTTTTGGCCTCTCTTCTGGTGGTTATGGTGGTTCTAAAATTCATCCTATAGGTTATTACATAATGAAAATCAACTTTAAAGGATGTGAAACTGTTGGGAAGGTCTATTTAGCAAAACACAGGAATAACCATTTAGGTTGGCGCTACCAAAATAATTTTGCCAACACACCTAATTCCAATGCCCCAGACTAGGTCATACTCATAGCTAATCTCGGTGATAATGAAGATGTGGAAGGAGAATTTCAAGAGGTGTTCAGGAAAGGAATGAGTTTGCTGAGGGGATTCAGGCATAAGATTGTCCTGAATCAAGATGCCAACCGGTAGTCCATAAGGTTCGGAAAGTTACTAATCTTATGATGGGCCCCTTGAAGGAAGAACTAGACAGGCTTAAAGGGTTGGATATGGTGGAGGAGATGGAGGTATCTGGATGGTTGGCATTGCATCCAAAGATAACGGGTCGAAATTAGGGATGTATGTGAACCGGAGGGACCTGGACCAATACATTTGGGTGGATCGTCAACCTCTTCTGAATATAGCAGAGATGTTGTCTATGCAAAATGGGGCCAATATGCTCAGTGTCATGGATCTTTCTGCAGCCTATCACCAGGTAATTTCATATACAGATTCTTGTCACCTCACATCTTTTGTGGCACCGCTAGGAGCATATAAATTTAAGAGGAGGCCTTTTGGCTCAGCTTAGGGGGCAACATGTTTTCAAAGATTAAGGAAGGGGGTTCTTGAAGGAGTCAGCAATGTACTTTTCTTTCAAGATGATATTCTTGTCTTCGGGAAGGATAGAAAAAAGCCATGATGCCAGTTTCAAGCAAGTTTTCGAAAGGTTATGGAACTGTGGACTCACATTGAAAAGTGAGAAGTGCAAGTTTAGGTTGGGCACTGTATCGTATCTAGGGCATACCATTTCAGGAGAAGGCATAAGACCAAAAGTAGATTTGACGGAGTCCATCACAAAGGCACTGGGCCTGGTTGATAAAGATGGTGTTCAGTCACTCCTTGGTTTGGAGAATACTATTCCAAATATGTGCAGGGATTTCCCAGCAAAGGGATGCCATTGAGGTTTCTTTTGAAGAACGGAGCTACATTTAAATGGTTGGCAGAATGTGAGGAAGCTTTCTCAAAAACTGAGAAGAAAATTGGAAGTAAGACCACTTTGGGGCATTTTGACATGACTAAAAGACCAATTTTGACAACAGATGACAGTCTCAGGGGGTTGGGAGCAGCTTTAGCTCAGATTGTGGATGGAGAAGAGAAGGTCATAGCATTTGCCTCACGCTTCTTCACAGATGCGGAAGAGAGATTTTCTGTCAATGAGCATGAGGCACTGGGCCATTCACCATTTCAAGTTTTTTCTCTGGGTTTTGTCATTCACCCTGAAATCCAACCACAAATCTCCAAACAAGTGTTTACTTGCAAAGGTACTGAAAGGGCAGCTACGAGGATTAAAAGATGGGTGGAATGCATTAGAATTCAATTTCAAGGTGGAATATCTTCTGGGACTTCGCCATGCTGCAGCAGACTGCCTTTCCAGGCTGCCGTTAGAGGAAAAGGTGTCACCCGAGGCAGTAATCCAGGTTATGTGTATGGAAGAAACAGCTATAAATGAAGCAGAGTGGAGTGAAGAATGTGGAGAAGATGCAAATTGGATTAAAGTGAAAAATATGTGATAGTAGAATGGCTTGAAATAATGTCGATGTCTGAAGAGATTAAAATGTTTTGGGGTGTGAAAGAGGAACTGAGTATTATTGATGGCAAATTGTTCAGGGGGGACAATCTAGTTGCGCTGAGGGGTTCAAGAGACAAGATTATGAATTTGATTAATGAATGACACCTTGGTAGGAATCTTGCCATGGCAAGGGTGAGGGAGAACTATCGCTGGCCTAGATGAGACAGACAGATGGAGATTCTGGTGAGAGACTGCTGGATCTGGATCAAAGGTTGTGAGGACAGCAGCATTGTCCCTAGTGGAGGTGCCAGAGGAACCATGGTGCAAGCTGTGGTTAGATAATGTCAGGCCCTTTAATATGATTGCCCCTAGTGAAAGGTATGTATTTGTATTGGTGGACGATACGTCCAAAAGGGGTAGCTGCTGGGTGTACTAGCTCCATAATAACTAAGAGTGTGCTAGAGTTCTTGAGAGATGTATTCCCTTGTTATGCAATACCTTAAATAATCATCACTGATAACGGGGCTCAATTTGTATCTGAAGAAATTAAAAGTTCCCTCAATGAACTATCAATTGAACATCATCGTGCTGCACTGTTTTCATCTCAGGCCAATGGCCTTGTAGAAAAAATGATTAGTCTGGTGAGGAACTGTGCCCAGGCAGCTGTGGAAGGAACGGGTTCTCTTCGAAGGATTTTGAGAGAAAAACTGTGGGCACATCACAATACTCCCAACACTATTACCAAAATGTTTCCATTTCATTGTTTGAAAGGACGTATGACTGGATCTAAACTCAACTGTATGTGGTTGGGGTGGAGGAAGCAGAGTGTGAATTTCAATACAGAAACATTTGCTGATTATCAAAGGAGATACAAGGAGCATTACAATGTCAAACTTGGAACCATTCACAGAAGTTGGACATTCGGAGAATATGTGTATGTGAAATGACAAAGGTGGTTTTCCAAAGGGGGAATTCAAGTTTTTGGGACCTTTCCTAGTAACTGAAATCAAAAAGAATGCGGTGGTACTAGAAGAACATGGTGAAGTGTGGAGTATGTCACCTGTGGCAAGAAGATCCTCACAAGTGGGAGGGGAGGTTAATGGGCGAGAGATTAAACCTTGGCCTGATGTGAATGTTGAACATAGACCAATTGTGAATTTTCCATGTCCCAGAGAGGGTGTTGGAGCTCGTACCAGGAGGAGTCCAACTTATTTTAAGGATTATGTAGTGAATTAACACCCTTTCAAGAGCTTTATGTGAGAGTGTTAAGTTATTGTTTAGCACTTGTTTTATTGTTTGCATTATTATGTTTTGTTAGTATTGTTTTAATTCTGTTTAACATGTGGAGAAGTGTGGCTCGTGTGGAGAAGTGTGGCTCAATGATTAGAGTGGCAGACCCTGATGCAAAGGTCTAGCCCGGGACCAGGGTTCAATTCCCCGCCTCGGTGGGTCTTTGGCTCAAAAATTCCACGGACCTGATAATTCTTGCCTTGGTGCCTATTCCAATCATGGAGTCCCACTCTGCAACTCTGGGCAATAGCTTGCTTAATCTCCACAACAGCCCCCACAATGCTAAGGATGCCTGGCCTCCACCTTGGGGGTGCCCAGGAGTGGACGCCTCACAGGGAAAGCCAGGACAGCGGTATTCGTACAAGCGCCTTGAGACCCTTGCGGGTGAGTAGTGCGCTATAGAAGTATCGATTTACATTTTTTATTTTCTAGGTATTGGTTTATAAGTCTTATGTTTTCCTGTTGGTGTTAAAGACTGTGAGTTATTTTTATTATTGGGGAGGGGGTGCGTTGTAACCTGTGTATTTATCAATGCCCCTTCTGATGTATGGAGTCTTAGACGCATCATATGGAACTGTGGCTTGTCCAAGACAACCAGAGGGCTGATGTTTGGAGGGTTGGTCCAGTAGTGGTTGTACTGTACATGGTTGAAGAAATAAAGAGAGCTGAAGCAACTTTATGGTGCATTTACTCTCTTAATGCATTGATTTTTTTTCTTGAATTCTCAGCCATATTTTTGGTTGCTTTTTCACAAACATTGTCATTATTAGAAATACATTCTTTTACAAAAGTCACAAATGTTCGTACCTGAAAATGTCTGCTTCCTTTTTCTGACATCTTCCTCTGTGGCTTCCTTCCTACCATTCTTTCATTACTTGAAGCTTTTTATGCTTCTGCACACCTAGTCTATGGAGTATCCTAGTAAGCAATGTGCTCCAGGTTATGATTTCATCTTTCGCTCCACTGCAATATTTGTATATTGCGAGAACCTTCCAATACTTGGGAATATAAAAATTAGAAATTGCAAATTCTTATGAATTACGAATAAAATTAAATACTGCGGCTGTATGAATTTCTGACTCAGAATGTATGGACTATTTTTTCTCTTTATTAAACATATATTTATAAAGGTGACACAGGAAGATGCATAGTTCTGTTTATTGATAGTCTAATTATCACTGAAATGTGTCTGTGATGGGCTCTTTTCTATTAAGAAGATAATCTGATTTGTATTGATTTTGATCACAAAAACAATTGTAAAGCACTCAGGATATTGCCACTGAATCTTAAGAGGGTGTTTTCAGTTCTGTTGTTGGTCGAGAGGTTCCCAGAGATCCGGGAAATGGATTGTGAACAATCTTTCCTATCACAGAGGCGTAGCTAGAGCTTGTGGCACCCGGGGCTATCCCTCAGATTGCTGCCCCTGGGGGGGGCTTTGCTGGGGAAAAAGGACGGCAAGCACTTGAAAGAGGACCGAGAGACACATAGTATCGCCGCTAATAGTTACCTCGATCATGCAAGTTACATGCACATACATGACACGGTCCAAGGCTACACAGTTGAATATACCGGTGACTGGCAGTGACTGGCAGTACAAAAGAGAACACACAGACTGCATGATCTATCTGGGGACTCAGAAAAACCGCATGTGACATCATTCAGAGAGCTGCGTGAACAATGACCTGGTAATCCCCTCAGCACAATGCAAACATGCACATACATGACACTGTTCAGGGATCCATCATCTACAGCTGACATTAAATGACCATTCAACATGGTCCCCCCATTAAAGCAGTGCACATTGTGATCTGCATGGTACATGTTCTTTGCAGCAGGCATATTAACCCTCTGTGCTACCTTTCCAGGAGTCAACCCTTCCACTAGACAAAACTCGGATCTCTCTCTAGGAAGAACATTAATCACCAAAGTTATCATGACATTTTTATTGTTTCTGAAAATTGCGGCAGGCCAGGAAGGTGGCAGCAAGTTTTTTTTAAACCATAATATACTTGCAAACACTACGCACCCACCCGAAATAGGTACCCAGTGCGGTCACACCGTTTGGACCGCGCTAACCTGCTCAATCAATCAATCAATCAATCACAGAACTTGTAGAGCGCACTACTTACCCGTGAGGGTCTCAAGGCGCTGCGGGGGAGGGGAGGCTGCTGCTACTGCTCGAAGAGCCAGGCCTTGAGGAGCTTCCTGAAGGTGAGCAGGTCCTGGGTCTGCCGCAAGTGGGTGGGGAGGGTGTTCCAGGTCTTGGCCACGAGGAAAGAGAAGGATCTGCCTCCGGAGGTGGTACGCTGGATTCGTGGGACGTCGGCGAGGGTGAGGCTGGCGGAGCGGAGCTGGCGGGCGGGGGTTTAGAAGTTGAGTCTGTTGTTCAGGTAGGCTGGTCCGGAGTTGTGGAGTGCTTTGTGGGCGTGGGTGAGGAGCTTGAAGGTGATCCTCTTGTCGACGGGGAGCCAGTGAAGATCTCTGAGGTGGGGGGTGATGTGGCTGCGTCGGGGGAGGTTGAGGATCAGGCGGGCCGAGGCGTTCTGGATGTGTTGTAGTCGTTGTAGGTGTTTGGTTGGGATCCCCGCATAGAGTGCGTTGCCGTAGTCTAGCCGGCTGCTGATGAGGGCTTGGGTCACAGTTCTTCTGGTTTCGATCGGGATCCACTTGTAGATCCTGCGAAGCATGCGGAGGGTGTTGTAGCAGGAGGAGGAGACGGCGCTGATTTGTTTGGCCATGGAGAGGGAGGAGTCGAGGATGACTCCTAGGTTGCATGCGTGGTCCGTGGGTGTCGGTGCTGGTCCTAGAGTTGTTGGCCACCAGGAGTCATCCCAGGCAGACGGGGTGGGGCCGAGGATGAGGACTTCCATCTTGTCCGAGTTCAGCTTCAGACGGCTGCTCCTCATCCAGTCGGCGATGGCCTTCATTCCCTCGTGGAGGTTGGTTTTGGCGGTGTGAGGATCCTTGGTGAGGGAGAGGATGAGCTGGGTGTCGTCGGCGTAGGAGATGATGTTCTGTTCGTGTTGGCGGGCCACTTGTGCGAGGGGGGACATGTAGATGTTGAACAACGTCGGGCTGAGGAATGAGCCCTGGGGTACGCCCTCCGGGTTCTGTCGGAGAGGAGGGAGGTGGTCCAGTCTAGGGCTTTTTCCCGGATTCCGGCTTCTTGGAGGCATATTCTTAGTGTGCGGTGGCATACCATGTCGAAGGCAGCTGACAGGTCCAGGAGGATGAGGGCTGAGGTTTCGCTGTTGTCTAGTTGGCGTCGGATGTCGTCTGTGGCGGCGATGAGGGCTGTCTCGGTGCTGTGGTTCCATCTGAATCCGGATAGCGACGGGTCTAGGATGTTGTTGTCCTTGAGGTGGTGGGTCAGCTGTATGTTGGCGATTTTCTCAATGACCTTCGCCGGGAAGGGGAGCAGGGAGATGGGGCGGAAGTTCTTGAGGTCGTTGGGGTCTGCCTTGGGCTTCTTGAGGAGGGCATTTATTTCGGCGTGCTTCCAGCTTTCCGGGAAAGTCGCTGAGTCGAAGGAGATGTTGATGACCTTCCGTAGTTGGGGTGCGATGATTGCGTCCGCTTTGTTGAACACGTGGTGTGGGCAGGGGTCTGTTGGTGACCCAGAGTGGATGGAGTTCATGATCTTTCATGTCTCGTCATCGTTGACGTGGGCCCATGATGTCAGCTGGTTGGTGCAGGTGGTGTTCGGGGTGGGATCAGTGGTGGTTGGGGCTGGTGGTGTGTTGAAGCTGTCGTGGATGTCTATGATCTTGCGGTGGAAGAAAGTGGTCAGAGAGTCGCACAGTTCTTGCGAGGGCGGGATGTCGTTGGTGTTGGCGTTGGGGTTGGAGAGTTCCTTGACGATGCTGAAGAGCTCTTTGCAGTCGTGTGCATTGTTGTCCAGTCGGGTTTTGAAGGATGATCTCTTGGTTGTTCTGATGAGTTGGTGGTGTCTGCGAATTGCGTCCTTGTGGGCGGCGTGTTTGTCTGACGTGCGTTCTTGGAGCTATTTTTTCTCTAGCATCCAGCATGTGTGTTTGGAGGTCTGGAGTTCCTCGGTAAACCAGGCGGCTTTCTTGCTGGAGTGGTTGATGGAGGGCTTCTTTAGCGGGGCGAGAGTGTTGGTGCAGTCTTTGATCCACTGTCTGAGGTTTTGGGCGGCGGTGTCGGGGTCAGTGGGGTTGGTTGGAGGGTCGAGTGCGAGGGCGGAGGTCAGTTGGTTCTCTGTGATTTTGCCCCAGCAGCGGCGAGGTAGTTGTTGAGTGTGGTGGTGCGTGGTTGCCTTCTTGAATGTGAAGTGGATGCAGTGGTGGTCGGTCCAGTGGAGTTCGGTGGTGTTGTTGAAGGCAACGTGGGTGCTTGTGGAGAAGATGGGGTCAAGCGTGTGGCCGGCGGCGTGGGTGGGTTCGGTGGTGAGTTGTCGGAGGCCGAGGTTGGCGAGGTTGTCGATCAGGGTGGCGGAGTTGGTGTCGTTGTTGTTTTCGAGGTGGTAGTTCAGGTCCCCGAGGACCTCAAGGTTTATGTGACCTCAGGGACAGAGTCACAGTGACTGGATCACTGTTGCTCTAGGGTGTGCTGCTTCGTTGGCCTGCCCGCAAGACTGGAGATGAACTTCAGTATGGATTGTGGTGGACAGGCCTTCAAGGTTAACTCACAATTGACACCACTAGGGTACACCTGCTTGTGCTAAGATATCAAGCCTTCTAAGGTCTAGTGGGGCCGTGTAAGGTCTAGCATGGGAATATGCTCCCTCAGTAGAGTGGTCTGGTGGACTGGTCATGAAGGCTGAACCCAGTTCCCCAGTTCCAAATTCGACAGCTCTGGCCATAGTGCCACATCCTCTCCCCCACTGAACACCATACTGCCCCACTGAGAGAAACTCGCACTGCCTTCAGCTACAACCTAATTGTGCCCGCTATTAACACTTGGATGTGGCTCAATTCAAATTATGCACTTGATAAGAGTAATATGCTGCCTAAAAAAAAGTAAAAGCAAACACTCATAGGGAATGCAAGATTAAGTAAAGCATGTGAAATGTAATCAGAAACAACATGGTTACCTTAACGATCTCTATTCAGAAATCAGCGAGTGGTTTTACCTGAAAAGTTTAGGACATGACTATAGGACCCTGCAGAGAACCGTTTCAATGTCCATTGCTTATATCCTTAATAAACGTAAGCAGTAAGGTTTAAAAAGACCACATCCATAAACAGAGCCATGGTACACATTTTGTTTTCCCAATCTATCCATCAACCAGGTATTGCAGTACCTCCAGGAATGGTGCACTTCCCCACCTGGGGACAACAATGCTGTTCTAAGAAAGACGAGAAAACAAAAGTAGCGCTTCACTGCAAAGTGTTTTTCTTTTTTGGATCCATTTCACAGGGAAGCAACTAAATGAAAGAAGGAAAGAGGTTGTGAACCGTTTCTTCAAGTTACGGTTTTCAGTAAGTGAGGAGCAAGATAGAAAGAGATGGAATAATAGGAAGAAAGGGGGGGACAGCTGCCAGCACAAAAAAGAAGAGGACATTGCCTGAGTCCTATTCCTTCTCTGCCCATCACCGAACGTCCACGAAAGCAAGCCGAGCCTTTTCTGAATGCCTTTGTCCGCCCCCAAAATAGTGCCGCAAGGGGCGGACCGCCCCCACCGCCCCCCCCTAGCTATGCCACTGTCCTATCAATTTCTTTTGCCAATGCGCAAGCTCTGACTAGAGAGTCAATGGTTCACGTGACACCACAGTGGAAATAACCTTGCTTGGACGAAGAAGCGACGCCGACATTTTTTTAATTGGTGCTTACCTGCATTTTTTTAAAAGATCTGAGCAATATTTTATGGTCGTTGAGATTAGGCCTGGGCGAAAATTCCGTTCCGCTCGCGCAAATTGCGAGAATTTGACATTTTCGCGTTCCGCGGAGAGCGCGAAAATGTAAAAATTTCCGCAATTCGCATCTTACCGGAATTTTTTTTCTTGCTCGCGCTGTAAAAAAATACATTCTCGTGTGCGCGCGAATGCCTTACCTGAATCCCCGCGTTCGACGACAAGTTTTCCCGATCCAGTCACGTTCTCCATGAGATGTTGGATTGTTGGTAGCCATTTGCGCTGCCTCGCGCCCGCATTAACGTCATTCGTCGCGCTATCACGTCATTCGTCGCGCGATCACGTCTTTCTTCTCGTGATCATGCACCGCTAGACAAGTGAAAACAAGATGGCCGCGCCCGTGAGCAAGCGCATGGGTAAGTTGGTGAGCCGCGATCACGCAGAAAATACCGCGAACGGGCGGGAAAAAAACTTCTGCGTCTTCGCGATATTTCCGCGTGTTTGCGGAGATTTTTAACATTTTCGCGATTGTTTGCGAAAGTGAATTTCGCAAATTCCGCCCACCCCTAGTTGAGATGCAATGCACATTGGAGTCTCGGTTTTTACCACGTGTCATTTCTTAAAAGGAACCACGTTTCTTCGCAAATTGTGTTATAAAAAATATCACATACACTATCATCAAGAACCATGACATATGTCAAATCAAAAAGAAAAACCATGACATCCATTCAATGAAATAGGTAGAGATAGCACTAAAAGCATCTGGGAGAAAGTGCAAGAAAATGGCATGGCTACATTATAGAAACGCGTAAACTTAAAATAAGTTTTTGTGTTGAAAGGGTTTAATCGCTTTAGAGCTAAGAGGCGTTTGTAATATTTCTTCTGCAAGATTCATGAGAGGTCTTACCATAGGTGGTGAAAGCCCAGCACGTGCTCTTTTATGTGTACTTGAGCCTCGGAGTTATATTACGGTCTCCACCTCAAGGGTCTGCAAAATGTGCTGCAGTTACAGCCTGGTGTGGCGTGGTTTGAGCACGTGACCTTGCCTGGAAGGATACGTCGTAAACAGGCGCAGTAATCAGTGTCCATTGTGCCGTATTTCAGAGTACAATCAATGAAGTTTACTCATGTAAGAGGTGGAAAGGTGTTACTACTCTATTTATAGACAAAACGTCTAAAGGGCTCAAAAAGCAATGCAAAATGGAATTTCGAAAATAAATTGTTACAGCTTCAAACATTTAAATATGCTTCTTAAAACAACCATTCTCACAACACTTCTGCTGTGCAACATTGCACACTTTTTGACTTTGTGACTGTGAAAAAACAAAGTGCAATGTATTAAATAACATTGTGCTTCAAATATGTCACTCACATATTGTTAGGCGAGGTTAGGTTTATTTAAATAATTGCTTAGTTACTTAAAACCATTGCAATCAAAGTTCTACGTGATATAAATATACAAATATATGATTTGCATGAAATTAGTAATTCAAAAATCAGAGTCTATACATTGGAATTTGAAATTGTTGAGTGGTAAGAAATAAGGTAAATATCAGTGCTTTAGTAAACAGGAAGTGCTATTCTAGCAGATTAGATATTTTCATGTAGGACAATGTCACGTAAAAGGGAAAATGTTTACACCTTGGGGCAGATTTACAAGCCCCTTGCGTCACTTTTGCACCGTCGTTGCGTCACTTTTGTGATGCAGCAGCAGCGTAAAAGTTGCGGCCCATTTACAACGTGACGCATCTAGGGAGATGCGTCACGTTGTGAAGCCCTGCGCCACATAAAATGTATGCAGGGTGGGCATACCGTTGCAGCAAGCCCAGTAAAAGTGACTCAGAGATGCGTCAGAATTTCTGACGCATCTGTCAATCCTTGCGCCATGGTGCGCCGTATTGTAAATACGGCTCATCCATGGTGACACAAGGATTTGGAACGTTGGCGCAGGGAAAGTGACGCATCTCCACAGATGCGTCACTTTCTTGTAAATCTGCCCCTTTGTTTATAGTTTAATTTAAGGCGTATTTACGAATCTTGGATTTTCATGGGGGAGATTTAGTTCAAGAATAAAACAGGTCAGCCCCAGTGTTGCCCCAGTGTTGCCTTGGTAAGGGGTCACATTGTTCCTTAAGAATGATGTAACCATTTGAGCAGCAGTTTATGTTGGCAGTGCTGGCAGTGCTGGACAGATTACGTTTGCTGTAATCTTTGCTCCACTTTTAGCAAAAATTTGACAAAGCGGCAGTCCCCTGGATTGAAACAGGCTAGAATTGCCTGCCTTCTTGTTCGAATTCCCCTTTGGTTAAATGCCCTGATAAATAGTCATTTCCTTTCTGTCTATACAGTGTTTCAGGCACAGACTAAGTGCAACAGATCTTCCATATTGGTCCCACAGACTCGGCAGGTAGCAGGTAGATTTCCACGCAGCCAGGGTGCCATATGCTCTTTAACTGGTATTTTATAAACTGCAGCTTGATAAAAGTTGGGAAACCAATGGCAAGGTAATCTTGGAGGGCAATAGACTTATAGTTATTTATTTTCATCCACCCATGGGCCCTTTTTGCTAGTGTGGATTTATCCTCTATAACAGATTGAGGGGCATCTTTACAAGGACCTAACGCCGCCGTAGCGTCAATTGTTTGACTGTACGGTGGCTTTTTTTCTGCCTTATTTACAAATTTGCCGCTAACTGCAGGTAGCAGCACTTTTCCAGCGTAAAGATTGAATTTTCAAGATCACCACTTCTGTTAGCGAGACTTAACGAAAATGAGATGCAAGGTAGGCGTTCCCGTGAAAAAACAGCCGCTGACCACACTTCACAATATTTACAAGGAATTCCTTGTATGGTGCAAAACTGAAAAAACTTCCTCTAAGTCAAGTTAGAGGCAGTTTTTTATGACCAAAAAATAGCTGGTCTTAAAATTGGTGCAAATGCTTGGGCCCACAAATAAGGTGTTTGGGTTCTGGATAGCACTGCAAGTGATATTGCTGTGCTGCCCTGCGCCTAAGCAAAAGGTCAGGAATGCGCCCTATCAATAAGATAGAATGCATCCTTTGCCTCATACATGAAAAGTGTTGCTTCGCTGTGAAAAAACAGCATTGTTACACTTTTCACTGCGCTCTCCTTGCGACACCATTGATGCCCAGTATTTACTGTATGGCGCACCATATCACAATCAATGACAGATACGTCTGGAACCCTGACATATCTGTGAGCGCTAAAGTCATGCATTGCTGCAGTTGTGTCATAAGCATGACACAACTCCAGCAATGCATGGGCCAGGCCTATTCCTATGGCACTGTGTCACCCTTACGCCCGCCATGAGGCAGGCGTAAGGTTTTGATGCAGTGGCGTCCTAGAATTGTAGCAGTGAAATCTGATAGATTTCACTACACCATAACCACTCCCATAAGGCTTTGTTGCATGGGAACGCCCATCCTGCAGACATCATACCTGACTCAGGTAAAATGTGGCGCAGGGGTTTACAATGTCATGCATATGCCTTGATGAGTGACTTTGTAAATACTGTTTAATGTGGTGCAAACTTAACTCTGCAAGTACGCCAAAAAAAAGATGCACCAGCGGCTTTAAACTGTCAGAAGGGGCTCATGAATAAGCCCCCCTGTATTTTTACCCTTCATTGATGCACAATGGCTGTCATGTGCCAACGCAGGCACCCTTGCACCATGGTGTTACGGAGTTGATTGATGTTCTGCAGGAAGGTACACCTACCTGCACATAACCTATCAATCCAGGGTGTTTCCTCCTCCTCTGTGTGGTGTGCGTTGATGGCGGATTTGAAGGTTGTGTGTGTTTCAGGGGTATTGTTCTGGCTCCAACTCCTCTCAACAAGATGTCTGCAGGTGCATCTGGACTAGTGGAGGTGGTAGTGAACCAGTTGGCCTTCTTGGAGTGTTGTTTGCTGGGTCTTTTCTTGAGGGGTGCCAGGGTGTCGGCGCAGTTGGAGATCCATTGGTAGAGTTTGCGTGCTGCGGTGTTGGCATCTGTAAGCATTGGCAGAGGTGTGGTGCTGAGGGAGCAGAGGTTGGTCCAGGTTTCTGTGAAGAAGGTGATGTCTGAAGAGGTGGCATCGAGGAGGTCCCATATTCCTGTGGCATATTTGTGGAGGGCCCGCATGTTGAGGAGATGCAGTTGAGCTGGTCAGGTGCGCTGTTGGTCGGATGGGCGGCAAGATGTGCAGGTGTGCTGATGTGACAGAAGGTGTGTTTACATTTTCGGCAGGCACAGGGTGCAAGGATATTCTTTGGTGATGCTAGATGGCAAGTGGTGTGGTTTCCAGGGTTGAGGTCGAGGAAGGTGCTGGGGTCTTAGTGGTGGAGTGTCCAAGATGCAGGGTCCCTGGTGCTGGGCGCGGTACAGGGGTGGACAGACGCAGACTGAATATACCACGTTACATCATGGTGTTTACACCGCAATGCCTTTACAACGCAGGCATTACAACGCAAGTCGTTATAACGACTTGCGCTGGAGGGCGCTGGACTTAGGAATAATATGATTTACTATTCCAACTCCAGTCTACATACAGTAGGGAATGTGTTGGAATAGTAAATCATACTATTCCTTAGGTTAGATCGCCATTGAGTGTAAGTCATTGTAATGACTTGCGTTGTAATACCCCTGTTGTAAAGGTATTGCGGTGTGAACACCGTGATGTAAACAATGTTTCCCACGCAGACTGGCTTGCTTTTGGCTTGTCTTTGGCGCACCAGTGGCACGCCAGCTGTGCATGGCCGCACAGCACCTGCCATTAAGCAGTGCTGCGGGGGGGTGGACAGCTGGTAGGCGGGAAATGCGGGAAAGGACACTGAAGGGGACGGGGACATGGGGGATCGCAGCGGCAACGAGGTAGAGGACAGGGAAAAAGGAACTGAAATAAAAGCACAGGAAAAACAAAGCCAAACAAAGCAAAGATTTAAAAAAAACAAAGGTAGAAAAGTAACAGAGAAGAGCAGAAAGATGGTCAGGAACAGCAGAAAAGAGGGATAGGAGGGCAGTCAAGCTGCAGAGCAGTGACTCTCTACCACTGGACCACCAGGGATGAGGCGCAGGCAGGAGCCTGCGGGTGGATAAGGGACTCAAACACCTGACCTCAGAGGAACCAGCCTCAGCAGATGGGGACAGCAGCAACAAGACAACGCAGTGCTGTGGGAAGAGGAAGTCCACTAAGGAATAGTTTCCGTACACCCAAAACCAAACTAACAGTGGGCAAGGAAAGGCAGCACCACCCAGTTGCCTTTTCCAATCTAACAGTGGCGACCGGATTCCGTGTTCCCCAGTGAGTAACAGCAGATGAAGCTTCATACCCAAGGGCCTGGGCCCTAACCACCCCCATGCCCCTGGCATCCACTGCCACCAATGGCTAATCCCAGTGACTTGAGCCAGTCAGTGGAGTCCCTCACCAGCCTTGTACGGTGCCCTTGGTGATGTAGGTCAGCCGCATTGCAGGGATTGCTCAGGGCACGGTGTGCATCACCCACAGGTGCTAGGCCTAGGCTCGACCCCAGGCCTCTTCCACTATGCGTCCCACCTTCTCATCACCTGGACATTGACACCGATGCTCAATGCACTGCACTCTCTCCAAATCTGTGACTCAGCAAGCAGGAGCCTCAGCCAGGTGGGATTTCACAAGCCTGGGTACAACAGTCATGCCAAGTCCGCTGGGGAACCTCCCGATGCAGGTGATGCAACAGGGTCCCCTTGGGTGTGAAGTTGCAGCGTTCCCAATACACATGTTCAGGCAAGCTCAGGAGCCTCACCCTCTACAGCATCCATCCAATGCAACATCCCCCGGCCTGTGATGCAGAGAGGCACGGCCCAACATTGGTAATCTCCTCTGTTCACCCCGGTGTTGCACGTGGTATGCGATGCAGACCTCCCTACGTTGTTGCGCAGGAGCACCTCTACCATTCACAGCTCCAAGGGGTGCCAGGTGGTCTTCTCATACAGGTCAGCAAAGTGCCTCCATGTGACCTGCCGGACTTCACTACCAGGTAATGGCGATCAGCAACACCTCAATGTCAACTGCTATGAGCCAGCAACTCCACAGCACCTTTCCCTCCCACTCCGGGTCTCAGACGCAGGCCTAGCAAGACCTTCGAGCCCCAGGGACTGTCCGCACTTTCAAGGTTTTGGCTGCTATGGTGTTGCAAGGATGCTATAAAAAGTGATGCATCAATGGCTTTTCCCAACGATGCACCTCTTTTCATAAATGTAGCCCTGAATCTCTATTTCCTCCCCCCCCTGGGACTCTGGCTGGTCATCCTGGCTGTTGGGAAGTTTGGGGGGGCTGTTGATCTGTGGTGCACTTAGCCTGGCTGCTCCATTCTGCATTCCATTGTTTTTCTTTTCTTTTTTTCATTGGAGGTGGACTTTTAGGCTATTTTTGCCTCTAGAGGCAAAAAAAGTGACGTTGGGTTGACTAACGTGAGTTTTTTTTGCCGCAAATTGGCCTTTCGTCACTTTTCTCTCGCTAACGTCAAACTTTTTATCGCCTTTTTTTAAACCCCCAGTACCCCCCCACCCCCACCCAAAAGCACCGGGAGGAGGACCGAACAAAAAACAGCAACAATTTAGCACATTTGCACAGATAAAAAAAAAAAAAAAAGAAAAGAAAAAAAAGAGAATAAAGAGAAAAGAGTAGGTTAAAAGGAGAATGCTGTAGATCCTAGAAGGCACCTAAATTAGAGTGCGGAAGGAGGATTGAAAAGTACAATGGTTACTCAGGGCTGGTCCAACCAAGAAGTTAACTTTTCCCAAACCTCTAAGCCCTTCTTCCGTCCTCTATGACCTTTCTTGGCATAGACAGCTTTCTCTAAATGATAAGTTGCTACCAGTCTGGCCAGCCACTGAGAAAATAAAGGAGAATCAGAGTCCCGCCAAGCCGAAGCAACACAAATCCTCCATATTGCCATTGCAATAAAAATTAATCCTTCACTTTTTATCCTAGGGATGTTAGATTGCGTTCCCAGCATAATGACTGTGGGATTTAACGTGATAGCCTGGGAAGTGACTTCCCACAAAAATTCCTGTATTTAAAGAAGATTTGGAAAGAGTCTGGGGCAGGTCGCAAATATATGGATAGAATCCGGAGCAAATTCCGAGCACCGGGGGCAAAAAGTCCCCTTGCCTGCGCCCCGTTTAGCGATTTTGTTAGGGGTGTTGTACAGAAAAAAATAGTTTTAAAGTGTTGGGCTTGCAGTTTAGCTGAGAGCAAAATACTCTGAGAGAGTGTTAAAGAATTATAAAATAAGTTGTGTGGACATTCAAATTTAGAATGCCATTTAGTGGCTATTATCTGGAGATCATCAGGGGTTTGCTTATTTAAATTGTTGTAGAGGGATCCTATTCTAGGTGTTGTAGTACTACGCAGTAAATTAACAAATTCCACTTCAGCAAACCCCGCAGCGCCCCCAGCTTTCATATTTAAGAAGTCAAATATAGAGAGGTATTTAAATGCGTCTTGGCTTTTCAGTTTGAATTTTAATTGCAGACTTGTAAAAGAGTTTACCCCCTCTGTGGTAATAAGGTCCCCAAGCTTCACTATGCCGGCACTAAACCAGTCTGAAAAATAGGATTTTTCAAATATAGCAGGAAGATTAGGGTTGTCAATAGTGGGGGATTAGAAGTTAAACCTTCCCAGTCCGAAAAGTCTTTGGATGTTACGAAACACTTTGTATGAGTTCATTAGAGTCTTAAATCTCACACTCTTGTAGTATCCATAGGAGTTCTCCCGGAAGAGACAGCCCCGATGATGTTCACCTAACAAGAGGTGAAAGGGAGAGGCGAGCCCTGATGTGGAAAGGGGGAGGGACTCTCCTACCAACCCAGAACTAAATTGCATAACAGAGGCCCAGTAATATAATTTGATATTAGGGAGAGACCACCCGCCTCTATCTTTTGGAAGCAAAAGTTGCCTTAGTGCCCGTCTTGGTGAGGAGTATGCCCAGATAAATTGAGTAAAAATTTGTTGGAATTTTACAAGATTAGGTTTACTAAATTCCAAGGGTATAGAACGGAAGAAGTAGAGTAACTTAGGGAAGTATGTCATTTTTATGACATTACATCTTCCAACCAGAGTCAGATATAAATTATCCAATCGTTTAAGAGACTTTTTAGTGTCTACAGCTAGAGGAGTAAGATTGTCTGTTACTATTTTATCAAGATTTGCTGATAAAAAAACCCTAGATATTTAGCTTTAAACACTACCCTGTCGTCAGTCCAGATAATTTCTTTATTTGTAATTATTTGTGTTTTATTTATTTTCAGGGCATATCCGGACATTTGCCCGAATTTTAGGGCTTCTGTCTCTAATGCAAGTATGGCATTCTCTGGGTCTGGGGAAGTAATGGCAAATCGTCCGCGTAGGCCAAAACTTTGATATCAATTCCCTGAAATTTAACCGCGGTGATATTTTTTTTTTTTTCAATTTGTTTGATAAAGGGGTCAAGGTAAAGGGCGAACAAGAGAGGTGAGCAGGGGCAGCCCTGTCTGGTACCTCGTGAGATGTTAAAGAGTTCCGTGAGTTGCCCGTTGATGCAGAGACAGGCCATAAGTTTAAAATACAGGGCCTGCACGGCTGACGTGAATCTTGAGCCAAAACCCAGCTTGTCCATTACCGCCCAAACGAACCGCCAGGAGACCCGATCAAATGCTTTTTCAGCGTCTAGTAGAATAAGCGACATCGGGTCTCCAGCTGCTTGCGCTGCATCAAACAGGGTAATGGCCCGCCTAACGTGCTCCGTGGTGCCTTTTTTGGGAATAAAGCCATGCTGCCACTTAGACACTAAAGACTCAATGACCGAAGATATTCTATTTGCCAGTATTTTTGAAAATGTTTTTGAATCACAGTTGATAAGTGTGATGGTCTATATGAGCCCATCTCCAACGGAGACTTATCCTTCTTAGGAAATATAGATATCCGGGCTGTTGACCAGGAGGCAGGAGTGGAGGTCCCGTTGAAGATAGAGGTTACTACATTTGTGAAGATTGACTCAATTTGCGGGGCAAAAATCTTGTAGAATTCAACAGGAATACCGTCCATGCCTGCAGCTTTTCCATCAGGCAGGCTTAAAAGGGATCTCAAGATTTCACCCCAGGTTGGTATATAATCCAATAGTTCTCTGTTTTCAGAGCTAAGATGTTTAAGATCGCTCTCATTAAGGTAGCTAGTCATTTTTTGTTCAAGAGTGTCTGTCCAAATGTGGTTTTCTTCAATGTACAGCCTGGCATAAAAATCATGAATTCCCCTCTGTATAGCACTAGGGTCGTTGGATTCTAGCCCGTTAATTAACTTAATTGCGTGAATTTCACTATTAACAACCTGCTGTCTGGTCTTGATTGCTAGATGATGCCCAATGCTATCACTGCACTCGTAGTTTTTTTCCTGTGTAATTGCCCACTTGGAAGCGTTTTTTCTGCAAAGACTGCCCCTATCTCTCCTCTCGCGACAATAACCTCTCTTTGGGCCATTTTAATATCTTGTCCTGTTTGGATCAGTTGGGTCAGTTTGGTTTCTGCCCCCCTTAGTTTTTCCTGGAGATCACTTATTAGAAGCTTATCCTTTTTATTTTTTCTTATTGAAAACCTTAGGGTTTCACCCCTGATCCCTGCTTTTAATGTATCCCAAACCGTCATTACGGGCGCAGAGCCTATGTTAGTCTCCAAAAACTCTGGGATCCAACCCTTCATATGTGCCTGATAACCTACATCTTGTAGGAGAGCCTTCTCAAAGCTCCATCTGGGTATTCCCTTACATCTCCCTAATCCCTTCAAGTTAAGAATAAGCGGGTTATGGTCTGACATAAATCGAGGTGCCATGTCAATAGTACAGTTAGCGAGAAATGACGAAGAAATAAAGAAATAATCTAATCTCACTACTGTATGATGTGGAGCAGAAAAAAAGGTATACCCCGGCTGTGTAGACCTATGGGTAGCCCAGACATCCCTTAGCCCATGATCCTGAAGTAAGTTAGTTAAGGCCTGAAATACTAGAGGTTTCCTACCTTTGTATCTCCAGCTGCTGTTCATTTCCCAGTTACTGGGCAAATGAATGTTAAAGTCTCCGCATAGAATAATAGGAGTGGGCCAATGAGCAAGTTCCCCCGAGACATGGTTTATAGTCCCTGGATCGTCAATGTTGCTGCTATATATTGAACATATAGTGAACGGAATACTAGAGGGAAGATGGCATTCAGTTATTAGCCACCTACCAAGTGGGTCTGATTTCACTCGTAAGTTGCTGATAGTAGATCCTCTATCTACGATGATCCCCACCCCTTTGGTCTTTGCACCGTGTGTGGTAGCCCCCACAACTTTATACCCAAGTGTGCCTAATAGGTGTTTTTGTGAGCTCTCTAAATGGGTTTCCTGGAGACAAATAACATTTCCCCCTAAAGACCGCAGACCCTGAGCCACGTTCTGTCTTTGAGCAGGGTCATTCAACCCACAGATGTTCACAGAGACGATTCTAAGTTCATCAGTCTTAGCCATGAACAAAAAGAAAAATGCCCTTAACCATAAATATGAAGGTAAAAAAAAATATATGTGATTATCCATTGCATTTCTGTGCCGTTTTTCTTTTCAGCCCTGGTGCCCACGCCCCTCCCTCCCTTCCCGCCCCCCCCCTCCCCACTCCCCCCTTATGTGAGCAATCAGGAAAACCCTGAATGATAGTGATCGTATGCAAGCCTCAACTGTCGGCCATGCCAGTATAGAGAAAAGAAAAAAAAAAAGTCTCTTTGCTCGATCGGCCGAAGGCCCCTGGTCCTTTCTAGGCCATAAGAAATGATAAAGAATAAGAGAGTGAATGGAGAGTGCTAGATTCAGGGAGCATGCAGCAGTTTGTGTTTGTTATGGACACATCATATAGAAAAAATACAAAAATAAAAGGAGAACAGGTGAAAGAGAAAAATACTAATTAATGTCTATGGGCCCGATTCACAGAACAAACTTAAGACTAAATCCTAAACTTACTACCATTTTGGTATTCACAGAATGCACCTACTACTACTGGTATTCACAGAGTGAACTTACTACTTTTGCTATTCACAAAATGAACTTAGGACTTTTGCTATTCACAGAATCCATTTACGACCACTAAACTTACGTCCGCACTCGGGCCGGAATTTCCGCCTCCGGAGCGGACTTTCCGGGTCCGGGGCGGACTATCCGGGTCCGGAGCGGACTTTCCGGGTCCGGAGCGGGAAGTCCACTTCATGGCTGGAAAATCCGGTCACGGGCCGGAAAGTCCGCATGCGGACCGGAAAGTCCGCTCATGGACCGGAACTTCCGATTTTGGCAAGACTACATTAACTGTGGCCATTGATCATTTGAGCCAAGGGTAAACACCTGTCCAAGTCCCTACCATCCCCCATCGTGCATCAGCTGACACACTCCAGCCAATCCCAGGTCAGCAGCACGTATAACTGCAGAGCAGACACACACACAAACCCTTACAACATGTCACTGAATGTGTTTGATGCACTGCCCCTTGCCATGCGGCAAAACCACTTGAGGAGGAGGAGGAGGAGGAGAGCAGAGAGGATCTTCAGGCAGAGGATCAACCTATTTGGACTTTCCAGCCAAGATGTAAGGGCCAGGTACCGTTTCCCTCCAGAAGTCATCTTGGATATGGTATACGAGTGGGAGCAGGAACTTGACTCTGTGACCTGCTGCTCCCATGCAATCCCAGCATATCTCAAGATCCTCTCTGCACTCCATTTCTTTGCCACTGGCTCTTTCCAAAGGGTCTCCAGTGACCATGTGGGCATATCCCAGGCGAGCCAGTCGTGGTGCCTGCATCAGGTACTGAGATGCATCACTGCAAGATCCCACAACCACATACACATGCCACGTACACTGGCCCTGAGACAAAGGGCAGCACGAGATTTCTATCTCATTGCACAATTCCCACGTGTGCTGGGTGCAATTGATTGTACCCATGTGGCCCTTCAGCCACCCCGCCACATTGTACACATCTTCTGCAACAGACACCGATGCATTCCATCAACGTGCAAGCTGTCTGTGATGCCAGGGGGAGGTTCATCAATGTGCATGCGGTGTTCCCAGGCAGTACCCATGACAGCTTCATATTCCGCATGTCACCTCTTGCCCGGCGGATGGCTGCGGGAGAATTTGACAACATGTGGCTACTGGGTAAGTACCAAGCGTTAGAAATGAGGGAAATGTGTTTTGCTAATGTATGAATGCCCCCCAACATAAACCATTGTACAATAAGAATCATAAAGCTACATACATGGCCCAACAGATACTGCATGTAATACAGTACAGATCATGTCCTGTGCAAGTCAAAGAGGGAAATATAACCAACTGCCCTTTCCCCTCTCCTCAGGTGACGCTGGGTATGCACTCACCCCACATCTCCTCACCCCTTACAGGCGTGCAAACACTGTACCACAGCGTAGGTACAATCGGGCACACATACGGACTCGAGCCATCATAGAGCGCACCTTTGGTCTGTTGAAGTCGCAATTCAGATGTCTCGACCGTACAGGGGGGGTGCTGCAGTACTCCCCAGAAGTCGTATGCAAGATCATATTAGCCTGTTGTGTCTTGCACAACATTGCCTTAGCGCATGGCTTACACATACCGCTGGAACCTCGGCTAGCTCTGAATCTGGGAAACCGGCCCATGGCACATAACCGAGGTCAGGGCATGCAAGTCCGTGAGCAGCTCGTTGCCACATTTTTCACATGAGCAACCTGTAGTGGAATGGACTAAATGTGGATTGCTGTCTGTTGCCAATGATGAAACTTGGATATACATGACTGTGTCAATAAATTCCTTCCTGAGACAACATTGCAAGCCACACTAACTGCATGTTCATCACAGCTGGTGACAGTAGTCTAAAGGTTGAGCGTGCTGCAGCTCATGTGCCCATGTCAGCGATCAGTGTAGTGGATGTCCCGAAAGAATCTATTGACGCTGATGGAAAATGATACATGTACTGAGAGACACAGCTGGACCTCCTGAGGATGGGTCACTGAATCAGAAAATGCCATAACCATAGCATTGGCGCGCCTGTGCCATCAACAGATGTGACTCACCCCCAAAAGATGCGCCTACGACGTGAGTGATGTCATGGGTGAATCAGACACCATGGGGCAGATGAATACGCCCCGTGCACCACTTTTGCGCCCCCGTTGCGTCACTTAAGTGACGCAGTGGCAGCGCCGACACAGCGCCATGCTGCTTGCTATTTACAACGTGACACATCTAGGGAGATGCGTCACGTTGTCAAGCTTGCACCACATGTGGGCGTACCTGCACAGGGGGGGGCCTCTGGCACAGGAATGCCTCTGAAAAGTGGCTGATTGAAATCCACAAGATTTCACGCTGACACATTTCAGGCCATGCTGCGTCAAAGCCCTGCGCCTGCTTGAAGCAGGCTTAAGGATTGACGCAGCATGTCAGGGATAGGGGCACCCCGAGCCGTGCTGGAGCTGTGGGGCGGTTGAGACGCAACTCCAGCAATGCACCAACCTTACGCCGGCCAGATGCGTCACGCATCTGCTTGTCCTTGCGCCACGATGCACGGCATTGTGAATGCGGCGCTTCTGCGGTGGTGCAAGGGAACACTTGCGTGACGCATCTCCCATGGCGCATCCCTGCTGATCTGCAGGGATGTGCCAGGGAACATAAATCTGCCCCCATGTGTCTGTGATATATCCACACTTCTCCACCCCAATGTTACGTAACACATCACACAACTCTGCTACTGAGCACCCAATATGGACTACATGTACCATGATGCAAAGCATGAGAAAGTGAAACAGGGGTTTCATGTTGTGTCAGCCCCCCGCCCATTAGTGCAGAAATGTCTTTAAATGGTCTCTTCCCCCTCTTGTTACATTTTAATAATTCACACATGCACTGTCTTTTCTTTTTTATCCACAACAGAACAGCAGGATGGCAGTAGATTACATTCATGATTGGGGATGGATATGGATGAATACAAAATGGCTGCCAACTATTTCCTGTGATGTATTTCCTGCCTCCCACTCCCTGTCAAACATATAATGTATTGAAAAATCATTTCCGGGTCATTTTCAGAGTTTACGGCACAAAAGCGGAAGTCCTGATCACGGAGCGTACGGCGCGTGCGCGGACCCTCCGCTCCGGAATCGGAAACTGCGCTTGCGGGCCGTAAACTCCGAAAATGACCCGGAGCACATTATTTCAGTCAGGAAATGTTTTACAGGAATTTGGAGGCAGGAAATACATCACAGGAAATAGTTGGCATCCATTTTGTGTTCATTCTGAGTCATCCTCACTCACAGATCAGATCCTCTGACAGCCTGCTGCTCCCATCATACTTATTATCCCCATAATGGCTGAGGGTTACGAAGAGAAGGCACCCCCTTTCACTGAAAGGGAGTTAGACATCTTTGCTGAGGGGGGGCTGGCCAAATATCCTCAGCTATATGGGGACCCTGAACACCAGCTGAGCAATGCAGCCTGGGCCAGGCTGTGGGCCAACATCGGGGAGCGCTGCAGTGCAGTGGGAGTCCACACCAGGAGTGCGAGGGCATGCCGCAAGCACTGGGAGGACCTGAAACGGTGGTCCCGGCACAAGGCTGAGGAGATGGTGGGCCAGTCCTCCCAGCACCATGTGCATCGTCCTCGCCTATCCCCACTGTACAGGAGGGTCCTGCGAGCAGCTTGACCGACCCTCCATGCTCAGCTGGAGGAGCATGAGCAGCAGGGACATGGTAAGTGCATCATAAGCCAAATGTGTCTGGGAGTATGATGTGAGTGAAACAGTGCTGTACCATTGTGTGTCCGATGCTTCCATTCACTGATTCTGTGTCCATGCAGCAGTCACCGAGCATAAAAAGGCACACTGTGGCATATGGACTGTACAGGGCAGAGTGCATTTTGGGAGTTGTAGTTTCGTCATGACAACTGGCCAAATGGATCTGACAGCTAGGGGTATACCCAACTATTACACCATACATTATCTGGCTAAAGTGAACACAATATATGAAGAAACGTGGTATGGAGGAAAAGATATAACTATATTTGTGGACAAGGACACATTTCATGATCCTTTCACATGTGATTGAATTCACTTCTCATTTTCTTTGTATTTGTGCTGAGAATGTACAAAAACATATATTTACAAAACATAACCTCTGCACATATGACACAAGTACACTACTGTCCTAAACATTAATTTTCTATTGTGGCTCCCCCCTTCAATAGTGTGGACAACCCCAGAGGGCATATACATTGCATGAGAAGTATCAATGTCCCCATAAATTCTAAGGCAATGCAATGCTAAGGCTACGCAAGTTTGTTCAGGAGAGCACTATCTGCAGCATACGCTGCAGATAGTGCTCTCCTGAACAAACTCGCGTAGCGAGAGTTAGCACCGATAGATGCGGAAGAGCTATCAAGGAGAGGCCAGAGAAGCAAGCGTGTAATCACGACGGAATAAATCTTGCTTTTAGAACACGAACAGGGTGCCCAGCTGACTTTTCAATAAACAGATGGAATAGGGCGTGGATCCCCTGCGTCCCACTCTGGGCTATTGTACAGTACTTACGCTTGGTATGCTGAGTAGAGGGACCAGCCTAAGATTGCTGCGGTTATCCTTGTCCTGAAGAGGCCAAAAGGAATTGATTGGCTGAAACGCGCCCGCGTCGACATTTTGGTTTTACAGAGGGACCCATAAGATTTTGATTGTGTTGGGATTCAACAACCTTGCATTGCCTTAGAATTTATGGGGACATTGATACTTCTCATGCAATGTATATGCCCTCTGGGGTTGTCCACACTATTGAAGGGGGGAGCCACTATTGAAAATTAATGTTTAGGACAGTAGCGTAGTTTTGTTATATGTACAGAGGTTTGGTTTTGTAAATATATGTGTTTGTATATGCTCAGCACAAATACAAAGAAAATGAGAAGTGAATTTAAACACATGTGAATGGATAATTAAAAGTGTCCTTGTTCGAATATTTTTGTATATCCTTTCCTCCATACCACGTATCTTTAGAAACTGGCTAAATGAGCCATAATAGTGCATAAATACTGAAATCTGCTCCTCCCGCACCACTACAATTGGCACTAGGAAATCATGTGTGAATTGGATGAGCAATGGTACAGACACTGTCCAGAGTGAGCATGGCAGGCCAAAGGGCATTGGATGCTATGACTTGCATTGCATCTGTAGAGTTTGGGTTCAAATTGTGACAAATCTTCATGTGCCATGGAGTCAAGACAGACTTTGACATCCTTGCATCACTCCTAAGTGCTTCTAAATTTGCAAGGGGTGTCCACTGACAGACGTCTCACCCTCAGTGGGCTTTTTGACATTTCACATGTACAGGTAGCTGTCACAACAATCCCCCACTGTTCAGCGGTGTACTGCATTACCATATCAGTCACCAAAGACAATATGTGCACTGGATAGTCAGATCATGTGTGGGGACAGCCCAAGGCTAGACTCACAATGTAGCTACACAAATAGCCCAGAGCCTCAGTGGATGTGTGACCCCCATTCCCCACTTGTCTTGTCCCATACAATGACACAAAGCAGATGACACTTGTCCAGACCTTAAATAGCTGTGACTCCCTATGAATGGCCAAAATCCGAGAAATCAGGACTCTTCATGTTCTCCATTGGTGGACTTCTTTTGGAACTTGCACATGTCGCAGTGGCAGGACACACAGATCACCAGAATGCCAGGTTGAGGGTTGGGCAATACAGTTGTGTAAGCCACAAACATCCACGTGAGATGGCCATGTCAGACTAAATCCAGTAAGTGACAGTGAACATACACGTAATGTCAGCTCATAGACGGTGACAACTATAGAGTGTGATCAGAGGAAAATAAGTCTGAGCTTGGCTCCTCTAGGTATGTGTCTCGTCCTGCATGACACAACCATGACATTAGGACTTTGCTTACATTTCTGCAGGCACAGCTGGCGAAACGGAAGGGCAGCAGGACCAGGTCCAGAGCAAGAGGCCACCAGTGCGGCGGCGGCTACACCCTCTTTCCACCAGCGAGGAAGAGGAGGATGAGGAGGGACCCACTACATCAAGAGGCAAGGGGATTGTGCCCACCCGGACTGACAAGGGACACCCTGATGCTGGTGCTACATCCCAGGTGGAGGCTGAAGACATTGAAGGGGGGGTGAACCCGACACCTCGGACCATGATGTGTTGGGAAGCTACTCTCCCCATGACACTTCACCTGTGGGCCCTGAAGAGGTGTCCTTGGGGCAGGCCAACACACAACCTGGGCCTGCCATCAGCCCCTCCCTACCTCTAGAGTCCCCCATGCCATCGGGGGCTCCAGCTGAATCCCCTGCAACAAGTCCCCCTCATCGTCGCCGCCAGCCCCACAACATCATTGGCTCTGGACCTCAGGCACCACATCCCTCCTGTCCCCCCCAGACCCCTCCCGGTGTTGTTCCTCCTGTGGCTGTGCCAGCGGACTTGATGTGGATGTGTGAGGGTCAGCCAGACATGTCCACTTGCATCCAGCTACAAGTGTGTATGGAGGTACGCATGATGCGAGAGGACATGCTCCGATGTATGGCCACCCTTGCCACCAGCATCAATTCACTGACCACAGCCATGTCGTCTGTTGTCTCCCCAATCCCTTCCCATACCACCGTCAATGTCTCCCTCTGTCCGTTGCCCCACACTGTTACCCCCTGTACTCCTCGTGTGTCACGAACACATGTGGTGCCTGTTACTGCACCTGCCAGACTTGTGCCTGCCTCGGACTCAGAGGATCTGGACATTGTGGTCCTAGAGGATGACCAGAAGGACACTTGACTTTTGACGGAGACATTGACGTGAACAATTATTTCAGTTTCCCCTTGTAAATAGACTGTTTTCCCTGATGCTCCCTGACGTGTTATATTTTTGTTGCCCCACCCCAATCCAGGTTCCCTTCTCCTTCTGCATCAAGACCATCATTTGTTTTCCTTCCTCCCTTCCAAACGGACGGTTGTTCTGTTGAATCCTAAATATATTTGAGGAATCCTAATTACTTCTACTTGTTTGACTTCAGTTAGAATGTCGGGTTCTGAATCAGGACACATATTTGGTGAGTCATCTGCTATGCACATAATGGCTTGTTGCAATGAAGGGTTACACTTGTAACTGTGTCACACACATACCTTCTCACATCTCGAGGCCACCTACATCGTTACACAGGACATGAGACACAACAGAGTTCTTTATTTTGAGGTCTTTATTTGGTGAACACACAATCACGTGGTTACATAGTCCTGGGTTCCTGTCACCGGGGATCGAGCTTGCGACGTCGCAATTTGGGGGGGAGGACCGCTCGGAGTGCTCAGCTCTGGCTCGCCGCCTACGTGGAGGTGTGTACTGTCCAAGGGACTGTCCAGGGTCATCTACATGTGCTGGTGCAGGTGGTGTGTGCACACCTGATGGTTGTGCCTGGACAAGGGCCGGTTGTGCAAGTGGTGAGAGTGCCTGTACAGGGTGTGGTGGTGGTTGTGCAGGTGGTGGGAGTGCCTGTACAGGGTGTGGTGGTGGTTGTGCAGGTGGTGGGAGTGCCTGTACAGGGGGTGGTTTTGGTTGTGCAGGTGGTGGGAGGGCCTGTACAGGGGTTGGTGGTGGTTGTGCAGGTGGTGGTTGTGCCTGTACAGGGGGTGGTTTTGGTTGTGCGGGTGGTGGGAGTGCCTGTACAGGGGTTGTTGGTGGTTGTGCAGGTGGGGACAGTGCCTGTTCCGGATGTTGATGGTGGTTGTGCAGGTGGCGGGAGTGCCTGTACAGGGGTTGGTGGTGGTTGTGCAGGTGGTGGGAGTGCCTGTACAGGGGGTGGTGTTGGGAGTGCCAGTTCAGGCCGCTGGTGTGGATGTCTCCCTTTGCTCTGTTGGTGTGCAGATGGTACAGGTGTGGGGATGTGCTGTCCTGTGGGCAGATATGATGGCTCCCCTCCCTGCGTTGACCGTGAAGGGAAAGGTTGGCTCACTCTCAATATGCCCTCCATCATCTTCATGGCCAAGGCATGGTGTCTTGTACTCTCTTCCCTTTGGATGGATAGCATGTCTCGCATATTTCTGGACATGTCCTGCCAAGTCCTATCCATCCTATCCAACACTTGGCTCAGCCTCTCCACCGCCTGAGGGAAGTAGACCATGTCCTGCAGGGAGTCCGACATGTCGGACAGGGTAGCCCCTATGGCACTAATGTCCTGCCTCACATCGCTCTGCTGTTGGTAGAAGTCCTGCTCCCACTGGCCATCACAGCCAGGTGCAGGCCCTCTCTGCAGCTGTCTGCCATGGATGGGATGAGCAGGTCCTACAGCAGGGGGGGGGGGTGGCAGGTGGGAGCCTGTGGGCAGGTGAATGGTGCCCAGGAGATTCCGGTAGCACAACAGGGCTGGTACTACCCCCAGATGGTGGAGAGGATGGCAGGGATACACTGTCCAGGGAAGAGTGGGTAGGGAAACCACCATGTTGGTCCTGGACGTGAGGACTGTGAGGGAGTGATGTCTGTGTTGTGATGCGTGGGTGCTGTGGCTGGTTTGCTTGAGTCTGGGGATAGGCCATGGTATGCTTGGAAGGAGGCTGATGGACGTTGCTTGGCAGAGGAGTTGATGCCCTGACCGATTTAGCCAATCTGGCACGATAGCGCGCATTGGCATCTTCATCGTCATCAGACATGTAGTCCTCATCATCCACCAAGTAGACGTCCTCAGGAAATTCATCCTCCTCCTCCTGAGCAGTGCTTGCAGCCGACATCACAGCTTGGAGGATCAGGGGATTCTCCCCTCTGATTCCCCGTCGGCCCGCACTGGTCATAGGCCTGTCATCCTCGTCATCAGCATCCCCTGGAACAGAGGTTGCAACCGTATTAGGGATTGACCTGGTATAACATGTGGTGCAACACAAGGGTTTGTATTAACTGTACTTTGCATCAACAGATGAGGATTATGTGACCTGTGTAGGGTACCACCACAAATGACAGCTCACACCATAGCACTGAGGTGTTACACAGATACAGGCAAACTCACCAGCTCCAGCCACAACTCTCTGTCCCTTGGTGTTCCCCCCTAGTGTCACCTGCTGGACCTGTCTCCTCACGGCTTTTGTAGGCCTAGCTGTCCCTGAAACAGCAGCTGTAGAGGGAAGTGACAACATTCTCAATTATCTGCATCACCAATTGTCAGACAGGCACATGACACTCCTCATTTGTATTTCACTTTGTACACAACAACTGCTGATTACATGCAGAGGGGAATCAGGATCTCTGTCATGGCTTTGGAGTCGAAGCCAGTGACACACCTCATGCCAGAATTACCTGAAGGACAGGTGCGCGATGGTTTCAACGCTGCAGCCAGGCTGTCATTCAGTCCCTGGGATGGTGCACGCTGCTGTGGTGTAATCCGGTCAGCAGCTGTGATAAGACATACAGGTCTATATTTTGCAACCACAGATCGTAGCTCTGAGCCAACATGTCATTCTCAATGACCATTTGTGGGTAATCCAGAACTATGTGCAGCATGTTTAGCTCCAGAAATTTACATTTGGGCACCTGCTCACATGCTGCAGTTGCCAGCCGTTTCCTCCACACAGCAGTGACATCAATAAGATGACACATCAACAAGACACCTCATGCTAGAATTACCTAAAGGACGGGTGAGCGAGGGTTGAACTGCTGCCGCCAGGATGTCATTCAGTCCCCGGGATGGTGCACGCTGCTGTGGTGTCATCCAGTCAGCAGCTGTGATAAGACATACAGGTCTATATTTTGCAACCACAGATGGTAGCTCTGAGCCAACATGTTATTCTCAATGACCATTTGGGGGTAATCCAGAACTATGTGCAGCATGTTTAGCTCCTGAACTTTACATTTGGGCACCTGCTCACATGCAGCAGTTGCCAGCCGTTTCCTCCACACAGCAGTGACATCAATAAGATGACACATCAACAGACACCTCATGCTAGATTTACCTGAAGGACGGGTGCGCGAGGGTTGAACTGCTGCAGCCAGGATGTCATTCAGTCCCCGGGATGGTGCACGCTGCTGTGGTGTAATCCGGTCAGCAGCTGTGATAAGACATACAGGTCTATATTTTGCAACCACAGATGGTAGCTCTGAGCCAACATGTCATTCTCAATGGCCATTTGGGGGTAATCCAGAACTATGTGCTGCATGTTTAGCTCCTGAACTTTACATTTGGGCACCTGCTCACATGCAGCAGTTGCCAGCCGTTTCCTCCACACAGCAGTGACATCAATAAGATGACACATCAACAGACACCTCATGCTAGAATTACCTGAAGGACGGGTGCGCGAGGGTTGAACTGCTGCAGCCAGGATGTCATTCAGTCCCCGGGATGGTGCACGCTGCTGTGGTGTAATCCGGTCAGCAGCTGTGATAGGACATACAGGTCTATATTTTGCAACCACAGATGGTAGCTCTGAGCCAACATGTCATTCTCAATGACCATTTGTGGGTAATCCAGAACTATGTGCTGCATGATTAGCTCCTGAACTTTACATTTGGGCACCTGCTCACATGCAGCAGTTGCCAGCCATTTCCTCCACACAGCAGTGACCTCAATAAGATGACACATCAACAGACACACATGTATGAGAAGATTACTGATAGGAAGGGATAAATGACCCGGATTCCTCCCCATTACACTGCTATCACCTTTGCCATTCAGACTTACATATTTCCTGAGTCTCATGTTGTTTGTTGTCAAGTCAGAAAGGGTTTCATGTGTGAGATTTGCAATAGTCAGGGACATGATGTTGCTCATTTGTGCTTCCCCACGCATGAAGTCACACATATTTGTATGAGAGAACACAGATGTCTTATGTCCATCCTTTGAGTGTCCTCTCTTTGCGTACTCTATTTCCCAGATCATGGTACTACTTAGCTGACGACGATTGGTGTCTTGTACAGCAGACATCCAAACCTCATATGTCAAACACTCACCTATACATGTGAATACAGTAGGAGAGGAAGCAAGCAGAATTTAACATTTGGTTTATACTCACACATTGCGGATAGGCTGAGAGGCTTTGATGCCTTCTGCCTGCACTGGATTAGCGTGTTGCTCTTCTGCCTTGTCATTTAGCAGGTGTAACTGCATGAAGATTCACCTTAGCAGCCCCTACATTCATCTCAAAGGTACACTACTGGCATCAGTGTTGGCCTCAGCCATGCTATTTTCATCATGGTGTTTCCTATCATTGAATTGCAAGCCGGTTGTGTTTTGGTCACTTCATATGACTCATGGTACTATTGAATGTCCATCTGCACTCAATTGGCATACATTTTGTGTCATCCTTTCATTAGCCACCAGGGTCTGATCTTGCATGGGTTCAAATGCCATATGTGAGCATATTGTGATGCAGAACAACAGTGTTGTAATACACATACAACATACGGCGGACGTGAAAGGCACATTTCATGAGCAGTCAGCCTGATATATTCTTGGGTTCCCCTCCCTTGGCCCAGCACGGGAACAGTGTGTAGGCCCTGAACAGATGTCACAGCCAACAACCTTGTAGCAGAAGTCAGTGTGTGTCTTTGATTCTGGGAGGACCTCGTTGTACCTACAATGATAAGTGTGTTTTGCTACTTTACATTCCGGCAGCCACATGTGATGCACTAGATTTCTGGCACAAAGGATGAGCACAAGCGGTTGTGGGCACCAGTGTCGCTGAAGTGTGTTATACGTAATTTCATGATTGCTCCCACATGACTTTGAATGGGCCCACTACCTGGATGCAACCAATATCACAATGTCATGTCTACGGATCCTGATGTGAGGTCCACTATCGTGTTTTGTTGATGGGCAACACAAAAGCCAGACAATGTAAGTGGTACATGACCAGCTGTGTGGACTGGGAATTTGATCTATATTGGAAACATTCAAAGTTGGAAAGTGTATGCATTGTCAATACTAATGACCCTGGGATCTCACTTGTTCATCATTGCCATATTTCAGTCAATTACTTTGATTGATTACGCCTACAGACACCATTACAACATAGTGGGGGCACCCTTTTGAGTAGTTGTGGCACTCGATAACAGGATTGTATTCCCAGGTCTGGGGCTGTTGCTGAAAAACATGTCATGTTCCGCAATTACGAAGGTTTGATGAGCCAAGACATGTAATATATTGTCTTCAGCTGTTCACAATTATAATTAGCTAAAGGTGGATGTCCATTGACTACTCCAATAGTAATGCAGCTATTTGTTCATCTCTGGTTGACTTTCATATGTGAGCACTATATGTCCCTCGGTCACTCCTGACAATGTATGCATTTTGACCATCTCCTGGCCACTTTGACTTACCAGTCAGTGAGGGTGTACGGTGGCGATTCCTCCCAGTCGATGCAGGGACCTCTGCTGCGGCAGTTGTCTGTGCTCTGGCTGAATGTGTCAATGGGTGAGAAGAGAGAAAACTAAACATCTGGAATATGTGCTAGTGGAACATTTCTGTGATTTCCCCATTTCTTCTGCATGCTAACAGTGTTATGCAGTACTGCCGCTAACTGGGCAGGTAGGAGCAGTGGTGCATTGGGGTCGTAATGGCGTGGCAGGGTGGGAAATGTACAACAGAATAGGTGTCTGACTTTTGGATCTGATGATTCTCTCACCTTCTGCTTTGTGCTTTAAGCTTGCACGGGGTGATTTACTTCTTTGATATTTAGTGGCATGTTTCCACACCCCTTGTAATACATTTACACCGCAGTTGCGTCACTTCTGTGACACAGCGGTGGGGTAATACAGGTGACACATTTAGACTTATTCACAATGTTATGCATCTATGGGGATGCCTCACGGTGTGCGGTCCTGCGCAACATTAAACATGCATCAGTTGTGATGTAGGCAGGGTGTGTGTTTATTTGGTTATGCCTTGTACAAGTGATGCATTGTAATCGACGTCATTTCACGTAGTCACTTTTCATAGGGTGGTGCCATACAAACTTAAACCAGCTTGAGGCACATGTAATGAGTGGCCCTGAACGTTAGGTGTAGGCGGTCCATGGACATTGACGGAGTTGCGTCACACTTGCGACACTACTCCAGCAGAGCATCCCCCTAATGCCATCAGTTGCGACACACATCTGTCTATCCCAGCGCCACAGTGCACCGCATTGTAAATGTGACGCATCCGCGGTTGCACAAGAGTTGGATTGCGTGTGGCATTGTTACTGGCGCATCTCTGCTGATATTTGTCAATTGCTACTTAGCGGGCTGGTGTATTACTGCAACTGGACAGTGGCCATGTTTTCTGTAGTGGGGGAGGGATTTGCCATTTCCATCGCTAAGGATTGTGGGACTTGTATTGCTACATACAGAGGGTGACACAGGAGTCTCTGACTGACGGATTAATTTATACACTTTGGACTACTTCCTTATTCACACTGACAGTGCAACACAGACATTCTATTCATGCACTTTATCTTTGTATCCCACTTACCTGGTACCACGTAGCGGACGTCACTGACAGGCAGCCCATGGACCAAGTGGGGGTGTATGGTTGTCAAGATATCCTCCTCCAGTGGGGTGTGGCGGATGCGTGGTCCAGAGTATGCGGCTGGGATGATCCGTTGTAATTCAATCCTGGAGTATTTCTCCTTTATCCTCAGCCGCTCATCCTGCCATTTTTTTTTAGGTCCTGGACAGTGCGCCTCTCCTCCCCCAATGCTGTGACAACAGTGGATAATTGCTGCCACAGGGCTGCCTTCTGTGTCCCACTGGTGCAGTAGGGTGGGAGTCCATAGAGGCGTTTGTGGTGCCTGACAATGAACTCCACAAGCATGGTGGTCTCCTCTGCAGTGTAGTTCCTCTTTCTCTTCAGGGGGTCCATTTTTCTTAGCCGGTCTCTGCTTGCAAATACAAACTCTGTGTGGCCAAACCTGTTCCTTCACTGTGTGCTGCTTTCAAATGTTTTTTGCTGCTGGTCAATCAGTGTTAATTGGCTTCAGCTGGATCATGGTGGGGGATGGTAGGCACTAGCAACATGATGGCTAACTGGAGCCGTTGGCTGGGATTGGCTGGAGTGCGTCAGCTGATGCATGGTGGGGGATGGTAGGGACTTGAACAGGTGTTTCCCCTTGGCTCAAATGATCAATGGCCACAGTTAATGTAGTCTGGTCCCAAATCTGATTTTCCGGCCCGAGAGCGGAATTTCTGGCCCGAGAGTGGAATTTCCGGCCCGAGAGCGAAAATTCCGCCTCCGGAGCAGACTTTCCGGCCCGCGAGCAGACTTTCCGCTCCGGACCCGGAAATTCCGCTCCGGAGGCGGAAATTCCGGCCCGAGTGCGGACGTAAGTTTAGTGGTCGTAAATGGATTCTGTGAATAGCAAAAGTCCTAAATTCATTTTGTGAATAGCAAAAGTAGTAAGTTCACTCTGTGAATACCAGTAGTAGTAGGTGCATTCTGTGAATACCAAAATGGTAGTAAGTTTAGGATTTAGTCTTAAGTTTGTTCTGTGAATCGGGCCCTCTCGTGTCCATATGTCCAATTTTTTTTTTCTTTTCTTTTTTTTTCCCCCCCTTCCCCCTTATTTCCCTTTCTTCCTCTTCCTTCCTCCCTCCCCTCCCCTCCTTCCTGCCCCTCTATCATTTGGAGTTTTTCTTGGCCTTCAGGTCCTCAAGATATTGACCAGCCTTAACCTCGGACACAAAGGTCTTGGTGTCCCTGTTAAAAATTACTTTGAGCCTGGCTGGATTCATTAGGTACACTTCAGCTCCAAGCTGTTGAAACGGAGAAATTAACTGTCTCAGCCGCCATCTTCGTTCTACAGTCTGGTGACAGAAGTCAGGTTTGGCAAAGAAAGTTATTCCATTAGCCCCTTTCTTAGAGTTAGGGCGAGCCTGATCGTAAATGAGCTGCCTGAGGAGGAAGTTCCCAAAGTACACTAAGAAGGCCCTTGGTAGCCCCCCGGGATTATCGCCATTGTTGCTCTGCCGTTTTTGGTAGAGGGGGAATCGGTGGGCTCTCTGAACCTCTCGGTTCCAATCCCATCCCTGTACATCAGGAAAAGAGGCCTGTAAGAGTTTGACAATAAAACCTCTAGGGTCGTCGCCTTCTCTTCCTTCCTGGATACCAAGGAGGCGAAGGTTGTTCCTACGCTGGCGGTTTTCTTGATCCTCCATCTTTGACATTAGATCTACTAGACAGGCAGCATTAGACTCACTCTGTTGTTTGATAGTAACAGATTCCTTTTCCAAATGCTCCGTACGAGCTTCTACCATAACAACCCGGTCACTTACATCCGTACAGGTTTTATTCAGTCTTCTCAGCCCCCCCTGGAGCTTCTTGGGAGCACATTTAGCTGACCGGTTGTCTGAGCGCACCTCCTCGTGAAACACTTTAATAGAAGCTAGAATGGAAGCTAAGGAGGGCTCGGTAGGGATTACTTGAGGATTTTCTGTGTTACCCAGTTGTGCTGTGCTGAGATCCTCTTCCAGAGGGTATGACATCTGGGAATCTGAGTAATCCCATCTCAGCTCACTACGTCGTTTACTTTTGCTTCTGGACTTTTTTGGGCGTAGAACAGTTCCGGTATCTGTTTTAGAGACGTCGCTATCGTCTTCGCTTACGTCAAACTCTTCTTCGCCTGAGGAAGTAGGGGTACTGTCAGAGACTGAGTAAAAGTGCTCTTGGCCAACCTCAGGAGTCCAGGGAGCTTGCACCCCAACGGGGGCCACTAGGCTCTGAATAACGTTTGCTAGGCCGGTCGACTGTGCTTCAAGTGCCCTGGATGGAACACCATTCCCTTCTTCATTGGGAAGCAGTAATGGAGATCCCAGCTGTATCCCGTTAGAAAGATTAAGGTAGGAAAACATGTAGGGAAAACTGGATTTGGGACTGCGTTAGAGGGTTCTGTGAAGGTGTTGTTCATGACGTTAGGGTTGGCAGTGTTAAGAATCGCCCCCTGAAGTCCGTCTTTTTCAGTGTAGGGCTCTGTGTCTACTAGAGTGCCGGCTTCTTGTTGAAAGCCTAATGGAGGTGTAGGTGCGTTGAGACTTAGGAGGGATAGCAATTATAGATGTAAGCAGAGTTTCTTTGGGAGTTATAAGAGCTTTAATAGCTGAGGTAGTTGGTTGAGTTTTACCCCCCAAAAACATTTTTGCTGGGGGGGGGGGGGGCGCAAGGGCGCGAGGTCCTTGGGGTCTTTAAACAGCTCGTCCCCCCAACATCTACCATGCGATTTTCTAGCACTGACCTCCTGTCTTGTTTTACTCGTCGCCTCCATTGTTGTTGCATCGCGGAGCTCTTTGGACTCTTTAACCTCAGGGTTAGCGGATGTCGTCTTTGCCTTGCCTCCCTTCCGACCCCCTCGGGAGCTCATCGCAGTTTGGATTTTGATGCAGCTTGAAAAAAGATTGTGCAGCCACCGAGATCTCTTCCTGCCAATGCGGAAGATAATTTTGAAAGAACGAGGATTCGTACGCGGCCGGATCAGGGCAGCAGCCGCGAAGGCACACAAAGCGAGCCAAACAGCCGGAGCAAGGAAGTCCGAGTCAGGATGTTTAAGAATTGAACAGGATGTATCGATTCCCGGTCCTGAATCACGTTGCAAGATTTCGTAGACTCCAAGCAGCGGTCGCAGCAGCTGCGGCGTTTCCAGAGCTCTCAGCACTCTCATCACTCTGCTGAGCGTCATGGCATCATGGTGCGCAGGGCAGTCAGCCGATTGGGCAGACGTCCGGCGTGGTCAGCCGAGCAGGACGCGGCTTACGCTGACACCATCTTGCTCCCGCACGTCTAAACTTTTTATCGCCTTGATGCTAGTGTTAGTGGCAGTTTTCACCACAGCTAGCTTATATTATCGCCATGTAGCGACGTATCGTAAATACATCACTAACAGAGTGATAGTTTTCGGTGATAGGCCGAGTTAAGAAAACTGCCGCTAGCTAACGCTAGTTGTCAGTAGTTCTTGCAAATATACCCCTGAGTTTTAAGTGTCCTTTTAACCCAACACTTGAAGTTCTATAAATTGGTTGGAGATTCCCAAAGTTGTACGAGGCCTGTACGGATGAGACTCTTGCAGGTATACTCTTGCCGGTGGCGTACTGTGGTTCTGTAGCTCATCCCTTAACATATGATTCAGTGAGTTGGGTTTGGCTTGCCTAATCTCCTTCCAGCATATTATGTATGCATTGCATCTGGCCAGTGAGTGTTTTTGTAACCCAAATTCTAATCTTATCTGCACAGGTGAGGTATAACTTGGTAAGGAGAATATAATTCTGTAAGCACGAGTGATTGAGGTATCTAGCATGCTGGCGTCCTGCCCTCCTAATGCTTCACTTCTATATGAAATTGTTGGAAGAAGCTTTGGTCTTAAGACTTCCAGGAGTGGCTCGAGAGAGGGACCAGCAAGCTTTTTCTTCAAGTTTTTAAATGCTATGGCCAGGATCAGGCCTTTCTTTTTTATTGTGGCCTTCAGTTTTAAAAAGCTACCTTGTTATCAATAGTTACCCCAAGATACTTGTATTCATCCACGTTTTCCAGCCGCGTTTCGCCCAAAAACCAGGCCTATATTCGGACACTCTTGATGTTATAGCTCATGGTTTTCGTTTTGCCCAAGTTGATTGGCAGGCTTTTGGCTTGTGAGTAAATCATAATTGTGTCAAGCAGTTGCTGAGTGCGGATAACCAGTACCATGTCATCGGTGTATAAAAAACTTGATATTGTTTTTCCGCCTAGTTCAGGAGTGTGAGGATTACATGATTTTAGTGGTGCCATCAAATCTGCCACAAAGAGTTTGAATAAAATTGCTGCCAGAACGCATCCTTGTTTTGGGACTCGAGTGGTTTGGATTTTTCAAGAGAGAAAGGTGCCTGCTCCTATTTTGGTTTGAACTCACATATCGCTATGCAACATTATCAACATATTTAAAATGTATATTCCAGTTCGCTAACTTCGGCCATAAATTCCCTCTGTCCACACAGTCGAATGCTGCTTTAAAATCAATATAACAAAAGCATAGCAGTGTTCTGGAGGCACGGGCAACATCCATAAGTAGAGAGATTGCTAAAATGTTCATAATCTTCTCAGATGAGTTTAAAAATCTGGTCTGATTATATGGTATGATGGTGTTACTAGAGAACCATGATGCTAGCTCATCAAGCACAATTCCAGCAAAGTATTAAGAATCAATATCCATTACAGTTATAAAACAATAGTTTGCTGGAAGAGATCTGTCCCTTCTTTTAAAAATGGGAGATATAATCCGTCCTTTCCAAGACGCGGGGACAATTCATGTGCTCATGACCTCCGAAAATGCTGGGGCTAAGATTTCTTCCCAGAGATCTGGGTCATATTTAAATACCGCTGCATTCACCTTGGGCAGTTCCTCATGTTGTGTATTTGTTAGAAAATCCCAGAAATCCGTCTGGAGGTTATATGTAGTTTCGTCATTTAAGTGATTTTTTAGGTAGTGAATCCATGAAGCCTCAGCAATATTTGAGTTCATACGTCTACTGTCTGGTTTAATAATTTGATTCACTGTTGTCCGGAATCTAGTGCTGTTGTTATATTTCATGTCATTATGTAATTTATCCCATAATTCATTATCCTAGTCTCTTTGTATATTCCACCTTAACTTCTTTATTAGTTTTTTATTTGACCTTAAGGCTGCGAAAGCTGTTAAATCTCCTGGCCTTTTCCTTAGAATTCTAAGGGCTTTTATTTGTTCTGGTTTTATACTCCCTGAATCTAGCATCATGTGATGCACTGGTGACCCCTTGACACCAAATGCCAACGTTCTAAAAGTGGCATTTTTGGAATTATAATTTAAAATCCAACTTCACCATAAGTTGTGATTTTAAATTGTGATTCCAGAGACATCAAACCTTGGGGTCCATACTTTTCCCAGTTAGAAATTACACTTATAAAATGTAATAAGCTAAACTCAATGTTACTATATGGGTGAGATAAGCCATGCAGCAGTGAAAAACGAATAAAGTTTTTCACTACCAGGACATGTAAAAGTACATGTCCCACTTTTTAAATATACTGCACCCTGCCCTTGGGCTGTACAGGGCATACCCTGGGGGTGACTTATATGTATTCAAAAGGGTTTAGGCCTGGCAATAGGTTTAACTTGTCAGGTCGACATGGCAGTTTACAACTGCAGGCACTGGTTCTTCAATGGCAGGCCTGAGATGTTTAAAGGTCTACTCAAGTGGGTGGCACAGTAAGTGCTGCAGGCCCAATAGTAGCATTTAATTTACAGGCCCAGGGCCGATTTTACTAAGGATTTATAAGTAAATTAAATATGCCAATTATGGATAAGCCAATGTTGCAATGTTTTAGGGAAAGAGTACAAGCACTGTAGCACTGGTCAGCAGTGGTAAAATGTGCAGAATCCTAAGGCCAGCAAAAACGAAGTCAGTAAAAACAGGAGGTATGGGGCACAAAAGTCACGGGAAACCAGGCCAAGGGTGCCAGGTATAACACGTGTTTCCCCCAGAAGAAAGTGGGGAGAGCTACCAAACCCCTTGGGAGTTCTCTTCACGAAGCTGAAAGAACATGGAGAGACCATCAGCATTGGCGTGGCATGTTCCAGGGCAATGTTCCTCCATAAAGTCCATTCCCTGTGGGGAGATAGGCCACCCCAACCGTTTGGGATTCTCACCCCTAATCTACATTAAACATCTGAGGGGGTCTATGGTTTTTTCGAAACTGGAAGTGAGCACCGAACAGGTAAGGTCTTAGCTTCTTCAGTGCCGAGACCACAACACAGGCTTCCCTCTCTATTGTACATCACCTCTGTTCCCTGCAAAGTAACCTTCTATTGCTGAAGGCAATAGGTTGGTCCAGGCTCTCCCCATTTAGCTGTGAAAGCATGGAAACTATACCATGCTCTAAGGTGGCTGTCTGCAAAATGAACTCTTGGGAGAAATCAAGGGCCTTGAGAACAGTTGCTGTGCACCTGGCCTACTTCACGGTGTCAAAACCATTCTGGCAACCCCCTGTTCAGATCACCTGATATGGCTGCTTCTTGGAAGTTATCTCTGACAAGGGGGCAATAGCCAGTTAGGCCTAAGAAGGCTCTAATTTCTGTCTGGGTCTTGGGGGGGTCCCAAGCCAGAATGTTTTTTTTTTTTAGCCTGGAGGGGCTGCATCTTGCCTCCTCCAACTTAGTGACCCACATAGACCACTTAACCCTGCCCTATCTGGCACTTACTAGCCTTGATAGTCAAGACTCTGCAGAGCCTGAAGCACTTCCTTGAGGTGGCACAAGTGGTCCTGGCAGCTAGAACTGAAGACCGCAATGTCATCTAGGTAGGCAGCACTAAAGTTCTGTAACCCAGCCAAGGCCTGGTTGACCAGCCTCTGGAAGGTGTCAGGGGCGTTCCTTAACTTGAAGCGCATCAACTGGAATTGGAGGTGCCCTTCTGGGGAAGAGATCTCTCTTTGGCCCCCACAGTCAAGACAATCAGCCAGTACCCAGACATTAAGTCAAATGTGCTGAGGAACTTGGCAACTCCTAACTGATCTATGAGCTCATCAACTCTGGGATCGGGTGTTCGTCAGTCTTGGTGACCACATTAAGCCCACGGTAGTCCACACACACCTACGTTTGGGTGTAACAGCTGGAGGGGCAGCCCTGGGGACAACTACCACTAGGCTGGACAAAGGGTTGTTTAAGGGCTCAATAACCCCTAATGTCAGCATATTGGAGACCTCCTCTATAATGCTGGCTCTCACCTTGTCAAACAACCTGTAAACATTATTCTTCACAGGCATGCTGTCCCCTGAATCAATATCATGGGTACATCATGTAATGTTATTCTTTCTGTTGGCCTAGGGTCAGTGTAGGGGAGAGGATGATACCCTCCACTGACCCATCCTGCTACTTAGAATAAAGAAGGTCATGGAGAGGTTCACTCTCTACTTCCACCCCATCATCAGTGACTAGGAGCATGGTTAACTCAGACCTCACAAAGCAGGGCTTGAGGCGATTGACATGTAGGATCCATCCTTAAAATGTCCTGAGAGTCTTGAGGTCCACCAAGTAGGTGACATCACTCTTGTGCTTCTTCACCTCATAAGACCCAGATCAGCAGTCTTGCAAGGCCCTGGGCTCCATTGGCTTCATCACCCACGATTTTTGACCAGGCTGAAACTCGACCAGAGTGGCATTCTGGTCATCGTGCCATTTCATGTCTTCCTGGTTGGCTTCTATGTTCTCTTGAGCATGCTGTCTGATTCCAGAGGACCAGCATGTAGTTCACCTCATCCTAGGGAGCTTTTCTGGCTGCTTGCTCCCAGCCCTCCTTCACAAAACAGAGAGGTAATTTCACAGGGTGCCCATTCAGAAGTTCAATGGGGCTATAGCCAATCCCCTTCTGTGGTACCTCCCAGTAAGTAAACAAAAGGAATGGCAGTAGGATGTCCCACTTCCACTTCATGGGCTTTGACAGGTCCATAATCATGCCCTTGAGGGTCCTATCGAACCTTTCAACAAGACCATTGGTTAGAGGGTGGTAAGGAGTAGGGAACTTGTAGGTTACCACTCACTCTTTCCACATGGCCTTCATGGACACTGCCATAAAGTTGGTACCACGGTCTACCTCAGTGTTCAGGTGCAGTCACATTCCTTAGAGGTATCGCCTCCGGGTACCAGGTAGTATGGTCCACCACGACCACAAAAAACCTGTTGCCCATGGCTTTCTTGGGGTCCAGAGGCCCAATGAAGTTGATGCCCACCCCCTCAAAGGGGGTGGCAACCACAGGAAAAGGTTGCAGGGGAGGCTTGCACAACACATGGAGACGATTTTCAAGTACGGTGCGACTTGGCCACATTTTTCCGCAAAATTAGATTACACTTCTTCTTCAACAATAAAGACATGTCCCCCACTACATCGAGGGAAATTAATACTGGTCTTAAGGATCGATCGACCTTCAATCCGCCATTACACAACGTACCGCCTCAAGTTTTGACCTTTGAACAAGCGGTTACCGAAGAGATTACAACTTTATGTAACAACAAGAAGAAAGCAAATCAATACAGTAATCTACCCAAGCAAGAACGATTGGCATCGAGAGCACTCATGGAAGACCAGACTATTGTAATCAAGCCAGCCGACAAAGGCGGAGCGGTCGTCATTCAGGACACTGAAATATATCGTCAGGAATGTATTAGACAACTGGCAGATAGGAGATTTTATCAACTTCTCCAACAGGATCCAACAAAGAGAATTCAAAGAGCCATCACCGAAGCAGTGGAAGAAGCGTCAGCGAATGGCTGGATCACTTCACAAGAAGCATCATTCCTGCATACTCCCCATCCTGTGATGCCATATTTTTATACTTTACCCAAAGTTCACAAAACTCAACGTCCACCACCAGGAAGACCCATTATATCGGGCCAAGGGTCACTACTAGAACCTTTGTCCACTTTTGTGGACCATTTCCTGCAGCCTCTGGTTAAGGATATGCCAACATACCTACAAGATACTAAAGACGTCCTACGCTTACTACCTACGGTAGATTTTGATATCGATAAAGATGTTTTAGTATCATTTGATGTAGAATCATTGTATACATCTATCCCTCAGGATGAGACACTTGAAACCATCTTCTCCATCCTGAACAATACGCCCTTGGATTCCATCACTCCAGTACACTTTATTATGACGCTTGCACATTTGGCTATGAAAGAGAATTTTTTCAAATTCGAGGATACTGTATACCTGCAAGTCTCCGGTACCAGCATGGGAAGCATTTTTGCTCCAAGTCTAGCCAATCTATATGTGCATTCTTTTGAACAGACACACGTGCTCAATCACGACAATCCCTTCCTTGATTCCATAAGATTATGGAAGCGCTACATTGATGACATCTTTGTAGTTTGGCGTGGGGATTTGTCATCAATCTCTCCCTTTCTACACTGGCTGAACACCAGAAACAATTTTTTGAGGTTTACAGTGGAAGCACACAAAGAAAGATTGGCTTTTTTAGATCTATCCATCTTTAGCACTCCAACTGGATTAGAAAGTGAACTTTACAAAAAACCTATGTCTCGCAATTCCCTTCTCCGATATGACAGTCAACACCCGAAATCACTTAGAGACAATCTCCCTTACGGACAATTTCTGCGTGTAAGACGCAACTGCTCCACATCTGATAAGTATCAGATACATGCGAAAAATCTTACAGAACAACTAATTGAGAAGAAATATCCGAAATCCTTGATTAAAAAAGCTTTCAAACGTGCCTCTAATAACAACAGAGAGGCATTAATTGAACCTCCCTATACAAAACCACCGTTAGATCGGTTAACTTTTGTCCACACCTTCAGCACTCTAACCAACGGGATTCAGAAATGTGTGAAGAAACACTGGCGTCTCCTCAACTCATGCAAAGAAAAGATACAGTCACCCCTATTTTCTCTAAAGAGAGGAAGCAACTTCAGAGACAAATTGGTCCACACAAGACCTCAAGAAGAGAGACCACGTCCAATCGGCACTCTGTGGGACTTACCAGCGGTACTGGGACACCACCCATGCGGAACATGCTCAGTATGCCCACAAACTAGACATTCCAAATCTTTAGACATAGGTACAAAAACACCGTGGGAACAAAGGATCTTCACTAATTGCAATAGTGAGAACTTAATTTACTTGATTGAATGCCCTTGCAAACTCTGATATGTGGGTATGACCACTCGGAAAGTCAGACTACGCATGCTAGAGCATAAGAGCACCTTCAGGTGCAAAAAAACTAACACGAGGCTTACACGCCACTTTGAAGAGGCCAATCATCAAGCCAATGATTTCTGGTGGACAGTTCTATAAAAACCTTTTATCCCATCTCATATCAGCGATATATCTCGCTTCTTGTTTCTTAAAGAACAACGATGGGTTTTCAGAATTCACAGCGATCTAGAAGGTTTAAATGATGACATTCCTTGGGTTTCACTGTGAGACACAACTGGGTTCTATAGTGCATGAGCTATCTTTATTTGTCTCTGTTTCCATATAGATTGGTTAATCAACATACATAGCATATTGCCATATATCTTTATAGAGCTCCCCCTGCACATAAGTAGCTTCCGCGAAGTCTAGCACACACCCAAGCGCGCATTGGTCATTAAGAGCCACCTTAAGCAGCTGCAAATACTTCATCTTTGGACGTCTGGTTACACATTTGCAACATGTACACACTACGGCGATGTTGTCACTGTTGATCCCAGTTCTCATAATATATATATTTATCAATATATATATTTTCTTGGCTCTTAATCTGGCATGCCCATTAGCTTTGTCATTTGCTCGTTTCACACAAACAAGATCGATAAAGTTAACATTTTTTGCCTGTGGAACTACAATTCCCTGGTGCGCTGATGTCATTCTGTAGTTTTAAGCGCAACCGGACAAGGATTGGAGGCTCCGTAAGTAACAACAATGAAAGTAACAATAACGACACTGATTGGCCACCGGCCGCCCAATGGGAATGCGATTTCACGCATCTCGATGGCTTTTTAACATCGAAGATCCGGTTCACTAGTTACCTCCCATACGGCTCAGACCTACTCCGAGGTACCGACGGAGAGGTAGGGTAACAGACCTTTCTTTTGTATCCAAATTGCTGCGTGTTCCGTTTTAATGCCAGACTACTAATGGACTGGCTTAACTCCGATCTATTTGTAAACCGCATATCGTATGTCACAACTTTTAACCTGACAGCTGTAGTGCTAGAGCGTTTACGGTTTCATATCGATTTTTACAGACTTTCAGACATACATTCGACACTGCGCCATCTGGTCTGTTATATCTGCTAGCTTGGGAATATTACAACAGAGTTTTTAACAGAGCGTGTAAAAGGACTATGTTACACGGTCCTACTTTTTGTTAAAATTGAGAGCTCACCACCGTTGTGGTTTAACAGTCTCTCTACTTCCCCCCATATTTTCTATAGGGCGGGGCCTCCTCTAAACCTGAGTCAGTTCCGGGTGAGGTGAGGCTTACTTCTCGTGCTAACCAGGTAAGCACTTTGAAATAATGCTATGGGCCTGGCCTAAGACTGACTATTTCACCCTGAGAGAGTATGTTTAATGTCTAAACCTTACATTGTGTTCTTTTTGTTTTTTTGTGTTTGCACAGATAAATTCATATATAGTGAGTGCTCGAAGAAGTTATACACCACAAAAGGTTGTATTTTATACACTTATTGTTCTTTTTCACACTTCATTGTTGCAGTAGCAATTAATAGATTACAAGGTCCTGACGAAAGCCATTTGACCATGGGGTCAAGCAGGCTGAAACATGTTGACCATATTGTCATACAGCCTATTTGTTAAAAGCTGTTTCTGCACCATTTTTAACTAAGGATTAGTAGGAATATCTTGTATTAAACTACCTTCTTCCTCTAAATCCTTTTTTAACATTTTCACTTTTTTGCACTGCACTGTTCATATATCATTTTTCGGTATATACCTGCACATCCTGCCTAAGCCAGTGACTTCGCTGTCTTCTTTTCTTCCCCTTCCCGGGCTTTATCCAAGTGCTCTGGTTGACACCGATACCACACATAATACTCCTGGTTGGAGTGGTTTATTGTGGTGGGAAGGTTGGATATCCAGATGATGACACCTACCAATCACTGGTTATTGATGGAAATCCTTTACAACCAATTAGCACTCTAAGGTTTCTCTCTCACGCTTTACATTTACATCTATCTCTTTGTTGACCTTGTTCAACACATAGACCTACAGACCCTTTTTGTATTATTGAGGCTTGCACTTCCCCATGATTTGCCACTGGCCTGGCAGGTAGGACAGCACCTCCTGAATTCATCTGAGGTCTTCCTGATTTTAGGTCAGTAAAAGTGGGGGACAAGCCTGTCAAAGGTCTTTTTACTGCTACAAATTACCTGCCAGGGGCATATCATGAGCCAGCCTCATTAGGAAGTCTTGTAGCACTGGGGGACCACGAACACATGCTTTGCACCAGGCTAAGGATCCTTAGGCTCACTATATAGGAGACCATTCTCCGAGTAATCAAGTCTTTGCCAGAGTCATCACCAGCTGCCTGGGTCTCGGCTGTCCTTGTCTGCAGAGACAATGCTGGACCTCCTATCTCTCCTAGAGAGGCGTCTGATCAGGGATTTGTAACTGTGAATTAACTGCCACCCCAGAAGGGAAAGGGGGATGGTACAAAATATGAAACAGAAAGATTGAAATGCCTTCGAGCTCAGCCACTGTTGTCTTGGAGTCGTACGCATATCTCATCTCAGTCCTGGAGAGCGTCATCGTGATATGTGTGTAATGTAGTGCGTGGTAAGCTGTACTGCAAACACAAGCGGAGAGGTTATTCGATAAATGCGTAGTAGTAAAATAATCCCTCCTACCTTTGAAATGTGTACCAACTGTCACTTACACAATATTAAATCTATTGCTGCATAGACTTCCAATAATCAACTGTTACTCATGGAGTAGCTGCACTCTTGGGAGAAGCTGAATCATGTTTTCACATCACACACTAAGGTACACCTTGTTTGTTCAACACTAGGTACAAGATGCGCAATAGTGTGCGTTTAGATTTACAGACATAATAAAGGATGGCACATTCAAATGTCTCTAGGTGCTATATTAAGGTCTGGGTATGCATGTTAAATAACATGCCCTTTCCAGTCAATAAGGTAATATAAATGCCATTTTACCCTTTTGGCATCAAGGATCAATTCATCCTCAAATTCCAGCTGTCCATCGAAAGCTTTAGGAGTGGATGGAGATGCTAGGTGGGTCTTAGCACAGTAGGGTTTTAGGAGGGAGACATGGAATACTGGATGGACAGGCAAGTCATCAGTTAATAGGAGGCTTACAGCGACAGGATTCAGTATACTGTCCACAGGGAAGGGACCTACATATCAAGGTTATTACTAATGTGGTCCCTGGAGCCATAGATGACTTGGTGAGAGCTAAAACTGATTCCCTTTCTTATAATAAGGGGCTTGCATACAATGTTTATTGGCCCACTTTGTCATGTCTGCTTTTGCTTGTCGGAGATGTGTTAGTATATCTTTTTGCTCTAGGAACAAATGCATTATTTTTTCCTATGCAATGGGTACAGGCCCAGTCTGTCTTGCAACATCCTCAGGTAACATATGTGGGTTTGTCCCAGTTCCACAGTAAAAGGGCGATATACCAGTAGTGGTGTGACTGGAATCATTGTAGGCAAAATTCTGCCAACGGTAGTAAGGTCTCCCATGCAGTAGGATTAGATGTCAATAAATGCCCCTGTGTTTTCTCCAGTGCCTGATTAACTAGTTCAGTCTGCCCATCAGTTTGTGGGTGGTAGGCAGACACGAGTGTAACATCCATGCTCAAAGGAGTGGATTTTTTGCGCCAAAATTGGGGTCACAAATTGTGGGTCTCTGTCTGATACAATGATGAGGGTAGTCCATGCAAATGATTTATTAGTTGAACGAACAAAAGGATAAAGCTTTTTACAGCTGGTGTCCGTTTTAAGGTAACAAAATGAGCCATTTTTGAGAAAAGATCTATGATTACCCATATGGTAGCATAACCGTTGGAAGCAGGTAAATCAGTGATGAATTCTATACTGATGGTATGCCATGGTTGTGGGGGCACTGGGAACGGATGAAATGAACAGGTAGGAGTGGAGTGGGAAGCTTTATTCTGGGTACATAGGGGGAATGTTTGGACATAATTGTGCACGTCTTTGGACAACATTTGCCACCAAAACCACTGTTTGGAGTTTTTTGTCTCCCAGGGTACCCTACTAATGGAGTGTAATAGCACCAGGTCAAGTCTTCCTGTCTCAGATCGTTAGTGGGGCTATACATTGTAGTGCCATGATAAAGCAACCCATCCCACATATAATCGTTCTCTTCGTCCACCCACATGTCTATGTCTGCTTGTTTCGTGCATTGGTGGACTTTGTCTATAATTGGGTCTTGCTGGCATAGCCCAATGATGTGTTCCGGAGCTAGGATGTTTATGGAGGTGCCTGACTCATTTCCTAGCCTTCATGTTTCCATCGTGATTATAAATCAGCTTTAGTCTGTTGGGCTCCAGGTCTCTTCATGATCACACAATTTAACTCAGTAAAGAAAAGGAGCCACCTGATTTATCATGGGGTCAACAACTTTAAGGATCTGAAAAAGTGAAGGTTTTTAAGATCTTTGTGTATGGTGATGTTGTGTTGTGCTCTGAGTAAGTAGTGCCGCCATTCCTGAAAGCAGAGTTTAATGGAGAGCAACTCGCGTTCAGCCACTGTGTAACTCTACTCGGCAGGCAGCAACTTCTTGGAAAGTAGGCAATGGGGTACATAAGTCCTTTAGAAATGTTGCGTTGTGATAAGATTCCCCTAGTGTCACGTCAGGCACGAACTATGGTTGTGTAGGATCAGGGCGTTTCGCTGTTGGGGCTGATGTGAATTCCTTTTTCAATTAACAGCATGCTTGTTCCTCCTCCTGCAATAAAATGAAGGTTACTTTCTTCCTCAATAATTTCGTAATGGTACTTACAAGGCCAGAGAAGTGAGTGATGAATCTCCTATAAAAATTGTCACAGCCCAAAAAACTCTGCACATCTTTAATGGATGTTGGGCCTGGCCTATCCACCATTGCCTGGATCATTTTTGTCTGCATGGTTATGCCTTCAGGTGACAGGATGTCGGCCAGAAACTCGACTTTTTGAGAGTGAAATGTGTACTACTCCACCTTGGCGAACAGGGTATGGTCACGGAAGCCCTGTAAGACTGTTCTCATATGAGTGACATGATCAGACATGTTTTGGTAATAAATGAGGATGTCTTCAATGTACATGATGATACATACATCCAGCATATCTTGTAGGAACTTATTTATAAACAATTGAAATGCAGTGGGGGTGTTACATAGGCGGAATACCATGACGGTATATTCAAATAAACTAAACTTGGTTCAAAAATCTGTCTTCTATTCGTCCCCCTCCATCACCCTACTGAGGTGATATGCCCCACACAAATCGAGTTTAGTGTATACTGTAGAGTCACAAATCTGGTCCAGCAAGACAGGGATTAAGGGCAATGGGGACCGTTTTTTAATTGTTACCTTATTCAGTGCCCTGTAGTCAATGCAAGCCTGCAATGTGTAGGTGTTTTGAGAAACAAAGAAGAATGGTGAGGATGCAGGAGAGGTGGAATGTGTAATGAACCGTAACTCAAGAGGCTCATCCAGGTAGATCTTTAGATGCTTAGTCTCAGGATCTGACATGACATAGATGCGACTACATGGGAGGATCGCGCCTAGCAGTAGGTCTATATGACAATCGAATTCTTGATGAGGAGGTGATTACGTTGTGTTTTGATCATCAAATACATCCTAAAAATCCTGTTATATAACAGATAGGGAAAGCTACAGCTCCTTGCTCACTTGTAGCACCAATGCTGTGGCATAGAAATGGGTTTGAAAATAGTGTGACCCTAGATTTACCAACATAAGGCCCAACCAATATTAGGGTTGTGGAGCTGGAGCCAGGGTACTCCTAATATAACTCAAACATAGGTGTGTCGATCAGGTAAAAGGTCAGAGTCTCGGTATGTCCATTCTCAAATATCAGACCTATTGCTGCTGTCTATTAGTGTGCTAACCTTAAGTATGGTATTTAACCATGTTTTCTCCTTTTAGGTGCGTCATTGCAGGGATGGTGTTCGCTGCATTGCTGGATTTGCAGGCGAGAAGATGTCCCCAGTGTTGGAGATTCACAGGAGAGCCACAATGTAGAAGAAATTTGGTCGGGTTGTAGAGACGCTCAGGTGAACGGTATCGCTGAAGAGAATCAATCCTCTTAACCCAGTGGGTAAGTCAAGCACTGCCTCATAGTTTGAGATGGTATAAATACCATTTCCTAATCCTGATGATTTAGCCCAAATATCCCCATAGGCATGTGACGTTGAGTCAGCCCAAATATCCCAATGGTCATGCGCCTATGAGTCAGTCAAATATTATCCCCATTGTGATGTGCCTGCGAGTCGGCCCAGAAATCCCCATAGTCATTTACTTATGAGTGAGCCCAAATATCATTATAGTCATGATGAGTTGGCCTGAAAGCCCTGGAGGATGTTACTGTTTTTACTTTGATGTTTCATGACTCAGTGGCCTAGGACTCTGGGGGATAAGTACCATGCCAAGAACATTGTCAAGCCTACAGGGCAATGAGTCCCATGAACAGTCAAGGAAGCATTGAGACTTGTGCTCGATTCCGCAAGCCCTCCACTCTTAAGGTACAGGAGGAGTGAGAACACAAGGAGTTAGGGGTCATGACATCAAACTGCTGTTGTTAATCAAAAAAAGTAGGACATTCCCTCTGAGTCTTTTAGAGCTTCCCCCTGGTGGGACCCCCTTAATGCCTCCAGTTGGCTAGCTCAGGCAGGTTCCCCAATTCGGCCACATCCTCCTCTGTAGTCTCTGTGGGGCCCTCTCAGGGTGAGCTTCCTCCCAGACAAAGGGAATTTCTGGAGCGGGGTTCCCATGCCCCTTGCCATTCGTCATCTTGGCAGGTACCTGGGCATTCTTCTAGGGTCCAGGTTCTCCTGATTACCCTCTCGTGCAGCCATGGACCTAATAGTTAGGCACACCCACTTAGGCAACCCTAACATCTGCAAGTGGGACCTGAGCTCCCCCTCCTTTCAGGCAGGATGGTTCAGGTCATTGCCAAGCAGACAAACCACAGGCATGGAAGGACTTACAGCTACCCTCAAGAAACTTGAGACCCCTCCCCTATTCAAAGGGAACCAGAGCCACAGGTAGTGCCTCTCACGGATGTCAGCTGGAACAACTTGGTGAAAAACATTAGGGACTACCTGCTCTGAGGCCACCAGAGGGCATCTGACAGTTGTCATACTGGCTCCTGTGCCTCTCAGAGCCTCCACCCTGTGCCCATTGGCAGTGAACCACTGCCTGTATTTACTAGTATTACTAGCCATGTTGCACCATCTATCTATCTATCAACCGGGGACACTAGAGTAACTTATATGCTGCCCCCACACTATCTGGGACAATTTCCTCCTCAAGCGCAACACTAGCCAACACTAGTAGGGGGCTCTGCCCACTTGAGACACTTGGCATGCCCCTTGAAGTGCCCTTCCTATTGGAACTCACAGCACTTAGGGGGTGCCTTCCTGTGTAACTTACTATCAAGAAGCCATCTCTTATTTTTTTCAGTTGGGAGGTGGGAGTCTTGACCCATGGAATTAGCTTGGGGCACATTAGAGAACTGCTTGTTTTTATGTGCGTCCCCCACTCCATTTTCTGATGGGTACCCTGCCCACCCTTGTAGTGATCCCCCAAATACCTTTTTATGGACCCTGGTGCTGAGTGAGCAGTCTGACTCCTTAGCAAGCTCCCTTGGGCCATTGTGCTTCTTATCAATCAAGTGCTGGCGCAGGTCTGGAAAACAACTACTAGACGTGCTCTCTTGTAAACAGATCATACAGCCCTTTGTAATCATTCACCTCACTGTCCTTCACCCAACTATCCAGAGCCTTGCAAAAGGAATCTACAAAATCCTCCCAGGACTGCTGGAGCAGCTTTTGGCTGTCCGGTAACTTGAGCCTATGCTTTTCTGGGGTAGGACCCTGTTTTCTGATAAGGACTTCTATCATGGGGTAATACCTCATCCTGTCTTCATTCTCCTGGGTCAGTAAGGTTCACCTCCCCTAGCTTGGGATATGCCTCCACAGATTAACCCCACAAATCCCCCTCTGGGATCTTGTACATCTGCAGGGCATTCTCAAATGCCTCAAGCTCAATGTTGTCTCCCACAACAAAGTCAGGCACCAGACCTTTGGGGATGTGGATCCTGCTGTCTCTAGAGGGCACTGAAGAAATTCTGCCACCATCACTGCTGGGCTCTGCATGCCTGGCCTTGATGTCCAGTGCCTGAAGTCTCCTCTCATGAGCCAAATGCTCAAAAGCAATTCTTGCCTCCATAGCACGTTTCTTTTGCTTTGTGTCGAGGGCCAATTTCCTATCCTCCATTTTGAGTTAAGACATTTCCAGCTTATACTCCCTCTCCACCTTCCTCTCTGCCAGCTCCTTGAAGAATAGGCTGTGAGAGGACACACTGCTTCCTGCATGTGAAGAGGTCTCCACTACTTGAAGAGAAAATGTTACCCTCTCCTCAAGAGGTTGCAGCCCAAGACCCTTCTGTGGGTCTTCCTCCAACTCCTCCTCTTCATCTCCTCATTTGTTACCATGTGATGGGCTTCGGTCCATGCCTTTAAGGCCTTTTGGAGCACTGCCTTCTTAGTGCTTCTCTTATCAGGCAACCCCCTGTCCTGATAAAACTCATTGATCTGGGACATGGTGTAGCTCTCCAGGTTGGCAGCTCAAACTCCATCTTTACAGCTGTGGCCTCAGATCCAACGGCCAGGCAGAGTAAAATTGAATTTGGAAAAGGTAGAAAGGCCAATTAGAGACAATTGACTCGAACTGGTCTTATAAGCGGAATGGTAGTGTACACTGTATGGCACCGCACAAACACAAGTCCTATCATCACCGCTGATCATCAATGTTAGAAATTAAATTACTGGTAGTAAGAGATATGCACCCTGTCAAAGCAGGAACACAGTCCTAGTCAGGGTAAGTCACAACTCACCCTAAATTAACCTCTGCGCATTCCCTGGTAGCTTGGAACAGAGCAGGGAGGCATAACTTATAAGGCAAAGTATATCTGCAACACTTCAAACAGTAAAACAGTGAAAAACCACACAAAATGGTTTCACACTCGGTTTGAAAAAGAGAGCTTAATTTAATTAACAAAACAAGACCAAAACAACAAAAATCCACTAAGTAGAAACAAAATTATGATTTTTTAAATGATAAACTTGTACTGCTTAAAAGCATAAAGCACCCACTAGGGCTATCTGTTTGAGCTTCACCGGGTCAAATCCAAAATTGCAGGCTGACTGCGATGGAGCGTGGGTCGCATACAGTCCCAGATAAGCTCCTCTGAAGCTTTTCCTTCTCAAGAATTGAGCCAAGAGTCCCGTTTGCAGGGAAGCAGGTTGCCGAGAGCAAGGAGAGTTTAGCTGGTGGTGTTACGTGGGACACCAAGAGCCACCGAGTTTTGCAGATGGACATGCTGGAGCCTCCCAGTTGTAAGCGGCGATACTTGCTATGTAAAAGGACAAACCTGCTTCCGCTTGCGCTTTGTGCAAGCTTCACGGTTTCGAACGAATATGCCTGTTCGTGTTGGCGAAGAGCCAAAAAGTTTGATTTAAAGAGCTGCAGATCCACCCAAGGGCCCAAAGACCTAAGAGGTGTCTCTTGGGGGTTAGGAAATATTAAAACTATCGGCTGATCTCCCTCCTTTCAGGACCCAGAAAAGTTCTAGAAAAGTTTCCCAATTAGAATCTCTTGTTATATCTGGAGAAAAATGTCATATTATATTCTTCTTAGACGGATTTCAGATGAGGTAGCAGCACTGAAACAGACCTGCTTGCAGGCATGAAGGAACTTAAAGCCATTCTGGATCATTGTTGGTCTGCAGCCCTGATACTTTTAGACCTTAGTGCAGCTTTCAACAGCGTCTCCGACCCAGTGCTAGTCAAAAAGCTGGAGCCAGTAGGCATAGCTGGTACAGCACTTATAAGGTTTACCTCCTTTCACCAAAAAAGAACTTTCCAAGCCTGCAAGAAAGCCACACTGTTGGAAATTCACTCTTTGAATTGTGGGGTCCCTCATGATTCCTAACTAAGCACAACCTTGTTCAATCTGTATGTCCTCTCATTGCCAAAAATTGTAGAGGCCCATGGTTTCTCCTCAATATCTTATGCTGATTCCATCAAACAGGCAGAACATCCATCTATCCATCCTAACAACTGCCTCAAGCAGGTTGTAGACTGGATGGTGGCAAGCAGTTTGAAATTAAATGGGGGGAAATGGAGGTAATGGTGGTGGGAAACAAACCCTGCCATGTTGATGGAGTTGAACTGGCCTGACTCTCTTAGCAGTCAACCCACCCCTAAATCAGAGGTTAAGAGTCTGGGCTTCTGAAGCGAGCTGTCCCACAAGCAGAGATCCTGCCGGACTCATCCCCACTAGAGAACATATTGCTCGATGATTACATGCCAAAGAAGGCAATCTCTTTAACATATCAGAAAATATTAAACAATTCCCCTGAAAATTTAGCGAAACTCAGAGAGAAATGGGGGCATGACCTAGGACCGGTGGATGGCGAGGAATGGTTGGAGGCGACTGCGTCTCTGTGGTATTAGGGTAGAAATCACTGGAGCCAGAAAAAAGTTTTCTTTGCCTCAAATAAGTCCTTATTCCAAGAATTAAGTATCCAGAAAAAGTACCCACAGCCAACGCCAGTTGCTCAGGAGAAAGCCCAGAGATTCTGATCTTTCTCCTAGCAACTAGAGATGGAATGTGGAATGATCAAAGAATCTATAATAACAAGAAAAGAAATACTACAACTTTACAGTAAAGTATTACATCAAAGTATCTAACACAAAAGTAAATGTATACACAATTCTACAGTCTCCCAAAGAAGTAGCTATACGTTCTAGTTTCCGACTGGTCCAACTGAAAATCCTCCATAGAATGTATTATCCTGCACCACTCTTGTGAAAATGGGAAAAAGAGCCTCACCGCATTGTATCAGGGGCTGTGGGGACAAGGGCACCTTCTTCCATATTTTGTGGAACTGCCCCCTAGTCCAGCAATATTGGGGAGAAGTGAAGTCTCAAGTGGAGTCGGTTCTTGCCACACGATTGCTATCACCCCCCGGCTGGGCCTGTTAAACATATGGGGGACAACAGATCTAACTAAAGGAGGAAAATATGGGTCACAATTGGCCTCATGGTTGCGTAGTGCAATATAGCAAGAAAGTGGGGCTCTGATTCTAGGCAAACTCTGAGGGAATGGGAGGAGGATATGGACTGGTGTATGCAAGCAGAGTGGGTTGTCTATGAGAGCAGGGGATGCCCCCATAAGTGGTCCAAAATCTGGGGAAACTGGAATAATTACAGAGGGATGCTGTGTCCATCCATCCAGGCAATCACCCAATTGGAAGAGGAGTGACCCCGTGGTGAGGGAGCGATGCCCAAAACCTACCAATTGCTATTCTATGTACTTGATGATGTGTGTAGATGATTACTTCTTATTTATGTATCACCAAGATTGTCCATCTGTAAGACCTTAACTGCTGTTATTCTACTGTCTGCACAATAAAAGGAGTTTAAAAAAAAAGAGTCTGGGCTTCTGGCGTGACAATAAGACTTCGATGGAAACTCAAGCCAAATAATTTGACTCTGAGAAAGCTGCTGAAATTGCTACCCGATCTCTTGTGCAGGTTAGTGGTGCAAAGCCTAGTAATATCATGACTTGACTATGGGAACACCCTGTAACTGGCAACTCAGAAATTAGTTATAAAAAGACTCCAGGATACTCCAAATGCTGCAGTCCATATACTGTTGAAAAACCTGAAACACCATTTTATAACCGCAGCTCTGGCAAGCCTGCACTGGGAATTGCAATTTAAAATCTTACTTCACCATCAATTCAGATTTTGAATTGCAATTCCAGAGACACCAAACTTGGGGTTCTAATCTCTTCCCAATTGGAAATTACACTCATAAAATATAATAAGGTAATTCCAATGTTATTCTATGAGATAGATAAGCCTTGCAGTAGTGAAAAACGAATTCAAGAGGTTTTCGCTGCAAGGACATGTAATACTTAAATGCACGTGTCCTACATTTTATATGCTCTGCATCCTGCTCTTGGGCTGTCCAGGGCCTACCCTATGGGCGACTTTGTGTATTAAAAAGGAAGGCTTCGGCCTGGCAAGAAGTTTAACTTGCCAGCTCGACATGGCAATTTACAACTGCAGACACAGGCTCTTCAATGCCAGGCCTGAGATGTTTAAAGGGCTACTCAAGTGGGTGGCACAGTCAGTGCCGCAGGCCCAATAGGAGCATTTAAGTTTCAGGCCCTGGGTACACGCAGTTCATTTTACTTGGGATTTATAAGTAAATTAAATATGTCAATTGTGGATAAGCCAATGTTACCATGTTTTAGGGTAAGAGCACAAGCACTTTAGCACGGGTCGTCAGTGGTAAAGTGTGCTGAATCCTAAGGCCAGCAAAAACAGTCAGCAAAAACAGGAAATCTGAAGACAAAAATGTCAGGGGAAGCCACTCCAAGGATGCAGGATCTAATACAATGCATTTCAAAATCTTGGGCACAGCAATATACAGGCCATGAAAATAAGACACAGTGACAAAGCCAATATTCTTAAAATAAAAGAAGCAATTTCCTTACAACAGCTGGCACACAACCCAAAAATAAGCATTTAAATACCTGACAGCAAGTGCACTTGGGTTGTGAGTTTTTGTAAGTCAAATTGTTTGAGTATCTTATCAACACAGTACTGAGTTAGGGAAACCAAATTGGAGGAAGACCACACCACAGATGTCATCAAAGTGACCAACATCCTTTTCACTATTTTGAAAAAGGCAAAAGAAAGGATTGGATCAATGTTCTTCAACAGGACCACCCAAGAATAATACACATTTACCTATCGCCCAAAATTTCCACAAACCTATATGATCCACCTATGTGTGCTTTTATATCGGCCGTAAAAACTCTAAAAAAACCAATGGGAAAATAGTTGGGCTGTTCCTTACAACTTGTAGTTCAAGAATGTTCTCTTATATCAGGGAGACAACAGATTTCATTAGAAAACTACAAGGAGATGAATTGTTACTTAATGAAGAATATCTCCATTGCACTATGGATTTCAACCTCTTTTTATACATCTATACTGCATACTGGTGGCATTGAAGGTGTAATATGGGCAGTGGGTGTTGCGGTGGGCGTTCCACCGCAACACCTATTCGTTTTGACACTGCCCCCAATGTGCAAGTGTGGCGTACATAGGAGGCAGCGCCAAAATTAAGACCTGGTCTTAAGTTGGCAAAACGAGGAGAAATGCATTATTTCTCCTTGTTTCTGCTTTTTCCATGTGTGCTGCCTTGTGCAGCACACATGAAAAAAGCAAAATGCCATGGACTGTTTAACTACAGGAAGGTGTCCCTTCCTGTACATAAACAATCCTTTAAAAATGCAATTTTGTGACTTTCATGTGTGCTGCATGAAGTAGCACACATTACAGTGACAGAGTGGTATTTTAGGATTTTTTTATGTGCAGGAAGGGACACTTTCTTCACATAAACAATCCTCACCTGCACGCAGACCCCCTTGCACTATGGTGGAAGGGGCCTGTGTTGGCAATATGTTGCTAAACTTAGCGCCATCACAGGGGGAAACGCAAGGCTGCACCAGATTCTTGTAAATATGGTGCAGGCTTGCGCTTCAGAAGTGGCGGAGAGAGGCGTTAAGCCATGATGGCTAACGCCTTTCTCCGCCACTTCCTTGTACATATCCCCCAGAGTGTCTTAAACTCTACTTAAGTTACATAGATGATATTTTACATATTTAGACAAAGGCTGAAAATGAATTGCTTTTACTAATATTACAAAACTGAGCCAAAAGGATGACTACATCAAGTTCACACACAAAATATAGCAAAATTGAGCTTTTGGAAAAAGTGCAAACCTCATAATTTGTCTAAAAAAACATTTTCCTCACATTTTTGTTATGGAAAGTTCTGGAATCTGAAGGGAGCAACATGCTTCCTTACACCCAGCATTTCCCAAAGACTCTAGATAAAAATGGTACCTCACTTGTGTGGGTAGGCCTAGTGCTCGCAACACGAAACAGCCCAAAACTCGACGTAGATACATCATATTATTCCACTGAAAAATGACCCTTTTTTTTACAATGTGATTAGCTGTGGATTTTGTGTTCTAGCTCAATCGGCATCTTGGGACACCTGGCAAAACTGTACATTTTTTAAAACTAGACATCTATGAGAATCCAGTATGGGCTGAGTTGCATGGCCCTTTCCACGTATTTCTTATCCAGAATCCCTAGCAAACCTCAAAAAATGTTTTAAAAAAAAAAAAGTCCTTACATATTTATGATGAAAAGTCTGGAATCAGTGGGGAGCCACAAACTTTCACTCACCTGGCATTCCCCAAGTCTCCCGATACAAATAGTACCGCACTTGTGTGGTTAGGCCTAGTGCCCACTACAGGAAACGATCCAAAACGCAACATGAACACATTGCATTTTACGACTGAAACTGACCCTTTTTTTTGCAATGTGCCTAGCTGTCGGCTTTGGGCACTAGCTCAGCCCAAATCAATTGAAACTTTGCAATACTGCACATTTTTAAAAACTAGACACCTAGGGGTATCCAGGGTGTGCTGACTTCCATGGAATCCCATGCAAATCACAAATTTAGCCCAAAAAATTAAAGTTTCCTCACATTTCCACACAATTATTTTAGCAGGAAACCAAGGGGACTGCTGGGTGGCAAAATTGTGCCAGCATGGTGATTCCACGCAGGAATGTGAGGAAAATGTGATTGTTGTTTAGCCAAATTTGAGGTTTGCTGGGGATTCTGGGTAAGAAAACTTTGGGGGATACACACAAGCCACACCTTCCTGGACATCCCCGGGTATCTAGTTTCCAGAAATCTCAGGATTTAGTAGGTTTCCCTAGATGGCAGCCGAGACTGGGAACAAAAACGTAGGTTCCCCCTTGCAAAAACAGGTTATATTGTAATAGATAATTTTGATGTCCCCACAATATGTTTTGAGCCCTTACCTGTTGTGGGCACACAGCCAACCCACGTAGGTGAGGCACTGTTTTTCTTGAGAGTCTTGGGGAAATGCTGGGTTGTAGAAATATGTAGCTGCCTGCAGATTCCAGGACTTTTCCTCACATAAATGCAAGGAAAATGTGTTTTTTAGGCAAAGTTTGAGCTTTGCAACAGATTCTGGGTAAAAGAAAATGTCGAGAGCCACTCAAGTCATGCACCCTGGACTCCCCTGGTTGTCTAGTGTTAAACAATGTGCAGGTTTGCCTAAATGTTGGCTGAGCTAGGGCCCAAAATCCACAGCTAATCATAATGACAAAATAAACTCCAGGAGTTCTTAGTAAGGGCCATCTTACAGCCACAACTATTCATCTGGTATTAATTTGATAAAGTTAATCTACAAATATTTATCAAAGTATCTGAATGTTGAAATCAAGACTTCAGAAGTTGAGTCATAAAACCACATCAAGGCATCAACTGCTTTATGGTCCATTCACATGTTATTTACGCATCACGCACAAGACTTTCATACCGCCGGCCACAGGCCCAACCTAACCGATCAGTGCACTCATATCAACTTACTGCCACCATGCAAGAGCCCCTCACATTCATACCCCACAGGACGGAATAAATTTGACTGTGTTTTACCACCTGTCAAGTAACCGCCTCCTTCTTTCTGTACATTATCAAACGAATGCCTAGTGATTGCCTACTAATGACCCCCATGACAGTCGTATGAGGCTGAGGAAGACATGTCTTTCATGCGTCTTTGGCACACTCACTGTGCGAAATCCAACTCCTTCCAGTTTGTGGATGCAAGTTAGGGGTGTCAGAGTATGCCCCAAGGATTATTCCTCAAACCTAGCAAGCATATCTACCTTTGAAACTAAAACAAACTTGCTGGGGAATTTTCCAAGGTTTCTAACGAGATCATCATAAGCTGTAGTTTTTGAAACACTGGGTAGTCCGTGAGAATGTACCATATGTCCAATCTGCTGATATGAGACTGTGAAAAGACCTCTAAACTAACCCACTTAATTTAGCTACTGGCTAGAAGCTCTCATAAAAGGACATATCCCCAAAAAGAAGGTACATTCCTACAAGCTGGTTAATTCATACAAAAGTGTTTTATTAATTATAAAAATACATATTTTTTTATTTCTTTATCTTTTTTTATATATGCCTCTTTCACATGTATATTTGTTTTGTCACGATTAAATAAACATACATGTTTTTACAATTTTAATGTAGATTTAATAGATGGGCTACCACCAGTTCTAGGTAATTACAGGTGTGGTCAGTGTCACGCGTGTGATGCTGCCATCACTACCCAACTATTGACATATGGTGGCATATCAGGAAAACTGCGTGAGATGACTAACTGTAAGAGCAAAAACTTAATTTACCTTATCTTTTGCCTATACGGGTTAGGATATATAGATGAAACTGCCAGGGAATTTCGTGTCAGGTTTTCGGAGCATAAATCGGCTATATGCACACAGAAGTTGCAGGCACAGACGGTGAGGCACTGCTTAGACTTAAAACATACAGAAAAGGAACTGAAATGGTTAATATTGGAACGTGTGAAACTTATACCAGGTAAAGACACAGAAAAACAGAGAACATTTTGGGATTTTCTCTCTTGATACGGTGCGTCATGGCTGAAACGAAGAAATTATATGGGTAGTTACTTGAACATCTAGCTCTCCATCTATTTATTTCTCAGCTTTGTAACTTATGCCTATGAATAACCATGTGGTTTTTATCTATATCATGTACATTTCAACTTAGAAAGAAAGACTCATAATGATGTTTTTAGCCTATATTTGAGTGTCTCTCAAGATACCACAGTTGTATGTCGACCAGCAACACATATATTTTTTCCATACTTCCAGCAGTTTCTGAGGCATTTAGATATATAACTCATAGGCCTATAAGATCACTTTTTAGACTTGATCGATTTGCACTAATTTGTACATGTATACCGAGAGAGAATCAGTGTAGTTGTAAATGTCTTGCATATTCCCTCCAGTAATCTTATATATGACAGTTTAACCTCTGGGTCCTAAAGCATAATAATGAAATGCAGATAACACTGCTGTTTTAAAACCGTATATTTGTTTTTTCTCACTAACAAGTAACAAGTAGACTGATTATATGTCGAGATAGTAGTGAAAGTTTTTGTGTTTTTTTTTATTCTTGAATCAGACACCAGTCATGTCTTAGTTCTTTTCAACCACTAAGGTGACGATAATTTAATTCTCGTAAAGACTATGTGACTTAACAAATATTGTGACATTAATTTACTCAGTGGGCGATCTCGCCAGATATCAGTAAACATCACTCATACTCATAAGATTTCTGGGACGATGGTTTATCTTAATTTATTTTGTTTTAGCTTATTACTTGTTGGGGCAATTTCATGCCCCACAAATTCGTTTCTATGCACCTAGAGCCCGATTAGATCTGAGACTTTTACACAATACAATACTCTTTCAAAGATGGCGACCATTCAGACCTTCTAGAATGTATTGAAAGAGGCGGGCAGCACATGTGCACATAATGCATCTCATGTACGAAAGCACAATTAGATCTGTGGTTTTCTCTACAGTATCATACCCTCCAAAAATGGTGATTATCCAGACCTTTTATAACGTATTGAAATAGGCGGTCGATACGGTTACACATAATGCATTGCATTTCATGGATCATAATCTGATCATGTCGGAGTTTATCTTCCTGAATTACCATCCAAATTCAAAGATGGCGACTATTGGTGTTATTCTAATGAAAACAACTTCCTTGATAACGAAGTATCGCGAGATTAGGAATTTGTCGCATGTATTTTTGGCTTAGTAGCGACTAGAATATTCCCCGTCAACTAGTTGGTTTGATTACATTTTGCATATACAACCCTCTAGAATTCCTCAAAATCATATCTAAAGGAGTACATGAATCAGTGAACTCTCTTTGTACTTCCACATGCTCTAAATTAGTGCCTTGGCATTGTATTGCAGGAAGAACAAAATTAAAACATTTCTGGACCATATCCAAGATGGTCTTAGTGGCACAGAACAAATTTGCTTCACCCTGGAGTCATTGACACCCACCCATTTTGGGGTGAGATGACATATTTATCTCAGAGGCAAAACTCTCTATTAACTAATCTGGTGAGAGATTTTACCCTCATACCATTCTAACATGACTTGCAATAAAATGTAGGGATTGTTACCCATCATCATTGTTGTTTTTCTTTCCTTAACAATAGACAACCGGCCTAAAATTTGGAAGCCGTTTTAAATACATGGTCTCATATGCACTTTTTGCTCCATGAGATTAACTTGCGATCATTGGAGAAGACCACATTAGGAGTATTTCAGGTGCATATTGCCTTTATGTGACATAGTGCTAATTCACTGTCTTTCACACGGTCTTTGACTTTTCACATTTGGGACTTCAACAGCCCTTATTGGAACCCTGGTACAGCATATAGGTTATGTTACCTTTGGGTGCTTTCCTTTCTTTTTCCTTCTACTCTGGCCTTAAAGTTTTTGGGTAATCTTTCTAATCACAATCACATTTCAGCTTTCTCAAATTCTTGAGTAATATCTGAGTAACTGTTTTGCTGTGTGTTTCTATTTCAATGTAATATTGAGCAGGCAGAGACATAACCATTAACACCTTTAGCTTTGTGGAAGAGACTTTGTTAAACGAAAGTTTTTTTCTTAATAGGTGTTGTATTCTGACATTCCCCTGGGTAAATCTTTTTTTGTATACTGAATTTCACAGATAACCCCACTGTCCACGCGTCTGTTTGACTTTGACCGAATACATATTTGGTCCTGATGAAGGTGGCTCTAATATGATATCCACCGAAATGGCCGTAGACCTTTCTCTACACAAGGGAATGCTACCAGAGACATAAAACGAGAAAAGAATTGGATGGGAAATGATTATAGAAAGGAATCAAATTCTTCTACTGTCTCTGTCAGAAGGCAATAGGATCCCATATATGTTCTAAAATTTCTCTTTTTTTCTGTGATATTGTTCATGCTGTGTGAATGGTAGTGTGCCTGTAGTATTTCTGAGAGATGTGATTGTAGTGTTGATGGGTGTTTTTTTGTTTTTTGTGGGGTTATAAACAATTGTTTAAATTGTGTATCAAGTCAATGTCTACATTAAAATTGTAAATACATGTATGTTTATTTAATCGTGAGAAAACAAATATAAATGTGAAAAAAGCATATATAAAAAATAAAGAAATAAAACAAATATGTATTTTTTTAAATAATAAAACACTTTTGTATGAATTAACCAGCTTGTAGGAATGTACCTTCTTTTTGGGGATATATCCTTTTATGAGAGCTTCTAGCCAGTAGCTAAATTAAGTGGGTTAGTTTAGAGGTCTTTTCACTGTCTCAGTTTTTTTCCCGCTCCTCTACACCCCATAATTAAATAGGGGGTACCTTCTCTTACAGCAATCTCCCGATATGTGCAGTGCTGTGACTGTAATGCACTTATCATGCAGCACCCTGAACAGCTACTAAGTACTGACAGAGGATGAAAATGTCAAGCAAGTCAAGCATTTACCCATACATACCGTAGCAAGTTACTATTGGACAAGAGTGGCACCATTGGATTTGAATCAATAGGTGAAGATGAAGTCATGGCATGTGTATCTGTACTATCTTTACTATCTGTCTTCTACCTGCAATATCCCTGGGAAAGCACACCTATTGTAACCTTTTCTTACCCATTCATGTCTCTGTCCTCATCACAGTCCTGACTAATCCTGTATAATTTCCAAGTAAACCTATGCTAATGCCTTTCATCCATAGGTACTTGAAGTTCAGGAAAACATGTCTTTCATGCACCATCAGTGCATCTACTGGGCTAAATTTGTCTCCTTCCAGTTTTAAGTTGCAAATTGGAGGTGTCTGAGCATGCCTTCCTCTGAGAGCTCATTCCTCGAACTGAGCAAGCATATCTACCATTGAAAGTAAGGCAAATATGCTGGAGAATACGGCTGAAGTTCACTAAAGTAATAAGCCAAACAAACGTCCTGTCGGACTCATTCACCGACACTTGTGAAAACTTACACTAACTCACACTAAAGATGCAAAAATAATCATCATACCCAATATTGTGTCCTGTACCCATTTTCAATAACATTGGGTATGATACAAGATACTAAATGAGTTTGCACACTTTCAAAGCAAGTAGAAGTATTAGTGAATAAGTTCCATGGGACATTTTTTGACTTATTACACTTATTCTGGTTCTCTTGGGCAATCAGGGTGGTGCTTGTGTTGTATACATAAGTCCCCTAAAAAGCACTTCACAATCTAGTCAAGCCTTTAAAACTTTGCCACACAGGGCACTCCATGACAACGTGGCTTATGTTCCGTCCACCACCACAGTGTGGGGACAATAATGCACTTAGTTGTCAATCAGAGAAGACCACACCAACCACATTCTAACGATGGATAAAGGTGTCAAGCAGGCCATAATCAAGTTCATGATTTCCTCAAGTAGAGGCCCAACAATTCTACAGCAGCTTGCCTAGTAAAGCAGTGGCCTATGCAAGGTAGGTATCCATGCACAGCCATTGAAAGGTTTACTTAACAGTAGTTGAACCTCAGTACATTTCCCAATATTTCACTTTCGTACGGTACAATATAAGCAATCAAGAAAACAAAGGGCTGGGTGAATGGGCACTGGGGGCAGTAAATATGACTCTCCTGCCTCTTTCCATGACAGGAACTGACTTTACAATGACAACATTGTCAAGTCAGTTAGCTGTTGCGGGAATGCAATCAGCAAAGTGTCCCTCTTGCAGCCTTGCCATGTCCTCCAGAACATATGAAGTTGAGGCTGCTGCTTCTTAGCAGTAAGACTTTCAATGAAGGACAACAGCAAGTCAAGGAAAGGCATGGGTCTTCTTGTGGCTGTCTGACGAAAAACAACATGTGCACTGTATGTTGCCATCTCAATCAGTTGGGTAAACAGTTTCTTGTACCAAGTGCGAGTTTTACAACTATCATTGTATGGCTGAAGAACCTGGGGCCATATGTATCAAGCCTTTTTCCCATTTGCAAATGGGCAGATTCTCAGAATCGGCCCGTTTGGTCACTGGAAAAAGCATTTTGGGATGTATCATCCCAAAAATCCATCGCAAAATAAAGAGTTGCAGAATGTGCGATTCTCTATTTTGCAAAATGCAATTAAGGAATTGCAAATTACAATTCCTTAAATGCAGTTCTGGAAGCACCAGAAATTTGCTATTTGGCCTTAAGGAATTGCAAATTACCACCAACTTCAAGCTGGTGGTAATTTGCGATTTTCTTTAAAAAAAGCATTTTTTTGATTTTTTTAAAAGTGCCATATGTTGCACATACATGCCCTTAGGGCATGTATGTGTGCAAAATGTGCACACATGCATATTTCAGGGGTGCAACAGGGTTTCCTTTTGGCACCCTTGCAACCTTGAAATTGCATTCTCAATTTGTGATTCTCTAATTGGTAATCGCGAATTAAGAATGTCTTCCCATTCATTCCTATGGGCCTCCTAGCCCATAGGAATGAATGGGAAGGTATTCCTTATTTGCGAATCTCAATTTGCGATTCGCAAATAAGGAATATGCAGGATTCGCAAACTTTTTAGCAAATCCTACATACTTTACATTTTGCGATTCTCTAATTGCGATTCGCTAAAAATCGCAATTTGAGAATCGCAAAATTCTTTTTTGATACATTTGGCCCCTGGTCTCTATTTTCCAGTCCGCCCATGCACTTGTTGAAATCAAGTATACAGCTGGGCTTGTGAACTTCAGTCATCTGTCCCCAAACTGTGACAGGGAAAGTGCTCTCATCATGAATTGTAGTGGGCAGGTACACATCACGTCTATCCGAGAACTTGACTGCAAGCAGTTTGTTGGAACGCAACGCAATGCTCTGGGATTTCTGGAGCTTCCTACAAACAAGCTCCTGCAGGAATGTTTTGCGGCAACAACAAACTGTGGCACAGTGCAAGCTTTGTACAGCTCACTGAACAACTCTAGTCCTGTATAGAAATGGTCCACATAAAAGTTATAACCTATGTGAATGAGAGGCTGGAAAAATTCCCATGCAATCTTTCCTCTGACTCCTAGCGTGGGAGGGCTACCTACAGGGTTGAGATTGGAGTCCTTCCCTGCATACACTTTCAAACTGTACACATAGCCAGTCAAGCTCTCACACAGCATGTACAGCTTGATGCCATAGCGAGCACTTTTGCTTGCAATGTACTGCCAAATTTGTTTGCTGCGCATTTTGTTCAAGGAAGTCAACATCCAAAAAGAGATGGCCGTAGTCAATTTGCAAAAAATTGGCCGTATTGACATTACTTTCAGTGTCACCAGTTAAAGGCGTAATTTGGGAGGAACTAAATTAGAGGGCTTCCAAGAGAGCACTCCGTATGTAATTGCAGCCACACGTGCCTGTTGTCCTGCTAGTCAGACTGTGCTTGCAAACAGACAGCACAACTGTCATCATCATGTCTCTCAGAATCGCTGGAGGATGAGTCATCAGAATCGAACTGCAACAACTGATCAATTGCTTCTAGATTCTGCTCCATTGTCCTCTCCCTCAGATGCGGTCTCAGGGCCCGATTCACAGAACAAACTTAAGACAAAATCCTAAACTTAGTACCATTTTGCTATTCACAGAATGCACTTACTACGTCTGGTATTCACAGAATGAACTTACTACTTTTGCGATTCACAGAATAAACTTACTACTTTTGCTATGCACAGAATGGATTTAAGACTACTAACTTTACATCCGCACTAGGGCCGGAAATTCCGGCCCGGAGGCGGAGCTTCCGGCCCGGAGGCGGAGCTTCCGGCCCGGAGGCGGGGCTTCCAGGGCGGAGGTGGAGCTTCCGGCCCGGAGGTGGGGATTCCGGCCAGTGGCGGAGATTTAAAATCCCCACCTCTGGGCCGGAAGCTCTGCCTCCGGCCCGGAAGACCCGCCTCCGGCCCGGAAGCTCCGCCTCCGGGCCAGAATTTCCGGCCCGAGTGCGGACTTAAAGTTAGTAGTCTTAAATCCATTCTGTGAATAGCAAAAGTAGTAAGTTTATTCTGTGAAATGCAAAAGTAGTAAGTTCATTCTGTGAATACCAGAAGTAGTAAGTGCATTCTGTGAATACCAAAATGGTACTAAGTTTAGGATTTTGTCTTAAGTTTTTTCTGTGAATCGGGCCCCCTGTATCTGCTGTCTCAGTCTCTGATAGTGCCTCAGAGCTGGACTTTGGTACCATATTTAGGGCCTGGGAAGCGATCATCCACCGAGATGCCATTTCTGCTACTGGCTAAAATCATCCATCTAACACACTATCCTACGTAGAAGGAAGATAGGTTGTTCTAAAACTGTTGGTGGGTGTGTGTGTGTGTGTGAGTGATGTATGTAACAGTAAATAATGCCAGTCACCTTACCTTGTCTTCATACCCAAAATCAGCAAGTTCTCCAAAGACACAAAAGAACTTAAAAAAACAAAGTATTACTTCGCCTTGCCACATATCCATTATCAAACCATTTAGCGCTGACAGTGCCCAGTGCGACAATCATTTTGGGGACCCGCCTCCCATGACCTTCTTCTTGGATTGCCTCACTATCACCCAGCAAAAATGCCTCTCATCTCTCCATAGCCCCTCTTTCACAGACATTTCATTTGTTCAAAAGCGCTGGGAATGGCTGGCTTTACTAATCCACTCAGGTATCCACATATAATACAGATCTGTTGTTTGCAGCAGGCACATTAACAGTCTTCACTACTTTTATGACATGTCAAAGCTACCATTAGACAAAACTCCGGTCTCTCTCTCTAGCAGGCACATAATCAGAAGAGTTATCTTGAAATTTGTATTGCTGCCTTGAAGCTGTACATCTATCTATCTATCTATCTATCTATCTATCTATCTATCTATCTATCTATCTATCTATCTATCTATCTATCTATCTATCTATCTATCTATCTATCTATCTATCTATCTATCTATCTATCTATCTATCTATCTATCTATCTATCTATCTATCTATCTATCTATCTATCTATCTATCTATCTATCTATCTATCTATCTATCTATCTATCTATCTATCTATTTATCTATATATATATATATATATCTATAGAGAGAGATTCAGTCTCTGTCTATACATATATAAAGAGAGAGATCTTTCACTCTGTATACATATCTATACATATACTGCTTGGTACCTGCAATAAACCACCCCATGCACTGAACGGATTGTGCCCCGTAATTTGTGGAAGGGGTGTGCGCTTTGCAGCATTGTTGCTCGGCGGATCGTAAAGTATACAGGGTATCCTCGTACCCTGGCGCACACCGTGGCTGATGTGTCCCAGCTTCGACGATGCGTGTTGATTTTATATATATATATATATATATATATATATCACCAAACGACCACCTTCCTTCAAAGAAGTCCAGGGACACAGCGGGGATTTTGTTGAAGCCTTTATTCACGGATTATCAGCATGGCATAATGCATTTCAACTTTACGTCTTCTTCAAATGCTGCTGCTGAATTGTCATCACCTGTTCCTTCCTTTGAATGACTCATTGCGCTCCCATTGGTGGGAGGTCAGCTGGTCCTGCTGCCTTATATGGAATGCAGTTTGATGGACAACTACAATTCCCAGCATTCATTGTTCAGGTAAGTACTGCAGCCGGATAAAGTTGTAACTGCTGTGAGTGCTGAACAGTGCACCACAAAGGGGGGCCATGTAGTGGCAGGTAAAAACAAAATAATAGACGTGTTGCAGGCTTCCTCAGGTCCCCTACGTCCAGCCCCAGTAATGAGAACACACCTGGCCCGAGGCAAACTGAAATCATGCTCGCCTCCCCATATAATAACAGGCTGCCTGGTCGCAGCGGCCACTGGTATGGTCCGTTCTCGAGGCGGTCCTGGCGAAATCAATACCTTGATTGCACAGTCCGAGTTGCCAGAAAAAAACCAGGACACTTGATGGACGGATCCCTGTATCGCGCTCCAGGCAGGCGCGAAAAATATCACCAAACGACCACCTTCCTTCAAAGAAGTCCAGGGACACAGCGGGGATTTTGTTGAAGCCTTTATTCACGGATTATCAGCATGGCATAATGCATTTCGACTTTACGTCTTCTTCAGATGCTGCTGCTGAATTGTCATCACCTGTTCCTTCCTTTGAATGACTCATTGCGCTCCCATTGGTGGGAGGTCAGCTGGTCCTGCTGCCTTATATGGAATGCAGTTTGATGGACAACTACAATTCCCAGCCTTCATTGTTCAGGTAAGTACTGCAGCCGGATAAAGTTGTAACTGCTGTGAGTGCTGAACAGCGCACCACAAAGGGGGGCCATGTAGTGGCAGGTAAAAACAAAATAATAGACGTGTTGCAGGCTTCCTCAGGTCCCCTACGTCCAGCCCCAGTAATGAGAACACACCTGGCCCGAGGCAAACTGAAATCATGCTCGCCTCCCCATATAATAACAGGCTGCCTGGTCGCAGCGGCCACTGGTATGGTCCGTTCTCGAGGCGGTCCTGGCGAAATCAATACCTTGATTGCACAGTCCGAGTTGCCAGAAAAAAACCAGGACACTTGATGGACGGATCCCTGTATCGCGCTCCAGGCAGGCGCGAAAAATATCACCAAACGACCACCTTCCTTCAAAGAAGTCCAGGGACACAGCGGGGATTTTGTTGAAGCCTTTATTCACGGATTATCAGCATGGCATAATGCATTTCGACTTTACGTCTTCTTCAGATGCTGCTGCTGAATTGTCATCACCTGTTCCTTCCTTTGAATGACTCATTGCGCTCCCATTGGTGGGAGGTCAGCTGGTCCTGCTGCCTTATATGGAATGCAGTTTGATGGACAACTACAATTCCCAGCATTCATTGTTCAGGTAAGTACTGCAGCCGGATAAAGTTGTAACTGCTGTGAGTGCTGAACAGCGCACCACAAAGGGGGGCCATGTAGTGGCAGGTAAAAACAAAATATTAGACGTGTTGCAGGCTTCCTCAGGTCCCCTACGTCCAGCCCCAGTAATGAGAACACACCTGGCCCGAGGCAAACTGAAATCATGCTCGCCTCCCCATATAATAACAGGCTGCCTGGTCGCAGCGGCCACTGGTATGGTCCGTTCTCGAGGCGGTCCTGGTGAAATCAATACCTTGATTGCACAGTCCGAGTTGCCAGAAAAAAACCAGGACACTTGATGGACGGATCCCTGTATCGCGCTCCAGGCAGGCGCGAAAAATATGACCAAACGACCACCTTCCTTCAAAGAAGTCCAGGGACACAGCGGGGATTTTGTTGAAGCCTTTATTCACGGATTATCAGCATGGCATAATGCATTTCGACTTTACGTCTTCTTCAGATGCTGCTGCTGAATTGTCATCACCTGTTCCTTCCTTTGAATGACTCATTGCGCTCCCATTGGTGGGAGGTCAGCTGGTCCTGCTGCCTTATATGGAATGCAGTTTGATGGACAACTACAATTCCCAGCATTCATTGTTCAGGTAAGTAAAGTACTGCAGCCGGATAAAGTTGTAACTGCTGTGAGTGCTGAACAGTGCACCACAAAGGGGGGCCATGTAGTGGCAGGTAAAAACAAAATAATAGACGTGTTGCAGGCTTCCTCAGGTTCCCTATGTCCAGCCCCAGTAATGAGAACACACCTGGCCCGAGGCAAACTGAAATCATGCTCGCCTCGCCTCCATATATATATGTGTGTGTGTGTGAGTGTGTATATCTGTATATCGATAGATAGATAGATAGATAGATAGATAGATAGATAGATAGATAGATAGATAGATAGATAGATAGATAGATAGATAGATAGATAGATAGATAGATAGATAGATAGATAGATAGATAGATAGATAGATAGATAGATAGATAGATAGATAGATAGATAGATAGATAGATAGATAGATAGATAGATAGATAGATAGATAGATAGAGCTCTGTCTTTCTATATGGACAGAGAGTGAAGCTCTCTCTCTCTCTCTCTCTCTATATATATATATATTCACTGAAAAAAACATAGGTTTCAGGGGCGTTATAGTTAGGAATTGGCATTTAAAAAACATTAGAAATTCACTGAAAAAACCATAGGTTTCAGGGGCGTTATAGTTAGCTGGACATTTCCCTCATACAAAACCCTAGAAATTCCCCTGTTATAGTTAGTTCAGCTAACTATAACTCGTGCCCCCGCAATGCACTGCTGATGACGTCACATATTACATCACTCATGACATGGTCAGTGACATCACTGATGACATCTGAAATGACATCACTGATGACGTCATCCAGTGAGTGTGTGTTTCTGTAAATTTTAAATATGTTTAATATATATATAGGGAAAAACCTATGGAAGAATGAGTGGGTGTATAAGTGTGTGAATGGATGATTTAGTAGGTGCGTGACTGACTGTATAAGTGAGTCATTAAATGTATCTTACTGCAGACTAGTGACTAAACTGTGTGAATGTTTGTATCTGTCTGTCTGTTGGTGTATAAGCGGCTGCATGGTTTTGTGAATAGATATATGAGTGTCTCTATGGGTTATTGATTGGTTGTCTGAGTATCTGTTTGGGTGCCTGAGTGTTTGTGTGGGTGGGGTGTGTGTGACTCTGTGCATACATGTGTGAGTGGGTGATTCTATGGGTGCATGGTTTTAAGAGTGCATCTGTGATGGACTGTATGGTTGAGTGAGTGTATGTATCGGTGTGTTAGTGATTGAATGTATATCTCAGTGGTACATGTGTGAGTAACTACATATGTGAAAGGCAGTATATATGTGTGTAAGAGTATATAAGTGGGTATATGTGAGAGTGTGTGATTGTGAGACTGGCTGTATGGATGAGTGTGTGCTTGTATCAGTGATTGTATAAGAGCGTACGAATGTGGTACTATTTTTATGAGTAAGTGAACTTGTGTGTGTATAACTGCATAGGTGAGTAAATGGGAGTGTGATTAATTATTTGCATGACTGACTAGGTGTGAGAGTACCTCTATGGATGATTGGTGGTGTGTGAGTGTCTATGTAGGTGTATAAATGCATATGATAGTCCTGCACTGAGTGACTGTAAGTATGAGTGACTGTACAGGTGAGTGAGTGGATGTGTGTGTAGATCTAAGAGTCAATGAGTGGGTATGTAGTTATTGGTATTGGAGTATCTATGGTTTTGAGAATGGACGTCTGAAATTTTGATTAAGTATATCAAAGGGTGTGAGAAGATGCACTAATTTTTCACATGGATAACGTCATCAGTGATGTCATCAGTGATGTCATGAGTGATGTAATATGTGACGTCATCAGCAGTGCATTGCGGGGGTGCGAGTTATAGTTAGCTGAACTAACTATAACAGGGGAATTTCTAGGGTTTTGTATGAGGGAAATGTCCAGCTAACTATAACACCCCTGAAACCTATGGTTTTTTCAGTGAATTTCTAAGGTTTTTTAAATGCCAATTCCTAACTATAACGCCCCTGAAACCTATGTTTTTTTCAGTGAATTTCAAAGGTTTTTTAAATGCTAATTCCTAACTATATCAGGCCTGAAACCTATGGTTTTTTCAGTGAATTTCAAAGGTTTTCTAAATGACAATTTTGAATGTATTAATTTTTATACTGATTTTTTTTATACTGATTTACTACATTTTTAAAACTATTTATTTTTAGATATATATATTTTTTAATTACATTATAATTACATTATACATTACAATACAAAATATACTTACTCAGAATGAATTACTTTAGTTGAAATACTTGGCAAATAGGCAACAGACTTTTAAGTACAGTAGTTACAGTTGTTGCAATGGGCAACACAATTTCAAACACAAAGCAACATTGAGCTCAATGTGAATTTCTAGTTAAATGCAATTAGTTACTTTATGGATTACTTTTCTAACCACAAGACTGGATCCTAGATTCAGTCCTTGGACATCTCCTGTAAACAGTTGAGTAAAAGCGCTTTGGTTACAGTAGTAATTTTTAAGGAATATTATTGTATTTTAAAAGTTGACACTTAGAAACTTTTTCCCATAGAATCACCAATGTTATCCTATGGCAGATAATTCACTTAGCAGGTAAGTAGTGTTATCGTTACTTTTTCTTACTCAGTGGTGGATCCTGGATCCAGCACTGGCCAACCTCCTGTAAACAGTTGAAAGAATGCGTTTAAGTCATACAGACGATTTTTTAGGAATATTTTTAGTTGGTGAAAATAGACACTTAGAAACTTTTCTGGTGAAAACCACACAATGGATTCCTATGGAAGGAAATACAAGTTACTGGTAAGTACGCTTAGAATTACTTTTCAGGGTCAGTGCTGAGCTAAATGATGCAGCCCTGGGTTCTCTCCTGATAACAGGTGAGTAAATCGGAATTCATAGTTCGGCTGATTTTAGAGGAATATTTGTACGTTTCAAAAATGGACCCTGAAAATTTTCTGGTGAAAACCACACAATGGATTCCTATGGAAGGAAATACAAGTTACTGGTAAGTACGCTTAGAATTACTTTTCAGGGTCAGCGCTGGGCTAAAAGTTGCAGGTGAGTAAATCGGATTTCGTAGTTCGGCTGATTTTAGAGGAATATTTGTACAATGGTGAAGGAAGGGGGAGGGGCCTGAGGTGACGTGTGCAAACACGCCCTGTGGCACATTTTAAGTTGGGGAATTAATTCCTCTTCAATCCTGAGGTCCCCTGGGGGCCAACTAGCCCACCAGGTACCTCCAGTATGCGCCAGGGAGCTGCATTGCAGAGAGGTATTCAGAGGCCACGCCCCTTTTTACAACACTCTGCAACACAGCTCCGTGGCGCTTACTGGAGGCACCTGGTGGGCTAGTTGGTCCCCAGGGACCCTCAGGATTGAAGAGGAATTAATTCCCCAACTTAAAAAGCGCCACAGTGTGTGTTTGCACAGATCTCACCTCAGGCCCCGCCCCCTACCTTCACCACTGTGCAAACGTGCCCCGTGGCGCGTTTTAAGTTGGGAGATTAAGTCCCCTTGAATCCTGAGGTCCCCTGGCGGCCAACTAGCCCACCAGGTACCTCCAATATGCGCCAGGGAGCTGCCTTGCAGAGAGGTCTTCAGAGGCCACACCCCTTTTTACAACACTCTGCAACGCAGCTCCGTGGCGCTTAGTGGAGGTACCTGGTGGGCTATTTGTCCCCTAAGGGACCTCTGGATTGAAGAGGAATGAATTCCCCAACTTAAAACGCACCACAGGGCGTGTTTGCACAGTATCACCTCAGGCCCCGCCCCCTACCTTCACCACTGTGCAAACGTGCCCCGCGGCGCGTTTTAAGTTGGGAGATTAAGTCCCCTTGAATCCTGAGGTCCCCTGGCGTACAACTAGCCCACCAGGTACCTCCATGAGGTGCCAGGGAGCTGCGTTGCAGAGATGTGTAAAAAGGGGCGTGGCCTCATTACACCTCTCGGCAACGCAGCCCCCTGGCGCATACTGGAGGTTCCTGGTGGGCTAGTTGGCCCCCAGGGACCCCCAGTATTGAAGAGGAATTTGTTCCCCCTCTGCAAACGCGCCAGGGGGCGTGTTTGCAGAGTGGTGTAAGGAGGGGCGTGGCCTCTGGCCCGATCCTTTTTTTTTCTCTCCTCTGTTTGTTAGAAGGGGGGCTGTGTAGCCCCCCTTCTTTTTCTTTTTTTTTGGCCCTGGGGACCCCATCCCCCAGGGCCTGCCACCAATTTTTTAATTTTTTTATTTTTTTTAAATGGGAAGGGGGCCGCGTGGCCCCCCTCCCCAGGCCTTAATTTGCCCCGGGGACCCCATCCCCCGGGGCATGGCCCTTTTTAAAAAATATTTTTTATGGAGGTGGGCTGCATAGCCCCCCTCCTGTGCCCCCTATTGCCCCGGGGACCCCATCCCCCGGGGCCATTTAAAAAAAAAAAAAATTTGGGGAGGGGGGTCACGTGGCCCCCTCCCGGGCCACTTATGGCCCCGGGGACCCCATCCCCAGGGCCTGGCCTCCGTTGGGGGCTGTGGGGGGGTCCCCAATACCCCCACGGCCCCACCGGCTCCCCGCGTTCTGCGGGAGCCGGCATTGCTTTTCCACATGGGGAGCAGCTAACATGCTGCTCCCCGTGTGGAAAAGCAATCATCTTTGGTATTTGGAAGAGAGAGCAGGTTTCCTGCTCTCTCTTCCAAATACCAAAGCAGTTTGCTATGGCAGGGCGGGAGCCACGAGGCTCCCACCCTGCTATAGCAAACAGCAGTGTCCCGGGGGTGGGCACCCCGGGACACTGCAGGAGCCGGCCCCGGGGGGTGGCGGTCCCCAGGGCCATCATTGGCTCCAGGGGGGCGCGCGCGGCCCCCCCACTTAAGTTAAAGCCCCGGGGGTGGTGGTGCCCGGGTCTTGGGGGTCCGTAACAGACCCCCTATTTTACATAATCAGTGCCCCGGGGAGGTGACGGTTCCCGGGGCGTGTGGGGGGGCTCGAGCCCCCCCACACAGTTTTTTTTTTTTAAAAAGCCCCGGGGGTGACGGTCCCCGGGGCTGCGGGGGCCATGAGCCCCCAGCATACATTAACATAAGCCCCGGGGGGTGGTGGTCCCCGGGGCTGGGGGGCCCCTCTGGGCCCCCCATTATAAAACCATATTGCCACCGGGACTTGGCCTCCCCGGGGGGTACATATAAACGAAGCGCAGGAGCCCGCGCTTTGTTTTTTTTTCGTTAGCGGGATTCGCGGACCCTACGCGCATCCTGTGATTTTTAAAAAAAATATATTTTTTTGGGGCCTTGGGGGTCTTTGTGGGACCCCCTGAGCAGGCCTAGGGGGTCAGGGTGTTTCTACCCTGCCCCCTTGTTGCGTTTTGCGTCTTTGTTTTTGTGCTTTCTTGTGCCTCGGTTCTATGGAGGCACAAGATGGCTGCCAACACTTCCTGATTCAGAGTGTTGGCAGCCAATTATCATTCAGCTCGTGCTCGGGAGGGTTCGGGTAGGGTGCATGGAGGATCCACGGATCCTCCGCGGCCATAGATATCACTAACTTTTTTACCTTACTTTTCTCAGGAACTACTGAACAGATTCACACCATTTATGCAAAAGGCACGAGTCTGAACTGAGGACTACCTCTTTGCCAAATTTGGTGTCATTCTGTTCAGCGGTTCGAGCTGTAGCTGCGACAACAGATCCTATGGGAAATTGCATGGGGAAAACACGTTTTGGGACCCCCCTTTTTTCTTGGCCCCCGCTTGACGAATCACCGCAAAACTTTCAGGGTAGGAGCGGAGCGGAGCTGGCCAAAAGTTTGGAAAATTTTGCGAAGATTCGTCAATCGGCGCCAAAGATATTCCCAATAGAATGTTGCATATTTCCTATGGAAAATAGGTCCTAACTATAACTATCTACTGGCGACTGCCAGTAGATAATATATATATATTTATACATATATGTATATATATAGAGAGAGAGAGAGAGAGCTTCAATCTCTCTCTCTCTCACTCTCTCTCTCTGTCTCCAGTAGATAGTTATAGTTAGGACCGAGTTCCCATAGGAAATCTGAAAATTCTATTTTGAATAACTTTGGCGCCGGTTGACTTATCTTCGTGAAATTTTCAAAACTTATGGGGCGCTCCGCTCAGCTCCTACCCTGAAAGTCTTGGGGTGATTTGTCAAGCGGGGGCTGAGAAAAAAGGGGGGTCCCAAAACGCGTTTTCCCCATGCATTTTCCCATAGGACCTTTAGTCGAAGGTACAGCCCGAACAGCTGAACAGAATTACTTGAAATTTGGCAAAGAGGTAGTCCTCAGGTCAGGCATGTGCCTTTTGCTTAAATGGTGTAAATCCGTTCAGTAGTTCCTGAGAAAATCAAAAGTAAAATCACATATATATCTGGGCGGAGCCTAACCTCACATCTCATCGTGAGATCTGATTGGCTGTCAGCACTTCATCCAAGAAGTGTTGGCAGCCATCTTGGGACCAATATACATGATAGCACCTCATTAAAAAGCATTGCAGTTAATAGAAGGTTTTAAGACTTTAGTTATATTATAAATCATTTGTTGATGGTACCATACTCATTTTAGGAATTGTGGTGTGTTCTAAGTTGATTTTACCATGTGAAAAAGCCTTCTGCTGTGATATCATGAATCATGTTTGAGAGAAAACTATTTTCTCATGCTTTTCCCACAGAGGTTTGGAAGGTGATCTATAAGCTAACTGAGAGCATATTTTCTGTAAATTCACATTATCTTTCTCAGTCATGTGAGAATGAAATCTGACATTCTCAGTAAAACATGTACATCCAACAAGGGCAGAGACTGTCAGTTGATTCCTTTGTGTTCTACTGCAGCTTCCCAGAGTGTTCTAAAGAACAACTAGAGCGCTCACAGTCCTACTTATGACAAACGTATGGCACACCTGAAGCCATCTTGGTTGGAATAAAGTGGTAATTCTTAAAACATTTAATTTAAAAAGGAACAAAATGAGGGGGTTCATTTTGCCATAGAAAGTATGATTAGTGCTGCAGAAAGAAAAATTAGGGCACATTTTGAGTGACTTCTCAAATCCTCTTCTATTTCATTAAAAAAATTCTGACATGCAGACTGAAACATGCACTTTCAATACCAGCAGCAGACTTCCCTGGTGAGCAGTAGCTTTACTACAGTGATCTAATAAGCAACTAGAGTGCTAACATTCTGAATTTATGGCAAATTAGTGACACATCTGAATGCCTTCTTGATGGAATCAAAGTAAAAAACTGAAAGTATTTCCTACTGAGGAGACTGTAGTAAATGAGGAAATTAGGAAACATCATAACAAATAAGTCTCCCAAAATGGCCACCAGAGACAAAAGAGCCCAAATGTAGCCCAAATATCACCCAGATGTAGCCCAAGTATAGCCCAATGACAGAATGTCCCAGAGTGTTCTAACGAACAACTAGAGCGCTAACAATCTTACTTATGACAAAAGTATGGCACACCTGAAGCCATCTTGAATGGAATAAAGTGGTAACACTTAAAACATTTAATTTACAAAGGAACACAATGAGGGGAATCATTTTGCCATAGTAATTATGATTAGTGCTGCAGAAAGAAAAATTAGGGTACATTTTGACTTCTCCAATCCTCTTCTATGTCATAAAAAAATTCTGACATGCAGACTGAACCATGCACTTTGAATACCAGCAGCAGACTTCCCTGGTGAGCAGTAGCTTTACTACAGTGATCTAATGAGCAACTAGAGTGCTAACATTCAGAATTTATGGCAAATGTGTGACACATCTGAATGCCTTCTTGATGGAACCAAGTAAAAAACTGAAAGTATTTCCTACTGAGGAGACTGCAGTAAATGAGGAAATTAGGAAACTTCAACAAATAAATCTCCCAAGATGGCCACCAGACACAAAAGAGCCTAAATGCAGCACAAATATCACCAAGATGTAGCCCACATGTAGCCCAATGACAGAAGTTTGGAAAACACTTATTTTTTGTGTATGTGCAGACTTGTCAGGTATTGGAATGCTTTACATGAGCATTGGTTACATCACACAAGATCAAATTCATTTTGGTTGTAGACATGGGGAGATTAAGTGATTTGACCACAATCACAGAATGTTGAGCTGAAGCAGAAACTCCAACCTGGTTTTCCAGTTGCAAAGTCTGCAGCTCTGGAAGTAACACCACATCCTCTCGCCAAGGTGCAACATTTAATCAAGTGGTCAACTGGATAAAAAAACATAAAGATTACAAATAATTTAAAAGTTCTTTGTCGCTATTTGAAAACTCAGAAAATATGTCCTCATTTTAGTTTTTTAGAGTACTAACCATAATTTTGATGCAAATAAGACCCTCTCATATATGTAATTTCTAAAGGAAATACTCTAGGTATTACAGTTTTGATTACATCAAGATGACGTCAGGCGTTCCACACTTTTGTAATAAATATAGAATGGTAGCAATCTAGTTGATCATTGGGATACTGTTGAGAGGCAGAGGCCAGGGGCACAGACTCTGAAAATTGAAGGCAGGTAGGAGAGTATAGAGGCAACAATTTGACCACACTGGGCAGGCAGGAAGGGCAGTGGCAGCACAACAGACCATGGAGGGCAGTGGAAAGGGGGCAGGGGCAACAAACCAACAATACAGGACTGCAAGAGAGGCTGTGGCAATATAATAGACCATTGTGGGCAGAAGTAAGAGGCAGTGGTAGTACAACCATACATGCCAACAGACCCGTTTCAGCCAGGAAACGCCCAATGTTTTTAAGCTCAAATGGGCTTTATTTGATCTGTCTCCTGTCTACAATCTCCTCTTTTTCAATGTAACTCAAAGGGGAAAATCAATACCCAAGTTTTTTTTCAAAATCTCCCTCTTACCAAGTTCAAAATGTTCGCAAGTATGGTACATTGAATCATGGTAGGCAGGAGGAATTGGGGTAGGGACATGGACTCGGATAACAGAGGACAGGAGGGACATGGAGAGGTGCACCAAACTGACCCTACAGGGCAGGTATCAGGGTTTGCAGCAGCACAATACACCACACAGCGCATGCGGGATGGGAGTGCAGCACAACAATCCATAGAAAGCAATAGGGAGGGGACAGGACCATGCACATGGACAACAGAGAACAGATGGGAAAGAGGCAATGGTAGCTAGCTGACCATAATGGACAGACAGGAGAGAAAGCTGCAGCATAACAGACCATAAACGGCAGGAGGGATGGATCAGTGGCATTACAATGGAACAGACAAGCCAGGCGGGAGGGAATAAGGGGTCTGCACATGGAAACAGAGGGCTGGGGGCAAGGTGGCAGGGCAGGAGCAGCAAGATGACCATGGAGGTCAGGCAGGATGGGCACTAGAAACAAGACACACCATGGAGAGCAACAATGAGACTATGGTGGCATACACACAGACCATGAAGGGAAGGTGGGAGGGGGTCAGGGGCAGCTAGCTGACCACACATGGAAGGTGGGAGGGGCCATGGCAGCACAGAAGACAATGCATGGCAAGCGGGAGGGTTAGTGGCAGCACAATGGCTATGATGAGCAAGAAGGAGGGTGCAGGGGCATGCACAAAGGACCATGGAGGATAGAAGGGAGGGTCAGGACCTGGGCACAGACAAGAGAGTTCAGGGGAAGGGGCCTCACAACAGACCACGCGGGGCAGGCAGGAGGAGCAGTTGCAGCACAACAGATCAGGGAGGGCAGAAGGGTGTGGCAGTAAAATGGACCATGGAGGACAGGAGGAAGGGGATAGGGGCATGGCATGTGGACAGGCAGGGTGGAGGTGGCTGGGACAGGTTACTGTCATCTGACAATGGTAGGCAGGTGGGAGGGGGGTGGCATCTCAACAGAACACTCAGAGTAGATAGGAGTGGCAGGTCCATGGAACATAGTGGGCAAAAAGGATGGAGCAGGGGCATGCACAAAGACATCGGAGGGCAGGGGGAAGGAGAATAGGGGCAGCAAGCTAGGCACAGAGGCTAAGCAGGAGGTCAATGATGGGCCATAGAATTGGGCAATGGAGGGCAGGAGGAGTGGACTGGTACATCATGCTAAATGGAGGGCAGTGTCAGCACATCAGACCATGCATGGCAGGAGGGAGGAGGCTAGTCCATGGATTCAGACAACAGAGGATAGGTAGGAGGTGGATGGGGCAGCAAGCTAACTGTTCAGAGAAGGTGGGTATTAGGAACGTTATTGTTTTTAAAATGTGTGTCTGTGCGAATTACTTAAAATATGAACAAGTATGCAGCATAATCTCACTTTTATTCAGGAAGAAGAGGACGTTTGTGACTGTGACTCCGGGCTCACTTGGCAGAAACACCCCCTGACCCTCCACCCCATCGCAAAATGTAATGCCCGTGAAAAGGGTAGGTGGACGCAGTGTTATATAGAACATAGTCCTGAGAGCACGATTGAAAATGAAAACTAGATGTAGTATATGGTATAAATTATGCACCAAAAAGTGTGATATAAGATGAACTGGGGCGTGAAATATTATATGCAATACATTGTGCGCAATGACAGATTCATTGGAGAGCGCGAGATAGCACAGGCACTAGCGCGTGCTATGCGATATGCGCCTTGGAGTGTAATATGCACAGGGCAGTGTTGTGTAACATAACTAGTCTCTAAAGTTGTAATATAAAATATGTGCTGGGGAGTGTAACGTTGCATATGCACTGTGACAAAGATATGGATCCCAGATTGTAATATGTATAGCATAGCGCTGTGCGTTATAACATACATATCGAGGAAGGCACGTTAGATGGGGCAATATAACCCGTGCGAAGGCAAGTGTGGCATGACATATTCACGGGGTGGTGTTACAGTGCACATGGGCTAGAGAGTGTCATAGCATACGCACTAGCTGGTGGAATACAACACAGAGGTGTGAGGCAATCGGCGGGCACTGGTGGGTGTAACACAGCATTGGGCTCAGCCAGGAGCACGCTGTGACTCTCAAGTGAGGTTCGTCTCCTTTCCAGAGAGTAAAATAAAAAGTATTACACATCCGGCGGTGGATGTGTTTCTTATTAACCGTGAGGGGGGTTTCTTGCATAGTTTGGTCGAATTTTTGTCGAATCCCCTTTGAATGGCTTGGTGTGCGTGTATATTAAATGTGCCCGTCAATAGCTACCCATGTTTGTAAAAATAAACGACAAGGGTGTCTACTTGTAGAGTACCAACCGGCGTGGGAGCCGGGATTAGGCACTGTAGGGCGTCAGACACGTCAGAGCTTCACTAGCGGTGTAAATACCTTCCATGTGGATTCATTCTATGCATAGTCGCCTTCTAATGAATATCACGCAAATCGTCATGGTGATAGGTACATACGGTTTGTCCAGCATGTCCTAGGTGTTTCTATAAACATATATATTTTTAAAATATAAAAAAACAAAGGCTGGCCCCGGGGGATGGGGTCCCCGGAGCCATAAGTGGCCTGAGGAGGGGGGCAATGCAGTCCCCTCCTAAAGAATTTAAATTAAAAAAAGGCCATGACCCGGGGGTTGGGGTCCCCGGGGCCGATTAAGACCCTGGGAGGGCCAAATTTATTTTTTTCAACAAAAAAAATTAGGGTGCAGGCCCTGGGGGATGGGGTCCCCAGGGCCAGTAAATTAGAAAAAGAAGGGGGGCCACACAGCCCTCCTTCTTAAAAAATTTAAATAAATAAAAGACCGGCATCGCGCTGGAGGCCATGCCCCCTCCTTGCAGCACTCTGCAAACGCGCCCCCTGGCCAGTTGTAAGTTGGGGAATTAATTCCCCTTCAATACTGAGGGTCCCTAAGGGCCAACTAGCCCAACAGGTATCTCCAGTGTGCGCCAGGGAGCTGCATTGCAGACAGGTGTTCTGAGGCCACGCCCCTTTTTACACCTCTAGGCAACGCAGCTCTGTGGCGCTTACTGGAGGTACCTAGTGGGCTAGTTTGACCCTAGGGACCCTTAGGATTCAAGGGGACTTAATCTCTCAACTTAGAACGGCCACAGGGCGCGTTTACACAGTGGTGAAGGGAGGGGACGGCGCCTGAGGTGACGTGTGCAAACACGCCCTGTGGCGCGTTTTAAGTTGGGGAAATAATTCTCTTTCAATCCTGAGTGACCCTGGGGGCCAACTAGCCCACCAGGTGCTTCCAGTAAGTGCCACTGCTCTGCGTTGCAGAGAGGTGGTGCAGGCCGTGCCCCTTTTTACACCTCTCTGCAATGGCGCTTACTGGACGTACCTAGTGGGCTATTTTGCCCCTAGGGATCCTCAGTATTCAAGGGGACTTAATCTCCCAACTTAAAAAACAGGCACAGGGCATGTTTACACAGTGGGGAAGGAAGGGGACGGGGCCTGAGTTAACGTGTGCAAACAAGCCCTGTGGCGCGTTTTAAGTTGGGGAAATAATTCCCCTTCAATCCTGAGGGACCCTGGGGGCCAACTAGCCCACCAGGTGCTTCCAGTAAGCACCACTCCGCTGCGTTGCAGAGAGGTGGTCTAGGCCGTGCCCCTTTTTACATCTCTCTGCAACGCAGCTCTGTGGCGCTTACTGGAGGTACCTAGTGGTCTAGTTGGACCCTAGGGACCCTCAGGATTCAAGGGGACTTAATCTCCCAACTTAAAACGGCCACAGGGCGTGTTCACACAGTGGGGAAGTGAGGGGACGGGGCCTGAGGTGACGTGTGCAAACACGCCCTGTGGCGCGTTTTAAGAGGTAGTTTTAATCCCCTGCCCTATTATATACTAGGGGCTTACAGAGGAGGTCATGCTGATCACAGAGGGACCCCAACGCATAGTGTTCCCTAGTGTATGTAGGTGTTTTCACTGTATTCTGAGTGTCTTTTAACATAGCACTGGCTCTAGGACTGGTTAGTCAGACTCAGTTACCACCACTATCGTCTGAAAAGTTGAGGGTAAAGGATGATTTTGCAACAAGGCTTCTTTCTGCTCTTCTGTTTGTTCTTTCTGCACGTTATCCTTCTTCCTGCACTTTTCTTCGTCTTTGAGGACTTCTGTTGCTTCTTTCTGCATTTCTTTTTTTTCTTTCTGTGCGTTTTTTCTTCTTTCTTCACATGTCCTATCTCTGTAGGCATAGTTAGAAATTAGCATTTAAAAAACCTTTGAAATTCACTGAAAAAAACATAGGTTTCAGGCACGTTGTAGTTAGGAATTAGCATTTAAAAAACCTTAGAAATTCACTGAAAAAAACATAGGTTTCAGGGGCGTTATAGTTAGCAGGACTTTTCAGTCGTACAAAACCATTGAAATTCCCCCGTTATAGTTAGTTCAGCTAACTATAACTCGCACGCCCGCAATGCACTGCTGATGACGTCACATATTACATCACTCATGACATGGTCAGTGACATCTCTTATGAGATCACTGATGACATCTCAAATGACATCACTAATGACATCACTGATGACATCATCCTTGTGATAGAGTGGCAGACCTCCTCTTCCCCTAATATAACCTTTGATACACACATTCAAAAATAAAAACTACAATGTTCAAAACAATGGACATACCAATACCAGTTACAACAACCTATTCAGTAATTCTAAGATCCACATACACATCCACTCATTCACCAACAGTCCCATACAGTCACTCATACATGTACTCACTCATCATATGTACTCACACACCTATACATCCTGTTACACAACGCCACTCATCCATAGAGTTACTCACACACATAGTCACTCATGCTAATAAAGAATAAAACATCCATTTACTTGCATATACAGTTATACACACACCACCACACTTACTTCTACAGAAACTTACACATACTTAGTCTTTTAAACAATCACTTATAGAAACACATACTTATTCATACAGGAACTCTTTCAATCTCTCACTCTCACATATACTCACTTATATACACCAATAGTCACATATACTAGTTTAAAACATATGTAGTTACTCATAAAGACACTATTGAGACAGTCTATCACTCACTAACACACCCATGCACACACTCATCCACCCATACAGTCCTGCACACATGCTGTCTTCAACACATACAAACAGTGAGTCACTCATTCATGCACCTATGCACTACGTAATGCCCCCCACCGAACCATACAGACACTCAGACACTCATACTGATACTCAAAAAACCAACTAATAACCTATATAGACACTCATGTACCTACTCACCAACCCATGCAGCCACTTATACACAAAGTGAGAGACTGATACAGATATTTACACATTTAAACATTACTCACTAAGCCATGTATTCACTAAGATACACTTAATCAGTCAGTTATACAATCAATTTTTCAAAAACAAATCATCCATTTAGACACTTATATACCCATTTATTCTTCCATCGACCTTGAGATATACATATATAAAACATATGTAATTTTCAGAAAAACACACATTCACTGGATGATGTCATCAGTGATGTCATTTGAGATGTCATGAGTGATGTCATGAGTGATGTCACTGACCATGTCATGAGTGATGTAATATGTGACATCATCAGCAGTGCATTGCGGGCGCGCGAGTTATAGTTAGCTGAACTAACTATAACGGGGGAATTTAAATGGTTTTGTACGAGTGAAAAGTCCTGCTAACTATAACGCCCCTGAAACCTATGGTTTTTTCAGTGAATTTCTAAGGTTTTTTAAATGCTAACTCCTAATTATAACGTGTCTGAAACCTACGGTTTTTTCAGTGAATACATATATATACATATATATATATATGATCCACACATGAAAGCCGCCCAACGTTCGTCGCTCTCGGCAGTGCGGGTGCAGCAGCTCGCAAAGGCGGTCCCGCTATAATACTTTCCCCCACCGATGTCTCCACACGAGAAACAAAAGGCTGTGCACTCGGGCTCAATATACTTAGTTTCGTTTATTCCAACTCCAGGAATCAGAAATCTAACACACGCATTACGGCCACCTGGCCTTCGTCAGTGTTAGTTGACTCGTAATACATCACCTTTAAATAACAAATTATTTCATTCGTTAAAAGAAAAATTCATAGAAACAAACAAAGGACTTTCAAAAATGAGATCGCTTATGTGTGTTTTCATGGCGGCCATCTTGGCCAGGCTGATATAATGAGCTTGGATTGTGCAAGACAACATATTTACAAATATATGTAAAACATCATAGTTAATACATTGATATTAAAAATGGATCTTTGCATATTGCTTTTCCACTGTTTACGGCTATGTATATCCTCGTCGGCCCACGTATTTTATGTTATATTACGGGGCACTATCCATAGAATAATTCATGAACAGTAATCTAAATTCATTCCAAAGCGAAATCATGTCATGCGTATCAAAATTGAGCCCTTAATGGGCATGCCCGCCATCAGTGACTCTCATAATACCTAGGCATTGTCCGTGACGTAATTCATTAATCACAATTTATACAATATACAACTTCGGTAAATTTGTCAAATTGAAGCCCTAAAAAGCCTTTAAAAAAATCATATGAATACTGTTATTTAAACAACCAAAACATTCAATAAGCCAATTACATTCCAAACATTCCTAGCAAGCAAACATTTCATTTTTCAAAAAAGGGGTGATATTTGCCAAATAAATGGATAATAACATTTTTCATTTTTCAGTGATCTAACAATCTTTCTTTCCCTAATGACTCTCCCATGATCATGAAAAAGGAGGGGAAAGGTAAAAAGGGAAAGAGGGAGAATGAAAAATACAAGAGACCATCTCTAGGTTACTTTGATCACTGTTACCCATAATGAACTAGAAACTGCCACAGCAACTTATCCTATAAATGACCAGAGTTCCTCTTCGCTGTTCAGTCCCCAGGGGGAGCGGGTTTGCAGCTCTATGATATACCTAGCTTCCAGCTGGCGAAGCAGCTTCACCCTATCTCCTCCCCTATCTGTTATGGGGAAGTGGTCCAGGCAGAAATAACATAATTTGTCACTACATGACTCATGAACTTCTGCAAAATGCCTGGCCATGGGGTAAGCACTATCATGGTTGGTTATTGCCCGTGTGTGCTCCAGTATCCTCTTTTTGGCTGGATGAATTGTACTTCCAATATACTGCAGACCACACAGGCACATCAAGTAATACACCACAAAACTAGTGTTGCAATTCATTAGTTTACCAATTGTACTTTTTGTTTTCCTGCCAGGGATTGAGTATTCCTTCACTTTCACACTATTCTTACATGCCTTGCATTAAGTGCAAGGAAAAAATCCCACTGCTGGTATTTTGGGCACTGCCTCAATGAAATGACTGCGCACTAGCATGTCTTTTAATGATTTACTTTTCCAATATGTGATATCGGGGCTGTTGGGTAACAGTTTCCCGATAACACTATCTGTCTGTAGTACCTTCCAGTTCATTTCAAATAGTTCTCTGATTTTTGTAGATTCGGCTGAGTAGCCTAAAACTAATCTGACAACTTCTGTATCATTATCAGTTTCTGACTCTTCAGTCACTTTATGCCTTGATAGTGTTTGTCTCTCAGTGGATTGTACCCTCATCGCCGTATCATGGAATATGTGGTTCTGATATCCTCTCTGTCTGAATCTGCTCAGGGATTCAATTGCAGCTTTAGTACTGTCTTCCGGGAGTGTGCAGTTCCTTTTTAAACGCAACAACTCCCCATAGGAAATGCTTTGAATCAGACTTCGAGGTGCTGACTTTTAAAATGTAAAACTGTATTGCCTGCTGTGGGCTTTCTATACAGTTTGGTGCATATCTTATCTTCTGCCACAAACACTAAGAGATCCAAAAAAGGTACTTCTACTCTGCTGATGTGACTGGTAAACTTAAGATTGAGTGTATTGTCATTGAGGATTCTGATATATTTCTCTGCCTCTTCAATGGTACCCCTCCAGACAATGAAAAGGTCGTCTTTATATCTTACCAAAAGGGCGATTTTTTCGACCCACCTCTCATTGTCCTCTGCCCAGGCCACGTGCTTCTCCCACCAGCCTACGAAAAGATTTGCATAGCTGGGGGCGAAGCACGTGCCCATCACGGTGCCCTGTGTCTGTGGGTAGAGCTGGCCTCCAAAGAGAAATATATTTTTGCGCAAACAGAATTCTGCAATCTCAAGTACCATGTTACTGTGAGTCTGAAACTTTAAAGGCCTAGTTCTTAAAAAATATCTCAGAGACATTAAACCCTGGTCATGTGCAATCCACGTATACAAACTGGTAATGTCCATTTTGATGAAGAGAAAATCTGGTTCCCATTGGATATCTTGTATCCGTTGTATGAAATCGGTAGTATCCTGTATGTATAAACTGAGATCTTTTACCAGAAGGAAAAGAAAATGGTCCACATAAATAGACGCTTTTTCCAGCAAGCTTTCCTTACTCAAAACTATTGAACATCCTGGTGGTTTCAGAGCGTCTTTATGTACTTTTGGTAAGTGGTAAAACTTGGGTAGTACTGGATAGTCCACTTTCATGAACTGATACTCATCATCTTCCAAAATACCACTCACTTTCCATTTTTCAATAAGATCATAAAATGACAGGACACTGATATTGTACGTGTCTCTCTTCATTTGCATGTAGCTAGCCCTGTCTCCCAAAAGGCGCAATGATTCCTCTTTATACATTTCTTTAGACATTACTACGATATTGCAGCCTTTATCAGACTGTTTCATTATAATGGAAGTATCATCCTTTCAAGCCCACTGAGATTTTGTAAGATTACATTTTTGTTTCCCATTTGATTGTGGACTGGCTGTTCGCAAGACATTGAGATCCTTGATCATGGTTTCATGGAAACAGTCAATTGCATCGAAAGGCATTTTCTGAATGAATTTGGACTTAACTTTGAACTTGCTTTTCCCGCTGCTTTGATCAATACCTAGGTTCCCAATTTCATTGATCATATTATCCTCCTCCTTTTGTCCAACTTCTTGATTGTTCATATGCAACACATGTAGAGTTTGAAGTGCTTCTAGGTCATGTCCTGTAAGAATGTTAGTTGCAGCCTGAGATGTTGTGGCTCTAGGATCAGGTCGTCTTGGATGTAAAATAAAAGTCTTTTTCAATTTCAATTTACGTATAAAGCGATAGAGATCAATCCGCGTCTGTGCATAGTCCCACTCAGTTGTCAGTGTTATATATATAACATGAACAATGCAATTAGAAAGCTTGTGAACCGCCGCTAAAGGACTTTCCCAGTTGCCCATGGAGGGTGCGAGTTATCAAACTTGTGGTGTCACTGTTATTTAATGGACACCTGCTGGGACGTCGTGGTTTTACATCTAGGGGCTGTGGCGAGGGGTTCAGCCCACGAAGGACTGGTTACCCCTAAACAAGGGATAAATGGCAGCTGGAGTGAAATGCTGCACTCACGGCATGGGTTGGGAAGAGGTGCTGACGCCATGATCACCCGGTATTCCCATCGGGGAATGGATTTCTGGATTGTCACCATATGGACTGAATGTGTCATGCGGTGGGGAAATCATGATGCGCAAACGGCATGAAAGCCGTAGGAGTTCCCGACCATACTATTCTCCCATTGGCTTACAACTCCCCAATGGCAGTAGTGATTCCATCTTTTATAGCCAACCAGACTCCGTGTTTCATTTTCTGCAATTCCAGCATTTGAAGATGTGATTATGCTGAGACATGACTATTTCCAGCACTTGAGAAACGCAATGACGCTGAAACATGTTGTGGAGGGAATAGCTGTGGCAAAATAAAGATTTTATAACAAAAGTGACCCCGTGAGTGCTCCCGATTTTTCATGGAGGTTGCTGGCTAGCAAGCGAGCTTCTGCCATCGCTGTGGGGGAGAGCACCCGCTCTGAGTTCGGAGCTAGTGGCAGGAAAACGTGAACAATGCAATTAGAAAGCTTGTGAACCGCTGCTAAAGGACTTTCCCAGTCGCTCATGGAGGGTGCGAGTTATCGAACTTGTGGTGTCGCTGTTATTTAATGGACACCTGCTGGGACATCGTGGTTTTACATCTAGGGGCTGTGGCGATGGGTTCAGCCCACGGAGGACGGGTTACCCCTAAACAAGGGATAAATGGCAGCTGGAGTGAAATGCTGCACTCACGGCATGGGTTGGGAAGAGGTGCAGACGCCATGATCTCCCGGTATTCCCATCGGGGAATGGATTTCTGGATTGTCACCATATGGACTCAATGTGTCATGCGGTGGGGAAATCATGGTGCACAAACGGCATGAAAGCCGTAGGAGTTCCCGACCATACTATTCTCCCATTGGCTTACAACTCACCAATGGCAGTAGTGATTCCATCTTTTATAGCCAACCAGACTCCGTGTTTCATTTTCTGCAATTCCAGCATTTGAAGATGTGATTATGCCGAGACATGACTATTTCCAGCACTTGAGAAAGGCAATGACGCTGAAACATGTTGTGGAGGGAATAGCTGTGGCAGAATAAAGATTTTACAACAAAAGTGACCGCGTGAGTGCTCCCGATTGTTCTTGGAGTTTGCTGACTAGCAAGCGAGCTTCTGCCCTGTTTGTGGGGGAGAGCACCCGCCCTGAGTTCGGAGCTAGTGGCAGGAAAACGTGAACAATATATATATATATATATATATATATATATATATATGAGAGAGAGAGAGAGAGAGAGAGAGAGAGAGAGAGAGAGAGAGAGAGAGAGAGAGAGAGAGAGAGAGAGATCACTTTCTTATATATGTGTGTTTTCCCTTGGGGCAACCACCCATGTATAAAAAAAAGTTAAAAACAGGCACCACAATGGGAACAGCAAAAAATTTAACATCCATGCCATGCTGGAACTTTGTGGAGGTACAGACAAGGAGGCCCTCCTGAATGTATCACCATGATGGGGGGCCGTAGGGGGCCTGTAGAGTCCCCTTTGTTCCTGCACTGCCAGCCTTTTCATGTTTTTAATTGTTTGCTTTCATGTATTTTTTATGGTTTGTATTCTTTTGAACCAAATAAAGACGAATAATGATAATGATGATGATGAAGAATGTGCCAATTAGGCGAAGGCAGATTTTACCATGCTTGAAGGGGAGAGCACAAGCACTTTAGCACTAGATAGCAGTGGTAAAGTGCATAGAGTCTTAAAGCCAACAAAAGACACAAGTTCAGCAAAACAGGAGGGGTGAACGCAAAAGCTTTTGGGAAATACCACATCAAGGATGATATGTCTAGCACAAAAGATCCATCTGGAGCTACATGTACTCTCATGCATTCTTCCAAAACTTGAACCTTGTTAGAGCCCTCCACATTTTCAGGCATTTCTATATTCCTTTAATTTTTGTGGTGGGAACACCCTTCTCTTTCCCCTTGTCCTTTCCCTGCACTCTACTCCAATGTGCTCTCCTTGGATCATAGTAGATCCACATCAGCTCTCAGATCTCTTTAAATATATGCAGTTGTTCTGCCACTTTGCACTTTGGTTCAGTTACTCTCTCCACTGTCTTAATCGTATCTGCTCTCAGTGTATTCAAATCTGTGGCCACTGGGACAAGTATGTGTTCACAAATCTCTCTCATGGCATCAAGTATATTATGTAGTTTGTATGCTGCTGGGAAGCCTCCATCATTCATCAACAAAATTTCAAGCCCCAGTTTTAGTTGCTTTCATTTGGCAGCGCACTACTAATGTTTATGCTTTAAGAGAAATCACTCTGATCTAAGTCACTGATGAAAGTAATAATAATGAAAATTGAAAATGGAGAACATGCCTAGGCTGAGACTGTGATCCAAAGTATGCCCACCTTAGGGTTAATGCATCGCATAACAATGTTCCAATCCCAAACACCATGATCCCCAAGGCAACCCAACCTAAACCAACCAATACCCCTGGGTAGCTGATCACTAGATCAATAAATGTTGGATCAAATAGCTCAGTCCATAGTCTAAAGTAACTGCTTCACTATATTATTATCTCGCAATTGGGCTCCTTGTAGCATTGGTATGCTACTCACCATGAAGCAGTGGGCAGAAAAAGCAGTCACAACAATTCCAGTAGTCCATATCTTTCAACCCGCAGCCCCACAATTTTGTCTTTCCAGCCTCTTGCTCTCCCATGTTAGACAGCTCAGTCCAGGACGGTAATGTTGACCTGCACCTCACTCCCACCTCATGCTCCAACCGCATCCAAAGCCATATTTGCACACACAGCTCGCTGATACATCTGGAAGTCTCTAATTAAAGCTCCCCTTGCATCATCTTAGTTCAGGCCTCGATCATGCACTACTTCACTTGTCTCGGAGGCTGCGGGTACAGGCTTTGATCTGCCAGGTTTTTACTGATGAGAGTAAAAAAAGAAAAACTAAACAGAACATAAAAGTAAACATTCAGTCAACTTCTTCAGCTAATCCAAGCAAGTATGTAAGTGATGCATGTACTCAGTGTTGTGCTCTAACATGGTCCATGTAGGGCAATTGCATCTTCATATGGAGTTGGGGGATCAGTGGCTGGGAAACATTAGCATAGTTCAGTGTTCAGGTGCATTCCCCCTGGATACCCTGACTCAGGTGGGGTCCTCAGTGTGTGCAGCCTAAGTGAAGACTTCTTTTGTGCTCTTCACCGTTAAGAAGCTGTCTACAAATTCCTGCCAATGATCCACTAGTGGCTTCCGACATATCCCTGTGTATCCCTCTACGCAGCTTCCTCCGCCTGTGACTAGGTTTTCACATCTGACTTCTTCCTGCTATGTGGACGGGCCATCTGGTGACTTCCAATGCCTGGTTATGTCCCAACAAACTATGCCCAGTGCTAGCTTGTTAACTCTGTTGCCAGCATTCTTGGTCACCTGCCTCTAGTGTAGACCCAGCACGCAGAGTTCCATGGTATATAATACCTGCCTGTTTAGGGTGTGTTCCAGTTCAGAGGTGACCCTCTTCTAGAATTGGATGATGACTCGACATGTCCAAATAATGTGGGCACGGACCACAGCCACCATATGAAATCTAGGGCACTGAGTGTTAGTGGTCTGCAGCACTGTGTTAAGACAATGTGGTGTGCAGGTAGTTGAATTGAGTATATTTAAAACGGGTGTTAGAAGGCGCAGTGTGTGTGTGTTTTCCCGGGCCCTCTCCCACTCCTTCCCTGCGAATTGCTGGCCTATTATGATTTCCCACATGGGGCAAGCTTTCTGCAGACTGTTTAATGTCATGGCCAATATACTTTTATATAGCCTGGAAAAAAGTGTCTGCCACCTCCAAAAGTTAGGATTGTCTGAAGTAGGTCATGCTTGGTCCAGTGCCCCCAATGGTCGACTCACCACTCACACTAAAACCAATATGTCATGAAGTGTGTGCCTGGGAAGTGGGATTTGGCGACAAGATTCCCTAGAGTCTGGAAGGTCCCCTCCACGTAACAGTCCCCCAACGTCAACTAGTTCACTGCAGTCCAATCCTCCATCTGCCTCACCATGAAGTACCCTCCTCTGGTGGTAGACAGCCCCACCAGTGGTAGTGATGGTGCATATAAGGTTTGTCCATCCACTCATTTAAGCACAGTTCTCTAGCACCAGACGGCTGTGGCTGGCAACTTGGGTTTCTTCCTAGGAAGTATTTTTACTTCCAGAAGCATGGCCAGGAGAACTCCCACACTGCGGGGCTCCCCAAGCTCCCCAAGTTCTGCCAAGGAAGTGTCAGCTGCCCATCTGGCCACCTCCTGGAGCTGTGCTGCATAGAAATAGAATTTGTAGTTCAGAACTCCAAGAGTCCTTCACTGCTTGGTCTTTGCAGCATACTCAGCGACACCCTATTGCGCCCCCCTGAAATATAAGCTCACAGAACAGCACATTCAGGGAGTCGAACCAGAGCTGTGGGACCCAGACCATTAAATTGGCAAAGTAATGACCCAGGGCAACACGATCATCTTTGTCAGTGCAATCCTGGCTATGATGAGCAATCATACGTCGGTATGTTACACTCTCTCTCAATGTGCACAGAGCCCGATCTAGTTTACCTTCCCTCATATCAGCATCCGCATAGTATACTGTGACTCCAAGACTCTGGGCTCCATCGCTACAAACTAACTTGCAGTAGGCCAAGGTTGAGTTAAGCAAACAGCAGCAAAACGTTATACGACTGGGCCTGTAGACCTCACTCTAGTGACACAGGTAAAAAGAATGTTCACTCTTGCTCATCACTGCACAGTATGCTGCCAGCATTGCACTCAGACTACTTAACTCCTGGTAAAGGCAGTAGCCTTTCATCACCATGAGGCTAGTGCTGTGTACCCCCTTCCAGATCTACAAGATCACTATCCATTAGACAGACCTATGTCATGGAGCACACACATGATCCGTGTTTACCCATGACTAAAAAATCCAGCACCAGGGATCCAGACATTGCTGCAGTTGGGGCACAAAGGGCAGGGGTTCACGTCCGTCACCGTGCGAGGGACTTTTTCATTTCAGCACTGTCAATCTGTTGAAGGCTCTGCAGATTGCTCATCCCTTGTACCTCTGTTCCTCTGAGCCTCCGTGTTTTACACTGATCTGTCCTACTGCTGCATGAAACCAACCTCCTCCCTTAAGGTGTTCCTAATATCTATGGCAACAGGCAGAGAGGTAACAGTGACACTGTAAGTTTGGCGGAGCAGCGCAGGCTCTGCCTTCTTGTTACTGATACCCTGCATGAACTCATCAAGTTCCACTGCCTTCATAACAATCTGCTCCCAGGCTACTCATGCAGTAGCAACTGTGTCCTCCTAAGTTGGGGCTGAATACCTCAGGTCTGCTTTTAGTAGGGGATTCAAGTTAAAGGATACTCTCAAAGCCATTGCTTGTCTAGGTGAAGGGGAGAATATCCACTTCCACAGGATGCTTAGCATGTCCTCAGCTGTCACCATGGATGACAGAGACAGTTGTTGTCATGACAGAGGCAGCAGTGGTGGCAGGAGTGACTGGCTAGATGCTTGTAGTGGTGGTGGGCTGGCTGGCAGCTGGCAGCTAGCAGCAGCTACAATTGCATTTGTGAAATGGGTACAAAGTTATACATCCCACCAGATTTCTCCTGGGAGGATTCACTCACCAATGAATGTGACCATCACATACATCACTCAGTCAGCCACCTGTCCCTAATTTATGTCAACACCCATGAGAAATACCAATCCCTGCCCATAGCAATTTCACCTGAGAAGCTGCCCGTCTAATTGATACTTAGACACATTAGAATGCAGTATACAGTGAGCTGTTGGCCTTACAAACAGGTGAAGGTCTGTATTATCCCACTACCTATGATAATTTTCCCATGAACATTGCTCCTAGGAGGTATGAACCTGTTGCCCATCCTATGAGTCAAGTATTGTTCTGTTATGGGGCACAAACACTGGTTGCAGAAAAATGTATTTTATTGCCACTCACTATAGAGTAAACAGTATGTTAAATCTTTTTTTGGTCTTGTCCACCTCACAAGAGTAGACAGATGTGACATCTACCTTTCTCGTTACGTTGTACTACATTCTTGATTGCATATTTGGAGGAGAGTTCACCATGAGATGCTAAGAGTGCACTCCATTTGGCTGGTGGCAGGAAAAGACACTGAATTAAGTCACAGTTGTGTGTTGCTGATGAAGAATCACTCAGAACGGCCACCTCCTTGATTCTGTAGGGTTCCCCCCTTTGGGCTTATTTTGGTTCTCTGTTGGTTGCACATATTAGCTATTTTAGGCTGCCTTTGCTTTGCACAGCCGCCCATAATACATTTGTTTCTGTGACATGATATTATTATAGAAATATGCTGCTCAAATTATTTGTTATTCAGTGACTCATTTTTGGGATTCAGTCTGAACATTTCATACGAGGTCGAACAACATGGTGTACTGTTTTCTTGTGCCCGGTCAGCAACATCTCCTAACATTTTTAAACACAAAATAGTAGCACAACTGCAGTTTTATAAAACAGTAGTTCTTATCATATAACCTGTGACTCGGCCCATTGGAGAGCAGAGGGGAGAATTCCAGCAGAGAGACCAGTCTTGGAACGGAGTCAGCAGCCTTGTGGAAACTGAGGTTACACCTAACTACACACACCAGGTATGGGGTCCAGTAATAATCCCAGAGATCACTGGTATATCCACGTGCTCACATTGTGAAGGTGGGCCTAGATAGATATCTATGTTGCCATGGTTGGATTGTTCAGTGTTCACAGCCTGCTAGTAATGCTGATTGAGTTGCTTTGTTGTCTCTATTTACTAATCGCAGCACACCTGCTTCAAAATAGACTACAATAGGTTCAATAAATATATTGTAAGCTTTCTTCCTGTCTTCTGTTCACTATGGACATGCCTGAGTGAGAATGAAAGGTGATGATCTGTTTCCAGGGTTCCCTTGGGGACTAGAGGTTCATGTTCTAGGTTTGTTGAAGTCACCTGTTGCTTTGGGAAGGATAGGAGTTCAGGTGAGGCACTGTGAGCTACTTGGATTTGGGACTACACGTACTGACGTGTTCAGTCCCTATATTCTGACATCCTGTTCTCCCAAGGCACAGTTCCATTTCCAAACAGAATCTTGGAACAATTCTACTGGGTGTAATGTGCACAATAACAATACACAGCACATATATACTCCCTACTACATGACTGGGATTCTTCAGTGAGTGTGCCTGTACAAGATTAGCTGTTAGGCAGCAGCACCACAAATTTCAGGCACCACTGGGCATGGGGATGGGAGTTCCATTGTTCAGCTATATGTGGTGATTGTGTGTGTAGTTTTCCACACATGTAAAATTAGCACATGTGAAATTAGTATATGCGGAAACATTAGATATCAGCTAACGCTGAAAAACACATATAAGTATTTTGCAAGCGGAACTACTGATGGTGTACAACACACTTTTCTGGGTAAGAGCATTTTTGCAGGCATTTGTACAGTACATTAGGGGTATTTCCGCATGAAAAGCTTTTAGTCAGTTGTACCACATTACCGAGAATGAAGGTTTCACTGTGTACCAAACCCTCAAAAGTGAAATCATGAAAAAGCTAACTATGACTGAGTGTATATTCACAGGGGTGAGTATCCAGAAATAGCCTCTTTTTGTTACATCGTTTGTGCTGCGTAGAGAAAAACGGATAGCCTTTCACCTTTTTCGATAAAAAAGCAAACATCCCATTAGTTCATCTGCTAAAAACGCATTCTTTTTTTCTCTTTATCTAAAACAGACATAGTATAATGCCACACAGATGAACAAAAGACTAATGTTCGTCCTCAAAGCATATTAACTTTATACACAAATAGCAGCACAGTGTGAGACAAGGATATCTTCAAGGGGTTTCTGTGAACATTGGTAAGGGCCTGTATATTTTGCTAGCGGGAGCCAGGAATTAGGAATCTTATCATAGGCATTGTGTTTGCTGTAGTTTAGATAAACACAGAAAGCCCTCGGGGAGCGCTTAAATATCTGTCCATATTTTTACAGATGGCGTTTGAAAAGGTTTTGTCGCAAACCCCGAGAATGCTGTTCTTGTAAATCTACCAGACTGATCAGCCTGAAACGGCTAACGCAAAATGTCGCCATGATCAACAGCTGTTGTCTAATTACAATTTTCCTATTATTAATTATAGGCTAGAAAATCATTTGTAATTAGCTCACCCTAAATCATAGTTTAAACAGCCAAAAATCGCATTACAAACTAAAGAGTAATTAAAGCACTACATTAAAGTGTTTATTTAAACCCTGTTCAGTTGCAGCAAATTTCTCAATCAAGTTCTCAGGCTCAGACATAGATTTAATTAGTCTCCAGTACCGACAGCATACTGCATTTATTCATTTAGCATCAATATTGCTGAACAAATGTAAATAGAATGTCAACACTAGACAGAGAGAGTCTTTAAAGGGCCAGTTGCAGGAACATCTGGGTGAGATAATGAGGTGGCTTCGTAAAGAATGATAATGAGACATTCATGCTGCTTCTGCTTGTACACTGCCTTAGGGGAAGCAAAGAGGAGCAGATTACTTTCCAGAGAGGTAGTGTGCCCTCTACAGGAGAAATTAACTACTGAGGGTTGCCATCTTCTGTGTTCTTCTTTTCCCCTGTTAGATTTACGTTGCTGCTCATCTGCATGCGACGTCCTAATCACTTAATGACGCGTGGCGCCATCTTGAATGAATATTGGTAAATTCGTGAATTGAATCTGAAAGGATAGTTATGCGCATGCGCTCACACCTGCTCCGGCTGTTTCCTCACTTGACCCGCTGTTCTCACTCCAGCACTAATTGCTTCCTCGGCGGATTAAAGGGGGAGAGGATTATATGTGCAGGGAAAGGAATGGGTCGATAATTGTCCCAGGGAGATAAATATCAATGATTTGGTCAAGCTGTGTCAGAGACTAACGAGTCACCGTATAAATTCATGATTCTCCTGCGGCCTGCGCACTGTGGGTTTGTATACATGCGCCGAAATCAAGGAAAGACCCAGGGGGCTTATTTACAAGCCCCTTGCGCTGCCGACACGTCACCTTTTTCCATTTTAAAAGTGACGCTTGTAAATAAGACCCCCGGGAATTTAGGAGGAGAGCAACTGTCACGAGTGACTCTGTAGAGCTTAACCTCAATAACGTACTAATCTTGAAGCTGTGAATGCAGAAGTGTTTGTGTAGTAGTATATATATATATATATATATTCACTGAAAAAACCATAGGTTTCACACATGTTATAGTTAGTGGACATTTTACTGATAAAAAACCTATGAAATTCCCCCGTTATAGTTAGTGCAGGCAACTATAACTCACGCGACCGCAATCCTCTGCTGATGCTAATACTGTATTTAGACACTTATTTGCCCATGTCTTCTTCCATTAAATTTTAGCTATACATATATTACAAATATTTTTTTTTCATAAAGACACATATGTCATCAGCAGAGGATTGCGGTCGCGTGAGTTATAGTTGCCTGCACTAACTATAACGGGGGAATTTCATAGGTTTTTTATCAGTAAAATGTCCACTAACTATAACATGTGTGAAACCTATGGTTTTTTCAGTGAATTTGCAAGGTTTTTTAAATGCTAATTCCTAACTATAACGTGTGTGAAACCTATGGTTTTTTCAGTGAATTTGTACGGTTTTTTTAAATGCTAAGTTACTTTACGCCATTCGTGGCGTGCGCGCCCACTTAACGCAGTTCGTTCCGTGCGCGCACGGTGCGCTTCGCGCACCGTGCGCGCACAGTGAGCACGCGGTGCGCCCACTTTACGCAGTTAGTGCCGTGCACGCACGGTGGGCACTATATTTTCATTAGTGACATATGCAATGCACAAATGGTGCCCTTCGGGAACCATTTGCACACGGGGTGGGGAGAGTATGGTTAATTTTTTTTAAAAAAAAATAATTTTTACCGTACGCGTACGGTAAGCGTAATCGGCGATTTTTCGAAAAAAAAAATTGACTTTTTGGCCTTGGGGGTTCTTTGGGGACACCTCAATCAAGACTAGGTGGTTAGGAGCTGTCTAAACAGCCCCTTTACATGTTTTTTGCCTTTGTTTTTCCTCCCCCCCTCAGAGAGCGAGAGAGAAAATGGCGGCCGCCGCTTCCTGGTTTCGACCGATTCGAATGTTTACTAAGATCTAACAGCCAATCAGAATCGCGCTCGCGCTCATCACCGTACGCGTACGGTAAGCTTACCGTAAGCGCACGGTAAGCTTACCGTAAGCTGGCTCAGATATATATATTGATTTAAATGCTATTTTCTCAGGATCTACTGAACAGATTTACACCAGACCTACAAAAGGCACTTCCTTGACCTGAGGACTACCTCTCTGCCAAATTTCAAGTAACTCTGTTCGGCCGTTCGGGCTGTAGCTGTGTCTAAAGGTCCTATGGAAAAATGCATGGGAAAAACGCATTTTGGGACCCCCCTTTTTTCTCAGCCCCCGCTTGACGAATCCCCCCGAGACTTTCAGGGTAGGAGCGGAGCGTAGCGCCCCACCTATTTTGAAAATTTCGCGAGGATTCGTCGACCGGCGCCAAAGTTATTCCGAATAGAATGTTGCGGATTTCCTATGGAAACAGGGTCCTAACTATAACTACCTACTGGCGACCGCCAGTAGGTAATATATATATATATATATATATATATATATATATATATATATATATATATATATATACACATTACGCATTACAGATGCATATGCACATTTTTCTGATGTGTGTTTCTGAATGCCTAAAGGGGCACATCAGCAACAACCGGCGATAATTATCGCTAAGCACACTTAGCGCTAAGATAATTATTGCCGGCTAGCGTGGATTTTTATCGCTGAGATAGCGTGCTATTAGCAACGCTTATCTCAAAATCGATAAAAATCCTAGCGCTAACTGCCTAACGTGAGATTATCGCTGGAAACCCAGCGATAATCTCACGAAATGTGGCGTTAGCTTGTTGATAGGGACTCACAAACTTAGCCATGATATCCACCTTCCATAGGATATCATGGCTAAATCAGTCCTGAAGCAGGCGTAAGGATAGTAGCGATAACAGGGGTTATCGCTACTTTTCCTGCCGCTATGCTTCATAGCGTGGGGCTTGATGATAGGAGAAATGTGGCTTCGCGACATTTCTCCTGTCATGTCAGGTCAGGAACGCCCACTTTGCATCTCATTAGAGATGCAAAGCTGGGCGTTAAGAATAGGTGCGCTAAAGCAAGGTTTCACGCTATAGCGTGCCCTTGCTAATTAGGCGATAAAATTATCGCCGCTTTTCGGCCGAAAACGGCCGGAAAAACGGCGATAATTTTCTATCGCCGCGTTGTAGATATGCCCCTTAATCTCTATTGTTACATTGTCTCAGAAGCCTCTATATTGCATATCCCCCTCGTCCAGATTCCCAGCTCCAGAAAATTATGAGCTACGCTATCACAAGTTCAATATGGTCCATCACCACACATCCATTGTACTTTGCATTTGTTAATGTACGTGCAGCTATAATGAAAGCACCTGGTTGAAGTCATCTGTTTTAGGTGTTATTTTTATCAGGCTAAACCTGAACTGGGCAGGTGTGCTTCTACAAAGGATACAGCCATTGCAGTAGCACCAGACCAAGAGGAAATAGGGCTCACATGCTGTACAAACCATCCGGCCATCTACAGGAGACAAGGGGGATGTGGAGGTCTGTATTCCTGCCCTGCTGTAGACCAGTATGCAGAAATACACAAGCTCATCACCACTAGTGTAAAAAAATTGAGGGGGCCCGGTGCAAACTACATCGAGGCCCCCCCAGCCCCGCTGTGCCTTTGGCCTTTGTTACCCTACTGCTCTTCACAAACCATTGACTCAATTTTGGAATGGGCTTGCATATACACTAGAGTGGAAGGGCGTGGCACATTTATCAAGCATGTATTGCTACTCGGGCACAGACGCCTGCCCACCTGTAACTGACATGAAGCAACTAGCAAAGATCAGAACAGCAACCCCAGCAGAGCATTTCACAGAGAGACCTCCATCTATGTATTACTATTGTTAGTATTATTATTTATGTGTTTTTTACATAGCTTGTATTTTACCCAGAGGTGTCAGAGCACTTTGCAATAGAGCAAAGTACATTAGAGTATACATTCTAGGTAATATGGTAGAGTTCACAAAATGTATAAATACTACAGTTACGTAGAGTGATGGTTACATATTTACAAAAAATTAATTGACTAAAAATTACACTTTGCAAACTAAATTAAATCGATTAGGGTTTCAAAAGTACATATTCCACAGTTGAAGTGGAAAGTCGAACTAGTTCTCCAGTGAAGAACATGAAACAGTCAGAGTCAGTGAATTATTGGTAACAGTGTCTTTAGAAGAGAAGAGTTTTAAGGTCCTTTTTGAAGATACGGAAATAAGTGGTAGTGGAGGAAGTGAGTTCCAAATTCTGGTCGCACTTCCTGAGAAAGATTGTGCCATATGTCTTTACCTTTTGAAAGTCAGAGGTTTGAGCAGTAGATTTTCAGCATTACATGAGGGGCTGGATCCACCTGAAATTCTGAGTTTGTTAGCTAGATAGCAAGGGGTAGAAGTATGAATGGCTTTATTGGTGAAACAAAGCAGTCTTATATATTGACCTGGCTTCAACAGGAAGCCAGCAAAGAGGTAGCAACATAGGCGTGATATGGTTGATTCTTTTGGCTCCATAGAAGAAGCGTGCCGCCAAATGAAGGATAGATTTTAAAGGAGAAAGGTGGATCTTGGGGGGCCTGAGAAGAGTGAATTACAATAGTCAAGTTTGCAGAATACCAAAGATTGAACAATGTTTTCAGGTCTTGTTCAGGAATGAAACTTTGGATACCCCTGAGAAGGCCTAGTTGGTAGCTTGCATTTTTGCCCATGGTGTTGATTTGGGAATGGAGGTTAAGACGCTTGTCCAGTTATTTAGCACTGTCAACTATCGTAGGTTTGCAGTTAAGAATGTTCAGATTATCCATCAAAGATTGTACAGGAGGTGAGGAGTTTGAGTTTGAGATAATAAGGAACTAAGGGGGATATTCTCAAGAACATGTGATAACTATTGCAAAATTTGCTTAACGCAACTTTGCTCATCGCAGTCTATCATGACAAAATAACACTGTGTTAACGTTGTATTCTCAACCCGGCGGCACCACGCGATAGTCCCACGATAAAGCGCCAAATGACTGCGTAAAACTAACGCGACGCCGAAAAAATGCAAAACATGAACGCGAAAAAAGTTACGATGTGGCCAAACGCGCTACAAAAATCAGAGATAACCAGCGACAGACCTACAATTCCCTCGCCTCATGCGGGAAAATGCACGATAAAAGAAGAACAAAAAAAAAAGGGAAAAGAAAATAAACTGCGTAGCACCATGGATGCACCCGGACCGAGTGCAAAGGACAATGCGAACCCCACCAGCCCCACAGACGACCAGCAACGAACCTCGGGCTCGGGGAAGGCCAAGGAGAAGAGGAAGAGGAAGATGCGGTTCAGTCCGCAGGAAAACAGGATCATCGTTACGGAGGTGATAGGACACTACCAACAACTGTTTGTCACCGCAAATGTGTCATTGGCAACACAAATGGAAATATGGCAGTCCATCGTGAACAATGTGAATGTAGTCGGAGTGTCGAGGAGGTTAATGGAGGAGGTCAAGAAGCGCTGGCATGATGTGAAAAGCCAAACCAAGCAGAAAGTCGCTGCCAACATGAAGGCAGCAACGGCGACTGGAGGTGGGAGTCCTGCACTACCGGAGGAGCTGGATGATCTGGAGGAAATGGTGGCCACAGCCATCAGTGTGGGGACAGTGCAAGGAGTTGGGAGTCTGGACACAGCTCGATATGACCTGACCCAACAGCAACAGGGTGAGTAACGACCAGGGACTGGGGGACGGGGGGAGATGGGCACATTGGCACACATGCACAATCATGTGTAGCACACTGCACACCCACAATGTGTGGAACATGTCCCTGATACCCTTGGCACGCTGCAGCACACAAAGAAACACAAAGTAGGCCCCCTCCACTATGTGCACAAAGAGCCCCCCCCTCCCTATCACCAATCACACAACCTACCCATGCATATGTGCTGAATCCAGCTAAGTAGCGGCTTTGTGAGCCACACTGGCTTTGAAAGTGACACTGCATGACCAATAGCATGGCTGGAGTCAAAATACATGACATGGTGCACGCCACAAAACTGAGGTGGCACAGTGTGGATCACATCCACGTGCACATACAACCCCTGACGTCAACAACACAACAGCAGACAACAATGCACACAAGTACAATAACAGTCCAAGAGCACAAATGACCAAAGTCGCCAACATCTCTGCACCGTAAAAGCACACAAGTCAAAGGCACACCTCCTCAAAGGGATAAGGGGCTGCTAAATCAGAGCTGCAGGGGTGACTCTCCCACAATGCAGCACACACACATAGCAATCACAGCACATCAACATTGACGACAATGTAGTACAAGGTGCAACACTTTCATTACAGTTCAGAGGAGACAACTGCTGAGGGACAATCAACACCTCCTGCAGAGCAGACCAGACATCTCTTCAGTGATGATGAAGAGGAAAACCTGGACATTTGCTCAGACACCCTCCAACGGCTCATGGACAGCCTCCGCACCCCACCCCCAGGAGCAGTGCAGCCCAGCTGCATCAAGGTGAGACTACCCCCTGCACAGACCACACAGCAGGAAGCACCCACCACCACGACTGGCTCCCAGCACCTCACCGAAGAACACATGGCGTTCCAACGCCGTGTGTTAGACTGCCAGAAGGAGCTGGCTGAATATGTGTGACTGGGGTTCGAAATCATGGCAGCCAAACTGGATGCCATACGTGGGTGTCTAAGTCCCAACAGGGACCACTTACTGTCCATTACGGACACCCACAGTCCGTTCCATGCTCTACAACAATCCTTGGCTGACCTCGCTGGAGCCATTACTCGGATACAAGAACTGTCTAGTGAACTGTCTAGTCAGACAGGCCCCAGAGATGACAGCACAGAGTTGGCACAGCTGTGGAGGACAATGGAGAACATGGAGTGGATGCAGGCTGGAAGGATGGCTGCCACGGCTGAACACCAGCGAGATGGAGCTGGGATATTCCATGCCCTGCAGATCCTCATCATGGCATTGATGCCACAGAGCCTGTCCCAGATGACTGCTGCAGGAACTTTGACACACACATCTTCGCCCCCTAATGTGTCAGTGGCACACAGTGATACATCCATTACACCTCCGCCCCATGATGTGTCAGTGGCACACAGTGATGCAGCCATAACACCACCACACACACCTGGTACTGCTCCTACATTACACAGAATGTGAATAAAACATTCCAAAGCACACAGATTTGTCTTGTCTAGGTTCAATCAAGTATAAAAGTATGGATGAATGTAGGGAGATCAATTGCACAAAAATGTACACCCTGGGGAATGACCTCAATGCGCACGTTTGACCCTGACCCACATGGCCAATTAGATGACTGTGAAGGTGTGAACTAGCTGTGGCCTCATTGCTCATGAACAACATTCTCGCAACCATCCAAGTAGTCCCACGTCCACGTATTATATTGGGCTGTGTGTAAAAATGTCACATTCGATAGCAGGCCCGAAGTAGTGTCCCCGGTTAGACCTGGCACCATTGGCGTGGGTCTCCCTTACATTTTTCGCTATTGTCTCCTTTGATTTTGCTGGTAATAGATGCTCTGGGCCCTGTGCCACTGCCATTCAGTGCCACAGTGCGAATGCTCCCTCTGTAAAGATGACATGTGAATTGGTATATCCATGATTGGCTTATTTGGTTAACCTGTTAGTCCCTAGTAGCATGGCCTGTGTATGCCCAGGGCTGGTAAACCAAATGCTGCTGGTGGGCCTGCAGCGCTGGTTTGCGCCACCCACAGAAGCAGCTTGTAAAGTGTGTCTCAGACCTGCCATTGCAGTGTTTGTGTGCAGTCTAGAACTGCTATCTTGGCTGTGAAGTGCACCAACTTCCCAGCCCCTGAACCTTCCCTTGGCATCATGTAAGCCACCCCTGTGGTAGGGTGCATTGTATGTGTAAGGTAGGACATGCTCTGATGTATGTAGCATGTCCTGGCAGTGAATTACACCCAAAATTGTTTTTCACTACTGTAAGGCTACCTGTTCTCCATAGGCCAGAATGGGAGGTTTGGCTATTACATTCTATTGTCCTAACTGACCCACAGAACATGGTAGAAAAACGAATTTAGTATGCCTGAGCTCAGAATATTAAAATACACCTTTTAGTGAAGTTTATTTTTATATTCTGTGTTTGAAAATACCACTTTTAGAAAGTAGGTATTTTCTTGCCTAAGCCTTCCAGTGTGCTCTGCTGTTATGTGTATTGGCTGTCTGGTTTTGGAGGAACAGGGCAGGCTGAGTCAGACCTGGGTTGAATAGAGAGATCTGCATTGGAGTATGGGGAGGGTTAGCTCCTGGACCTGAATAGGGCTGAACCTGGCAAGGTGAATGCTGGCTCCACCTCCCACTGTGTGTCTGATGCCAGACCCCCTCTTTCTGAAAGGAAGGATGCAGCCTGGTAAACAAAGTGCTCCAGGGCTGGGCAGAACTGGTTCTGGCTGGGTTCAGTGACTTGTAGCTTCTGAGAACAAAGACTTTTGGGGTATAAATATCTGTGCTGAAACCCCTACAATTTGTATTGCCCCTGGACAACAAGAAGAACCTCTGTCCGTGTAATTGAAGGAATCTGCAGGAGAGGTCTGTCCTTGTGCTTGTGTGCTGTTTCTTGGACTGGCCTGCCGTGGTTACTACTGGACTTGGAAGAAGAGGAAAAGGACTTTGAAGGAACTTTTATTTTTGCTACAGCAATCACCCAAGGGATAGAAGAGAGCTAGCCTCCAGCTGGAGTCTCAGGCACATCAGACTCCACCACCAGCCTCCTGTTTCCTCCCAGTGAGGATTTCTATCTGCAGGTGAGGCTCCTGTGAGTTCCAGGGCCTCTAGTTCTACTGTGGAGAAGAAAGTGCTGAAAATCGTCGCTAACATCAGCTAGCGAGCCGCCGCAGCTGAAGAGCATAAGGAAAATCATCGCGCTGCTGCCACTGAGTGCTCGCTACCGGAGATCATCGCATCACACGTTTGCGGGCTGCCAAATGCTCGCTAACCCGAAGATTATCGCATCGCATGTTTGCGGGCCTCCAAGTGCTTGCTAATCAAAGATCATCGCATCGAGTTAATCGCTTCACGACATCGCAGCGTGGACCCCGAGCGTTCGCCATTTTCATCGCATCGCATCAGGATCGTCGCTCCCTCGCGGGGCGCCATTTCTTTTCATCGCAACAAGATCGCACACGCAACAGGCTCGGCGCATCATCCTCCCTTGCGGCAAGGATTCAACACATCGCTGGTCACGCGTGAGGAAAACCATTGCTACAACTCCGTAGCGACATTTTGGTTGCTTTGCTACAGAATCCAGGTAGTTTGTGAGTAAAAGGGTCGCAGAGACCACTGACGTGAACTGAACTCCTCTTTGCACACTTTGAACTACTTTTGCAGCATTCTAAGAGTAACCCTATTTTCGTAGTATTGTGGATTTTTACTGTTATTGGTCTTGTGTTAAGTCTATACATAAAGATACTTATTTTTTATAACTTCATAAATGCTTCACACACTGCCTCTGAGATAAGCCTAGCTTCTCGTGCTACGTTATCACAGGGTTGAGCAGGGGTTATCAAAGGGTGTAGCCCGCTTACTCTGACTTAGGAAGAAGGGTCCCTACTTGGACAGTGGCCAGCCGTTGCCAACTAGAGACCCCCATTTCTAACATCCCCCATCACATGTGACAACAGAACATCCCTTTGCATACCCACTCACAGTCAACTGTGTGGACACTGCCTGTTTTGCTGGATCACATTGATTCACATGGCAAGACGTTGGACACCATACTCACATTGCAGAAGACACGTAAGTGCACAGGTCTACCAGCAACTATCCCAACCACAATGTCTGACTCACAGAGGTGGAGCTGGCAATGGGGACTCACCCCTACATGAAATGCATCAGTCAGTCTCTCCCTGTGTACGGACAATACACATTGAAGCACACGTTTTGTCATTCTAATCAACACTCATCACAGTTGGGCACTAGTGAAGTTGCGTTGACTTTATTGGCATGTGCATGCTAGTATGTGCAAGACAACATGCAGAGCAATGCTTCTGACACTAACAGGCAGCATAGGAACATGTAGAGGTGCAAGAAATAGGGAGGCGAAAATGAACACCAATCACCTTGCCTTGCTGGACGGGTCATGTGATGTTTGGCGTATGCTCATTGTCCCGTGTCAGGGGACACGACTCACAGCCCATGGGATCTGCATAGTGCTGTACCACCGGACTGCGCTGACTGTCTGCTCTGCTGACATTGAGCAGGTAGAGGTGTTCGACAAAGTCACATGTAGTACTACATTGCCATGTGTGTACTGTCACTCCAGCAGTTTGTCAGATTTAGGAACGTTGCCAAGCGACGCTGTGCAGCACCACCCATGGGATTGCCTCACCGTGCACAGGTGTGTGTCAACACACGTAGGTGCACACACATGCATTCTGAGTCCAGGCGAATGTAGCCATGTTCAGTGTTCTGGTGGGATATGTGACCACTTCTCCAAGATACAACACGTTGTTGGTACCTGTGCTCTGGGTTACGATCAGTTGTGGCTGCAGGAACGTAGTCACTCGTCCATGAATGCATGCACAGCTTCCTGGGCAATCAGTTCCAAGAGGACGTGGTTGTAGATTTCAACAAACACGAGGGCGACCCAATCCATTAACTGGTCCGGACAGGTGTGCTCCGTCCACGCCGTTTCACCAATCCACAACACAGGCCAATAGGGGAGTGCCTCGATGTGGTCACTGCACACAAGGATTTGTGAAATCTCCCATGCCCATATGCCAGATATCAAGGCATCCCAGGCACGGCTATCACGACTACACTCCTCGTCATGGGCTAACTGGGGGCGCACACACAAGTCATAATCCAGTTCAGCTACCGTTGTGTTGGATAGGCAGACATCCATGGGCCACTCAAATGTGCATGATCGGCAGTAGAACCAGGGCTGGATGCAGGTGAGGTGTGCAAGACAGAAGCTCAGACGGTAACTGATGCACAACACTGCCAGTGGCAGTGCCCCCAACAAATGCAGCATTCGGGCACAGTACAGTCCCACGTGACAGGCGTTGTGCATGTGCCCGGGATGTCCTGCCATTGCGTTTGTGGCTCTGGTAGTACCGGCACTCCTCTGTCCTGTGGCAGTTATGTGGATGACATGCCACAGCTCAGAACAATGAGTCGTATTTGTGTGCAACATTTGGAAGTATGGGTTTTTGTGTACGTAAGTTTCAAGGGTATCCCATGGAGACGTACCTCAAGCAAGGACTTTTGTGTGTGGGGTATGGATACGTTGGTCTTTCATTGATGCTGTCCGTGGTGTGGGAGTCATCAAGATCTGCAATAGTATCTCTCTCAGGGGGTGCCAGCCGCAGGCCAGACCAAGGTCGGAGGAACAGATGTCCTTCCGCCTTATGTATTGTGACAATGGACCTTTCATCCCTAATGTTAGTCAGACTACTACTTGCATTCCGGAAATGTGATGTGGCTTTCGTGCTGGAATTGATGCTGTGCCCTAGGCTCAGGGTGCACCAATGGCGATAAACACAAAACAGTTGGCATGTATCAGGCAAGTGCCCGGGCGGCATGGCGCTCCTTGTACTATCTCTCTCCCGCTCTCTCTTTCTCTTTCTCTCTCTTTCTCTCTCTCTCTGTCCTTTGATAAGTACATGACACACCTTCTCATCTTGAATTCTGTCTTGCAGGCTGTGACTTCCAGATTGTGCATGGAAGACCCGCCATGACTCTTCCACATAGTTGTTTTGAGTTAACTTTGGATCTAATATTTGGTTTGGTAATTGAAGAGGAGGGAGTATTAGTGGTAGTTCTGATTAATTCAAACATTTTCTATGGTCTGATCTTGGCAGAGTCTAGGAGGAATCTGAAGTAATTTGATTTTTTTCAGGAAATGTGTTTGTGGCAGTGTGATCTAGTGTATTGCAGATTAGAAAGATTAATAGTAGAAGGGGACTGTCTCCATTTCTTCTCTAGGTATCTTACATTTTTTCTTACATCAGAGAGGGACTTATTGAACCATGGGGCAGAAGGTATGGACCTTTTCCTTTTGCTTTGTAGTGGAGCTAAATTGTCTATCAAGACTGAAAGATTGGTGAGACTTATGGCAGTCACATCGTTGACGTAAGAGTTGAAGGTTGATGTATGGAAGTGCCATCCTAACTGAATTGCTGAGAGTGTTAAGATTGATGTTGTTTGTGTTGCGAAACCAGGTAGTGGCCCTTTTAGATTGACCCAGAGTTACAACATGAGACAGGCAGAACAAGAAGGGGATGAGGAAGTGTTCAGACCAGACTACTGGTATAAGATCATCAACTTTGGCGATGATAAGCTCAAATGTAGAGCCCTTGGAGTGTGCTGGTTTAGACTTGTGTTGTACAAGGTCATTTCCAGAGAGAAATGAGGTGAGCTAGTTGGCGGCAAAATCAACTGAGATGAACTAGTGAAGATTAAAGTCACCTAAAAAGGATCAATCTATTGCTTTGTGAGTATTAGTCTTTTGCAAAGTCAATACATTCCTCAGAAAAGGCATAGATGTCACCTAGCGGGTGCTAAAGGTCTGCATCCAAATGGGGGAGCTGTGCTGACCAAGAAGTTCCAAAGTAAGGCATTGAAATGTAGAGAAAGAGATACTGGGCAGTTCTCTGCATTGAAGAGAATTTCTGAATATTAATCGCAACACCTTCCCCGACTTTGCCAAGCCTGTCAATTCTGAAAATGGAATAGTTAGAGGGGAGCAGAAGAACGAAGATAGTGTGAGAAGTGTCATTAAGCTATGTCTCAATGAGGATGAGTAGATCAAGTTTGTATTGAGTGATGGTATCTCAGATTTCCAGCTTGTGTTTCGTTGCAGACCTGCAGTTGTGAAGCATACAATGTATCTCTGAGGTGGCTGTTTTGGAATGGGAGTGTCAGAGCTTTTAGTAATGATGGGAATGAAGTTTCAATGTTCGGTGCCTGGGTTGTTGATGGTTCGTTTTTGGTTCGGACCAGGGAGATCATAGATACAGTGCATTGATTTGTGTTGTCTGTAGAAGAAATGGTGGGGGAGTAGGAAGTATTATAGCTAGCAAGTTGATTGGAAATTTCAGTTGAAAAGATTATGTGCAGCTTTTTTTGGGGCAAGGGAGAAGTGGACTTCCTGGAGTGAAGTGTATGGGGTATTCTGTTTTCACCAAGGGGAGTAAGGAGTTAAGTACAGTAGACATTCTGGAGCTTAAGCGGGAGATAGTCGCTTAAGCTGAGAGATTGTGGAGTTGAGGAGGCCTAGTTTATTGTCAAGGGAGTGCAGAGCTGTGTATGGAACACTAAAACGTTCAGCAGGGGCACCAGGTTTTGTGAAAGGGTCATCTTGAAAGAGTAGCATAAGGAAGGGGGTGGAGGTAGTAAGGAAAAGAGGGGGGTTTTTAATTGTCGTATAGAGGGTGCAGATTCTGGTAATGTAGTTTGGAACAGAGTTGGTGCTGCTCTGTAGATAGATTCTCAAGTAATTCTTTGAAGGGAGCAGACATAGTGAATTGGTTGAGGAGAGGAAGGGAGAGAGCTGTGATAGGAAGAAAGTATGTGAGCTACAGGGGAGGGATGGGAAGAAAAGAGGAGCAAAGGTTATGAGTAGTAGGGAGTTAAGAGAGGGGAGGAAGGTGGCGGCAAGCGAGCTAGGATGGAATAGGTGGTCAAAAAGAGAGAGATAGTTGTATTTAGCTTGAATCATGACTTTGTTGTTGTTATATAGGGAGATAGTGATTGAACCATTGAGGTGAGCTGGAGGGAATATTTTTTGCTGGTAGCCTTGCGGGATTTTGGAGGAGGATGTTACGTTGAGTGAGTTGCTGAAGATAGTATTCCAAGATTAAATATTCTGGCTGAAGAAGATGAGGTCATTTTTCAGTCTTCCGTATCAACCACAAGAATGGATAAAATAGAAGAATGGGTGGCATAGAGGTCAGTACCATGGGCTATGGAAGTAGTAGTGGGAACAAAGGAAAGGGCGGCAGATTACAACAGTGCAGGCAGAATATAGGCAAGATTGTGCTATGAAACAAAGCAGAGGGGGCAATCGAATCACAACAGTACACGCCTAATAGAGAGAAGATTATAATGTATATCCTTGCACTAACTGGTGTTTGCTGACCAGTCATCATGACCCATCGATTAGTAGTGGGACTTGAAGTTGAAGTCTCCTTTAGCAAGAAATGGGTAATGCTGAATTTTAGATCTCCATCTAGCTCACCTCAAACCACATCAAAGTGAATATGTAGCCCAGGATCACAGAACCCGGTCAGCGGTGCATGGCGTAGCAAGTCAAGCTGATGGGAGAGGCAAGCGGTTCGCATAGTCGGAAAAAAAGGAAGCTGGCTCTCTAAATCAAAGACAGACAGTTGGGCTCTTTATATCTAAGACAGACAGCTTTGTGGAAGGCAAACCTCACTGTAGAGTCAGAAAATGGCGGCAGGCTCTTTCAATCCAAGGCAGTCAGATCACTATCACAGAACAGATCACTATCATTATCTCTATCTTTGATCTTATAAAGGTATACCCATCGGGGGGTTTCTGCTCGCATTCGGGGCTTATTCTTACTGGGGCCCCTATATTAGTTCTTGGAACCTGTTGAGAAATATTATTCAGTGCAGAGCCAGTTTAAAAGTGTCCAGTTGCTATTTCACTTTGCTGCCTCTCAGCATTGATAGGTGTCCAAAACGCCCAGCTCTCGCTTTAAAAGATCATCTCGCTTCGACCAAGATTACAAACCTCTAAAGACGCAAAGGGCGAAGCCGATTCTCAAAAGGTGGGCATGGAGCTTTAGGAATTTAGCATGGTCAAATTGTTATGGAGAGCCACAGGCGGGTGCACAGTGATGCAGCATGGGGCAGCCCTGGGCGGGTGCAAACAAGTCCCTTCAGTTCAGTACCTTAAGGTGGGCCTGCACCGCTTTGGTTAGGAGCCGGGTTCTATTTCAGCCCCAGGAAGATGCAGGAGGGACTTGGCAAAATGTGTTGGTGGCTCACAGATGGCTGCTGCACTCCTGTTTGCTAGCAACCTGTTCCAGTGGAAGATAAACACCACTTTTATCTTTGTAAAGCGCTGTCACCTAGCTCCTGGACTTTAGCACTCTTGCTACTCTAGTCTTGACAGTGAGACAGAGGTTTGTCAAAGAAACTTGCTTGTGTTCTTGAGGACTCTATTTCCATTGCTCTTTACCCATGCTTTATCAGTGCTGCCAATCAACTGAGGGCCTGATTCACAAAGGTAAACTTATACTTTTGTGTAAGCTTATGTTTTTTTTAAAATTCACAACCTATGAGGCAATACTAAGTTTGCGACTGCCGAGACTCCACAGTCGGGGTGAAGAACTTGGCACATAAAAGATAGACCTGTCCTATCTTTTCATGTGGGGATTTCTCTGCCCTGGCTGCAGAGTCTCTGCAGTCATAAACTCAGTATTAACTTGTAGTTTGTGAATACCAAAAAACATAAACTTACACAAAAGTGTAAGTTTACCTTTGTGAATCAGGACCTGAGTGTTTTAATACTCAGCATGGAATGCAATGTGCGACATATTCCTTTGTCATGCTTCATTCCATGCGACTGTTTAATCGAATGTATATTGGTTAAAGTAACGAAGAACTGTTGAGGAGGAGAGCAAAGAACACTGAGTCGATAAAGCAGAGTCAACTTGCCTGTTTTATGTGTCTTAGTTACCCTATTTGGCAAGGATGGATTTGGAGACCGGTTCATACTGCTTTGGCACAGGAGTCAACTGATCAGTGAACATTTGGGCTCTCGTGCTGAGCTGTCACAGCTTGTTTGTAAGAAGAAGCACTGGGAAATGGTGAGAAGGGGCTGCACAAGCTACTGACTGTTATGCTACTAACTAATACTCAGGACTCTGTATCTTGGCTCCTTTCCTGATTAGTGGCCATCTTAGTTCGGGATTAGCGTGTGAAGAGTTTTCCCGATTAACACTAAAACTCAATACAAATATGTTGGTGATGTCAGTGGGGGCCAACTTAATTTGGAACAAGGTATAAAGGAACTGACACACTTTGACATGGATTAGGTCAGAAGCAGCCATCTTAGATTGGGTAAACTCATTATTGTTGATATTGAAGTGAACTTTTATGGATATTTAATCATTGGTAATAAACACACCTACAGCTGATCTCTGCATTTTCTATGATACATCTGTGAAATGCACTCCTTGTGCTAGTCCTTTATTGGTTGGGAAACAACTTTTGAAATAACTGTGTATTTCATTGCATAAAAGACATAGAAAGTTATTTAAGGGTGTTCAAACTTCACTTATTTCTCTATGCAGCTTGACCCCCCTCTGAAATTTCTCCCGAGTAAGGGTGACCCTCCTTTTCCATGGGTTAGGTGGGGAGAAGAGCTTTTGATCTCTATGAAAGCAATTGGAGCAGATAACTTGTCAGCTGAAACGCTTAAAAACATATTTTTACTTTGATTAGAATCAGAAGGCGAAGCATTTTTTAGAACTTTACCACAAGTGAGATCCCAGGATTATGGAGATCAAGATGAATTTAATAATGAGCAAATTAGAATAGAGAAGAGATATATATGTGTTGGTAGCATAGCTTTAGATAGCTTTAAATTCTATATCAGACATCAATGTTAGGTTGAGTCATTTGATGACTTTGTAACAGCATTCAGGGTATCTTCCATGTCCTTCAACTTTGGTGTTATGGCTGATGAGAAGCTTTGTGATCACATTATAGTCAATGTAAGGAATAAGAAGATTTAGGAACAACTTTGGGTTTTAGGTGATCCTATGTTAAATGACACCTTTACTATAGCCAAAGCAACTGTCCAATCATTTCTTTGGATGAAAGAGTTGAAAGTGACAGATCTGATAATAAATGTGCTGTGGTGTCAAACATTAAGAATAACAATAGTGGTTCTCAATGGCACTGAAAAAGAGAAGTTAAAACTCTTTCCGTATCTATATGGATCCTTGGAAATCCTTTTTATTTTATTTTCTCTCCTCTTCTTCGCCTCCCCTATCTCCTACTTTCCTCCCCATCCCCCTCTCCCCCCTTGGGTTTACAAAGTATAGAAGGCCAGGCCCTCCCACCTCCTGAACTGTTACATTAAACAGCATTTCCACACCTCCCTCTAGTGTATCAAGCACCCCTAATAGAACCAAACTCAACACAATAAACACTATGTCTAACAGCACTCTTAAGATCTTATCACTTAACATAAAGGGCTTCAATCATCTGGAAAATAATAGAATATTGTCACATACTGAGAGGGGACATCCTCCTGCTTCAAGAGACCAGAATAGACAGGGACATCGTCCCAAATCTTCTAAACAATCGGTACCCAGATCTGGCTTGCTCCGCTAATTCTGATAAAAAGAATGGTGTCATAACCATCATTATCAGATCCACATGAATTAAAGCAATCAAGAATACAAATGATACAGACGGTCAATGGTTCATCTCACAAATCATCAAAAATAATTAGGAACTCTTTATTGGCAACTTATATATGCCAACTGCAGATTGCCCCAACTTTTGTGTCGCACTGAACAAAAAGTTAAACGAAATCCCAAAGTGGACAGGAATGTTAACATCCCAATGGACCTAATACTGTTGTGAGAGGTCTTTTGGTACAAACAATATAATTTCTTGGTGCTTGATTTTTGTATTGCTTTATAAACTAGTATTGTTTAGTCCTTGAAAATCCCCTTCTTTTCTTCAAGTTACAGTTCTGACTTCCCGGATTCTCCCGCCTGTGTTCTCGAAAAAGAAAGGAGACAAGAATGGTAAGTCAACTGTTAAAGAGTCTTTCCTCTCCTTTAATATTTATACCTTATTAGTCTCTATTATAATGATTGTCATGATCACCCGAGGTAAGTAGTGTTGGAAATGTGATAAAGTCGATGTTCACTCTAAGAGGGATACACGTCGTATACTCAAGCACCCAGAAGAAAGAGATGTGGTTAAGATGGAGAAAAATCCCAAGACATGCCAAAAAAAGACATAATTCTCAAGTTTGTGTAAACATATACATGCACTGTTATCCTTCACCCGGTGTATTATTTACCTACAAGAATACTTTGGGTACTTTACATGTTTAAATGTGACCTTTTAATTTCTCATAGAAAATGTATGGCCCCTGTCCCAAACCTGAATTCTATCACGCATTTGGAATAGCCACATTCTCCCCGAAGCGTGGCTGGGATCATCTGCAAACTGGCGGGTGGTTTCCTCGTCTGGACCGGCTTGCCTGCTTCCCAGCTGACTCTAGTCACTCCCAGTGCTCAGAGCTTCAGTCTTGGGCGGACATCTCTTTTCCTAGGCTTCCTGACGAGGCAGTGTTTTCTTCTTCTTCAGTTATCGATGCTGCAACGTCCTCAGAGAGGATCTCTCGGGGAGTGGTTTTCCGACGTCCTCTCATGAGAGAGAGTTCCAGTTTTTCCAGGCTTGTAAAAAAGTCAGTGGTCCAGTTCAATGGGACTGGTCCCGCCCCTGCTGACTTCAAAGAAGTGATTTTAAAGTCGAGGACCTGAGGTGAGTCTGCAGAAAAGTGAGAGGTCCATCTGGTGATGAGACTATTTGTGAGGAGGATGACAGCAATTTGTCATCTATTTCACAACTGGATAAATTATTCTCCTATAAACTTAAGCCTGGAAAACCCCATACACAAATGAAAAAACTTTTCTTCCATACATAATCTTGCACACATCTGGAGGCTTTTTAACCCTACATGTAGCGAGTTCACTTTCTACTCAAACCCTAATAATTCTCACTCGAGCATAGACTAGATACTTTCCAATTAGAATCTAACTCCTTCCTGATCAAACCTATCATTATATGTGACCAAACTTTCTTCTCAGTAATGTCACAATAATTAACTTCCAAAATCTTGATAGACTGGCAACTCAATAGCTCCCATCCAAACTATCCTACTTGCAGAGAAGACATAAGGTCTACCATTGTTAACCATTTCAAAAAGAATGCCTCTCCAGATGCATCCTTTGAAACTCTCTGGGAAGCAATGAAAGTCACTCTCAAGGGCAAAATTATCAGTATTTTGATCAACAAAAATAAAACTTCCAACCAAAGTCTGGAGGAACTCGAATCTAAAGTCAAACAGCTCGAGCACTTCCTTATCTCAAACACTCCATAGAAACGATCAACAAACTCAAGACATTAAAATATCAAAATAATAAACTAATAACCGAGACAGCACATATCTGGCTAAACACACATAAGGTGAAAAAACTGTGTGAATTCAATAAGGGTGGAAATTTACTTGCCAATTACCTAAAAGTGAAAAGTCACAGCTCCTTGATTAATGCAATCAAACGCAAATTAGGTAAAACTGAGACTGAATCCCCAAAAATTGAAAGCTTCATTGCACAGTATTATAAAAAACCCTATAATCCAGATTGGCAACCTAACACCGGAGACTTGAAAATTATCTCAGGGACATTAATCTCCCCTCACTTACAGAAGCAGACAACATTTCTCTTAATAAACCATTCGAAACGGAAGAAATAGATAAGGCGATCAAAACATTAAAAATAGGACAGCCTCCCCGACACCAATGGTGCAAAACGCAGCAGGGGAGCTCCTGTCGCACCTTCAGGCTGTGGCTCATAACTTTGCAGCATTGTATGGTGAGCTCTATGCTCGCTGTGTTGACATAGCCGAAGACCAGATTCTGGAGTTTGTTAAGGCCATACCTCCACAATCCCTGACAAACACTGCCTGCTCACAGTTAGAGGCTTCGATAGAGGATCAAGTCTCCACCGCTCTGATGGAGATGCGGACTGGGAAAGCCCCGGGACCTAACGGCTTCCCCTGTGAATTCATTAAATACTATATGCCGCAACTTAGCCAGAACTTATTGGGCAAAATTCAATTGACATTGTTGGACTGAGTGCTCCTGCTGGACTGTAGACACGCTGAAATTGTGGTCTTCTTGAAGCTGGGCCGTTCACCTGAGGACCACTCCTCATATTGACCTATCTTCCTCGTCAATGTTGAGGTGAAGCTTCTTGCTAAAACTCTCACCAGCAGACTTATGGGACATATGCAGAATCTGGTTCACCCGGACCAGGTGGGATTCAAGCCACATTGAGTCACATGCTACAATATGCGATGGGTCCACAATGCCCTGGCCCTGTCCAGCTGCTTGGATGGTCCGGCTGCCATACTTTAAGTCAGCTGGGAATACTTGTTTATCCTACTCCAGGACATGAGTTTTGGCCCGTGGTTCCTTTCATATGCCTTTCTTTTATACAGAGATCTGACTGCCTCGGTCTGGGTCACAAATGAGGTGTCAGTGCCTATTTGGGTTCTTCAGGGCATGAGACAGGAGTGCCCACTGTCCCCCTGCTATTCACCCTGGCTATGGAGGCATTGGCTGCATGGGTGAGGGTGGATATTCAGGTGCACGGCTTTGATTGGTCATCGGGACTGTCAGATAGAATTGCCCTACAAGCAGATGATGTTCTGTTTTTCCGTGCAGATCCACGTCACTCGCGCCCCAAATCCTACAGATTATGCAGGTTTTTGGCGAGACGTCTGGGCTATGCATGAATATGGGGAAGTCGGTGGTGTTCCCTGTGAGTGGCCAACAGAATGATATGGAATGTGCTGCCAGTATGACTCTGGCTAAACATTGCTTAAAATATCTTGGGGTCTTTATCTCCTCTGATTCTGCGACACCATGGTCTCGCAATATCAATCCAATATTGACGGATCTTAGGGATGAAGTAAGGTCCTGGTCCCAGCTCCTGCTCTCCTTGCTAGAAAGATCAGCTAATTTAAAAATGGTTTCACTCCCATGTGTGCTCCATCACCTCCAGAATCACCCACACATTATCCCAGTTTTGTGGTTCAAACAGATTAACACTGTCTTGAATCAATTTCTGTGAGTAAAAGCGCTGCACGCATAGCCCTTCGCACATGTTTTCAATCTACTTATTGTGGAGGAATCATGGCTTCTGACATACAATCTTACTATGAGGCCTCGCATCTCCTAATCATTAATTATTGGTGGTATGATCCTCAAGATGACCCAGCATTTGCTAGAGAGAGGTGGGCGATGGTTGACACCCCACTCTTGGATCTTTTGTTCAGTGGCACAGGACTTGGCTTCCTTCCTCCTGCGACATGGGTGGTTATATCTCAGTGGCGGCATTCCCTCTGACGGATGTGGTGGTGGAAAAACTGACACGTGAGACTCCCTTGTGGCATGATACTCAACTTCGCCAAGGCGACCTGCTGGAGGGATTTCCGAAGTCGTTGACATAGGAGTGTCCACAATGGGCAATGTCTGAAAGGGTCTAGTCTTGAAGTCCTTTCAGGAACTGCAGTCTGAGTTCCAGCTTCATCGCAGCCGGTTCTATAGGTATCTTCAGCTCTGCCACACCATATTCCCTTACTTAGAGACCTTCAATAGCTGCCAGAATTTAGCCCTTGAGAAGGCACATTATTATTGGGTGACCTAGGCATTCACAAAATCACGCAAATTTATCAATCATTGATTACACACAGCACCACGACTTTACCCGCTTTTCGGGTGTCATGGCAGGGAGGCGTTGGTGAGATCGATGATGATGACTGGACGGAAACCCTGGCTCCCCGGCGAGGCGGCTATCGCCTCGCGCTTTCTCCTAATTCAGCTCAAATATCTTCATAGAGCTTATTACACCAGACTATGTTTGTGGCACATGGGTGTGATTTAATCTCCTACCTGCCTTAGGTGTTGGATAGACGAGGGTACCTTAATACACACAGTGTGGGATTGTTTGTCCCTGCAGGGCTTTTGGCAAAGGGTGACATCCTGCCTTGCCGAGGTTCTTACATGTGGTATTCAATTAGACCCCAAACTAATCCTTCTCCCATAGCGCAGAGGGTCTTGGCGGGATCCGCTATAAGTAGCGCTTGTTGTTCCTAGGGCTTACATTGTCCAAAAGAGACATTGCTTAAGTATGGTAAGCAAGCTCCCCATCATCCATTGGCACATGGAAAAGAGGCTTGGACAACTGTATGGGTCTTGAAATACCGGTATTCCAGGCCAGGGGCTGTCCTCACAACCATTCCAAGATATGGCAATGCTGGGCCGAATACAGAGGTATAGTCCTGGCCTCTGGAAACACTACAGATGCCCAACTAGACACTAAGATATGAACGTATGGAGATACCATCTAGGGTCGTTGATCTTCTGTACTCCAAAACTACATCTGTTCCCAATTGGCAGTTACACTTGTCAGATTTTACAAGGATGCTCCAATGATAACCTAAAGGAGAGATAGTCCATGCAAAATAGTGAAAACCTAAATTAGCAGTATTTCACTATCAGCACATGTAAGATACACCAGTACATGTCCTACCTTTTAAATACACTGCACCCTGACCATGGAGCTACCCTGAGCCTAACTAAGGGGTGTCTTACATGAAGAAAAAGGGAAGGTTTAGGGCTGGCAAGTGGATGCACTTATCAAGTCAACATGGCAGTTTAAAACTGCACCCACAGACACTACAGTGGCAGGTCTGAAACATGTCTGCAGGGCTACACATGTGGGTGGCACAATCAGTGCTGCAGGCTCGCTAGTAGCAATTGAATTACCGATCATGGGTACAGCAGTGCACTTTACTGGGAACTTTCCAGTAAATCAAATATGCCAATCATGGATAACAATTACAGATACAGTTTACACAAGGAGCACTTGCACTTTAGCATGGGTCAGCAGTGGTAAAGTGCACTGGTCCTAAAACCAGGAAAAATGAAATGCAGCACATAGCCAAAAACAGGGGGTCAGAAGCAAAGAAAACAGGGGAAAAGCATGCCAAACATGCCAGGTCTAACAGACACGAATTGAATGAGACCATACTTCTTGAAGCTATCCCAATGGACTTCTTCAAGCTGGAATACTCCATAAATATACTTAGAGTATGATACTTGCTGTGAAACATCTGAACAAGAATTATACTATCAAAATCAAGCATTCTTCCTATGCATCACTCTCGTACAGGCCACTTATAAAATTGATGGTAAAACCCTCCATTGGCACTACTGGTCATCCCACAATATCCTATACATCAAAGATGTGATTAACAGAACTAACCCCATTCCATTTTCCCCCACAAGCCTCCTAAGGATTCTATAACTTCCTAAAACTCAAAGTGGCGATCAATCGCAACCAACGTTTCTGAAACCCTCTGTACCTAAATATATTTAAGAATTTCACCTTACTCGTTTCCCAAGATCACCAAGCCTCACAAATTTACAAAATCCTCAAGGAATTCACATCTAACCCCATCTACAAATACCAAATCAAATGGTCGGACCTTTGTATAAGGGAAGGCTACTCTCACCTAATGGAAAGCAATTTGTCATTTACTTGGAAACATGCCACTAAGCTCAAGATTTCCCCTGTCATACTTCAATGCAAATAATGGTTATTACACAGATCCTTCGGGGCCCCAGCAAAGCTTTGCAAATTGGACCAACTAAGCTTAAACAAATGTTGGAAATGCTCCTCAGAAGTTGGTGATCTCGAGCATATGATTTGTTATTGTCCCTCGCTTTGCTCCTACTGGGAGGACATTAACAAAACTATCAACAACATGTTCCACTGTAAAATATCGCTGGACCCAGTGCTAATCTCCCTCTACCACTCAATACAACCACTTTTCCTACTATTTGATTTGCTGCTCACATTGGGTATCAAAACAATCCTTTGCATTTGGAAAGAAATAAAATCTAATTCTTACCACACTTGGTGGGCCTGGGTCTGCTTCCTTAGGAGCATGGACAACATTATGCTAAACCAAAATTTAAATCATGATAAATCAAGACTAATTTGGTCTCCTTTAGATGCTCACATACAAACCAACTCTCCTTCAAATCAAGGTACTGGGCAATGAATTCCTAACTAACTAACCACCTCAACTAAATACTTGGGATATCCACCCCTTTTTTTCCCCTCCTTCCACATAAACTTCCTCTTTTTCCTTTTTTCCACTCCCTCTCTCCTATCCTCTCTTGTCCTCCAACTCTTTTCTTCCCCAGAAGTAAATTCCCACCTGGAATTTTGGAGGCAGAGGTTGCAACTATCGCAATTTTGTCATCTGGATTCTCTCATTGACCTATGCTGTACGAATTAGCTTAACGTCTGAGCTATGTAATTGGTCTCTTTTTTGGAATGTCAGGTGCTATACAGGAATAGATTGTATTGCCTTTACTTCTAGTCTTTTCCATACATTTTTTATTGCTTTTTTGTTAAATGAACTGCCAAATAAAATTTTAAAAAGAGCTCATAAACTTATTAAATGTGGTAGTAGCACACATGTTGCATCTTTAAAATGATGTTCTGCAATAGGGAAGGATTGCAAAAATCATGGAAAAGCAGGACATTTTTCCAGAGTGTGTAAAGATAATGAGAATAGAGTGGAGAAGAAGAATAAAGTTGGGTGTATACATGGGATTGTTGAGGTTAATTTAAATTTCTGTAGGAAAGATGGATATCACGAGCAGGGGGTCGTTCTCGCATTATGAGAAGTAGTCAGCTCTGTTATGGAAGATAATATGGACAAACCACATGGGCCCCAACACTGTACTGCTAAATGTTTAGGACAGGAGTTGAATTTGATGGCAGATTTTGGTTTTCCTTGAACTATTATTACCAAGCAAGTGTCCCACATATAATTTGCAGGTCAGGAGATAGAACATGATTTAGAGCCACCTGATGTTATTGCCTAAGCATTTGAAGGTGGGAAGATAGACATGATTTTGTTTTTTCATTCCAATTTGTGTTTTAAAGGGAGTAATGCTGATATAAAGGTGTATGTTTCACATATAGGCATAGATGTGTGAGTTAGGGAAATTGGGGATTAAATTAGACTTGAAAGCCATTGATTAAGAAGTGTTAGTAAGTGAAGTGGATAATTGTAAAGTACTAGTTAAATTCTTTCCCAATTTTTTTTTAATGAAATAGGATTGTTGAAATGATTTCAGCTTACAATTCAGTTGAAGAGTTAGAGTAGTGCTATTCCTATCAAGCATACATTTAGGACTGTACAATAAGTGTCAGAGATGATTTGAAAAATGTATTGGAAAGTATGATGGAAGGGAAAGTTATCCAGGAATTTGAGTCATTGGAGGGTATTTCTCCCATTGTGCTGGCACATAAAGGGTATGATACATTGCGATTGTGTGTTGATTTATGTGTGTAGAATATTTTATTGCGTTTCATTCTCATCCTAATATCAATGAATTGGTGTGCATGCTCGAAGAGGCAAAAGTTTTTTCAACATTGGATTTGTGTTCTTCCTACCATGAAGTCATGTTGGCACCTGATTCAAAGAAATCAAACCTATGGGTTTGTTCAAATTTAACAGAATACCATCTGGACTAGCATCACTGCTTCCGTTTTCCAATGAGCTATGTTTCATATTTTTAAAGGAGCTGAAAAAATGTGAAATGTTGTCAGGATGACATATTAGTATTCTCCAAAATAGAAGATGAGCACGTAGAGCATCTTAAGAAAGTATGTCTAGGGTTACAAGAAAAGGGCTAATGTAGAAAGAAGAGAAATGCTAATCTAATTCTTTCAGGATCAGGTTGAGTATCTTGGAAACAGCATTACAGATCAAGTAGTCATGCCTTAAGCTGCATTAGTTGAAGCTCTTATGAAGGGCCATGAACCAGATACTAAAGAAAAATGATTTTCTTTTCCTGGGATGCAAGAAAATTACAGTAAATATGTACCAAATCGAACAATTGAGAACGTTCATTAGGAAGGATGCTAAGTTTGAATGGTTGAGTAAGCAAAAAGAGCTTTTGAGATGATCAAAACTGATAGATTGAATGCTGGTAAACGTTTATGATGTGGAAGTTGAACACCCGGATGAAAACAATAGAACACGGCTGGTGTCTGTACTCCGGAACATTAACTTAACCCCTTCGGTGCTCATGACGGAACGGTTCCGTCATGAGCCACGGTTGAGCTGTGCTCATGACGGAACCGTTCCGTCATGACCACGCCCGCGCAAGATTCCGTCAGCACAGGGGCGGAATCTGCGCAGCATGGAAGGGGTTAAGAGGGCAGAGTTATCATAATATTTTTGTAACATGGCACTTCAATATTCACATGTGTGGAGACATCAGGCAGGGAGGCGTGAAAGCTAGGGGCTGTGTGCGACAAGCAAGCTTGCACATGGAACATACACCTCAGGGTTCCGACCGTAATGCTGTCCTGCAAGAATTCAATTTAACATCCTTTATAAATAAGTTGCCCCTGGGGAAAACCAACATTACTTCCACTTTAATCGGGAGAGGTTGTGAGACTATTATTGATTGTATTTGTGTTTCTATACCCTGTGATTCCTTTATCACTGATTTCTTAGTTAAGGCGAGTGTAGATAGCGGCCACAATCCCATTTGTGTGTTAACCGGATGGTCTCCAGTACACAGACATATCAAGGAGGGGTCTGGAGTTCCCTTAAAAGTGGCGGAAGCAGGGAGGAGTCTAAAGTGGTGGAAAATCGTCCCAAAACAACTTCATGAGTCCCTTTAAACCCAGTGTTGTAGAGAGTTCGCCATCCGTCATGATAGTTTGGCCAGTGCATCAGATATCATGGATGCATTTGGAAATATGTCCAGTGTCTTAGGGAAGTTATTACGGGTCCCAGGCATTGGCTGTAAGCCCCGAGGACCAAGATGGTTTGACTCAGTGTGTTCCCAGGCATCTAGGAAATTGAAACAGGCCATGGGAGTCACACCTCGGAATCAGGTGACTGTTAAAGGCCTACTGAGAGCATACAAGGCTGCTCTAGCAAACCGTAAGTCCGCCTTGAAGGAGGAGGCCTCGATCTATCTAGTAGAGGCCAGAACATTGAGCAATGGCCCAAAGTTCTGGGGTATTATCAACAGTCCCTTCTTAGCTGGAGACAGTGGCAACCTACTGGATGCCCATATTACAGAGGACGACTGGATAAACCATTTTGAGGGTATCTTTTAGTCGGACACCCCAATAACTGAAAGGCAGGAAAGGGTGGAAGGCAAGGCGGAGCTTGTTTTTACTACACAATAGGTAAGAGCCGGCATTCTGGGACTGTCTAAAAACAAAGCTCCAGGGCCTAGTGGGATTCCACCAGATCTTTACATAGCTCATGCGGAAACCTGGGTGCCGGTACTTACAGCTGCTATCAACGCATCAGTCCAGGTTGGGCGCCCAGACTCTTGGGCCCTATCGACCATAGTCCGGGTGTTTAAAAAGGGGGATCGGGACAGCAGTCTTTGCTACAGGCCCTTCTCTCTTTTGGATTCTGTGGTGAAGATGGTGGGTCATATGGTATTGGATAGACTTGTATCCTGGACAGATGAAAACAATTTTTTAATTGAGATAAAATATGGTTTTCACCCAGGTCGCTCCACGGTGAAACAATGTTTAAATCTGTATATGGTTTTAAATAAGTACACCGTGGCCCGCTCTAGCTCCATCCACAAGGACTTAATGGATCTGTCTTCAGCATTCAACTGTGTAAATAGATCGAAGCTGTGGCAGTTACTGTCCTCTTTTGGCATTGACAGGGATATTGTTTTATTTCTCAGGGACCTTCACAGAGATCTAAAAGCGGCTGTCCGTTATTCAAAAGATCTCAAAGTGACCCACAAGTTTGACATCAAGAGAGGGGTGTTCTAGGGGTGCATATGTGCCCCCTTTCTTTTTAATTTATACATCAATTCCCTGGAGAAGGCCCTTTTGGACATAAAAGCTGACTGCCCCAGGGAGGCAAGCGTAGTCTGCCAATCCTCTTTTATGCAGACGATGCTGTTCTCATGGCAAGGACAGCCAGGGGTCTCCAAAACCTGTTGAACTATTTTGTTCATTTTATGGAGAATTTGTACCTGACGGTTAATCATACCAAATCGTTTGTCATGCAGGTGGGATCCCGTAAAGCCAGGCAGTCCACCTTTAAGTTAGGAACCTTGTCAATACCTAAGACTAACCTCTTCTCCTACCTGAGAGAAGTGTTTGATTATACCTTGAGTTGGGGCTAACTTGCTAACTTGTAAGAGAGGACCTAGTCAAAGTGACTGCAGCTGTTTTTAACTTTGATTCCAGAGTGGGTGGGGGGGGGGGGTCAACAGGGGCCCTTCTGAAGATTTATAAAGCGAAATGCATTTCAAAGGCCAGCTATTGGAGTGAGATATGTGGTCATATTGGGGTAGAGGCCCTGCAAAATGCTGAAAATTCCTTCCTGTGACGGGCCCTTTCAGCACCCCATCCTACACTGTGCATGAAGAGCTGGGGATGCCTTTTCTTTCAGATGAATTGGCCTTCCATCCACTACCATTGTGGTTAAAGATTTGGGCCACGCAAGAAAACATACAAAGAAATTTTAAAGGATTGTCTTTCTCTTGACCACTTCATGCGCATCCAAAGGCTCCAGCATATGAAAGCAGACCTCTCTCGGCTAAGCAGGGCAGAACTGTTTGATAACCCCGAGCTTATATGCAAGATGGACTTTGCCTGGACTAAAGAGTTTTTTTAAAGTAGGAGCTGCTGTGAAAGAGAGGAAACAGAGGTATGGAAGCCCAGTGTGCATAGGTACATTGCGATAAAAACTGTACCAACCACTGAACCATATCTTTTAGGGCTTAAAATCATTCATGATCGCTTTTTATTGACAAAATTTCTGCTTGATCTTTTTCACTATCTCCTGGCACAACCATGTGGCGCTCATAGAGGTCAGTGCCTCATGCCCTGTGGCAGTGACGGTCAGTCTCCACAGGACATGTTGCGCTTTTTAATGTTTTGTAGTTTTTATGCGGCACCCAGAAAGTTATTTATTATCCCTATTCTTAAAAAGGCTGTTTTAGGAGGGTGAGACCAGCTTTTATCGTTCTACTACTGCTCTCTAATGACACCATTGTGTACACTCTTAACTTTTTACGGGTTGCTGTTAGACTGAGGTCAAGTTGTGATTAATCTTGGAATCGGGATTCACAAATCTCTACCTTGCAATTAGGCTGCTCTGGTTGTATTGTTTCACGATTTTGTAATCTGGTGAATTCTTTTATTGATGTTTGTATGACTTTTATGGTTTTATTTGTTAAACCGAATAACATTTTTGATGATGATGATAGATTGTATACTCCCACTCTTAAGCCTTTTTGTGCAAGGAAGACATGTTTTCAAACCACTGATACCAGTTTGTATGGTGTAGGTGCTGTGTTATCTCAGAAGCAAGGACAAGAATAATGGAATGTTGTTTTTGCTTCTTGCACTCCTAATGCATTGGAAAGGAAGTACTCAAACATCAGCTTTGTGACCCTGTTTGGGCTGTGGAACGCTACTGTGATTACATTTGGGATGCTAGATTTGTCTTAAGTGCCGATCACAATCCTGTGGTGAACATTTGATTTGATTTGAGGTTGAGTTTATAAAGCACAAAAGAATACACTGAGGTGTCTTGGCGCTAAGGTGCAAGGAAACATGAAGACCACAGTTAAGATTGAGTAAAAAGACAGGTTTTTAAGAGCTTGCAGAAACTGAAAAGGGAGGAAACTGATTTTATTTCCATGGGAAGCAAGTTCCAGTTCCAAGCTCCTTGAGACCCTAACAGATGAGTAGTGCGCTCTACAAAACCCTGATTGATTGATTGATTGAATGGTGCAAACCACGATACACCTACCTCCCCAGGAAGACAGTTTACAGGATGGCACCACTAGATTCCTGGCTGCACTAAGAGTCCTATCGGCGACATAACTTCTAAGTCATTCTCTTAGAAAAGCTGGACCTAGTCCCTGCAGCGATTTGTAGGTAATACAAAGAGCTTTAAAAAGAATCCATTGATGCACAGAGAGCCAGTGTAGCCTCACCAGAGCCTGAGAGGCAGACTGGAATCTCTGGATTTTCATACGCATCCTAGCCACTGAATTATGAAGAATCTGAAGATTTCTCAAGGGAGCTTTATGCTGAGTTTAGGTGCGAAGTTGGATTCTCTCAAGATTGCGGGATTTAGCTCTAAAAGTGCTGTCACACAAGACAGAGGAGTTTGGTGTGTAAAAAGTGTAGCCAAATGCAACAATATTGGTAGTCAGCATGAAGAGGGGAATGATAATGACCCTTAATTGTTGTTTTTACCAAACATGATACTAGGCCTGGGCGTAGTTCGCGAAGTAGCACTTCGCGAAGCTACGCAAAGTGAAGTTCGCACTACGCGAGCTACGCGTAGCACTTCGCGAACTGCGTAGTACCTTGTTCGCACTGTGCCAGATGTCGTTTTCAATGATTGCACAGTGCGGACAAGCAACCGGCAATGTGCAATCATTGAAAATGGCATCTTGCACAGTGCGAGCTGTAGTTTTCTGCTGCTCGAGTAGATTTTTACTCGAGCTTCAGCTTTCTCAACGCGAACTGGTAGTTTCTCATCGCGAGCGGTCGCGAGCATACGCGACCACTCGCAATGAGAAACCTGACCTCCTCGCGTTGGGAATCTCGCCGGGAGGTTTATTTTCCATGCTCGCGATCGCCAACTTGAAGTTGCTGATCGCGAACAAGGAAAAAGTCTCGCCGGGATGTCATTTTGCTTGCTCGCGGTCGCCAACTTGACGTTGAGGACCGCGAGCAAGCAAAAAATGACCGCAGCACTACGCAACACTACGCTACGCGTGTTCGCACTGTGCTACGTGCAGTTCGCGTAGTGCGAAGTAGCGCGAAATTCGCAAACTACGCGAGCGTAGCGTAGTGCTTTGCCCAGGCTTACATGATACACAGTGTTATACTAATAAATTTGAGTCAGTCCAAAATGATGGTGTTTTGTTGGGGTACAATTGTAGTGTTTCACAGGATTCTGTAACAGATTCAGTAGTAGGTGATACAGTTACTTCCTGTGTCAAGAACAGTGGGAGGAACCGAATCCCCTTAGTCAGATTTAAGGATTTTTTGGGTTCATGTAAATAAGTCATTTATTCATTATCAAATATGCTTTTTAGGTTTCTTGTACAAATGTTTTGAATTCTATCAATTGTATAATGTCTATTATGTTGTCTTCATATCTTTTCTTATTTAAAGTTAATTTTCTTTTATGTGCTTATTAAAGAAGGGAAATATGTTATAAATAATGCTCAGTGTGCAATGCCATGCGCAAGATATTTCCTCATCATGGGTCGCTTTTTGTTTAATAGAATGTGTAGTGCTTAAAATAACAAGCATTGAAAATGCAATAGATCTTGCTTTTGATTAAGTTAAAGCCATTTGTTTTGCGAATGGTATTATATAGCAAAGCAAATGGCTTTAACTTAATGAAAGGCAAGACCTATTGCATTTTCAATGCTTGTTTTCGAGTCTGCTCAACTCCGGCAGCTTCGCTCTCTCACTGTCCCAGCTCCAGCCGCGGTCCTCCCCGTCCGGTGTCCTTGAGTGCATTGCTGCAGCGACCTGGTTACCAGACATTTTCAACATGTCATCATACATCACTATTATGCGGGATATACCATGTGTTTCAGGTCATCCAGTTCTATTCACGGAATTCTTTTGCTGCTGGGAAGGCCGACACCTTAGTTTAAAATTAATTATATTTTCACCATAAGGCTCCTCGTCAGAGCCTGCCTCACTGCGCTCCTTCGATGTATATACTGAACGATTTTACAGGGCCACATCCACATCCTGTCAGCATAGCTCCTCCCCTCGCATCGAGTAACGTCCGGTAATCCACGTCACTCCTTTCAAGAAGCGCACATATCAATAGCAACGAAACGTGTAAAAGTTCTCACCCCAGTGAACAGAAGGGGCGCGCGCTCCATAGTGCTGGCGCCTCTCCTGTGGCAGCCCTGACACCGCGTCCTGCCACTGCCCCGTCCCCTGTGTGCTTGCAGAAGGCTGAGGCCAGAGGGTGGCGTTGCACTGGCCCATCTGCCTGTGCCATGTTCCTTTCTCCTTCAATGCATGGCATGCATGCACTTTCACTATAAAATCTGGAGTGGGTAAAGCAAATGGGCTCATTCGCCCCTGCACACCCACTGCCTATTTGTCATGAAAACTTAACACAGTGTCCCGATCATAGGAAAAAACATATTCCATCTTCCATGAAAGGACTGTCAGCATGTTCTCTCTTTGTACCCTATGACTTGGATGTCCCCTAGAATATTGTCAAAAACAACAAAGCCTCGTTAGCAAGTAAATGGTCTTTTAAAGACCTGTGAAGTACTCGGGTGCGGCTGTGTGTGCGCCCGGGAAGCTGTCTCAGCCTGGGCTGCCACACACAACGGGGAGGGGGGGTGGCGGGGGTTTAAGGCGGACTATAGCCCATTGAGCCCTATGGGCATTGCGCGCCTCCCTGTCCATCGTTATTTTGCTCACCATTTCACCTCAGTTTGGCCCTAGTCATATATGCAAACATGTCTTGACCTTGCTCCAATGGGAACAGTCCAGCCCAAACTGCCATGATTGATTTGCATATGTCTGGGTCCAAACTGAGGTGGCATGGTGTATAAAAAAAGATGGAGTTGGGTGTGACAGTACAGTGACAGTCTAGATTTGACATTTCTGTAGGTCAAACTTTCGATGGCAATTTTGTGGCACTAACCCTTTCCAAAAAGCACATCAAACAAACCAGAGAGACTTCCATTCAAACAAACAGGCTCTAATCACTCCACACTACTGGCATTTGTAAGTTATAACAAGCATTTGCAATGCAATAGGTTTCGCACTTACGCGAGTTTAAGCTATTGGCATTGTAAATGACAATGCCAATAGCTTAACCCAGGGGCGTAATACAGGCCCCCACAGCCCCTGCAGTGCGGGGGACCCGAGCTGCAGGGGGGCCCCCACAGCACAATACTCTGGCCCAAGAGTGCGGATTAGATCTGAAGTGGGGGCCCCTCCGTGTATGTGGCAGGGGGCCCCCCTCAACTTTCGTTACGCCACTGGCTTAAACTTGCGTAAATGCGAGACCTATTGCATTGCAAATGCTTGTTTATCACTGTCTTTGGAGTGTTTAAAAGGATGAGTACAAGCACCTCACACTTACATGTCCTGTATCTCCGGCATAAGCGTGTGTAAATAAGTGAACACAGGCAACGTTGCTCACTTTCCTGCTCTGTATCACTGTCATGCTTCTGATGTTTACAAGAAAAGTGCCATTGATTTTGATAAAATGCACAATTTGAATCTGATTCATGCCATACATTTCACCCAAATCAAATCCATGGTTTAAATCACACTGTTTGCAGATGTGTTCAAATGTGTGTTTGACTTCACTTGGCTTCATTAATATTTGTGATTTCATCTCATTGATGCTGGATCCGTCCTTTCATTTTAAAATGCACTCTGAAGGTATTCAATTCGATTCAATTCAATAGATCTTTATACGACCATGAACGAAAATGCATAACTCGATAAAACCATAAGAATAGTGAAAATAAATACTAAAATCTCTTATTGTGTATAGTATAGCAGCACTGTTATCAAGTAAGCATGTGAAGTAACAAACAACCGACCGGTTACTCATTGTGACGGCAGTATCTTGGTAAATTTAAAACAACAATCATACGGTACATGCAGTTGAGAAGAAATAATACAGATGGATATGTCATCTGTACAGAGATATTTGGTTAATAAATCAGCAAGGGTATTACACGAGCGTGGGGATGAAAGGCCACCCGCAAGTGCTGCTAGTAAAGGTAGGACCCTTGTGTGTGAGAACGGATAAGGGTGAGCTCACAGGACAGAGAACCTTCCACTGACTTCTGCATCTCCCTGCGGCTTTCAGAAACGAGCCAACCCTCAGTCCTGGCTGCTCAACAAGTGCAGATGGAATAACGCATCTCTTCATCTGCGGTGACCCAAATTCAGTGGTAGGGATTTGAGAAAATGCAGAAATAAAGAATGAACAAAATTGCAAAAAGACTTGAAATGCAACAACGTTTGTTCTGCTGAGTCACACTTCACTAGGACAGGTCGGGCAGACGCGCGATTATGCGGCAGGTGCGGCGCCGTTATAGCAATACATGCACAGTAGCCTGTGTCTGCTAAACCGCATCAGTCCAGTGGCCCGGTGTAGAGTGAAGGATGTTTTCCCCAAGTAAGCTGTAGAACTGATCAGTTGTTTCCAGTGCACTAATTACTTCTCGGGAGTGACACTGGAGTGCAGTGTGCGCTACTGTGATGCCGTCCTAGCGCGCCTTTCTCACAAATAATGTATCGTATGCAGAGCATGGGAGGGGATCCCCCTCATATCACTGACAGCATTTCATCTATGGGCAAACATCGACATACACATCTCCCACCCGGCTCCGATATATTTCAGTCTACATATTTAGAAGTACATTTGGATACCTTGGCTAAGGACAGGCCAAGTGTTTGCAAAGTGCCTTGGGCTCTGATCACTTTACAGAACGAGTGACGAAGTTGGCGCAGTTTCAGAGGAGTGGAGCCCCTCACCTGAGACTCCTCCAAGGCGGCGGCTCAGACATCTCCTCCGGGAGGGCTCTGCTCAGATCTTCGTAAGTACCACGGGCTCTCTATGCGCGTCCTCATCGGATGGGATACAGACATCCGCGGGGGCATGGCTACATCTCCGTAGAGGTCAGACACCCAAGGCACTTGAGACTTCGGCTGCAAGGGTGACACTGAATAACCTTGAGACCTCACCTAACAGGCAGACACCCAAAGGCGCTTAGACCTCTCCTGCGGGATCAGACGCCGAATAACCCCAAGACCTTACCCTTAAGGGGCAGACACCCTTGAGCAGAGACCACAGCTGTAGGGACCAGACACTTAGAGACCTCTACCGGTGGTTAGATGCTCAACAAGCCCGAAGAGCTTGCGGTAGAAGACCGACATCCAAGGGGGTCGTCGTGACCTCTGCCTCTGGGGTGAGCTGAGGAATAACTCCTACATCTCAGCCTAGGGGTCAGGCACGTAGGGTGAGTGGGCTGTCAGCTGTAGTACTAAAGTACCCAAGGGGATAGGAGACAGACACCTAAAGAGTTTAACACTTCAGTGATAGAGGGTTCAGACACCAAGGGACCCTAGACATCATCTGGAGCTACCCGCTATAGTGCTAAGACACCCTAGGGGTATATAGACAGACATCCAAAGAATCTGAGCCTTCAGCGGTAGGGAGTCAGACATCCAGGGAGCCCAGACATCAGCCATAGGTGTTGGACGGCCCGGCCTCCCGAGCCGCCCGCTATAGTGCTAAGACACTCAAAGAGTATACACTCAGACAGACTACCAAATCGCCTGACACTTCAGTGGTAGGGAGTCAGACACCCGGGGAGCCCAGACCTCAGCCCTAGGTGTCAGGCAGCCCGGGAGCTCGAGCCGACCTCTGTAGGTCTAAGACACCCAGGGGGTATAGAGACATATAGACACCCAAAGGCTCTGATGCTTCAGTGGTAGGGGGGTCAGAGTCAGACACCCAAGGAACCCGGACCTCAGTCCTATGTGTCAGACAGCCCGGGAGCTCGAGCCGTCTGCTGTAATGCTAAGACACCCATGGAGTATAGATGGCCAGGCTCCCCTGGAGCTCGAGGGAGTCCGGGCTATTGGCCACCGATCCCAGCGCAGCTCTCCGGCTCCCTCCGAAGGTGCTGCATTTATATGCGCAGCGCTGATCCTCTACACAAACACCTCGAGGACCTTGGAGCCGTGCCAGACAGCGGGCTCTGTATCCTGCACAGAGGTATGCAGAAGATCACAGGTGGATGAGAGAGGTGGGGCGGGCATGGAGGAAGAAGAGGAGGTGGCAGAGGGGGGAGAGAGCAAAAGGAAGAGGCAAAGAAGGGGAGGGTGAGATGAAAAACAAGCGCGGTTCCGAAAACGAAAGAAACGAAAGAGGATCGCGCAGGAGCTTGTCTTTATGGAGCCATGTGTTTAAACACATGGCCCCATAAAGATAAGAAATCGTTTACGACGAACAAAAAGCAGGCGAGCCCGTCCAAGTGGGACGGCAGAAAAAGCCAAAGGGAGGTAACACACACAGCTCTTTTCCAATGGCTGGCCACCGTTTAGCATAAACGGTGACGCCAGCCAATGGAAAAGAGGGGCGGGGCTTAAAGCCCTTTACTGAAACTCCTCAAAAACATTAAATCTCACCGAGCGAGCTGTGCATGTGCGCAGCCACGCTAGCCGAGACCTAAAAAGGGACTGGTGAGGAGGAGAGTGATGATGGAGCACTGTGCCAAAAAACACAGTGACAACTTATCCGTTTTATGTGTGTTTGTTACACGAATCATTTTAAATTTACTTGGTTCCTCTGTCCCCATCTAGCTAGGACTTTAAGAAACATGTGGCTTCCGGAAAATGCTGCTGTGTGTTGTCTATTGTCATTGAAACCTCCTGCACCGAGAAGGATTTAATTAATTAATTAGTTAAGTTATGTATTCATTGAATGTTACTATTAAATGCCTTTATCCAAAGCACTGAACATGGCACTTTTATCTACAACACTGCCTAAGAAAGATGCAGTACAAACACAAGTAGTAACAAAAGTAACATTTTCTTTCGCAAGATAAAAGAGCATCAGAGTTGAGTAGAATGTTCACAATAACAGGTCTTCAATGTTTTTTTTTATTAATATAATTTTGACCTATCTGTAACATACACAAACTCACTACACAGTTTAGTTGCGAAAAGAGAAAGAGCCAAAGAGAGAGGATGCATATGAAAATGTGGAACAGATCAAATAAATATGGCAGCAGAAAAATGAGCAGGAAGAGGATTACATAAAGAGACCGAAACACATGCGAGTTAGAGATTGAATACGTTGAAATCCAGGACAATTTAAAACCCGAAATGAAAGATAATGGAAGACAATGCAGTTGGGGCAAAAGTGCTAGCAGAAGATAACATTGCTTGCTGAAGCAGAGAAAGGTAAGTGAGATGTTGGAAATAACAATAGAGGGACGAGTAAGAATATCCAAGGAAACAGGAGGGAAAAGTTTTTTTTATATTTTATATGGCTGACTTTGGGGAAATGAGTGTTCGCCTGATGTCAACAGCAGAAACGGAGGCTGAAACTTTGGTCTCTGATGGAAGATGTGAAGGAGGAAAGGTAAAAGAACATTTGTGAGGTAAATGGGACTAAAACCAAAATAAACAAGCATTTGAAATGCAATAGGTCTTGCATTTACATGAGTTTCAGCTATTTGCATTGCAAATGACAATGCCTATTATTTCTGTTTTTAAAAAAATAAATAAAAGGCATTGCCATTTACGATGCCAATAGCTTAAAATGGCGTAAATGCGAGACCTATTGCATTGCAAATGCTTGTCTAAGTTTAAAACTACCAGATTTGGCACTATGGTTAAGACCCACCCACACACAATCGAACCAAACTGTGAAGATGTTCGCCCACCCTAAGATTCCCACCTACTCCATAGACACCCACAGAGATCATCTGCTAGCCTTGGGACAACCTCTGCAGGCAATAACTGACCTTCAGACTCCCTCTGCTGGAGCTCAGAAGCCATCAAACCCCACAGTACTTGGCCTCTGCCTGTCTAAAGGTACAATTTGTCACCGTCTGCTGAGCCGCCATGGACCAGAGTAACTAAATTGGCATGGACCATCCATACCCATTCACAAGAAGCAGTAAGCAGGACTATTACTATTAACACTACTACCACGGTTAGGAGATAATGCTATTATGTTCACATTTGTATCACCACTGTTAAAAAGATGGTTATTAATAGTGTAACTTTTAATGAAAATAACACTCATTTTGCTGTAGTTATTTTTGTAATAATGTAGGCGGTTGTGCGTTGGAGCTTTGGTGGGTGTGTGTTTGCATATCCGGCAGCACCGAGAAACAATAGCCTAATCTGAGTTAATCTTTAAAACGTGCTTCTGAAAGACGGATTGGACTGGGGCAGGGTCGTCGCATGTCAGGAATGTATTGGACACGAGCTGTCCTATGGAGTCATACAACTGCCCCGCTGCAGTATTAATACACAAATACTACCCGCTTAACGAAGAGTGGCCTGCACACTATGTGAGGAATACTGTATCACCTGGGAGTTTGTCTCACCCACCACTAACACTGAATCCCCTCCCCCTTCTGGAATATGAGAACGAGCGTGTCCATTAAAGTAACGTTGACCAGCACTATTGTTTCCAGTTGTTTTTAAAGGTGGGTGGGGAGATCTCAGGGCTGAGGACAGATCTGCTCGCTTTGCCTTCCAGATGGCCTGACATCCTCTTTCAGCTCAGCCCCTCGGCAGCCATGATTCCATTGTTGTCAGTTCAGCGGCCTGAAAGGGCCTGAGTGTGAGAACAATTTTTAGAGTCGGGGAAATGTCTTCAAGGTTACATCACTTAAGTCATAGGAATTATGAAAAATCCAAGCATCACACAAAGAACAAGTATAGCAAATGAGCTGTGAACATTCAGCAGGAGTGGTACAGATGTGGTATTTCGTCGGTGGTCCATTTTGGAGCACTCTGCCGCGAATCTATTACTTTTACAGCAAATTTTTCATTGAAATGGCCGTATAATATGCACTGGTACCTAAATTTAAATAGATCACACAAAAGATAATGTGTGCAAATGCGGAGTCAACAAAAATGTATTGTTTGCCTATCACCAAGTAAAGTGCGTTGATTTGTTTTGATCGTAATCAAATCTCTGTTTCCATCACACTTCAGAATTACAATAAAATGTGCTTCATTGTTGCTTTCCTACCTGCTGATTTATTTTGAAATATTTGTAACAGTTTATTTACTGGCTTTTCGATTTTGAGGTGCGTTAGAAAAATAAACTGACATACTGCTACAACCTTTCCTTCCACACTCTCTGTACCGCAGCAAGAATGTCAGAAAGTTCACAAAACAGAATTCTCCAACTTTGAAGTTAGAGAAAAAAAGTAAACACCAGTCGCCATGATGAAACAATAAGATGCAATTTATCTGAAAACAGTTTGACCTCTGTTTGAACTCACCACTATTGTATTAAGAAAAAACGATGTTTAAAGCTACCTTTATTGCTCATTGCTCATTCACCTTCTTCACTCCAGCATTGTTATTTTGGAGGGGCTGCGGCATGCCCTGCACCTCTTCTCCCAGCGCCTATGGTGGCATCAAGTATATGGAGTGGTAAGAGAGCCGAGATAATTCAAACAAATCTGTAAATATCTTGACTATGGTGCATGTGTGTGTCTGTCTCGGGCATGTGTATTTGTCTAAGTGTAATGCATACCAGAGGCGTGTGTGTGTGTGTGCGTGTGTGGGTGTTTGTGTGTGTGTGTGTAAATGTGGGTGGTGGAGGGAGGATTTGTGTTAGTAAGTCAGGGCATACGTTGGCCATCTCTTCATCTGATTGGCTGATTTTGCACACAGTAGTGATAATTGACACCTGGCGGGCTGCCCTATCAGTGGGTGACCCTCCAAGTCCTATGGTGCTGCACCTTTGGTTTATGCTAGCCCTCCGTCACATATGTGGCATTAGCACCATTAATGTCAAATATACTGTGAGTGAAAACAAATCATCCTTTGCACTGTCAGAAAATGCAAACAGCATGCAATTTTCTTTCGAATTTTATTCACAGTTGCAGAGGGCTGTTAACGTCACATTGGGGTTTGGGAATCATCTGGTGTCCAGTCATTACTGTGCTATGGAAGGAACAGAGCAACTGGTGTCCTAAGACCAGTACCAACTGGTCTACTGAGCTGGCTAGAATGCCAGTTCACCCTAGGTGTCCATTAGGTGGTCAAAGGATTTGGGGGCCTGTATCTCAAAATCCACAGCTCACAGTTATGATTTTTCAGTATCGTATTAAACCACTGGCATGGTCGCACCCACAATGGGCAAAAGGATGCCCAGTGGCCATTGCACTACTGGCATCGAAAAGGGGGACTTGACTTATGTGTGAAATCCATGATGTCCCTTGAAATGCCCAACCTAGGAAAATGATTCCTGTGGCACAGGAATCAGGGAAAGCTCTTCATTTTGATTTCATTTTCAAAAAGTATTATTATATATGGGAGGAATGTGAGTCGTTCACAAGTAATAAGGCCCATATCTTCTTTCTACCTTCATACACCCCTTTGTAGCACTTAACTCTATCAGAGTAATGAGGCAGTGGCATCCAGGGTCTACTCAAAGTATGTGGTGTGGGTAAGCGACAAAGTCCTCAGGGATGCAACAGACACCCCCTAATAAATCTTTGTCCAGACAGTGCTATTTCTTTTAAAAAGAGAAAGTACTGTATGAAGCACACATTAATCAATACTATGCATTAATTATGCAAATATAGAAAAGTTGACATGTGGAATTACTTATGGCTACATGGGAGTACCCGCTAACAGGTGCACATCAGCAAGCCTTGAACCCTAAAATCACAATCTCACCTCACAGATGGTAACTTCCATATATTGATGTGCTAACACGCTTTTAATTCCATGTCTCAGCACCCCTGCCCCTCCGATGGGGCACCTGGGATTGTCTGGACCTAGGGTAGCATAAGAGCCAAGCCCAAAAGACCAAGACTTTTCTTGGTGCTAACTCTTTCCTGGGGCTAGTGTGAGAGCTGGTAGTCCTTCTTCATCTGTCTGCAGTTGTGGGCCGATTCCCGCTGTGTTCCACTTCCCCACCCAGACACATGCACAGGAAGTGGAAGTAAATTAGGTACAATGCTCCTGAGCATCAGGCTCTTCTCTGGAGTGGAATGGTGTTGGAGCGTAGCCTCAGTCATATATTTTACGCGCCCCAGGTCACTGGGGGCCCCAAGGACTAGATTGTAAAAAGAGCAACATGGTGCTCATTGATTTCCTTTCTGTCAGCATTGGTTTCGTGGGCTTTAGGGGGCCCCAGGAACAATAACATGATATGGGGGTGCCATGCCCACCCCCCCCAACAACTGTATTTCTCCCCAGGCCCTTAGAATTAAGTTTGAGCAGTTTGGGAAAGGGGGGAATGCCATGTGTCCCATGGGTTGATCACAATCTCCAAGGTTCCCTGGGGAAACTGGGAAAAGGTTTCATCAGATTGGTGGCACTGCGAGTCCGCTGGACAGCCTGCAGTTAAGTAGGTGGGGCCACATCCTGTAGCTGTAGCTACCAGGGCTGTTCATGCATGGCCCCTACAGTTTTAAACAAAGAGCTTGATTTTTTCCTGCTCTGCCTTTAATGAGGAAGAGCTCAGGGCATGCCTCAAGCCCCTTAGTTCCATGCCCAGGACATGTCCTCTGTCTGTGCTTGTAGTAATTCTCCCTAGCCAAGGATCTACCTCAGCAGCACCCCAAGGCTCTCAAGTATGAATACCCACCCTGCCTGTACCTGCAGACCATACAGCTTCCTAGCCATTTGCAGGGTATCTTTGTGCCAGCAGGAGTCAGAGTATCACCTACTTTTGGAGGTCACCCACCTACAGGACCAGTCCAAAGAAGAACCAGGGCAAACCTGCAGGGTCCCCCCAGGGAGGCCTATCCTTGTACGGTCCCTCAGATGGTGTGGGCAGCAAGTGCCAATGACCAGACAAATCTAGGTCCATAGGCACCATCTTAAGTCAGACGTCATTGAGTTCTATTTTTCCTTGGCAGTTAGAAGTCCTTGAGTTCACCTCTACAGCAGGAGTCAGGAGTCTTTGAGTTCCATTCAGCAGGAGTCAGGCGTCTTCTTTCTTCCATCTGGGCATTCTTTACGTGTAGTTTCCACAAAATGTCCAGAATGTTCTCAAAAGTCTCTTTCTAAAGCAGAAGTTTTTAAGTGGTCATGGCAAGTTCCGGAATGGAGGCACCTCTGCAAAATTCTAGGGTCGAACATCATCATTCCATCCTGTCTTAACACCTATGCGCGGTATGTTGAGACTTTCCAAAATGGCAACTTCAAATGATCTGTTGGAAGAGTTCCCTGACATCCTTAAACCACATCCCTGACTGACCCAGTTTCCTAGGCCCTTCCCTCCTAAAGTTCAGTGAAGAGCCCATCACAAAGGGCCATCACAAATGTATTAAGGATCCCTCCTCCAAATGTCTATCTGTGAGCAAATAGAGGACTGAGTTAGGCTGAAGCCCCACTTGCTCAACCCACACCACGTGTGCACATGCAAAAAGCCCTTAGCCTCCTCTCTCAGTTGCACAGTGGTGGGCCTTGTCTAAAAAAGGCAGACAATGGCTGTTAGCATTCCCAATCCATTTGAACACAGATTATAGTGAGTGAGACTCAAAAGGTGAGACCCACTCTCAGCAGAGGTGCGGAAAATGAGTGGTCCAAACAGTGAAAAAAAATGAGGGGAAATAAATGAGCCCACAACCACAGTCTGAGACCATGAGACTCAGGCCTTGAGTCAAAGGTAGGATTTCTGGAGACTCCCAAGCGATGACCAGAGAGTGATGTTTAGTTACCCATGTGTATCTGTTTGGTCATGCTTCTTTATTGTAAAGACAATGACTTAAGTGGTTTTGCATTTTCAAGGGCAGTGGGCTCAGGTGACTTATAACCCTAGGGCAATGCCCACCATTTGAGATCTTCTCTATGGCAGCTGGACCTTGATCTTTGTCACTGAATCAGGAAATGTCCTCATGTCAGGGACTTCAACTCCTCCTACAAGCAGCTAAGTTATTGCTGCTATCCCAGAGATATGCCAAATCTGGAAGGTGAGTAGTGGAGCAGTAGAGAAACCCATTCCTTGATCTCAGGGGAAGATTTACTAGCATTTTGAGTTTGGTTTGCATCACAAAAGTGATGCAAACAGGTGCAAAGTGTTGTCTTGGCATTTGCTTTACAGCAAAAATTCTGATTTGCATTGGAAAGTAGTTCTGAAGTAACATAAAGTAGTCCTTTCAGCTGCTTTGCTTTACTTTGCATCATAGAGGCATAGCAATAGAACCAGCAGAATGCAGACGGTCCACCAACATCCTTGCACCTTAGAACCTAAAAACATAATCAGTGGCATCCCTCAAGGCTTGCCCTCAGCGTTACTCTGTTCAACATCTGCATTACCCACTTTACCAGCATCACCAGATCCCACGGACTTAGTGTCATATACTACAAAGACGACACTCAGCTCATCCTCTTTCTCTCAGAAAACCCATCCACCACTATGTGCAACTTCCCCAGGTACATGACAAGCGTTGCTGACTGGATGAGAGACAACTGCCCGAAACTTAACATGAACATGACGGAAGTTTTGATCTTAAGGTACAACACCTCCTCGTGGAGCGACTCCTGGTGACTTTCAGATCCATGGCCCTCACCCATGCTGACAGACCACGCCTGCAACCTTAGAATCATTCTCGACAGCAAACTCATACTGAGAACTCAGATCAATGCATTCTCCTCCACCTGCTCCTTCCCTCTCAGCATGCTGTTTAAGATCTTCAAATGGCTCCCTGTTGACACCAGATGAACTGTCACACAAGCCCTCATCACCAGCCAGCTGGACTACAGTAATGTACTCTACATAGGAATCACCTGTCACCTCCTGCAAAGACTACAGAATGCAGTGGCTAGACTAATTCTCAACCTCCCCAAGAGGACACACATGAACTCTCCCCTCAAGAAGTTCCACTGGCTCCCCCCCAGAATAGATGTCAAATCAAAATGCTGACCCATACCTACAAGGCCCTTCACAACCAGGGACCAGCATACATAAACCACCACCTGAACTTTCACCAACCCTCCAGACACCTGTGCTCCTCCTACCTCTCCCTTGCTCTCATCTCCCATGTCCGCTATAGAAACAGTGAAGGATGTTCCTTCTCCTACCTCGCAGCGAAGTCTTGGAACAGTCTCCCCATCATCTGCGGGCAGCAGCCTCGCTGCTGTAATTCAGGAAAGGAATTAAGATCTGACTGTTCAACTGATTCTCCCTCGCACCATGGTCTTCAGTGCATGGATATCCTCACGGATGACAAGCTGTGCTTTATAAATACTGTTTAGTTGATTGATTGATTTATGGTAATTCCCATGCAGCCACCCATGTATTTTTATGAAAAGCTCAAACTACTAAATAAGGTGTGCAGAAATAGGTGTCAAAAACTAAGGCCCCTTTTACACATATATAAAAATGTTAGAAATGTTTTCTTTTCTCAAAACATTACTAACCTTCCATGTGTGCTCTACTGTCAGGCGTTCATGCAATTTTTATCAGAATAAGGGTTGTTCCGCCTAAGCCAGGTGGGTACATAACAGTGGTACCGGATGGCTATGATATGTGTCGCTGGAAGATCTGAAAATCAGATCTTAGTGCCCTCACACACAGCCGCGGTCGGTAGTAGGAGTAACTGCAGGGCGGTGACGTGGGCAGGGGGAGGGGCAGGGTGGGGGTTAGTAAACTATGGATTACGGAGGTTTACAGGTAAGTTAACATATAAATTAATAAAACGAATTTCGTTGCGTGCACTGCATCGCATTTGGGGATGCAGTGCACGCAACGAAATTCGTTTTATTAATTTATATGTTAACTTACCTGTAAAACCTCAGTAATCCATAGTTTACTACCCCCCACCCTGCCCCTCCCCCTCCCCAAGTCACCGCCCTGCAGTTACTCCTACTACCGACCGCAGCTGCTCACACACCTGTTCGGGTGTCATGATTCATCATTGGGCATTCCTCCTCAGGCAACACTGCAATGCTTGACGGGCCTGTGGGCTTCTTTAACAGAGATCTTTTGATCTGAAGATGCCATATAGATGAATGCAAGTGAGGGAGTGAAGGGGTTGTGTGGGTGCGTGGTGACTAAAATAGGTACTGGTAGCCTAGGACAAAAGATTTTTAATGAGGAGGGGTACCAGGGCTAAGTAAAAACAGTGGTGCTATCATGTGGTCTTGAGGTACCAAGATAGCTGCTAGTCTAAGGTGGTAACTAGTTCGGTGTGGACGGTCAACATGTTTCGTGCCATGAGAGCCCCGTGATCGGCAACCTCACTCATAGAAGAATGAAAAGGATTGGATTGAAAATGTATAAGTGCAGCATTGCATAGATTTACAAATCAAATAGAAGACTTCGGTCTGAATGGCAAGCTTCATGAAAAACTGAAATTTATCATACACAACACAATTTGTTAAATAGAAAGATAGACGAGAAGAATTATTGAACAAACAATGTCTGGAAATTAGGGGTCAACTGTGCAGAGGAAGATTAAAACCGTCCTCAAATCAGTTGAAAAAGTAGCCAAAGGTAAATAGGGAAATTCAAGAGTGTGATAAGGTGGTAAGAGAAGAAGGTACAGTTAAGGAATCAGGACAGAAGGCAGTGTGTTCTAAGAAGAAGCAGGGAGCTTGGCCTTTTCAGATAGGAAGAAAGTCCAGTGTCAGACATGGGAGAGATGGAGGAAAGGGACAAAAAAGAGAGTGAGGAAACTGATAAAAGAATAGGAGGCTGAGTACAGTAATACATTTTTGGGGCAAAAGAAATAGCAGTTTTTAAAGTTTTGAACCGTAAGGGTAGTTCCTGATGCAGAGCGTTTTTTGGGAAAAGTTAAGCCACATTTTAACTTCTCAGGATACACCTCAAATGTATCCATACTTACAGGTCACAATTTGTAAATTATTTTTTTACAAATATGTTTTGTTGAGGAACCACTCTGGAGGGCTGCTCTTAGAAGCACATTATAACATTCAAAAGGGAGATATTTTGGTAATGATAACATGTTGCACAGACAACCTCCACTCTTTCACCCCTTCTCATTTCCTCTCCCTTTCCTGCATTTTCCCAAGCTGATTTTTAGACTAATCCCACAATGGATGCAATGTTGCTAAATACCCACATATCCCATGTGGGAGCAGCAAGAGACCACTATTTGGGGCATTCTTGAATAAATGGGCCCATTCCAGAAACAAACTATACAGCTGTCCTCCGATTCGCTTGCACTCGCAGCACCTTTAAAGCACTGAAGAAACATAGATCTGCAAACTTTAGAGAGCGGGTCTTTCATGGTGAATGCCATTAAAACGATGCGTTTTGTGTCTTGGTTTGTTCTGACAGCCAAGTTAAATAACTCTAAAAAAATAATGTTTTGTAGTACTGCCAGTGTAAGCAGGAAATTGTGCCCTCTTCATTATCAGACTGCATATTTTTCAGTACACCAAGGGGATCTGGTTGCAGCTGTGTCATCACAGCTTGTTTTTCCTGTGAAAGGAATGAGATATACAATTGGTTTGGATTCCAGCTATTAGAAGAGCCCAAGATAATGTTTTCTTTGTTTCTTTGATAGGAATATCAATAGAAATAAGAAGGGCTTTAGAAAGGTACCCAGATAAAATACCCTTGTTCTGATAAAATGCAACGCAGTGCTAATTTAGTACAACATCATATGCTGTAATGGTGTGCCATTTCCCCATGTTTATGCAGTGGTTATTTCTGCGAAGCGACAAATAAAATAACAGTTTATATTTTCACTTTGCAAGCTATATAGGATGTAAGCAAAATACATTGCCACAAACAGCACTGACAAGAAGTTAGCAAACCTAGAAATAGCAAAAGAGCAGTACCCAAGCAGTGTATGGAATCTGCGTCTATGAGCTTTGGTGCTCAATGGAATGTGGGAGTACCTCCTATACTTTCAGTGCAGTTTAGCAAACAGCATTCCAAAGCAGATGGCAGGAATGACATCACGTACGATACCGTTGCTGTTTTGTGGGTTTCAGCCCTAATCCTCCTGGCACAAGGCAAGAAATCATTGAAGAAACGGATTCAAAACAGGTAGTAACTTGGATAATCGAAAAGGGCAGAGTGCTGTGCTGAAATAAATACAAAGTCACGGGCAGTGATGTAGCTTCGGGGGTGGGGGTGTTTGAGGTGCGATACCCTCCCAAATAAATGCATTCTTGGCTTGGTAGTTGGGTCTGGGCATCCTGAGTCGGGTCTTCTATCTCTGCGTTGGTGTTTAGACAAAACAGCCAAATTGATGTAAATTGGAGAAAGAGGAAGGTAGAGAGAGCTACCCATCTGGTGGCCGAATTTCAAAATGTGAATCCAGAGAACCTGGAACCGTATTAGGGGCATATCAGCAACAACCGGCGATAATTATCGCTAGGCGCACTTAGCGCTAGGATAATTATCGCCGGCTAGTGTGAATTTTTATCGCTGAGATAGCGTGCTATTAGCAACGCTTATCTCCAAAGCGATAAAAATCCTAATGCTAACTGCCAAACGTGTGATTATCGCTGGAAACCCAGCGATTATCCCACAAAGTTTGGCGATAGCTTGCTGATAGGGCCTCACATACTTAGCCATGATATCCACCTTCCATAGGATATCATGGCTAAGTCAGTTTCAAAGCAGGCATAAGGAAAGTAGCGATAACAGAGGTTATCGCTACTTTTCCTGTCGCTATGCTGCTTTGCGTGAGGCTTGATAATAGGAGAAATGTCGCTTAGCGACATTTCTCCCGTTATCCTGGGGAGGAACACCCACTTTGCATCTCATCAGAGATGCAAAGATGGGCGTTAAGGGAAATGGAGATAAGGCAAGGTTTCACGCGATAGCGTGACCTTGTAGATAAGGCGATAAAATTATCGCTGCTTTTTGTCCGAAGACGGACGCAAAAGTGGCGATAATTCTTTAACGCCTGCTTGCTGATATGCCCCTTAGTTTCCCTACTTGTCCTAACTGCGTGACCCTAGGCACATATTTTATTTCACAAGCCATCTTTATTAGCACACATTGGCACACATTTTTAAATACTTGAGTTCAGGATGTGCCCTCTACAAGCACCTCTTATATTTGATCTAACACACTGCATCTATAATGAGAACCGACGTCACGTTTAGGTTTCATATGAACTGACGCCTCTTAGTTCACTAATGTCATTGTCTTTGTGGGGGTGAGCCATGAATGCTTCGAAAGACAACTACTTTTAATAAACGTCTGCATGTAGAATGATACAATCTGATGTACTAAGATAAAACACTTCTCCAATGTAAAGAAATACAACTTTTGTTTTACATTTTGAAGAGATTGTATCATATTTTCACATTAAGTTTGTTGCACAATCATGCTGAACTTTTTCATGGCTCGGCTAATGCATGGACTCATTGAACCAAGCCACATCCAGGGCTCGGCTCTGGTTTGACCCTCCTTGTTAATTTGCCTGCAAGAAATCCTCTATTTGAGAATTGGGCCTGGTACACGGGGCCCTTACATTAGTCACTTGATGAAATGGTTTGTAAAAGCTAAGAGCTAGAAACATGGAGCCCTCCCACATGCACCGATTTGACAATCCTTAACCTTGGTCATATAGCCCCCACCCTGCCGTCCTCTGATTTTTAATTTGGGAAATTTGAGATTCACACCACCGAATCTCACTGACTAAGCTACACTCTTGGCCACAGCACCCTGCCTTCTCAATTATCCGGTTGCTAGTTACTATGTACTAAGGGGCATATTATCAAGAAACGACGTTACAATTATCGCCGCTTTAGCTGCAGAAAACTGCAGTTGAAGCGGCGATAATGGGCTTGATAATATGCTCTAGAGAATTCCAATAGAAGCCCATGTTCTGGTGTCAACATGGGCTTCTATTGGAATTCTCTGCGGCATATTATCAAGCCCATTATCGCCGCTTTAGCGGCAGTTTTCCTGCCGCTAAAGCGGCGATAATTGTAACGCCTTGCTTGATAATATGCCCCTTGGCTCTTTTGATACACCAATCATCAACGAGGCTTTAGAAAATGACACCTCATAATCTCAATTGATGCATCTGGTCTACTGTTAGACGGACCGGGAGGGTCGGCCAAGGACAAGGGGAGAGGTCTCCGGGGAGAGCCGTCTCCAGCGATCGTACAGACGAGTAACTTCCCCCCCACAGATGTACACCACACAAGGATAACGTTCTTTATAAGCGATCTCTTAGGTACGATAGAATGGTACAAGGAGGTCTGGACTCAGGGGTCCCCTCGATTCTAGTCTCTTGGTTGGGAAAGGGGGTAGCGGGACAGTCTTGTTACCAATCTGGTAGATGCGATGATATGATGAATAGCTCACAATCCTCGAGCTCGGTGTTCTAGATGGACGGGCCGCGGCAGCGCCAGCAGGTCCCGGTGAAGGTGGTCGTTACAACGGTCCGCGGCAGCGCCAGCAGGACCTGGTGAAGGTGGTCGTTACAATGGTCCGCGGCAGCGCCAGCAGGTCCCGACGAAGGTGGTAGTCACAACGGTCCGCGGCAGCGCCAGCAGGTCCCGACGAGGATGGAGGATGCAGAAGGCCGCGGCAGCGCCAGCAGGCAGGACGGTAGTTCACAAGGCAGGGCTACGGCAGCGCCGGTAGTCCGTCAAGGATGAGTTCTTCACGGTGTCTCTCGACTCCAGGATACAACTGCCTTCCTGCTCTGGAGCTGCCCCAGTTATAGGTCCGGCGCCCCTTTGATGTCCGGACCCTCGCGCTTGGAGGTCGGGAGGTCCGGGATGAGGGAGTCCAGACACCCAGCAGGGGGGTGGAGCCAGCGCCCGGGGGAGCTGGGGGGCGATCGGCACCTGGCGGGGGAGAGCCATCGACACTTCTTTCTCCCATCGACCTGCCAAGTGGTCCGTTCACCTCCTGGGTGGATGGTGGTGCCGGGATGTCGGGGCCTGGCCAGGCCCAGGGTTAGGGTCGAGCTGAGGCCACGCGGCCTCGTGGGGCAGTGTCCAAGATGGCGGCCGGGCCGGGCGAGTGAGCCGGTAGTGGTTCGGCCCCATGATACAGAGATGTCCGGGGGCAGGAGTCCCGTCTGGAGACGGGGTGCGGGTTGTTTCTGTGGGTAACACCTGGAGGGCCGGGGCTCGGGCCCTGTCCTGCGGGGAGGGAGCAAGCCCTTCATGTGGCCTGTCCAACATGCGTCCCCCCCAGCTGAAGGCGGGGAGAGTCACCCATCCTCTTGGGGACTCTCCTCGTCGAGGCGGAAAAAGCGTGACAGGCTATCTGCGTTGGCGTGGTCTTGGCCCGGTCGATGTTCCACAGTGAAGTCCATCCCCTGCAGGGAGATGGACCAACGCAATAGTTTGGGGTTTTCCCCCCGCATCTGCATTAGCCACTGCAGGGGTCGATGATCTGTTTGCACCCGGAAGTGGGTACCGAAGAGATAGGGCCGGAGCTTTTTGAGGGCCCACACCACTGCGAAGGCCTCCCTCTCGATAGTGCTCCAGCGCTGTTCTCGGGCCAGGAGGCGTCTGCTGATGAAGGCCACCAGTTGGTCAAGTCCCTCGGAGTTCAGCTGGGAGAGGACCGCCCCGATGCCATGGTCGGAGGCATCTGTTTGCACGATGAATTCCCGACTGTAGTCGGGGGCCTGGAGCACAGGGGCAGTGCACATGGCGGCTTTCAGCTTCTCAAAGGCCGCTTGACAGTCTGGGGTCCAGTTGATCTTCTTCGGGTGGTTTTTGGATGTGAGTCCCGTGAGGGGCCCCACACTGCTGCCATAGTCCCTCACGAACCGCCGGTAGTAGCCGGTGAGCCCCAGGAAGGCTCGGACCTCGGTCTGCGTGACTGGGGGCTGCCAGGACTGGATGGCAGTGATTTTGAGTTGCAGAGGGGCCACCAGACAGCTTCCCACCTGGTGTCCGAGGTAGGTCACGGACCCCTGACCAATTTGGCACTTGCTGGCCTTGATTGTGAGGCCGGCCCGTTGGAGGGCCTGCAGGACCTCTCGGAGGTGGTGGAGGTGGTCGGACCAGTGGCGGCTGTACACAGCGATATCGTCCAGGTAGGCGGCGCTGAACTCCTCGAGCCCCGCCAAGATCTGGTTCACCAGTCGTTGAAAAGTAGCTGGGGCATTCTTCATGCCGAAGGGCATGACCTTGAAGTGGTAGTGGCCATCGGGGGTAGAAAAGGCGGATCGTTCTTGGGACCGGGGTGTGAGACCGATCTGCCAGTAGCCCGCTGTCAGGTCGAAGATGCTGAGGTAGCGGGCAGCCCCCATGCGGTCGATCAATTCATCCACTCGGGAGATGGGATGCGCGTCGGTTCTGGTGACAGCATTCAAGCCCCGATAGTCGACGCAGAATCGGAGCTCAGGAGTGGTGCCGGGGGCAGCAGCTTTGGGGACCAGCACGACCGGGCTGGCCCAGGGGCTGTCCGAGGGCTCGATGACCCTGAGCGTGAGCATCTTTGATACCTCCTCTTGGATGCAGGCCCGTACCCGATCTGGTACGCGGTACGCCCGGTGTCTGATAGGGGGACTGTCCCCAGTGTCCACGTCGTGCAAGCACCAGGGGGTGACCCCTGGGGTGAGGGAAAACAAGGTAGCAAACTGCAGCAGGAGGTCCCGGCAGCCTTGGCGCTGTTCCGGGGTGAGGCCATCGGAGAGCCGGACCCCGTCCACGGAACCATCTTTCTCCCGAGTCTTCAGGAGATCAGGGAGAGGCTCGGAGTCTTCTTCCGCTCCACTGTCTGTAGCCATCAGGAGGCTGAGCTCCGAGCGCACAAAGTGGGGTTTTAGTCTGTTGGTGTGGAGGACCCGGAGGGGGTTCCGTGGAGATTCCATATCGATGAGATAGGTGACGGGGCTCTTGCGTTCGACCACTTTGAAGGGCCCCGTCCACTTGTCCTGCAAGGCACATGGTTCGGTGGGGGACATCACCCACACTTGTTGGCCAGGTTCGAATTCGATGGAGGAGGCATTTTGATCGTACCATTTTTTCATGTCCTCCTGACTGGCCTCAAGGTTCGCTTTTGCCATTTCTCTGAATCGCCTGGTCTGATTGCGTAGGGTCAGGAGGTACTTGAAGACGTCTGGAGGGGTCTTTAGGGGGGCCATCTCCCAACCTTCTTTGACTAGGCTGAGGGGCCCTCGCACAGGGTGCCCGTACAAGAGTTCGAAAGGGCTAAAGCCGAGGGACTTCTGACGAACTTCTCGATAGGCGAAGAGGAGGCACGGAAGTAGTACATCCCACTGGCGACGGAGGGGCTCTTCCAACCCCCCAATCATTCCCTTGAGCGTGCGGTTGAACCGCTCGACTAGTCCGTTTCCTTGAGGGTGATAGGGGGTCGTGAATCGGTAGGTGACCCCGCACTGTTGCCAGAGGGACTTCATATACTTTGAAATAAAGTTTGTGCCTCTGTCGCTGACGACTTCTCGGGGGAAGCCCACCCGGGAGAAGATCCCCATTAAGGCCCGGCCGACCACCGGGGCTGTTACAGTTCGCAGGGGCACAGCCTCGGGGTAGCGGGTGGCGTGGTCCACCAGTACCAGGATGAACCGATGTCCTTGTGCTGTACGGGGGTCCAGGGGCCCCACAATGTCTATTCCCACCCTCTCGAACGGGGTGGTGACAACTGGGAAGGGTTGCAGAGGTGCTTTGAGTTTGCGGCCGCTCTTCCCGCTGGCCTGGCACGTGGGGCAGGACCGGCAGTGGTTGAGGACGTCGTTTCTCATCTTTGGCCAGAAAAAGTGGGTCACCAGGCGACTGTAGGTTTTGTCCTGGCCCAGGTGTCCAGCCAGAGGGACATCGTGGGCCAAATTTAACAGGAAGTCTCTAAAACGGAGGGGCACCACCAGCACTCGACTGGCCCCTAACTCCGCGATTCTCTGTTCACTGTACAATAGGTCGTTGTCCCAATAGATCCAATGGGCTCCGGTGGTGTCCCCTGCGCTCTGGGCGAGGGCTTGCTGGCGGAGTCCCTCGAGGGAGGGACAGGTCTTCTGTTCTTGATGGAACTGTTCCTGGGTGGGCCCCCCTTCTTGACGCCACTGAGCCAGGTTGGGAAGGTCCTGGGGCTGAGCGAGCCCTTCGGGGGTTTGCTCTGGGGGGTCGGTATGGTCGGTGTCCTCTACTGGAGCGATCGGGGGAGGAGGTGCTGGCCATTCTGGTTCTTCTGGTCGGGGGATGGCACGGGCGGCCATGGACCGGGTGGTTACGCACGCCCAGTCCGGGAGGCCCAACATCCCCAGGTGCTCTCTTCTTTCTACGGCGGCCCACGGGGAACTCTCAAGATCATTCCCCAGGAGACAGTCCACGGGGTCATCATCTCGGACCGTCACCTTCAACATGCCGGAGACTCCTCCCCATTCGAAGGGGACGCAGGCCATCCGACATAGACTCTCCGAATTGTCGGCTGAACGGACGGGGCAGAGAATGTTCGGCAGGATCTGCTCTGGTTTTACCAGGTGACAGCGGACGGCCGTCACACTGGCCCCCGTGTCACGTAGTGCTTCGGCCCGGCGTCCATTAATGTTCACCCACTGACTATATTTTCTGGTGTTGGCGGGTAGGGGAGCCCGCGGGACCATGTCTCTTCCCCCTAGGCATGCTAGAACCATGGCGGCCGGTTCCCACCTTGTTGTTCCTGCTCGTATTCTTCCTGTTCTTCGGAGATTTGTTCTCCCCCCAGGGCGGCGGCAGCTACCTGGCGGGGTCTCGGAGTTTGGTTCTGTGGACAGTTCGGGTCATTGGCGTAGTGGCCGACTCGCTGGCATCGGTGACACGTGACATTGGCTCGGAACCCCGGGCGCATCGGGGGGTTGCCCCGGCTGGCCGGGGGCGGGGTGCTGGCAGCGGGAGCGGCCGGGACGGTGTCTCTTCCTCGTCCCTGGCCTCCTCCTCCTCCTCGGGGACGGTGCTGACCTTGGTTGTTCCGGTTCTGTTCGTGCGGCCCTCTCCGGCCCACTCGGGTGCTTTCCCACCGGTCAGCTTCGGCGGCGAGTTGCCGTGGGTCAGTCAATTTACTGTCGAGGAGGTGCTGCCTGAGCTCGACGAAGCAGTTGTTAGAGAGGTGCTCCCACACCATGAGATTAAAAAGTTGCTCGTAGGTCGTTACGTGGTTTCCCTTGATCCAACCCTCGAAGGCTCGGCTGAAATAGTTGACATATTCCACCCAAGTTGTACCCGGGATCCGGGTGCAGTCTCAGAACCTCTGGCGGTACATTTCGGGTGTGAGCCCATATCGGGTGAGGAGGGCAGCCTTCATGTGGTCATAGGATGACATCTGATGGTCTGGGAGCTGTAACAGGGCATCGCGGCCTTCATTGACGAACCTCCCCCATAGACCGGCTCCCCAGTCACTTCGATCGATCCGGTGGGAGGTCATGGCGATCTCGTAGGCCTTGAACCACTGTTGTATGTCGTCCTCTCGGACATACTCTCGAACGACATCCTTGGGGATGTGGACTTTCTTTTCTGTCGCTCCCGGGGTGCGCGGTCGCTCGGGCACCTCCAGTTCTTTGTTATGCTTCCGTAGGTCTATTTCTGCCAGTTTGCGCTCGTGTTCGTATGCTAATCTCTTTTCTTCGAGCTCTCTCTGCCTCTGTTTTTCTTCCCGTTCTTCTCGGAGTCGCAGATGCTCTAGGTTCAGTTTTTGTTCGGCTAATTTTAGTTCACCGTCCATTTTGAGCCGTGCCATTTCTAACTCATGAAGTCTGTTTTTTTCTCTCTCTTGGATTTCTTCCTGCGAGAGGCCCATTCTTCGCTCTTCGGGAGCCGTGGTGTTCCTCTCTGATGCTGCAATGTTTTGGTCCGGGGATCTGGCGGCCCCGGTTTCTGCCCACGACTCAATGGCGTGCTTGAAATCGTCTTTGGTACTCAGGCCGGTGGTAGCAATGCCTAGTTCAATGCAGAATTGTTTCAATTCACGATGGCTGTACTCTTCCAATTTCTCCATCTGGAATTTCTCGGTGGATCCGCTCTCTTTGGTTGACATTGTGGTTTCGTCGTGGGGTGAGCTACTCTCTGTACGATTACGCGTTGATTCGGATCGCGCCGCTGGCCACCAATGTTAGACGGACCGGGAGGGTCGGCCGAGGACAAGGGGAGAGGTCTCCGGGGAGAGCCGTCTCCAGCGATCGTACAGACGAGTAACTTCCCCCCCCACAGATGTACACCACACAAGGATAAGGTTTAACGTTCTTTATAAGCGATCTCTTAGGTACGATAGAATGGTACAAGGAGGTCTGGACTCAGGGGTCCCCTCGATTCTAGTCTCTTGGTTGGGAAAGGGGGTAGCGGGACAGTCTTGTTACCAATCTGGTAGATGCGATGATATGATGAATAGCTCACAATCCTCGAGCTCGGTGTTCTAGATGGACGGGCCGCGGCAGCGCCAGCAGGTCCCGGTGAAGTTGGTCGTTACAACGGTCCACGGCAGCGCCAGCAGGACCCGGTGAAGGTGGTCGTTACAACGGTCCGCGGCAGCGCCAGCAGGTCCCGACGAAGGTGGTAGTCACAACGGTCCGCGGCAGCGCCAGCAGGTCCCGACGAGGATGGAGGATGCAGAAGGCCGCGGCAGCGCCAGCGGCAGGACGGTAGTTCACAAGGCAGGGCTACGGCAGCGCCGGTAGTCCGTCAAGGATGAGTTCTTCACGGTGTCTCTCGACTCCAGGATACAACTGCCTTCCTGCTCTGGAGCTGCCCCAGTTATAGGTCCGGCGCCCCTTTGATGTCCGGACCCTCGCGCTTGGAGGTCGGGAGGTCCGGGATGAGGGAGTCCAGACACCCAGCAGGGGGGTGGAGCCAGCGCCCGGGGGAGCTGGGGGGCGATCGGCACCTGGCGGGGGAGAGCCATCGACACTTCTTTCTCCCATCGACCTGCCAAGTGGTCCGTTCACCTCCTGGGTGGATGGTGGTGCCGGGATGTCGGGGCCTGGCCAGGCCCAGGGTTAGGGTCGAGCTGAGGCCACGCGGCCTCGTGGGGCAGTGTCCAAGATGGCGGCCGGGCCGGGCGAGTGAGCCGGTAGTGGTTCGGCCCCATGATACAGAGATGTCCGGGGGCAGGAGTCCCGTCTGGAGACGGGGTGCGGGTTGTTTCTGTGGGTAACACCTGGAGGGCCGGGGCTCGGGCCCTGTCCTGCGGGGAGGGAGCAAGCCCTTCATGTGGCCTGTCCAACATCTACATATAGTCCTTTATGTTTCTTGCAATTCAAGTTTCTTCCAGGCTCGTGCCAAATGCAGAATGATTCCCACAACTGAGGTTAATAGGCCATAACAACACATATTATTCGCCTTGAAAAAGTTCCTCACGAAGCAAAACACGTGTTGACTGGTCGAGCACAGTTAATGTAGTTTCTCAATGTAAAAACAATGTTCTAGTTATACTTGTGACTCAGTGAAATGGATTGAATGCCGAGCTTGCACTTTCACCAAACTGGAAAATCTCGATGAACTCAACTCATAACCATCATTAAATAAAAATAAATGCTTATACACAATTCTGGATTGTGTTTACCTCCCTTGCAACAGATTTGTATTTTCTGTTATGCATATGTAGGATGTGCTAACTTGCCCACAACTCCTAGCACGTGGCTTCTTTAAACTTAAAGCTTAATTGTTTAAACACTAGAATAGGACACTTAGGCTACAGTGAGCACTCGGAGAACTTCCTGTAACCGTTGATGATGTGCCTTCTCACAGGGCACAGTTGTGCAGCTGTTTTTATGAAATTGCCCTTTGTAAAGCGCATACATTGAAATCAGAATGTCTCCGATTTAATATATGTGCTGCAGATAGCAGAGCTCTGGAAACAGAGAGAGACGACCATTACTCACTATCTTCTCAAGCTGTGCTGTCACCAAAAGATGCAATAATTCTTTGAAATAAATACAAGCGGTTGAGATAGTGCAATTTAAAACAACCTGGCGCCCAAGTTGAGCCCTGCACAAGTGCACAACTACATGATACAACTCCTGGAGATTCTGAAGCCATGGAGTCAGGAAACTCTACAGTCTGGAGATTCCTTGGGCAGGGAAGGGAGGGCAGAGGTTGAGGTTCCTCTGGGTGTGGATCTAACAATATGAGGGCAGTGGGGAAGGGGGTTGTGCAAGAGACAGTGGGTGAATTCTCTGATATTGGCAATTAGTAAATTCTCTGGTGCTGTGGAGATCCCTTGGGAGTAAACAGAATAATCCTTTAAGTGATGCAGGAGAGAGTTCTTCAGGTGCTGTACACTAGTAAATTCCTTGGGCAATGAGCGAGTCTCACTTGGAGGTGGGTGACCTCCTTTGAGTCAGTGGGAGAGTGCACGTGGGCTGCCCGGATCTTATATGAAGAGGACACCTCTTGAATGCTTACAAATATTATATTATCACAAATGGAATTGGGTTGATCAATCTTATTCCAGGCAAATAGAATAATATATGTGATGACACACTGTATGAGTGATTGTTAGAAATGGGGATCTTTAGTTGGCATAGGTAGGTACCTTTGTCCAAATTAGGACCCTTGCTTACAGTCAGTGTAAGGGGAATACACACTTTATATAACCCCTGCTCACCCCCTGGGTAGCTTGGCATGAGTAGACAGGCTTATCCCAAAGGCAATGTGTACAGTATTTAGACTCAAAACTCACAGTAATACAGTGATAACACCACAAATGGACACCACACCAGTTTAGAAAAATAAAGTATCTTTATTAAAACTCAATAAAACCAAAATGACAAAATCCAACAAACATATAGTAAAATAGCACTTCAAACATCATTAGCTAAAGATTTTATGATGTTCCTCTCATGTTTGGTAAGATTATCACGTCTTTTTGATTGATACGGCAAATTTTGGATTTCCTTTTTTGTAATACGGATATTTTTGTTCACTGGTTTCCCCTGACGAAGGGATGTGCCAGTCCCAAAATGCATCGGGCTTTCTTGTAAATAATTTGTATATTAATACATGTGACAATCATGATGTTATGTTTATTTAAGCCATATGATGTGTACTTTTATGTTCTCTTAATTTGGATTGATGCAATCTCATGCACAAGTTTTGACAAGCAAATACAATGCTAAAAGCTTAAAAATGGTTTGATTTGTTCATTATTACTTTCTTAACAACTTTGAATAAGGAATTAGGGTTCTTCAGTAACCCATTGCACAGTGCACAATGCATACAACCCCACCGGTTTGTAATCCCTTTCTTTGATTGTAGACGCTTGACCAGACAGCAAGCGTAACACTGTCGCACCATTGTGAATAATCAGAATATTTAACTTAACGCATCAAATATGTGTGCGCTTCCCCCCCTATATTTCTAGTTTAAAACTGCGCCCAGACACTTTTGTGGCAGGCCTGAGATACCTTTTCAGGGCTACTCATGTGGGTGGCACAATCGGTGCTGCAGGCCTACTAGTAGCATTTGATTTACAGGCCCTCCACACTTAGTGCACTTTACTAGGGACTTATCAGTAAATCAAATATGCCAATCAGGGAGAACCAATCATATCACAATTTTATACAGAGAGCATATGCACTTTAGCACTGATCAGCAGGGGAAAAGTGCCCAGAGCCCTGAAGCAAACAACAACAGGTCAGGAATAAATAGGAGTAGGAGAAAGAATCAAAATGTTTGAGGATAACCTGGCAAAAAAGGCCAAGTCCAACAGTGTTACATAATTTAGTTATTTAAACAAATCGCAGATAGAAGCTGTGTAGAAATATTTGCATAGCTGTCCTGCTGTCAAGGTAGCTGGCAGTGTGTATCTCCAAAGTCTGTCAAGGCATGTGTTTATGTATGCATCTCAGTTTGTTACAATACGCTATTCAGCAAAATGAGCTGCTGGGAGAACAGGAGAATGTCCGAGCCTGGTCTCCGAAAATCTGTTAGGGCGGAGGTGGCGTCACTCACTTGTCAGTCGGTAACCGGACATACCACTTACTATCCACAGCACTGTCATCCATTGAGAGGGACAGATGTCTGTTTCTAGTCTTTTAGGGGCTAGCTCAAAATACCCCTTCTTGCTTTCTCTTAGGCATTGCAGCCATATTCCCACCATCCCATATGTCCCCTAAATGATCTGTTCACTCATTCAATCATTCACTGACTCAGAAGCTCTAGTCCCTGGTGGTCCCACAGAGGCCAGTGCCCTGTGCTTTGCAGGGACTACTGACATACTGGTCTTCTTCCAACATCCCTCCCCCCCATAGACACAAGACACTTGTTACTTCATCCTCTCAGCTAGTCTCTCACTCATTTGCATACTCACTTGGTCACCCATGGACAGCACCTGGATACCCTCATGGGTGATAAGTCGTGCTATATAAATGTATAGTCCTAAATTAAAGCTTCTAATTGTCTTATGATCCATGTCAGTGCCATCCATGTTGCATAGGTCCCAGCACTCCTACAGGCAGAATTGCTACAGTGTTTCTTTCCCAGGAGTACCTCTGTATACACAACACACTCACTATATTCTTTCAATCTCTGTTCCCTAGCAGACTTAGATCCTGTAGAATCAGCAACCCCAGGTCCATTTTAATGAAGTTCTAAGCAGAGTACCCAAGTGAGCTCCAGCCTATAACACAAATCCTCACCACCGCAGCCAGCTAGGCAACCTAAGTAATTCTTGAGCAATAAACGCGTAATCCAAGCCACTAAGCAAGATGAGCAGTAGGGTCAAATATTCATCGACTTGTGGAGAGCTGCTCCCAGAAGCCTGGGCACATATCAAAGCTAGTAGACTTGAGCACTCCCTCCCTTTTCAGTTGTGGACCCACAGGTAGATGTGTTCTATAGGGAGTGGTATTAGGATTGGTCTCACTGTATGCATTGTGGACAGAGAGGTTAGAGCAGCCTTTCCGGAATGTGAAGCCTCCTCTAATACTTTTCAAATAGTGTGCCATGATTTTATCTCTTCCCTTCTCTGTTTCTGCTCAAAACAACCATCACCACATGACTACACTTATTTCCTCCTGCCCTTCCCTCCTTCCACCATCATGTCACTTTTCTAAGCTAATTCTCTTTCTACCATAAAGACTGCTACCCATAATGCTCTACTGTCAGTCTGTTGAGATATTAGCACAAGGCATGTTTCTCATTCCTTCTGTCTTGCCCCATCATTTCCTCCTTCCCCTGCCTTCCCTTAGCACTTTGAGGAGACCGTAGTGTTTTAAAAAGCACTATACAAATATTCAATGTAACATTTATCCCACTGCACCAGTTCTACTGACCTTTGCAAAACATGACCCTACCCTTTCAGTCTTTCAGCACTGGCCTATCAAAAAGTATCACACATTTACTTGACAACAGACAGTGTCATAGCCCTGACTGTCTTTCAAAGATACTAATCACTCAGCAACTTTTCTCACTTCCCTGTGCCCCAGCTTTCATTATATGTGTGCTTATCTCAGCAGTGCTCCCCTGATGCTCGATGAGGGAGGTACCAAGGAGATGAAACAGGAGTTTTCTAACCCCATACTTTTCCCTTGCACATGCTCTCCTCTACCCTGCATACTCTGCTCCCTGCACCCTGCTCTCCACAACCATTTTCCATCTGGTGAGTGAGTGAGTAAGTGAGTGTGTGTGTGTGTGTGAGTGAGTGAGCGAGTGGGTGAGTGAGTGAGTAAGTGAGTGAGTATGTGTGTGTGTGTGTGGGTGTGGGTGTATGTGTGTGTGTATGTGAGTGTATGTGGGTGAGGGGAGCTCACATCTCTGCTTTCCATACTGTACAATATATGCGTGTGTGTGTGTGGCAGGCTTGCACTGCTGATGCCCATGCAGTACTTGCTCTCTATAATCAGTTTCAGCTGTGCCAGATTGGAAATGTCCCAGGCTAATCTAAGTAAACCCTACTCAGGGCATTCAGGAATCAATTTGAACCCTATGTTTTCGGACATGTCCTGAGCCAGTGAAAACCTGTACTGTCTCAGGCTTTATGTGTGTTCAACACATTCTTCTGCTTCTTAGTTGACAGCTGTTTGTTATGTCTATTAATTTCCTTCCTTTTCCTAATGTAATCCGTTATGCGGGTTAGTAATATTTAAGGCACCCTCTCACCTTTGTGAATTAGGCAAGCTATATAAATGAATACAAAATACAAAATACATAAAGAGATTTGCATTTCTGATCTGCAGCTGGATCTCTGTGTTTGAAGGAGTATCAGAGCCGATACCCAGGCAGCACATTCTGTGCATCCTTGAGCCACATGCTCTGCCTCTTGCACCCTGCAAATCTCCCCCGGCTGCCCAAACTCCTTGGATGGTTCTTATTTGTCTGGCTTTTGGATACTTTATGCGGAGAACAGTAACATGACTGGTCCACAGTAGTATATGCTTTCCACAACACAAAGAGTATGTACATCAGTGTTAGTGGGGGAGATGAACGACTGTTGGGGAGCTGTCTGGCAGCTCCCCAGGGGCAGTTCCTCTGTTATGGGGGAGGAGAGACACAACCCCGCTGCTGAAAGCCAGCAGAGGCGACCAACAAAAATAAAATGATAATAAAATATTTTTATTAGCATTTTATTTGTTGTCCTAGAGGTTGGGATCTGAGGGAGGGATGGGGCCATTCATCCTGACGCTGCTGCTGCAGTGCCAGGGAGGAGGGGGGAGTGGTGGGCACTGCCAAGTGTGTATGGCAGTTTGGTTGGCACTCTGGGGCTGGCCAAACCGTCATGCGCACTTAGCCTTTCCCCACCTAGCTGTGTTGTACATCTGGGTGGAGAAACCAACACAGGCTCCCAGTCCATATCTGAGCGCCGTACCGAGACGCTCAGACCAATCCTAGTGCTGCTCACATGCTGGGATTGGCATTCCCACATTTTAGCATCACTGGGATTGGAAACTGGGAGCCTGCGCAGAGTGCAGTATGCTCCTGACAAGGACGTGAGGATCGGGAGCAAGGTGATGGCTGTCGGAGCAGTTAAGTGGAATTTTAATATTTCTAATCTTTTTTTCTTTAGTTTGTACTCCCCCCTCCCCGCCCCACCACTTCACAATACCAGTGACCACTACTGCAGCTCCCTCCTGATGCTCCTGCTTACTTGTAACTGCAATAAAATATATGTACTCACCATATTCCTGTGAGCTCATCTTTTCATCGGCCATCAGGTCAAGAGTTTAGGCTGATGTAGCCACTAACTGAGGGTCCACAGGCATAAACCAAGCCCTTCCCCCAACCCTAAAGAGAGGGAGGAAACTGCTAGTTTGGCAGGTCGACGGCGTCACCAATACTGTGGTGTTTCAGCTCTACTAATCTCTAAAAGAAGCCCAGATTGTATTTTCACAGGGAAATGAAAAAAACATCACTGTAATGCATGCCATATGGTATGTTATGTTGATCTGTATAGCCCACTAATCGCAGAGAGGGTATCCAGGTGCTTATTTCATCTTCCAAGTTATGTACACGTTAAACATGGTCACAGGTTTTACAAGCACAGTTTTTATAAGTCATGCTGTCTGCTATGACAAGCAGCTTTTGCCCTCTTTCCTTACTATAGTCTAGTCACATGGGCAGGTGCTGAGCATGGTCCTATGCCCTGTAGGTGATCATTAGGTAACACCTTTCGAATTCGCAAGTATTACTACTCAACTGTGCCAGCAACTGTAAGTGAACAAATATTTCAATAATTCTATGTGATTCAAGAAGACAAAAAGGTGAGCAGGACAAGTGTTTTAGGGTGAAATAAAGGGTTTATTATTGTATTAGAAAGACATGATTGTAAAAGAAATCTATACAGTTTTAGGCCCTTAAATTCAAGCAGCCGAAATTCGCTGGCCTCGATACTCTTCTTGCAGAGTGTCTGTTTGCTGATGCTAAAGTGAATTTGACATAATGGTAAGTAGTTCAAACAATCTATATTGCTGGAAGCTTTCTCTCACAGGCTATTGATTTTCCTGCCCCTTCTGCGGCGTGCTTGAGAACACTTCCCATTCTGTTTACCGCTGTGTGCCGCTGGAATGCATGGCTTCACACTGTCTAATGGAATTAGGTAAACCTTGTAAGGCTTTTCTCTGAGGAAGGTGAGGCCTTATTTGTACTTTGAACAATGACTAAGGTCAGTGCTTTAAATGGAAAAAAAAGAAGTGCAGGTACTCACCAAAAGGTGGGGTGGACTGGGGTGGAGTTTGTGACAGGTGTAAGGGTGGTGCTAAAGGCGGAACGTGGAGCGGGGCTAGGTTTTGGACCTTGCCAAGCTTTGCATTCAGAATATCTACATGCATTGGTAGAATTTCAGATGAATCTGTTTATTATTCATTACACTAATAACCATGTATTAAACACTTACTAATAATTGTTTATTACTAACCAAAGTCACTCTTTTTTACCAACGTCATAATAAGAAAGAAATGAGGAAAAAAAAGTGAGGTTCTAAATATATGCCTTGTTGTTTGCATGCAGGTCATAACTCACTAAGCTATATTACAAGGCTTCTAACTTGTGACCTGCTGGGGTGCTGTGGCTAACTGACGAAGACGGAGACAGCTTAATTGCTGATCTATCCCCATGTAGCAGAATACTGAGGCATCCTTCTACCCTGATGCCTCCCACTTAACCCCCAACTGTTGCGACATCAAGCTATCTACCTGTCAGATGATGTGGCAGCCCAGCCTCCGGAAATAGATCCGACCTGATGGAGAACGACAATTCGGTGAACAGAGAGCCTTGATCTGAGTCCCGGGTTGGCCACCGCCCCTCGGCACATGATCTGCACTGACTCCTGCCCAGAGGAGACCAGCGGCCTGGGCCACGGACAGGACCCTTGAACGTCTGCCTGGGTGAAGTTAGGCGAGGCCTGTGGCTGCTGGGCACCCTTGGCGAAGTTGGCTGGGAGGCCTGTGGTTTCGATCAGGGCTGGCTCCCGGGGCAGAGAAACCGGTCCCAGGATGCTTGTTTCCGGTACAGGAAAACATGGCTTGGCAGTTCGGGCTGGACAGCTCCCATGAGGCACGGGGTCACACTGATTTGCATATAGCTGTGTTTGAACTGAGGTGGCGAAGTGAGCTAAAGAATGATGATTGATTTAACCCAGATCTGTGACTGGGGGTGAGTGTCTGAAAAGTTTCAGCCCTCCGTCCACCATCTCTTTGTGTTTGCTTTGTTTGCCCTAAGTTGGTAGGGTATGCCCAGATGTGGGTCCCTTGCTCGCTTTGCCACTGGATTAAAGCTAGCCTGGCTGATGAAGGGTGTTACCCAGAAACCGGTCCCAGGATGCTTTTTTCCGGTTCAGGGAAGACTTGGCTTGGCAGTTCGGGCAGGACGGTACCCTTGAGGCATGGGGTCAGACTGATTTGCATATAGCTGTGTTTGAACTGAGGTGGCGAAGTGAGCTAAAGAATGATGATGGATTCAAACCAGATCAGTGACTGGGGTTGAGTGTCTGAAAAGTTTCAGCACTCCGTTCATCAACTCTTTGTGTTTAATTTGTTCACCCTAAGTTGGCAGGGTATGCCCAGACGAGGGTCCCTTGCTTGCTTTGCCACTAAATTCAAGCTAGCCTGCCTGATGAAGGGTGTTACCCAGAAACCGGTCCCAGGATGCTTGTTTCCGGTTCAGGGAAGACATGGCTTGGCGGTTCGGGCTGGACTGTTTCCATGAGGCACGGGGTTGGACTGATTTGCATATAGCTGTGTTTGAACTGAGGTGGCGAAGTGAGCTAAAGAATGATGATGGATTCAACCCAGATCTGTGACTGGGGGTGAGTGTCTCAAAAGTTTCAGCCCTCCGTCCATCATCTCTTTGTGTTTGCTTTGTTTCACCCTAAGTTGGCAGAGTATGCCCAGACGGGGGTCCCTTGCTCGCTTTGCCACTGGATTCAAGCTAGCCTGGATGATGAAGGGTGTAACCCAGAAACCGGTCCCAGGATGCTTGTTTCCGGTTCAGGGAAGACATGGGTTGGCAGTTCGGGCTGGACTGTTCCCGTGAGGCACGGGGTCAGACTGATTTGCATATAGCTGTGTTTGAACTGAGGTGGCAAAGTGAGCTAAAGAATGATGATGGATTCAACCCAGATCTGTGACTGGGGTTGAGTGTCTGAAAAGTTTCGGCCCTCCGTCCATTATCTCTTTGTGTTTGCTTTGTTCGCCCTAAGTTAGCAGGGTATGCCCAGATGTGGGTCCCTTGCTCGCTTTGCCACTAGATTCAAGCTAGCCTGGCTGATGAAGGATGTTACCCAGAAACCGGTCCAGGGATGCTTGTTTCCGGTTCAGGGAAGACATGGCTTGGCAGTTCGGACTGGACTGTTCCCATGAGGCAAGGGGTCAGACTGATTTGCATATAGCTGCGTTTGAACTGAGGTGGTGAAGTGAGCTAAAGAATGATGATGGATTCAACCCAGATCTGTGACTGGGGGTGAGTGTCTGAAAAGTTTCAGCCCTCCGTCCATCATCTCTTTGTGTTTGCTTTGTTTCGCCCTAAGTTGGCGGGGTATGTGCAGACCTGGGTCCCTTGCTCGCTTTGCCACTGGATTCAAGGTAGCCTGGCTGATGAAGGGTGTTACTAAGAAAAGGGTCCCAGGATGCTTGTTTCTGTTTCAGGGAAGACATGGCTTGGCCATTCAGGCTGGACTGTTTCCATGAGGTACGGGGTCAGACTGATTTGCATATAGCTGTGTTTGAACTGAGGTGGCAAAGTGAGCTAAAGAATGATGAAGGATTCAACCCAGATCTGTGACTGGGGGTGAGTGTCTGAAAAGTTTCAGCCCTCCGTTCATCATCTCTTTGTGTTTCCTGGGCCAGAGGGACCGGGTCTGATTGCTCTGAACATATCTGGGGCAGTGACTGCTGCAGGCTTGGAGAAGTCCTGCCCCAGTGCAGAATGAGCCTACACGATGTCGCAGGCCAGGCCCACATCAATGTCCCCGCCCTATTGACTGTTGGGACGCGCTCTGCCGTTGGCTGAGTACCTGAGTGCCTTCCAGATTGTTCCTAGCTGCAGGGTGGGGTGAGGCTTGTGCAGAATCGGTGGCATCGCAAGGTTGCTCCCAAGACCGCTTCTACTTTTGGTCCCAATACAGGGCCACTGGGGACGCTTCTAGGTGAACTGCTATGAGGGCCGGGCCCACCCACACACTGAGGCCAGGTGGGTCCCTTGGGGCAAGCTCATACCCCGCTGTGCAATGCTTGCCCTCTACACCATCATTGCATCAGTTATAGTCGATCTGAGTGCATGACCCGCGGCCCATTGGCGCCTCCCTGAGAAGGGTGGCAGAGTCTCTCCATTTTAGCTATCCCTAATCCCTGGTGGATACCGAGAATGGCAGGTCTAGAGTGCTTGACTACTCCAAGGACCTGGACCACTTTATTTTCTGCGTCCTCGCTACAGCCTGCTGTCTGCCTGGGACTGCTTGGAACTACTCCTCGACTGAGCCTTCCCAAGCGTTTTCACCTGTGGCACCTGGTGATTGAGATATCAGCTGGTTGTGATGACGTTCCCTAACCATCCTCCTGGGATCCTAGCCCTGAAATTTTCCCACTTCTGTCTGCCTGATAAACACCTCCAACTTAACACCTACCTGGCTTCTGGTCCCGGCCTGAGCCTCCTTGGGTGACTAAACAGTCACTACATCTCCATGGGCATGGGTTGGCCCACCTCATCATTTAGCTCCATCACCTTCAAGACATGTCATCCTTGCCACACACAGAATGAGCTACACTAAAGCCAAGCCAGCTGAGCCCGCAGTGCACCTTCATACCCCCACTCCCTAATCTGAGGAATCATCACTGATAACCCCTGATGATTTTGTCCCACCTACTTTATAAATCCACCCTGTGGACAAAGAAGATATCATCCTGCAAGAAATCCAGGACTCGAAACTGACCATCAAACAATGTATCGGTGCACTTATCTCAGACTTCACCCTGCTCAAAGAGGACCACAACAAGTTGACAGACAGGGTCAAAACCACAGAGACTGCCATCTACTCACTGTTTCCATGGTATAAAGAGCAAATGGCCGCCACCGTACTCCTACAGCGCCAAGTCGAGCTTCTCCAAGACCGTGCTGAAGACGCGGAAGGGTGGGCGTGCCACAATAATATCTGCATTATTGGCATGTGGAAGGGATCCAACGTTTCACTGTACATTGAGGACTAATGGGGCACTTGAGGGACTCTCTGGTCTATTCACCATGGAGACGGTGCATTAAGTCCCTTCTGAGAGACAGTCCCTTGGGGCTCCACCACGTCCCTTTGTGGCACGCAAACTAAACTAAAGAGATAAGGACACAATTGTCCACAAAGCCCATAAAAAGCACCTATTTTAATGGATGATGTCTGAGATTCTTTGTTTCCTGATTACACACTTGTTGTACAGTGTATGAGGGACAATTTCCAAGCTGTTAAAACTCAACTCCCTACTGTAGGCCTCACTTAAGCCCTCCTGTTTCGAGCCAGGGTAAAGGTTCTTTATGAACAGAAATCATATTTCTTTGAGCTTCCTGAGGAGGCTTGGGACTGGATTGAAAGACACTTCCCTGAATCCCGTAGTATCCACAACCAACAATACAGATGATGCAGTGCCCTCCTCGAACCTGGAGAAGATAATCATCTCGATCAACATGAGGTGGCACGATTCCCTCCCCTCAACAAGACCTTAAGGGACAGAACGATGAAATTCTTTCAGCCTCTTCCGATCGTGCTACTCGACCAACCGTCAGCTCTAGTTCCTCCCAGGAAAGTTCTTCTGACTCTGGGGCAGTCTGGCACTATTTCCTGCTATCACCCCACAGATGACTCACGATCTGTTGGGTTAGGGCTTCTGTAAGTACTTTTCCCTCCAGGCCCCCATGGTGTACTCCGGATACCTGATGGATTATTCATGTCCCTCCACCCTTGGCTAGATCTTTTCACAAGGTTTACGATATTTTCTGTGGGTTAAGCATTGCAAAATTGATTGTATATGTTCTATTGTCCCTGACAGAATGTCTCACCCCACGATGACTGATGCTGGGCCTGGGCGCCGACTTTCCAATCACCCTTACTTTGCATTCTCAAGCTGTTCTCCAAGAACTCCAAGGGTGATTGCCCATACTGTTCAGAAGTTGTATGGTTCTTTTACAGTTCTGGTTGAAAGAGCTTACATCGCTGGACCTGGTATTAGATATGATTTTTGTTGGGGTTTCTGTTTATCAGGGTTGCACATCGTCACTGCTTAATTATATTTTATTAAGTCATGTTCCTGCTTTGAGCACAATGTACATGCTTACCTCTGCCCGTTCACAAAGTCTGTACCGCATGACTATAACATACTAAGCTAGAATATCAGAGGCATGGAACCATACAAGAACGTTACAGGATCCTGGCCCAATTGCACCGTCATCAGGCACACGTGCTGTGCTTTCAGAAAACCTACCCAGTAGACAATGAGGCCCTTAAAATTCAGAAGAAATTCTATGGTCAGCTCTTTCACATCTCACATTCCACATTCTCCCATGGAGTTGCAGTGTGGATTAAAGCATAGCCTTAGAAGCCAGAATCGATACACAAGGATGCTACGTCCTCCTCCGTGGCACACTTGATAACACACCTGTGGTAATAGGCTGCATATCATGCCCCTAACTTGGATCAAGATACATTCCTATTTCATTTCTCCACAACACCAGAGGATTGGACACATTAGCCGTGACTCCTAAGTGGGGATTTTAATGCTGTATTAGATATAGACCATGACAGATTACAACCCCTCTTCCAAATTCTGCCTCAGTACATCAAGCTAAAGCCCTGCGACAATGCGTGGAGGGAGGCCCCTTAATGATTCCTGGAGCACATAAAATATTATTATTATTCTACCCCTCATTTACTTCACTCAGGACTGTGCGCAACCTCCCTCCAACCCTCTATCACACACTCAATATCCTTAGGAAAAACCCTTTCTGATCATAATCCTTTGGAGATCACGGTCATATGGGGACACGTACCTGCTCCTTTCCCCATATGGAATCTCCAGCCACAGTTATCAGAACATGCACTTTTTCATGACACTTTAGCTACACCAATAGATAATTTTCTGAAAATACTGGCTCTACTTCGTCCACCTTCACAGAATGGGAAGCTTTTAAAGTGGCAGTACATGGGACGTCCATGGGCATAGTGACTGGGGCCCATAAAACAGTCTTAAAAGAGCTTACCAAAATAGAGGAGATCTGGGACCCCTGGAGAGTGCAGCAGTGGATAAAGAAGAACTTGTAGCCAAACTGCAAGAAGCTAGGCAGCGGGCCAGCACAGGTAAATATGGTGGGGTGGTGGGGCATGGGCGGGGCAGGGTAGGAGGGTTGGGAGTCGACAGACGATGGACTAGGATTATCTAAATAAATAAATAATACATATTCCGTCATCTGTCAACTTTCCCCCGCTGCTCTCTGCCCCGCCCCACCGCGCTCACATGTGCCGGTCATCACTGAAGCTCGGATAAAATATTCTGAATTATTAGAACGCTTGCGCATAGTGGACTACAGGGCACACATAAAATGAACTCCCACTGAGGCTGACAAACCTAAGGCATTGTTAGCTCAACTTATTAAGCCACAGCCCCTGGCCACCCAAATACTCACAATCACTACTCCACACAACACCATGCCACTTCCCAACTGGAAACAAACACAGCATTACTCGACTTCTGTTTCACCTTATATACTGCCACTCCAATGGTGGGTTCAGAGCCAATTCAAGATTTCCTGAATACCTGGTCCCATCCTAAGGTGACGGCTATAGAGAGGGATGACCTGGAAGCCCCTCTTACGGCCACTGAGATCCTGGGTGCAATACGAGAACTCAACTAGCCAGAAATAAGATCCCTGGCTCTGACGGCCTCTCCACTGAGTTCTACGCCACATTTTCTACCCGCTTGATCCCACAATTGCAGCTTCTCTATGGTGCCTCTTTGGAAGCCAGTACATTGCATCCTACTACAGCATAAGCGGTAGTCTACTATCTATGAAAACCTAATAAACATCCCTCAGACAAGTCCTCTTACAGACCTCTCTCCATTCACAATACTGAATACAAAACCCTCAGTAAAGTCCTGACTTCCCACTTGCTTCCTTCACTTCCCGAACTCCTACACAGTGATCAATGCGGATTTGTCCCCAATTGCAATCTATCCCTTAATATTCACCGTCTACATCATGTTATAGAGGCTGTCTGCGGGCAGTTTTTCTGGGCAGGTTGTATTTCATTAGCCATAAGTCAAGCGTTTGACACACTAAGCTGGGAATTTATGCTTGCCGCCCTCAAATAATAAGGTATGCCTCATGCATATATTCACTGGGTAAAATTGCTCTATACTGGTCCTTCTGCACGACTGCACACATGCCAACATATTTCAGCTCTCTATTTGATACAGCAAGGCACGAGTCAGGGCTGCCCCCATTGCCGCACTTGGCACAACAACTACCGCAAGATGCCCTTACATGGGGCAACCCCATTGAGCCCACAACCCATTTCATATGCAGATGATGTAATACTATACATTAGAGATCTCTCCCTGAAAGTGAGGGCACTGGCTGGACACTTCTCAGCATTTGCGTCCCTAGCTGGCCTATGTATTATTGAGAATAAATCCTACACCTTTTCCTTTGAAGACACAACCAGCAATCACTGCCATTTGGGTAAATGTCTATTCAAGTGACACACTGAATGTGTAGGTACATAGGAGTACAAACCTACAGAGATGCACTTGATCTCTCAGAGGGTACACTCCTCTAAACTATCACATCCCTCAAATGACAAATAAACTTCTGGACTACTATACCATTATCAGTAGCAGGACGATTGGCCCTAGCTAAAATGGTCATATTGCCTCATTTTACCACTTCGTAAACCTTCCAATACTTATCCCTGCATGGATTTTTAAAATGCAAAATCCTTTTCTAATTGATTTTATCAGGGCTAGTGGCCATCGTAGGGTTGTCCTCCCCAAACTCCAACTCCCCTCAGACCAAGGAGGAATGGGTGCTCCCAATATCAAATCTTACTGTATTATAGGACAACTATAGTGGCTCTTCTACTGACTAGCTGGCTGTGACCTGCCGAAATAGATTATACCGTGGCCATGCTTAAGCAAGGTACGCTACACAGTATGTAGTGCCCTGGCTCTCCTTTTTCTGCGAATGGCCCCCTATTGCTCCATTTTGACCTTTCCTATTGGAAGATGGCTTTGCGCTACACCTCACCACAGGTACCCTATGCTGTGAATATACCACTGATCGGCCTTCCAGCAGCCTCTGGGACTCATATAGCACATAGACTGCTGCCTTGGACACAGGGAGGCATAAAAACAGTAGCCAATCTTTTTACAGAGGGTATCCTATTAAATCACACAGACTTCACTCATGCACATGGCGTGGCCTACACTTTGTTTCTACCCCAAGCAAGAATCACTCGCTACATGCGGCACCGCTGGGCACCTGAGGGAACAAAACCAACTCCACATGAACTACTCCAGGCAATACACATGATAGGACATAGGCATTGGCTAATTCAGTGGCTGTACCGGGGCGTTTCAGCTCAACGGCTGGCCCCTCTGAACTCCCGGCGGGCAAAATGGAAAGGAGACCTAGCATGTAACCTGTAAGACTAAGAATGGGAATTCCTGATGGAGTACCCCCAGAAGGTTTCTTAAAACTCCAGATTCAAATTTATACAATTTTCCATTTTACACTGAGCTTATCTCAGCCCACACAGATTGCATGCCATGTTCCCAATGGTCCCCTCGACTTGCCTGCGCTTTCGAACACTAGAGGCTGAGTTATTACATATGTTATGGGCCTGCCCAATTTTTACCCCCTGTTGGGCAAAAATCACGTCTTTTTTCTCAGACCACACAGAAGTGAACCATTGGCACACAATGGAATGCTGTATCCTTGGCCTTTTTCCTATAACCAAAAATGCTAAAGTGAAATTTTATTGACTTAGCATTACTGTTGGCTAAATGCCTTCTCATAAATGTTGGAAATCCCATTTCACCACCATAGTTTACCAGTGGCAGGAAGAGGTCAATAAATGGGGCTTGTTTGAGGAAAAGTGCTGGTACTTGAATGAAAATGTGCTGTTCTCGGTACCAGTGAGCACCGTCCCATTTGACCCTTTGCGTGCGTCTAGCAGCCAGGAGCCGTCTGACGCTACAGTGCTCGTGTGCGTCAGATGGCTCCCAGCTGTCAGCTCACATGGCACTTGAAATATCTCTGGTGCGGGCACCAGAGGGATTTCTTTGAGCCCTAAACAGTCTCGGGAGGGCTTCCCCAGCTCCCGAGGCGGTTTTGCTTGTTTCAGTGCACACGTGGCGCTGACATCATTTCTCTGAAACCAAAACTGAAATGAGCCTATTGGCTCATTTCAGTTTTACGGCTATCTCAGCTCCCCAAGCACGTAGAAAGACAGTAGAGGTATCATTGGAAAGGGTAAAATCTCCCCTTTCCCAATAGTACCCCTCCCTAGTGGATCCCTACTTGGGGATCACCTCAGGAGGGCGATCACCAATCAGGGATCACCCACTGCACACCACGGAGGGGAAAATGGCCCCTGGGGCAAGGGCCTCTGCTCCCCACAATTAATTTGTGGCATATTTAGTCATTCTGCCCACTTGGAGGCAGATAGGAGCAATAGCCCCCAATCTGCCCCCCGGAGGGGCAGAAAGCGCACAAGGCTCCAGGGATTTATTTTCAAGGCATATTCAGTAGTGGGAGCTGCCCGAGATGATCCTGCCAATGCCCCCACTCCCCCTGTAGAATTCCACAGACTTTCTACCCCCCTGGGTGGCATATGGGGGCATTAGCCCCTGATCTCCCTCCCTGGGTGGGCAAAAAGCACACTGGGCACCAGGGCTTATTTAATGTATATAGGGGTGGGGGCTAACCAAAATGGGCAGGCCAATGCCCCCACCCCCCAAAAAAGGGCCACAGCCTTTCTGCCTCCCTTGGGTGGCAGATTGGGGAATAGGCCCCAATCTGCACCCAATGGGGGCCGAAAGCACAATAGGCACCAGGGAATTTTTCTTTTAAGTATTTCTGCTCCCCACGAGGCAGATGGGGCCAATAGCCCCTGATCAGCCCTCGGTGGGCAGAAAGCCCACTAAGCACCAGGGATTGTTTTTATTATACCTAGGGGTGGGGGCTGCCCAAAAAGGTGCATGCTAATGTCCCACCCCCCCAAAAAAACTGACACAGTCTTTTTGCCTCCCCTGGGAGGCAGATGGGGGCAATAGCAACCGATCTGCCCCCCTGGGGGCAGAAAGCACACTAGGCACCAGGGATTTTTTTAATGCATATAGAGGTGGGCATGCCAATGCCACCACTGCCACCCAAAAATGTCCAAAGTCTTTCTCCCCCTCCAGGAGGCAGATGGGGGTAATAGCCCCTGATCTGCCTCACCGGGTGGCAGAAAGCCCTCTAGGCACCAGGGATAATGTTGTTTTTTATATGTGGGGGGGCTGCCTAGAATAGGCATGCCAATCCACCCACCCCAAAAAAATGTAACAGGGTCTTTCTGCCCCCCGGGAGGCAGGTGGGACAATAGTCCCTTATATGGCCGCCCGGGGGGCAGAAAGCCCACCAGGCACAAGGGATATGTTTATGGGCATGCCAGTGAGAACTCCATAGGCAAGAGTTGCTCCCTTTTTTAGGCATGCATTTTGGCTATTTCAGTGATACTTTGTTCCAGACATTTTTTGTCTCATCTGCACCCAAGCAGGGGCAGAAAACCACTAGAAACCAGAGAGAGTTTGTGTGTGTGTAAACTGGAGTTTGGCTCACGGTCTGCGTCTACTGACCTTTGGCTGGCATTTTGCTGGCAGTGTGTGTAGACCTGCACTTGTTTAATGGCATGGGTGGACTTGCGCTTGAATACGGTGTGTGTAGATTGGTGCTTGCCTGGTATTATGCATGGAGTGGTGCTTAGCTGGGGGTGTACGTGGACCATTGCTTGGCTGGCTGTGTGCATGGATGATGCTTGGTTGCAGGGCCGGACTGGCCGTAGCGGGTAGGGGCTAGTTTTCTGGCCTTGAGGGCCGGTTTTGTCCCCGGGGCCTGGTTTTGCAGCAATATCGACCCCAGTAACAAAAGAAGTAGCAATGCCTTTTACTAGCACACCCCCCTTCACAGGGCTGGTGGAGCGGCAATATGCCAGGGCTGATTGCTGTTCCCAGTCCGCCCTGCTTGGCTGGCAGTGTGTGTGGATGGCATTTGGCTATTGGTGTACGTGGATGTCGCTTGGCTGGCTATGTGAATGGATGGCGCTTGGCTGGCAGTGTGCATGGATGGTGCTTGGTTGGTAGTGTGCATGGATGGTGGGGTGCATGTACTGACTCTTGGGTGGCAGTGTGGCTTTCATGGAACCCCTAGCATTTTCTTACCCAGAATCCATTGCAAACCTCAAACTCACAAAGTCACATTTACTTCTCATTTCTGTGTGGATAAGTTGTAGGATAACCGCACAGGCACAAATAAGGTATCATTTTACTAAAGGGACTGAGGGGAATGCTGAGTGGTAGGACATTTGTTCCGGCAATGTGATCCCAGCCAGAAACGTGAGGAAAATGTGATTTTTTAAGCTGAATTTGAGGTTTGTATGGGATCCTGGGTAGGAACACATTGGGGGATCCATGCAAGCCATACCATCCTGGACTCGCCCGGATGTCTAGTTTTCAGAAATGTCTGGGTTTGGTAGGTTTTCCTATAGGTCCGCTGAGCCCGGGGCCACAAAACCAAGTGACCCCCTTGCAAAACCAGGTCGTTTTGTGATAGGTCATTTTGATGTCTTCACAATACGTTTTGGGCCCTTCCATGCCATGTGCACTTTGCCCACCCACACAAGTCAGTTACTATTTTTATAGGGAGACTTTTGGGAATGCTGGGTGCATGGAAGTTTAGGGATCCATGCAGATTCCAGAACTTCCCATCACAGAAATGAGAGGAAAAAAGTTTAATTTAAAAAATGCAGGTGCCCCCTTGCAAAACCATGTTGTTTTGTGATAGGTAATTTTGAAATCTCCACATTACGTTTTGGGACCTTGTCTGTTGCGGGTACTTGGCCCACCCATACAAGTGATGTACCATTTTTATCGGGAGACCTTAGAGAACACTGGGTGGTGGGAAATTGGTGTCAGCCCAGTGATCCCGCAACTTTTCCACACAGAAAGGTGAGAAAAATTAGATTTCTTGCAGCTAAATTTGAGGTTTGCAGTGGATTCTTGGTAGGAAACCGTTGGGGGAGCCATGCAAGCCATGCATCCCTGGACTCCCACAGGTGACTTGTTTTCAGAAATGTCTGGGTTTGGTAGGTTTCCCTAGATGGCCACCGAGCCCGGGCCAAAAAATGCAGATGCCCCCCTTGGAAAACTGTGGGGCATATTAACAAGCCAGGCGATAAAATTATCGCCGCTTTAGCGGCAGAAAACTGCCGCTAAAACAGCGATAATGGGCTTATAATATGCTCTATGGAATTCCAATTGAAGCTCAGGTTAAATGTCCTTCACATCTAACATGGGTTTCAATTGGAATTCCACAGAGCATATTATCAAGCCCATTATCGCCGTTTTAGCGGCAGTTTTCTGCCGCTAAAGCGGGGATAATTTTATCACCTGGCTTGTTAATATGCCCCCAAGTTATTTTGTTATAGATAATAATGATGTCTCCACAATAGGTTTGGGGCCCTTCCCTGCTGCGGAGACTTGGCCCACCCACACAATTGAGGTACCATTCTTATTGGGAGACTTTGGAGAATGCTGGGTGGGTGAAAGTTTGTTGATCCAAGCAGATTCCAGAACTTTCTATCACAGAAATTTGAAGAAAATATGATTTTTTTAGCTACATTTGAGGATTGTAGGGGGATTCTAGGTAGGAAAAATTTGGGGGATCCATGCAAGCCATATCTCAGGGGACTCCCCCGGGTGTCTAGTTTTCAGAAATGTCTGGGTTTGGTAGGTTTCCCTACCTACCCGCCCAGCCCCGGCCAAAAAACGCAGGTGCCCTCCCCTTGCAAATCCAGGTCGTTTTGTGATAGGTAATTTTGATTTCTCCACAATACGTTTTGGGCCCTTCCCTGATGTGGGCACTTGGCCCACCCACACAAGTGAGGTTTCATTTTTATCAGGAGACTTTGGGGAATGCGGAATTGGTGGAAATTTGTGGATCCACACAGATTCCAGAACTTCCCATCACAGAATTGTGACGAACATGTGTTATTTTTTTACAATGTTTGCAATGGATTTTGGGTAACAGAACCTGGTGGGAGCTGCACAAGTCACCCCATCCTAGATTGCTCTGGCTGTCTAGTTTTCAAAAATGTATAGGCTTGCTAGGTTTCCCTCGGTGCTGGCTGAGCTAGGGTTCAAAATCTACAGGTAGGAACATTGCAAAAAAAGGGTCAGGTTTCATTGGAAAAATGTGATGTGTCCACATTGAGTTTGGGCCAGTTAGTGCCGCGGGCACTAGGCCTAGCCACACAAGTGAGATAACATTTTGATCTGAACATTTTGGGGAACGTGGGGTGGGTGGGAGTTTTTGGATGCACACAGATTCCTGAACTTTCCATTACGGAAATAGGAAGAAAAATGTGTTTTTTGACAAAGTTTGAGGTTTGCAAGGGATTCTGGGTAACAGAACCTGGTGAGAGCCACACAAGTCACCCCATTCTGGATTCCCCTGGGTGTCTAGTTTTAAAAAATGTACAGGTTTGCTAGGTTGTCCCAGGTGCCGGTTAAGATAGGGTCCAAAATCCACTGCTAGGCACATTACGAAAAAGCGTCATTTTTCAGTAGAAAAATCTGATATGACCATGTTGCGTTTCGGGCCATTTCCTGTCGCAGGCACTAGGCCTACCCACACAAGTGAGGTACCATTTTTATTGGGAGACTTAGGGGAACACAGAATTATAGGACAACTGTTTTTACCTATCGACTTTCTATGCATTCCTGCCTTCCAAATGGAAGACAATGTGTAAAAAAGAAGTCCCTTTGAAAAATGTCCTATAATTCACATGCTAGTATGGAGACCCACAATTTCGGAGATGTGACAATAACTATTGCTTCTAAAATCTATATTTTGTTCCCATTTTGGAAATACATAGGTGTCCTTGATACCTATTTTTCAGTCTTTACATTTTACCAAATGAATTGCTATATACCCAGTACACAATGAAATCCCATTGCAAGGTGCAGCTTTGTTATTGGCTCTGGGTACCTCAGGTTCTTGATGATCATACAGGTCCATTATATCACCACATCCACAAGGGTCCAGCGGACATAACAGTCTATTGCTTTTAAAAATCTGTCATAGTTAGAAGAAGTTACAAGTGAAAATGCTGGCACAAATGGATGTTTTTTTAACTCAATTTTAATATTGTTTTATTTCCCTTGTTAGTTTCTATAGGAAAGCCTTGAAGTATCTACACAAATGGTGCCTTGCTAAATTCAGAATATTGTGTACTTTTAAAAAAAATGTATAGCTTTCCGGGATCCATTATTGCTTTCAGACCCATTTCTACCACTAACTGGAAGGAGGTTGAAAGCACCCAAAAAATTTAAAATAGCCTGTGTCCCAGTTAAAGGACAAAACTGTGTAGACAATATTGGTTTTCTGACAAACGTCTGCCTGTCCTTGAAAGCTGGGAAGATGGTGATTTCAGCACCACAAACCTTTTGTTGATACCATTTGCAGGGAAAAACACAGATAATTTCTTCTGCAGCCCTTTTTCCCCATTTCCCCCCCATACAAAATGTTCCAGTATTTTGTATAATTTCGGGGTGCCCTCCAGGGAAATCAACAAACCCTGAGTATTTTTAAAATCCTCAGGATGTTGGAAGAAAAGTGCCCAAATTTAGCATGAATACCTTATGTGGACAAAAAGTTACAGGGACCTAAGCGCAAACTACCCTAAATAGCCTAAAAAAGTCTTTGCACAGGGAGGAGGAAGGCCTAACTGCGAAAGGGTTAAAGTACTGAATAAGGCTTAATGTTCTCCAGTTAGTGACATGATTGAAGGGTCTGCTACCATCCCCCAAAAGATAAAACTCCCAGAAATGGCAGAAAAATGATATAAACCAGGAAAGCACAAAAAGGGTTCAACGACCATGATATCCGGATATATTGAATTTATTTAAACCTAATATCGACGTATGCATGAAAATAATGGTAACGTTTTCACTCAGAGATATGGCAAGAGTGGCGACCGCACTATAGTTGGGGTGTATAAGACCCATTACACTTCTGGGTTCCAGTGCCACTGCAGCCACTGCAGAATTAGTGGCTATCCCCTGCTTGTTTGAAATTGTTTTATTAAAGTAGTGATTTAGAATGTACTGTGATGTTTCAGGAGTGCCCAGATGTTTTTCCTGGCAATCAGGTCTGGTTCCATTGGAATATTTACCGCAAAAAATTGTTGCTAGAAATCGTATGTTGCAAATCTCATCTCAATTTTTCTTACTTTCTTTAGAAGATAATTCCTCCCCTTCACTCCTTGACTGATATACTCTTGCAGAATTTCTTTTATTACAATTTAGTTTAATGAAGTTCAACCTGTCGAAAATTGGTAAGACAAAGTTTTTGCTAAGTACCAATCACCTGTACTGAATTGCACTGGAGAAGTGATAAATGGTACCATGCATCCTCAAATTCCGCCTGATTGAGATAATAAGCATTGAGGTGTCTCTGTAAAATTGAGGGAGATGGTTTAAAATGCATTTCACTACTATTCATTACATTTTAGAATGTATCTTGGAGATAGTAGCATGTGACATATGAAACCATTGCAGGTTTTGGTATACATAGACATTACTTTGTCTCAATTTGTGAGGAGTACTGTTACCAGGTACGTCTTGTCCCAGACAAGCACCAGTTTAAGATTCCAGTACCCCAATAGGTTCCAATTAAGGATTTTCAGGATGATTTATGTAAACTTTTTCACTTAAAATGAGCTACTCTACTGTTGCACAAGTATAGTAAACTACAGACACATTGCTATCTTTGGGAAGGTTTTCATCTCTCACTATGATATGCTTTCATGAAACTTAATTTTCAACAGCTAGAGTTTTGTGAAATTACTGGTAGGTTCTATGGTCAAGAGAGGATGCAATCCTGATTCAACGCAATTCATCAAATGTAGAAATGACTGCCTTCCCAGCAGTAATCCCTGTGCGTTGATGGTGTGAAAGCTATTTCCTGATTAAAATCATATCATGCTCAGTTGTTCAGAACTATGTTTTCTTGGCATATGCTCAACCCGGTCTCAACAAGGCCTCAACTCCATTTTGTATTAATATGGCTGCTGCTCCCTAATATTCACTGTGTGTATATATATATATATATATATATATATATATATATAATCATTTGACAAGGCACACAGTTAAATATGCACTGTTTGTGTTGTAATGACATGTTTATTTGAAGAACTCTGGAGTAAGCTTTAGATACTTTTCAAGGCTCTTCCTGCTCACATACTGCAGAGAGCTCATTTATGAGCCTTTCCACTGTTTCTGTAACCAATTTGTTATGCCACCTTTGCTGACATTGGTCCAGATAGAGTTGATTAATATTCAAATTAAGAGATAGTGCTAGCATGATCTGAGCATATTTCGTTTGATAATGCTGAACTGTGATTTGATAATATATTGCTACATCTGCTCAACTAATGCTGACAGTGCAATTTTCTATTGGTTCCTGTGGTAGAATTTTCTTTAAAAGACCCTGACATTGGGGGTGAGACAGAATCTTTTGGAGGCTCTGCTAGGGATGGTGCCCATTTCTCTACTGATTTGCTGCATGCTCTGGACTTACTCTTTCCAGATTTTGCTAATTTCTACATCTATTTAAAATTTAAAGGAGACTTTAACACAACTGATTTCTTTGTCCTCTAACCAATTTTTTCAAACTGGATTACGTTTGCTTTCTGTACTGCACCTTATTAATTTAAAAATCCTTTATGGTTTTTCATAATTTACTGATATTAAACTCCATTTTTGAGTCAGTCCTTTCTTATTGACCATAACTTGAAATGCTGTTTGGAACTTGTCTTTAGGGACATATTGCTTCATCTATTCCTAACGTCAACACTGTCCCAGACCCTGCGATGTCTGTGATGAGTGTTACTATCATGTAGATTATGTAAGAGAGAACACCCTTAAAAGTTTTCTTCAAGGTATAAAAATTTTAGTGGATAGCTGCCTTTGGTTTTGACAGACATCCACTGAATTTTTAAACTTTTACACTTTTATTTGTTTTTCAGAAACAACTCCCGATGTGGACGTTTCTTCATGAAAAAACAAAAATTGATGACCCCACGCCCTGGGCGTTTCCTTCCAGGGTACAGGAGTCAAAATTTCTTTATTTCTACTGTTCACCACCAGGTTTTCCTGGCGGTGATGAACATAAAAAAGAACATTACATGGTACACCTAAACAGAGTGGGCAATGTAATACCCTACCTTTGACAGCCTCTGCTGTGCCTGGTCCTCGGAGGAAGCTTTTTATCGTCCGAGCCAACGGGGGCTCCATCAATGAAAATCTTGGGGTCTACCCATCTCAAACTAAGGCAGGCAACCAACAGTCTGGTGGTCAGAGTACTCGGTTGCATAATCTAATTGCTATTCACAAACTGCTCTTCAATGATTACCACAGGCAAAAAAGGAACTAAAACAGTAATAAATGTACTCCAGCTCAGAGCTGGAGGTAAGTCCACCACCATGCAAGGCCAACCACTGGCATTACAACACAGAATATAATGGAGGTAGGGGACAAAAATAAAACCTTTGAGGAACTAAGTGTAAAGTAAAAAAACATTAATTAAACTACTTCAAGTATGGAGAGGCAGCATCAATAGTGTTATCATACAATACTCAAGATGAGTCTTAGTCATGAGGTGTGACAAGGGCAGTCCGTATATCAAACATTAGAGAGTCACATATTTAAGTCAATATAAAAATCCTTTATTATCCAATCATTTTACTCCTTGGTTATACAATACATAATTGCATTATAAATATTTATAAATATTTGAACTCTCTTATCTTTGGGATACAGACTATCCTTATCTTAACTCACAGCTAAGACTCATCTTGAAGTTTGTGTTATAACACTATTGATTTTGCCTCCCTACAATTGAAGTAATTTTATTAGATATGTGACGTGGTCACTTGGCTCATGGAGGTGGTCAATTACAAACTGAATGTTAACTCATCCAACCCTGAAAAGTGCAGTTAAATGCTATAGCTGCACTCCCAAAACTGTATATTGATTGTTTAAAATATTTAGTAAGATAAATAAATTGCATTTAATTTTAAAAGTCTATAAATAAAATGTATTTATTATTTAATTGTAAATTATTTTGTTTACCTTTTTTTATTTAAAAGTTAACAGTATTATTATTTAATAAAAAGAGTTCAATTATTTTCAAATATTTTTATACATTACATTTAATGATTTTAACAGATATTAAAGTATATTTTTTATTTTAGGTGTGTATTTTTGCCATTTAAAATTCAGAAAAATAAATGTTTTTTTCATTTAATGTATACAAAATATTTACATTTTAGATTGAAATTAGTTATTAATGCTGTAAGTTTTGTATGTTGCTTTACATTTAAAATAAATATATTAAAATGTTTAACATTCATATTTAACTTTAAAAAAAAATCTATTTTTTCTAAATGTTTAAGCTCTTTATAGTGTGGATCCTGGCCACTGGTCGCCAGGGATTATTCTAGGGGGAGAAGCTCTTAGGCAAAAGCCTGTGCTCACCTCCACCCACCACAAAATTAATTAAGTCTTCTGCCCCCATTGATTGTGGACGTGGAGGGTTACCCCAATCTGCCACGGGTGTGCAGAAAACCCACTAGACCCCCTAGATATAGCTAAAATATAGAAAGAGGTGAGAACAACCCACCTTGGCATAGGGTCATGTCCCACCCCAAAAGAGGAGAATATAGTCTTTTTGCCCCCTCTGGGAGGCAGGTTGGGGGATTTGTCCCTAATCTGCCCTCCTCCACCCAGAGGAGCTTTTTATTTTAAAAAGAAAGGGGCGGTGGCAGCCCATCCTGGCATATGGCAATGCCAGAATTCCATAGTGGGCAATACTGTCTTTTTACCACTCTTGGGAGGCTGATTGTACCACTTTGCTCCCAATCTGCTCCATGGGTTACTAGACACAGGGGATTTGTTTTTAGGGAAGGGGTTGGGTTTGTCCCCATTCTGTTCCCCGATGTGGTAGAAAACCCACTAAACATCAGGGAATACTAAAAAAAAGAAAGGTAACAGGGTTGGGTTTGTGGCCCACACTGGCACAGTGTTGTGACCCCACCCAAATGCCTCCAATCGCCCCATGGTGTAGAAAGTCGGCTAGATACCAGGGATTTCACATTTGGGCAAAAATGGAGTGGGAAATCCTAACTTGCATTGACCTATGCCTCCCGCCTCCGATGGGCTAGTATAGTCTTTCACCCAGATCGGGGTTTGTTCCAGTTATCCCCCCGGTAGGGCAGAAAACCCAGTAAACACCAAGAATTTCAAAATGGCACATAGTAAACTCATAGATTTTCCTCACATTTCTGTCAAAGAAAATTCCCCAAGCTGGGACATTAACAATTGTTCTCCCACCTAGTGTTGCTATATGTCTTACAATATCAATTGTACCCTGTAAAAGTGGCTAGGCCTAGTGTCCTCAACAGGAATGGAACAAACCTGGAACCATGTGAAGACCATATGGACTTTGCAAGGTCTTTGTTTTAATCTGCTCCTATTGCAGACGCTAGGCCCTGCCTCACAAATGGGTACTGTTTTTATCAGGCAGCATATGGGCACACTGGGTGGTAGTAATTTTGTAGATCCCCACAGTTCTCAGAACTTTACCTTCCAGAAATGTGAGAAAAATGTATGTTTTTAGCCAAAGTTAGAGGTTTGAACGGCCTTGTGAGCAAGAAACCATCAAGGGATCCACGGAGTGAATTCACTCTAAAATCACCTAAGGGCCTAGTTTTCAAGAATATCTGCATTGAGTAGATTTTTCTGGGGGGTAGCACAGTCCAGGCCCAAAATTCACAACTACTCACATTGCACAATAAGGGTTCGTATTAAGAGGAAAAGGTTGATCTGCCTATGTTGTGTTTTGGGGCTTTCCTCCCATGGATCCTGTGTCCACCAACACATGTGGGGTGTTGCTTTTTACAGGAGAAGTTTGAGAGCATATATGAGGCTTGAAGGGCGTTGTGTCTAAGAAAAGGTAGGGGTGTCCACAGAAGCCTGACCACCCTGAACTATTTTTCAGAAATGTCTGAGTTTGAGAGGCTTCCCTAGGTCACATCCGAGCCCGGGCCCTAAATCCACAGCTATCCACATTGCAAAAAAACTGTCCGTTTTGAGTTGAAAAATGTGATTGGTCATTTAGTGTTTTAAGGCTTGTCCTCTTGTGGACACTGGGCCCGCTCACACAAGTGGGCTACTGCTTTTATCATGACAAATGTGAGAACACTGGCTGGTAAGAATTGTGTGGATCCTTGCAGCTTCCAGAACTTTCTCTCACTGAAATGTGAGGAAATGCATGTCCTTAGCCAATGTTTGACGTCTGCAAGACCTTGTGGGTAAACAAAAACATCATGGGATCCAGGTGAGTTAAATCACCCTGCACTCCTCGATATGTCTAGTTTTCAGAATAGTTTGGGTTGGGTTTTCTTGAGGTAGAGCTAGGGCCCAAATTTCACAACTCCCCACATTGTCACAACAGATTCGTTTTCGCTCAGATTTCTGTATGTCTCCATATCCTTTTTGTGTCATTTTTGTCCCGGGTGTAGGCCCAGCCGCATCTGTGGAGTATTGTATTTATCTGGGGGAGGTGTGGATGTACTGGGTGGTGAGAGTTTTGTGGATTCAGGCAGATTCTGGAACTTTCCCTCCTGAAACATGAAATAAATGTGTGTTTTTAGGCAGCATTTGAGGTTTGCAATGCCTTATCAGTAAGAAAACATTGTGGATCCACATGATTCACACCATCCTCGACTTGCCTGGGTGACTACTTTTCAGATATTTCTAGGTTTGGTAGCATTCTCTGGGTAGAGGCTGAGCTGTTGCCCAATTTCTGCAGCTATCCACACTGTAAAAAACATTAATTTTGCTAGGTGACATGTGATATCTCCAAGTGGCATTTTGGGGTGTTTTATGTTAAAGGCACTAGGCACAGCAACACAAATGGGGTGCCGTTTCTATTTGGAGAAACACAAGAATGCAAAATAGTGGGACCATTTGTTATTACTTATAGGATTTTTCTGCATTCTTGGCTTCCAAATGTAAGTCAGTGTGCAAAAAAGAACACATTTTGCAAAATGCCCTCTGAATCACGATAGTATAGGTAACCTCAAATTCAGACATGTACAAATTACCACTGTTCCTACTCAGTATCTTGTCCACATTTAAGAAATATATAGATTTCCTTCATACCCATTTTTCATTCATTATATTTTCTATTCCTGCATGGTTAGCACTCATTGAAAAATCATTATAAACTGCAGTTCAGTTGTTAGCTCTGGGTACCATGGGTTTTTGGAGAACCTGCCAACCCTAAATACCCTGTGACCATAAAAGTCTAACAGATGTACCAATATATTGCTTTTGTAAACTGGCCATTGTGAACATTTTTTTAGATGAAAACAGTGTTACCAATGGCTTTTCCCTACTTATTTTCTGTATTTCTTTTTATTTCAAAGCTTAGGAGCCGATTACAATTGCTATGCGGTGGCGGTCCTTCCACAATCGGACTGTGAGATTCCCCCTGCACCTTTAGGATGGCGGAGGGAATCGCGCTCGGACCGAGGCGGATGAAAAGCCCATCCGCCACGGGACCGCCAAAAGCAATCTTACAGATTGCCTGGCGGATGGTCTAGATAGCCTGAAATCATGGCGGTGCCTTGCAGGCACTGTCCACCAAATTAGGAGGCTGGGTACAGCCGGCCTTTCCATGGCGAAAGGCTGGTGGGGATTTGTTACGGGGGCCCATTGCGGGCCCCCCTTATTGTGGGGGGAGGTGAGGGTGCACTGGGGGTAGGGTACCCCCCCTACATTTCACAGCACTATATGGTGCCTGCCACTTAGTGCAATGCAATGCACAACATGGTATTTTAACATCGCGGCGGGTACTGCTGTCAGCAGCACACGCCGCAATGTTAAAAAGCAAGATCTGACCGCCATGGTGGTGGTCCCATCCTGATCGGGTGTGTGGGACTGCTGCATGCATGGCAGACAGTCCAGGTTCCCACCAGGATGGCGGATGGACTCCAGACCGTCTGCCATCCTAATGACCCCCTTAGTTTCTTGGGACACCCTTGATGGATCTACAAAAGCGATCCCTTGCTGCATTTCTGGTTTCGTCTACTTTTCAGAACTTTATAGCTTTCAGGATAACTCATGGGTTTCACATCTGTTTCCATCACAAACAGCAAGTAGGTTGAAACAACAAAACTGAGAAAAAAATTGACTACCTCTTTAAAAACAAAATGCAAAATCTAGGGTAAAAAGAAATGTTTGTACAACTTTGCTTATACCACCCCCATGGTAAATTATAGTGAAAAGTAAAAAATACTAAAAACATTTTTATGTTAAAACCTATTGTAAATAATTATATATTTTTATTCTAAATTTAGAACAAAAGAAAAATGCCACAACACTATTAACTTAATTTTATATCAAATATTTAATTCACTTAAATATTAAGGTCAATTAAACATTTTTAAAAATGAAGTTTAAATTATAAAATAAATGCCCACCTAAAACAAAAAGTGATGTATGGACTTAATTAAAGTAATTTAATTATATTTTAATAGGATTGAAACTAAAATGATTGTTTAAATAAAAAAACTGTTCAAATTAGAGAATAAATATGTTTTATTTATGTGTCTATTTTTAATATTAAAGTGTAGGTATTTACATTTTTATCTAATTTAATTTAACATTTGTTCTTATGTGGTTTTATTTTAAGTCCCTACCTACTTTACTTTTTTTTCTATGGGATGTTGTTACAGTACCGGTGTTTGACCATGTATGGAGCTGGACTTAATTCAGTTCTGAGATAGAGTGACTTATTACTATTTTGGGTCTCGTTTTGTCTGTAGTAAATTTATAAGTGCAGTTTGTGAATAGCACTTAGCTTACTCTTTTGTGGGATGATGCACATACCTCCCAAACTCCCTCCATGGCCCTTCCTAAACCCCTCTTCTCTCCTGTCTGATTCACTTCCCTTATCTGGTCTGATAGCACTAACCTGTACTTTTCCTCTTGAAGGAGCGACACACATCTCCAAGCTGTCTGGCCCTCCTCTCCTCTAGTCTCCTAGACAGGCTCCGCAAAGGTAACAGAAAGGCAGACGGAAAGAGAATAAGGAGAGATGAAGAGGGTCAAGCACCTTTGTGTGTTGTTGTGACAAGGATAAGTCCTCTTGTCACTGTTCTGTGGCTGGTTTCTTCCGGCTCTGATCGAGTGATGTAGCAACACTGTGAAAAGAAAGCACAATGTTGTTATGCATATATAACTCCCCTCTAGCTTTGTAGCCTCTTTTGCATCCATCATTCTATTGTTCACTCTGTGACCTAGCTACAGTTCCCCTTTTCCCCATGTGGGCCCTATCAGGGTTGACTGTTGGCTGTTTCATAACTCACTGGGAAAAACAAATAACATATAACATTGTCCTTGTGGTGCAACTTCCCTAGAAACTCATTTTAGGTTCTCTACCTGTTCTCTACTCTAGGAAGGTGTAATGTGTACCTTCCTTATAAACTGTATCCTTTAAACAATTTCCCACCATTTTTGAGAGGTGCTGCATCACACCCTTGTCATCAGCAAAACATAAATTCCTATAGTTCTGTCAAAAGTATCAGGAATCTCTTTACATGCACACAATGTATGATGATAGCCTCTCTTTTACCTTTTTTTTAAGTGCTTCTGCTTTTAATCTGCATTACTTTGCTTTAGTGGGTATTCCTCTTGTGTTATACTTTCTTCACTAACGAACTTTGACCTCGTGATAGTTTTAGTGACTTTCAAACAATATCTTTTCTTGTTCCCTCAGATTACCTTCACCTTAATGGCAATCAGGTAAGCTGAGTTGTTAAGCTAGGCACCTCCTCCTAACTGTAGAGCTGCACATTTTGTCTTAAATGTCCTTTTTCCTTTTTACACTTTTGCAACTCACACCGAAAGATCATGGGATAGAAGTGCGGCATCTAGAGATGAAAAACAAGTAAGTTGGATCAAGGGTGTGGACTTCTCAGCATTGTGGAGTATCTGAAACAGGTAGCCTTAATACAGAGCTCCTGCTCCTGCTAAATCATCTGGATAACAAGGGAGGGTGTTTTTTTCGGCATGTCCTTATATAAGCTTGCCACGCAAAAATGGACTCTAGTCATCAGAGGATGTTAGTCTAGGGAGTCTCATCTATTAGGCTTCCAGAATGAGCTCATCAGCCCAGTGCAACCCTCTGTGTACCTCGCCCACATGCAATGACACCGGGTGTATTTAGAACATGTTGTTGGGGTGCCGATGGCTGTGATGTGTGATGTGATGAATTTCCGATAGCCCTTTAGTGTAATCATCATTTTCTAGTCCCCTCTGCCTTTCATATGTTTTTACTACTAAAACATATACTTATGTGTATGAGGCTCCACTGTGTGGATGGGGATCTCCGCAAACCAAACAATAAGAGAGGCGGAGGCAGAACCTCTGAACGTAAGTTGGTGAAAAACATTTTGTAGTACGTTTCTAGTATTACTGTAATTCTACCAAATGTACTGCGATATGCTTTCTATGAATAGGCCCCTATATCCTTAAACCCAAATATAGTGGAAGATACTTCTCTGATCCAGTTCAGCCTTTTTTCAGCTTCACAACATTTCAAAACAAAATGATGGATGGAGTGCTGAAACATTTCAAACACTTACCCCCAGTCACAGATTTGGGTTCAATCCATCGTTATTTACCTTGCCACATCACCCAAGTTTGGACCCAGCCATATGCAAACCAGACTTGACCCGGCTCCCCATTGGAACAGTCCAGCCAGAACTGTCGGAAATGTCAAGCCAGGTCCTCCCTGAACCAGAAACAAGCATCCTGGGACCAGTTTTGTGGTATCACCCATCATCAGCCAGGCTAGCACAAATCCAGTAGCGCAGCGAGCAAGGGACCCACTTCGGGGCATATCCTTAGCCACTTAGGGCGAACATACCAACATCACAAAATAAAATGGACAGAATGTTGAAACTTTTCAAACACTCATCCCCCCTGGCAGAGGTCTAAGTTTAAACCATTTTTATTTTGCTCACCACTTCATCCTGGTTTGCACCCAGCCATAGGCAAATTAGTCTGACCCTCCTCCTCATTGAAACAGTCCAGCCAGAGTTGCCAAACCATATCCTCCCTGGACCGGAAACCAATGGTGACTGCCCCCAAGTAGTAGTAGTGGTGAGGGGAGGAGGGTCATTAAAAAAATAAAAGACAAAGGAATATCACTTACCTGCTGCCCGGCTGGCAGGCCGCCACCTCTCCTGCATCTTCTGCTTCTGTGTGACCTGGAAGCACACAGGCTTCCAGATTCCCCTAAGCCAATCACAACACTGCTGTTACCTTGACAACAGCCGGATCGTGATTGGTCTGAGCACCATGGTTCAGCACTCAGACAGGGACTTGGAGGCTGTGAATGTTCTCCACCCAGGCTGTGGATTGCAGCCCGGTGGAGAACATGCTAAGTGCGCATGACTGTTTGGGGCGATGCTCCTCTGCCTTAGCGGAGGAGCTGCACCTTCCAGAAACAAGAATCCTGGGACAAGTTTCGGTGTATCACCCCTCATCAGCAAGGCTGGCTTCAATCCAGTGATGCAGCGAGCAAGAGACCCACGTCTGGGTATACACTTAGCCACTTAGGGCGCACATAGAAATATCACAAAATAAAATTATGTGTTGCATCTTTTCAAACAATCACCCCAGTCACAGATCTGGGTTCAATCCATTGTTATTTTGGTCTCCACATCACCCCAGTTTGGACCCAGCCATATGCTAATTCATCATTTGTTTGCACAGCATTTCTTCAACTTCAAGCACTAGCAAAATGTGAGGGCTCAGAAATTCTGACAAATCCTGGCTACAGCAACTATATATCTTGATACCTAGTAAAATTGCTGTCAAAAATGAGATATATATACTTCAAGCAATCAAGATGACTGTCACTATGTTCAAGTCGCATGAGTCCTGTGGCTCCAAGGCACATATAGTCTTTCTTGTCTTCACTTATGTGGTTAGCTTAGCACATCTCTCGTAGACAAGAAGCCCCTTTCTAAGCAGAGTCTGCTATTTATACACCTTGCCAGCTTTTCAGCTCCTAAAGACACCTATGTTCAAGAGGATCGGAGTAATGTGTCTCCGCCTGGATCTGGCATACAAAGGCAAGCACATCTGTGAATATTAACAGTGCCACCCTCAAGGCCTGACATCTCTGTGCCTCAGCTCCTAGTTTATCTGGAATACTGTTTTAGAACTCACTTAGCAGACAAGGAGCATGAAGACTGAAGGCAGTTTCCGAGGACGGATAAATCCTCAGAGCAGAACTCCATCGAAGCCACTAAATACTGCAATTGTATTCCAACAATTTCTTTATCTAAAATAGTATGTACTTCATATTCTTTTTCAGCATTCTCCTGAATTGGTGCAGGGTTTGGAGCAAGGTGTGTGTTTGCAGAACAGCGGTTTTAACAACACATGAATCGCAGGACAAATTTTCATGTTCTGCTGTGATTTAAAATAATAACGTTCATGTTACATTATTCAAATTCATTGAATATTTCTTTCAAAGTTATGTTAATAGTGCTGTAGCATTTCTTTTTTTTCAACATTTAAAATTAATATATAAAATCAATTTACGTTAATATTTAAAGAAAAATATTTTCACCACTTTTTCAACTTTAGTAAACAATTTAACTTTTCCCTATATTTTACCATAGGGTATCTCCACCACCAAATATTTCAAATGTGGAACAAAATAAAAAATATGCTACAGCACTATTAACTTAATTTTACTTTTAAAATGTAAGTATTTTGAAAACATTATATAACATCATAATTATTTTTGTGAATTTGAAATAAAAACATACGTATTTTTATATTATGTATTAAACATTCTGAAAATGATGTATAGAATTATTTTAAAGCAATCTGATTATATTTTAATAGACATGAATGTTACGTTATTTTTTCAATTCATAAAAGATTATTGAAATATTTTAAAATAAAATTGCAAATGCTCATGAACTTTGGAATTGCTAGTCTCTTCTGGTCTTTGGTGTACTATAAACACTTAAGTCTCAGTTCTGTTTTTGTCTGAGCATCACAAAGTTAAGCAATGACCTATCAGCAACATCAAATCTATAATCTTTGTATACTTAGCGCCTGCTTACGAGTTTGGCGGTGCGGCATCAGGACAGCCCCACCTCCACACCACCAAAACCGTATGTGCACGGCCTGCCATATTATGACATTTTAAGTCACTGGCAGGCAGTTCTTTGGTGTTCCCACAGCAGTGCCTATAAAATAGGCACCCCAATGGGAAAGTCAAAGGCAGTGCCTTCGTGGCATGGACTGGTGCAGTCCATGCCGTACAGGTACTGGGGTGCATGCATACAGTTCTGGGACCGGCTGCAGGTAAGGTGGTGGTCCCGCTGAGTATATTTGGATGTGCCTGCCACTATGGCGGGTGCATCCAGGGCCCTGATCATTGCGGACGGTGCTGCTGGCTGCAGCACAGTTCGCAATGTCAAAATGCCACGATGTGCATTTCAATGCATAACGTGGCAGGCACCACGCGGTGCCTGCCACCTTGTGCATGGAAATGTAGGGGGGTACACATACCCCTCCAGTGCACATACACCCTCCCCCACGCAGAGGGGGCTGCAACTGGCCCCCAAACCGAATCCCTGCCAACCTTTCCATGGCGGCGGCGCCACCATGGAAAGGCCTCTTTCAGGACACATCCTAATATGGTGGACGGTGCCTGCTAGGCACCGCTACCATATTATTGGCCCTTTTCCGTCCGCGCGATTGCCTCTGGCGGAAAAGCAGCGGACGGACTTTGCATCCGGCCCGCGATAGCCACCGCCATCCTAATTTGGCGGTGGGTAAAATGCTTAGTGATGTCAGAGGTTTTGTCTGAGCAAACCATCCATCAGCGCCTACTATCATATAAGGACGCTGTCTGTATTATACATTATCTGTGATGGTCGACTTGTATAAATGTTGGAAACCAAACTTGTATGTCACAAATATGTCACAATTTTTTAGGTTCCATGTTCACTGGAGACACATTGCACTCATTTTCTGAAAAATTGCATTTATATTTACATAAACAACTATTGTTCGTACTAAAAAATGAGTAGTGTATGGTTTTTCTCTTTTAAATATCGACCTTACCCTTACATATACTATGATTGCGCATTCTAATATTATCAGCCACATTGTTTCACAGGAACCACTGTTTATGTTCTCTTATGGGTGGCATAATGCAAGATTCAGCCCATGGAAGACCTCTGGGGGACCTATGCCCAGGGTACATGTGTACCATATACTAGGGACTGATAAGGGTACCCCAGTATCCAATCTGGGATTGTGCCTAGGGACTAACACAGCAGTTTAGGGAGAAAACAGATAGACTGGGGTCTTGATTAGCAGGATCCCAGTCAGACTAGTCAAACATAGCATCACATCAAGCAAAAAGTGGGGGTAACCATAGAAATAGACCCTACCTATCTACAGTCACTCAGAGAAAAACTAAGCAAGCTATCACTCACTTCCAAAATGGTAGCCAGTTACCAGTGCAAATTGGTTTCAGAGTACCTATGAAAGAAAACCAAAGCAGTGTACACACTTGAATGCCAAATTCTTAGGAGTTACTGGTGTGAAATGGTTTTGGAGTATTCACAAGAAAAATATGAGCATGGAGAGTACTCCCATAAAAAATGTTTGCGAGTTACCAGCGACAAAATAAAACTGCAAGAGAAGACTGTGTATATGTAAAAGCAGGAAATTCAGCTAACTACAGACAGGCCAGTAATCCGTATAATGTTATTGCTAGTGCTTGCAAAATAAAATCTTTGCCTACCCTACGACTTCTGGCCCGAAGGTCCTGGGACAGCCTACTAGAGCAGCTGCATCTTACTGAAAGGTTCCTCTCATTTAGGGAAGTGCTGAAAACACGCCTGCTTCCCACGAGGAGTCTCAGAGTTGTATGTTTGTCACCAAGTAATTTGATGCCTGAGATCTTACATTTAAATGTATGATGGTGATAATAATGGCACTCCCAACCACTCATGTCTACTTGTTCTATGTGATGGTGTATGCGAATGAAGCTTAAAGCTTTGAAATTTGGGTAGCACTCATTCTGCGCGTGAGAGGGAAGCTTACACTGCTGATGACCATGTCGCACATGTTCGATATGTGAGAGGGTACCTTGCACAGCTGTTACCTGTACTATAACTATTCTGTGTGGTGAGGAACGTTTGTTTGCACGACAGGTGGCTTGCGTGCAGGGAGAAGCGTAAACTGCATTTTAAATGCAGGACTACAAGCAGGGCCACTGGATTATGCAGTGATGAAGGACTACATTAGGCAGAAGATTTAGCTAAATCATGTAGCAAGAAATTAACAAATTATGTGACATAAATAGGCACATTCTGGGCAGGAAAATGTTGCTATTTTGTAATTATGCAGCAGACGGAAGGATATGTGCCGAATGCAGTGACCTCTAACCATACGAATAAACGCTTCAGCTACAGAATTGCATCCGCCCAAATTACAATTGACCAGAAGACAAAAAACAACCTGGGCAGGGAAGGCTCCTACCTCGGACCCTGTCATTAGGAGACCATGCTTCCTGCCCTCTTTCTGTTACAAAATATTGTTGTCAGGCCGGCTGAACTTGCACAATGGAAATAAACCACGAAAAAAAATGCCGGGAGACATCATATTGCTAAATAAACGCATAGGACCTGGCGCCTGGTACCCTGACGACATGGAGTTAGGTGGAAAACCTACAAGTGAGGGACCTTTCCTCTCACTCTATATATTTTGGAAGTCTTAAAAATATTCATTTCAATGTGTGGGGGGGGGACCAATCCGTGGAGGGGGCGAACCAATACATTTGGTATGAGCAACATTGGCTGTAAAACCTTCCGAACAAAGGCACTAATTAACTCCTCGCAGAAATGAACACGGCAATTATTGCGCACGTGGCCTTCGAGGCACTAAGTCCGTGTGTGGCACAACAGCAGCTGTCCGCCACGCCCCCCGTTGGTAAATGGGCGCGCAGCTCGCGCTCATTTCCCTCCCGCCGTCGCCACACAAGCAGAACACCTCAAACGCGGAAGACTAATGCTTTAATGATTTACTCCTTGACTTCCATTCCTTGCCGATAAAATAAGCTTTCACAAACGCCACTCAGAGCTGTCGTCGGAGCACACCTTGAAAGAGCATTTATTTCAAGCCCATCAGCTCAAATTGTCTTGTTTACCCCCTGAATCCTGCTCAGGTACCATTACCGCACTCGGCTGCGCACATCACTCTTGTGAAGCGAAAATTAATTCTGAATTACCGGCCCTGTAACTGCCTGCTTCTTCACATTATCTGTCAGGAAAATAAGCAGACAAAAGGCGGCTAAGTGGATTTCTGTGAGCTGCCATTCAAAAGAGAAGGGACAGGTGTTGAGCGGCGCTGCTCCTCTCTGAAACTGCGAGCTGACAATACATGCAGGGGGAGTTTAATTGCCCGCATCCACCTGCACCCTTGTCATTTCTTGGTTTCGCTGAGTTTTAATGAAAACATTAAGTGCACTTTAAGAGCAGCAGCTAAGTGACATTTTGATTCAAACACATGCACAATGGAAGCGGGCTATGACATTTTTAATGCAACCGAAAAGAAATATCAGCGTCGCTATAGCTCCGTTTTTTCATACCTTTGTTTGGTTGTTGCCAGGAAAATGCCAGCCCCATGAGGATTAAACAAGCGAATAATTACATTCGGCCCATTGTTAAAAAAGAAGCAGTTTTCCCGCGCTGCTTTGCTGGTAGCCCGCCTTGTCTGTTTTCGATGACAAATGAGGTGGACGAGGCTCCGAGCATCCGGATGGCCTAGTTAGGGGCTTTCAGTGCACTAATTAATGAGCAGCCTTAAGGTTGCCAAGGAAATATTGAAGCACACTTCCGCTGGCCAAGCAATACAAGGAGAGGACGCCATTTTGTTTGAAAGTATGTTCACTTACTGGCTCACTGATCAATTTTGTTTATAGAGGGGCAAATTTAGGGTGACCAGATTTTGAGAAGCAAAAAATAGAACTGAAGTATTCAACCTTACTTTTATGTCTGGCCTGTCCCGATGTTTGCCAAAAAAGAAGAAGAAAAAAAAAATATATATACACACACTTACGCACACATTTGCAAGGCACATTTACATAACATTAGCCATGGCAAGACTTCTAGCCCTCTTATCGTTTCTGTCTCCCCTCTGCTGCAGCATGCATGCAGCCGACTTCAACCTGCACAGCCTGAAACAGATGCATTATTTGACAAAAGCATACCTACTTATTCTTCTTTGAAGGATTGCTTTACCTTTGTCCCAGAAACCGGGACATGTATTCAAAATAAAGGTACGCGTCGGGGCAACGAGACAGTCCTCTGAAAACCGGGACTGTGCAGGGAAATCCGTGACGTATGTTCACCCTAGGCATCCTCTTTCCTTTGCTTCTGTCCCAGAGTGGCACATGGCGATGCGCTCGCCACACCAGCGGCCAATGAACGCGCACTGTGCGTACAAGTCCTTTCAAGTAGGAAACTTTTCACAGACAATTAAGACAGGTACGCGCACTTTGCTACCATGCACACAACATGTTACAAGAACACACTGAGTGCCGCTGGCCTGCATTTGCAGAGCAGGGAGCAGTTTGATAGCCCACGCTAACAACATAAGAACAGAAAGACAAATGATGTATGTCTCAGCAGAGGAATGCACCTGTCCACAAATCCACACGGGAAGATGGACAACATACACACAAGGTGAAACCCAAGGTCAACATGGATTGCGTCAAGATACTTCCTACCCGAGGCCCGTAGGCTGAGTTCCTGTCTGCTTCGTTTTTACAAGTTAGACCACACTGCCTGCATGACACGCTCTGCTGTCTACCCTAAGCAGGAAAACAAAAAGGGAAAAAAGACCTTAGATAAAAGAAGTAAGACCGGCATGCCGAAGGCTTGACATTCTGTACAGCGAAGCTAAACACCGCTAGAAAGAAAGGCCTTCTCATAGGGGCACAATGGAGCAGTGCTACTTAATGCAGCCTGTGAAAGGAATGAAAAAAACCTTCCTGAAGGCAGCACTGCTTCAAAACCCCATGTGAATGAAGAAATCAAACGTTAAAGAGGAGACAGGAAAAAAGATGGAGAAAACCAAAACAGAAGGAAATTGTTCACATATGTTGAGAGCAAAAACATTCCCCATTCACCAGCGCTGATGACAGTGTTTTTTTCAGCCAGTCAATGTGGAAGGGCTTCTCAGGACTAAGAACTGGTGACGAGGATTATTTTGCACAGCAGGGATCTTCGCTTTGTATACAGGGTGTACCTCAACCAACCCCTTAAATGTACCAAGTAACTTAATGCCTTTCACTTTACAGTTCTCCGAACACTGCCTGCAGCCATTACAAACTAAATGAGCGCAACAGGGCCACGTCTCACAAAGTCTGCTGTCAGCCATCCTAACAAAAGAAGGAACAAAAATCAGAGAAAAATGTTTGGAGGAAGTGTCACATTACTTGCATCAAACTTTGACATGGCAGTAATTGCAGTTGGGGAAGGAAATGCATGGAGTTATCATTGTGACTGCTAGCACCTAAAAGGCCTGCTTTGCGTTGCTCTGATTCGTCTTGTATTTTTAAGAAAAATATATTTCAATTTTAAATATATCGCATTTCAAGTCAACTTGGCCTTAAACTGTGCTACATGTTTGTTTATGAGGTATGCTTTCTGACAATCCAAATTAAATTGATCTAGCATTAATGGTAGTAAAATTATTTAATCGCTCTTGAATTATGATTTGAAACGAATGAGTCATTTATCACCAGCTCTGGAATACAGGCTGAGCTTTGATTGGGTGGTATAAGAGCATTCTTTGGAGTTTGAAAAATATAGATTTTAGAACAAAACGGTGTGCTGTTTGCCTTTATTTTCATGTCTTCTCCCATCTGTACATTTTGAAGTGTTTTTTATCGTCATGAAGAGACAAAACACATTTGTAATATCAAATCAAATAAACTTTATTCGGCTTTATGTAATAAAACCATAAAAGCACAAGGTAGAATATAATACATACAACCCAGACAGGAACATACCCGCTTTAAGCATAGTATATGCAGTTTAAAAATATACGCAGTTTAAATATATATAGTTACTGAATCTCCACAAACACACATAAAATGCCTGCTAAACAACACTCTAAATGGTACAGTAAGACCTTGCGCTTAATCAAGTTGTTTGTTAAACGGCTCGTGGAGCAAGGTAACGTGCATGGTGCCGGCCGGGAATAATGAAAAGGGTCAGGCGAGTTAATCACAACTCACCCGAAGCCTAATCATGGATTAAAAAAAGTTAAGGACATAAAAAACAGTGTTGCCCGTCAACATTTAAAGAAATATAAAAGCGGGCCATACTAGCCTAAAATTGGCCTGTTTCAAATTAGGAATTAAAAAGGATTTTCTGGGGGTATCATAAAATGGGCAAAACATCGTGAAATGAACCATGTCCTGTGGAGATGTACCATCGCAGCCGCAGAACGAAAGAGTTTGCCCTTTGTTCTGACCCCTGGAATGAGCAAGAAAAAGGTGGAAAAGATCAAACCGAAACCTGGTAAAAAAAAAAAAAAACGATAATTTGTAATAAAAATGCATAAAGTAGCCTTTAATATAAATACATAAAGTCACCTATCAAAAATGTGTGTGTTAATCTTATTGCAAACGTAATATTCTGATTTTATAAACATTTGGATGTCACTGACGTCTTGGTGCAAAATGCTTTAGTGTGACCAAACTGAGTGCAACTCAGTATATTGCTCTTATAAGGGAGGAAGGCTGAGGGCACTCGTCTGGATCTGAACACTGCAACCTTAACTTTACACACAGCTGTCTGCAATGACCACTATGCTGTTTTAGGAGCCAGAACCTACATGCACCTTTTCCTGCATCCCATGGCTGACCTTGAAGAAGACATATGAAAGGGCAGTTAAGTCTGATCTAGAGAAAACGTCAGTCTCATATTTCCCCCTCCCCTTCCCCAAATGATAAAAATACATATATACATTCATACAAATAAACATTTTTGGTCACTACTCCCAATGCATTGGTCTGTTCACATGTCATTCACATTTTGTTTCCTTTCACCTCAGCAAACGTGATGAGCAGAAGAATCAGCTTAATTCAGCCAATAGCTTTCTTCACTGGGGCTGCTGGCATTTTTCTTGGGCACATGTCCCCATTAGGGGTGGGCGGAATTTGCGGAATTAACCTTCGCAAATTATCGCGAGAATGTTTAAAATTATCGCAAACAAGCAGAAATATCGCGAAGATGCGGAAGTTTTTTTCCGGCATGTTCGCGAGATTTTCTGCATGGTTGCGGGTCGCCAACTTACCCATGTGGTTGCTTGCGGGCGCGGCCATCTTGTTTTGAGTTGTTCTCGCGGTGCATGATCGCGAGAAGAAAGACGTGATCGCGCGACGCATGACGTCACTGCGGGCGCGAACTGTCGCGAGACAGCGCAAATGGCTAAAAACAATACAACATCTCATGGAGAACGCGACCGGATCAAGAAAACTTGTCGGCGAACGCAGGGATTCAGGTAAGGCGATCGCGCGCGCGCGAGAATGTATCATTTTACAGCGCGAGCAAGAAACAAATTATCGCCAAGCTGCGGAAACCGGAATTTTTGACATTTTCGCGCTCTCCGCGGAACGCAAAAATGTCAAATTATCGCAATTTCCGCGAACGGAACGAAATTTTTGCCCAGGCCTAGTCCCCATCCAACTAAAAAATAGTCCACTTCCAGCTCGTGAGATAATCTCATCTTTCATTTGCCTGAATTGTTTTTTCTACATTTATTTTTGCTATGGGCTATTTTTGTATCTGTTCATTTTTGGAAACATATGCACACCACCTTTAGAAGATACCATTTTTACTTTTGATTTCTTTTAACATTTTTAAAAGCCTATTTCATAAGGTTGCAAAAATAAAACAGGAAATAATTGTAAACCTATTGACTTTGCCAAAGGCGTGTTCCTTTCATTTAGCTCAAAATCATTTCTGAGATGAAGACCTTCGCCCCTCACAATGTTGTAAATCCTTGCTGCTTCTAAAGGGAAAAAGGGACATCAACATCCTACTGCAAGTAGGGAGAAACAGCTTCTAGGAATTCGAATATCCATATTGAAATGGTCCAAATACACGAGGAAAACTGGCGCTAGAACTAGATTTATGGTAAACTCTCACATAATCAGGTAAGTTGCAGAAAATTGTTTTCAATTGTTATTTTGAACGGGTAGTGGTTGGTAAAGTGCAAAATGCCCCCGTGGGAAAGGATGCTTTTGGTAGTCATTGATTTGTTAAGATGAATGTTTTTTGCTTTACTTTATGATTGGCTGTACCCATCACACCCGCAAACTAACTTGGAATTCCACTTCAATTTGATCATTTTTGCTAAATGCATCTGTATTAATGAACTAAAAACTGTGATTAAAACACGGCGAACAGTTTATCACTTGATAAAGTTCTCTATTTTGGAAAAGGTATATATTGGTGAGGTTTATCATTTAACATTGCATGTTAGCGTTGTTAGCAATTTAATAATTCTTCACTCAACATAATGTTTCAGTGGGTGCAAGGGAAACAAAGAACAATTGTGTTATACTATTTCAAACGTTCTACTAATAGATTGATAATTGAATTAGTGAAAGCTAACAGTATGATTCTTGCTACAGAAAAAAACTCTAATGATTTTTTGGAGATCTTCAGGACAAGTCAAGGTTGTAACATGTGGGGGACACCAGCATTCGAAGTGTTTTCTGACCAGTTTCAAACTTCTTTTTCTTGGTACCCTCGCAAGCAGCATTGCAGCCTGTTGTAGTTGGCAATGCTATGTTTATCTTTAAGTGCATGAGCTATCCTCACGCCAGAAATATTCACAGTCTCCAGGTAGCGGTGTTCTATCGTGTGCCAGTTGGAGACTGGTAGCTGACTTGGAGGCTGACTTGCTGGTGGTGTCTAGCTCATCTCCAGGGCTTTAAGTGGGATGAAAGAACTGGGGGGGGGTCTCTCAAAGGGGAGTGGCCAATGTAATTAAGGGATTATGTGCGTGGTTTAAAAACATGTAAGCTAAAAATCTGGGTTTAGCATAGTGTGCTGCCCAACTTGTATTTTGCTGTTTCTGTCATTGCATCCAGATATATGAAACAACAAGTAACATCATACCTACAACAAGTCAGGACTATTGGCTTTGTCAATGGTTATTAGTTGCATAAGATAAATAAGCAGCAACTATGGCTTTTATATAATATTGAAAAAGCTTCCACTTAAAGCCCTGGTGACACCACAACAATGTTGCTGCTCCTAAGTTTAAAAAAGAGAAGGGAAATCCAGAGAGAAAATGACTCTTTAAAGGATGTCCTTCCCCTACAACGCTCACCTGGCATGACGTCATGCTGTAACTTCTCCACTAGTGAGAAGTGAGCAGTGTGAGCACGCGCACATCGATGTGCCTGCTGGCACTGCAGTCCGGAAAAAAACGGACCGCCTGTGCCAGGGCACAAAACAGAGCCAGATAAAGAACCGTTTTGAGGCCACTTAAAAAAACTACCGGTGCTCAGCACCGGTGAGACCCGGCCCACTTAAAGCCCTGCTCATCCCAATTAAGCCTGCTTTGACATATAATGGTCTTTGTAATTGTAACACTGGTGATGAGGCTAGAATAGTTCATCAGAAAACATTTCTTTGTGCACTGCTGGCCAATGGGCTTTGAAGAGCACATGGTTAGAGTGGTGAAGGCCTGCATTCAGACAGCCATGGAACTCAGAACTCCACTCAAACAGGTGCTCAGCGGCACGTGGTGGGCACACCGTTCTGCTATTAACTAAGTAACACTTAAGTCACATTTTTAGTTCTTGCGTGGGAGGGCAGCCATTTCTAAACTGAACCCTGAGTGGCTACCAACCTCGAGAACTGTCAATTTGGATGAGGAAGAGAGGGAAGCAAGAATCAAAACATAGCAGCAATGGGAGAAATGCAGATATGACTTTAAGAATTTGGTGAAACCCAAGAAGTGGAATGTGGGGGACCTGGTTTTAGTTAAAAAGCCAGAGCGGGAGATGAAGGGACTGAGTTTATGGGACCTTTTGTCATTACGTCCATTATGAAGAATGTGGCGACAGTTCACATACTGGAACAGATGGAGCATGTCCAGATTGGTGAAGTACCTGGAAACAAGTTGCCAGTTGGGAAGAATGGAATAGTTCTATCAGGTTAAAGGACACAAGGGAGGATTTGGAACTTACCAAATGATTCCTACAAAAGGAATATTCTTGACAGTGTTCCTCCATTCAAGTCTTCCGTGAGACCAAGGAAAGTGCCTGCTCGTTTCAGAGATATTATAGGTTAATGCTGTGCTGAGACTATTTCTGTGTTCCTGTAAAGTTTTTCATGTGTCCTTTTTGGGAATGTTCTTCTATGCATGTTTTCTTCAATGTAGGTGGTTCCTTTCCCTTGTAATAGATGTGACTTTTACATCATAGATTTACATTCATACTTTTTTTTCTTTTTCATTTATTATGGGAGGTGGATGTGTTGTAGCTGACAATGTTATGTTTATCTTTAAATGCATGAGCTGTCTTCATGCCAGGAATGTTCACAGGTTCCAGGTAGCAGTGTTCTATTGTGTGCCAGTTTGAGACTGGGAGCTGAGTTGTTGGTGGTCTCTAACTCATCTCAATAAATCCTGCTTTGACACATTAATCCAGACTCATAATAATATGAATAGATGTGAGTTCACAGTTGGCGACACATATGGGATCAAGAGCACTTCACCAAAGCATCTAGGTTTGACGGTGTTCCTGACTACAAGGTGCATGGCCTAGCAGTTTGCCTGGACTGAGCCTCTTAGTGTGATATGGAGAATCATTCGAAGGTGGTTAATCTCCTTCTCTAGCAGAAGTGTCAAGATGAGCCAGCAATGACAAACTAATAGTTCTGTCTTCTAGTTGGAGAGATGAAAATAAAGGCAAAAATGGAGATGGAAGCAGCATAAATGGAGTGATGTACATTACCAATGCTTTAATGAATAACAGCCTGTGTGGATAAATGAACCCATCACTTAACAGTTAACTTCATTTTCTCGATTAAGGTCCTCCTCGTCCAAGTCATTGCAATATGAGGTGTTCCACCACCAGACAGGCCTCTCTACACACTAGTCTTTTTTCTATTTTATCTAAACAGTATAAAGAATCATTCCTCTCTCCTCAATGTCTGCTAATAATAACAACTTCAGACAAAAAGGTGTAAACCAGAAGGGAGGAAGGAGGGTTGATGATTGGGATGAGGAAGACCTTAATCGAGTTAATGGAGTTTACCTGGTAAGTAATGCATTCGTAATATGAGGATTTTACAAGCATAAAAGAAAACCTGAAATACTGAAACAAGTGAACATTCATTAAACCACACTTACTACAATGATGCTTTCACAACACCAACAGAAATTTATCAGAAGAGAAATGCAAAACATCAAGAAGATAGTGATTAAGAAACAGGTTATGAGACTGCCAGGTGGCTGCCCTGCTAATTTCTTGGATGGGCACCCTTTCTGCTTCAGCCCAGGAGGCAGAAACTGACTTGTGGATTGCTTTTGGACCTATGCTGGAGGGACTGCACCTCGAGATTTGTAAGCCCGCAAAATGGCCTACTGAACCCATCTGGTTTGCATTGAGGTGGCCACCTTCTTGCCCTTATTGACACTGCCAAAGGAGACAAACAAGGAATTGACAAGGCAGAACTCTGTTGTACATATAAATAGACTGTCAAAGCCCTCTTACCATCCAGGGAGGAAGGAATATGAAGGACGTCAGCTTCATGAAATATCAGAAAAATCAATTCTTGGGGCAAAAGAAACCTGGACTACACTCTAGGAACAAATGTTGGATCCAGCCGTACAACAACTCTGTCAGGAAGGATTTGCAAATAGGGATAAGATATCATCAGTTCGCCTAACTCACTCAGATACCGGGCCCATGTAATGGCTAAAGGAAAAACTTTCTTAGCGGACACCCAGACCTTGTCTGCCTCCTTGAGATATTTAAAGGGGGACAGTTGTAAACTATGTGTAAGTCCCAGGATGGAACAATAGCTGGGGTGACTCTTTTTTACAGATGAAAACTCTTGAGTAAATGTATAACCAATGTAAATGAATTACCAACCTTATTCAAGTCGCCTCCAGAACTGTGACAAGCCATCATTGCAGAAATCATATTCTTCAAAAACCAGTCCCCCAAAAAGTCAAGAATCTGAAAGGGACCTCCCCTAACCAGGTCTATACCAATAGCAGTCAACACCTAACAAAAGAGCACCAACTGTTTTAATAGAAGGAAAGCGTAGACAGTTTACAGGAGAGTTGAATTTCTGTTGCCATAAGGGTAGAACAACCTATTTCCTCCAGTGCTAACTGTTCAGGAAAACAAGCCATCAACTTCAGCTGTTAAAGCTGACCCTATGGAAATGCTGGAAACTAGAGAGATGACAGAATGAACAGCAGTTTGACAAACCTGTCTGGACAACCTGTTAAATAGAGGGAACCAAAGGTGTTGATGCCTAAAGGGGCAATCAAAATCACCAATACCTTCTCCTCCTGAACTAACTGAATGCTCTGATGACCTCTGAGGAAGGAGTGAGAGACTCTGAAATGCGTCAGATCGAGGGTTTTAAAAGACGGGATCGGAAGCTGCCTGTTTCCTTGAAATAAAAGATGTTCTTTTACCCGAAGTGGTGTGCGGCCTCAAATTGCTGAGCAATGTTGGAACATATATATATATATATATATATATATATATATATATATATATATATATATATATATATATATATATATATATATATATATATATATATATATATATATATATATTATCTACTGGCGGTCGCCAGTAGATAGTTATAGTTAGGACCGTGTTTCCATAGGAAATCTGCAACATTCTATTTGGAATAACTTTGGCGCCGGTTGACGAATCCTCGTGAAATTTTCAAAATAGTTGGCGCGCTCCGCTCTGCTCCTACCCTGAAAGTCTCGGGGGGATTTGTCAAGCGGGGGCTGAGAAAAAAGGGGGGTCCCAAAACACGTTTTCCCCATGCAATTTTCCATAGGGACCTTTAGTCCAATATACAGCCCGAATGGCTGAACAGAATTACTTGAAATTTGGCAGAGAGGTAGTCCTCCGGTCAGGGAAGTGCCTTTTGCAGGTCTGGTGTCAATCTGTTCAGTAGATCCTGTGAAAATCAAAAGTAAAATCATATACATATGTGGGCGGAGCCTAACCACACATCTCATCCTGAGATCTGATTGGCTGTCAGCACTTCATCCAAGAAGTGTTGGCAGCCATCTTGGGACCAATAAACATGATAGCACCTCATTAAAAAGCATTGCAGTTAATAGAAGGTTTTAAGAGTTTAGTTACATTATAAATCATTTGTTGATGGTACCATACTCATTTTAGGAATTGTGGTATGTTCTAAGGTGATTTCACCATGTGAAAATGCCATCTGCTGGGATATCATGATTGAGAGAAAAATATTTTCTCATGCTTTTCCCACAGAGGTTTGGAAGGTGATCTATAAGCTAAACTGAGAGCTTATTTTCTGTAAATTCACATTATCTTTCTCAGTCATGTGAGAATGAAGTCTGACATTCTCAGTAAAACATGTCCATCCAACAAGGGCAGAGACTGTCAGTTGATTCCTTTGTGTTCTACTGCAGCTTCCCAGAGTGTTCCAAAGAACAACTAGAGCGCTAACAGTCCTACTTATGCTAAACATATGGCACACCTGAAGCCATCTTGCTTGGATTAAAGTGGTAACTCTTAAAACATTTAATTTAAAAAGGAACAAAATGAGGGGGTTCATTTTTCCATAAAAAGTATGATTAGTGCTGCAGAAAGAAAAATTAGGGCACATTTTGAGTGACTTCTCAAATCCTCTTCTATTCCATTAAAAAATTCTGACATGCAGACTGAAACATGCACTTTCAATACCAGCAGCAGTTTTCCCTGGTGAGCAGTAGCTTTACTACAGTGATCTAATGAGCAAAAAGAGTGCTAACATTCTGAATTTATGGCAAATGTGGGACACATCTGAATGCCTTCTTTATGGAATCAAAGTAAAAAACTGAAAGTATTTCCTACTGAGGAGACTACAGTAAATGAGGAAATTAGGAAACTTCATAACAAATAAGTCTCCCAAGATGGCCACCAGAGACAAAAGAGCTCAAATGTAGCCCAAATATCACCCAGATGTAGCCCAAGTATAGCCCAATGACAGAATGTCCCAGAGTGTTCTTAAAAACAACTAGAGCGCTTACTGTCTTCATTATGACAAAAGTATGGCACACCTGAAGCCATCTTGATTGGAATAAACTGGTAACACTTAAAACATTTAATTTAAAAAGGAACACAATGAGGGGGTTCATTTTTCCATAGAAATTATGATTAATGATGAAGAAAGAAAATGAGGGCACATTTTGAGTGACTTCTCAAATCCTCTTCTATTTCATTAAAAAATTCTGACATGCAGACTGAAACATGTACTTTTAATACCAGGAACAGACTTCCATGGTGAACAGTAGTTTTACTACAGTGATCTAATGAGCAACTAGAGTGCTAACATTCAGAATTTATGGCAAATGTGTGACATATCTGAATACCTTCATGATGGAATCAAAGTAAAAACCTGAAAGCTTTTCCTACTGAGGAGAATGCAGTACATGAGGAAATTAGGAAACTTCATAACAAATAAATCTCCCAAGATGGCCACCGGAGACAAAAGAGCCCAAATGTAGCCCAAAATCACCCAGATGTAGCCCAAATATAGCCCAATGACAGAAGTGTGCAAAACACTTATTATTTTGTGTTTTTGCAGTGTTATATAGTGCAAACTTGTCAGGTATTGGAGTGCTTTACATGAGCATTGGTTACATCACACAAGAACAAATTCATTTTGGTTGTAGACATGGGGAGACTAAGTGATTTGACCAGAATCACAGAATGTCGAACTGAAGCAGAAACTCCAACCTGGTTCCCCAGTTGCAAAGTCTGCAGTTCTGGAAGTAACACCACATCCTCTCCCCTAAATGCAACATTTAATCAAGTGGTCAACTGGATAAGAGAACATAAAGATAACAAATAATTTAAAAGTGCTTTGTGGCTATTTGAAAACTCAGAACATATGTCCTTATTTTAGTCTTTTAGAGCACTAACCATAATTTTGATGCCAATAAGACCATCTCATATATGTAATTTCTAAAGGAAATGCTCTAGGTATTACAGTTTTGATTACATCAAGATGACGTCAGGCGTTCCACACTTTTGTAATAAATATAGAATGTTAGCAATCTAGTTGTTCATTAGGATACTGTTGAGAGGCAGAGGCCAGGGGCACGGACTCTGAAAATTGAAGGCAGGTAGGAGGGTTGAAAGGCAACAATTTAACCACACTGAGCAGGCAGGAAGGGCCGTGGCAGCACAACAGACTATGGAGGGCAGTGGAAAGGGGGGCAGGGGCAACAAACCAATAATACAGGACTTGCAAGAGAGGCTGTGGCAATGTAATAGACCATTGTGGGCAGAAGGAAGAGGCAATGGTAGTACAACCATACATGCCAACAGACCCGATTCAGCCAGGAAACATCCAATGTTTTTAAGCTCAAATGGGCTTTATTTGATCTGTCTCCTGTCTACAATCTCCTCTTTTTCAATGTAACTCATAGGGGAAAATCAATACCCCAGTTTTTTTTCAAAATCTCCCTCTTACCAAGTTCAAAATGTTCGCAAGTATGGTACATTGGTTCATGGAAGGAAATGGGGTAGGGACATGGACTTGGATAACAGAGGACAGGAGGGACATGGAGAGGTGCACCAAACTGACCCTGCAGGGCAGGCATCAGGGTTTGCAGCAGCACAATACACCACACAGGGCATGCGGGACGGGAGTGCAGCACAACAATCCATAGAAAGCAAGAGGGAGGGGACAGGACCATGCACATGGACAACAGAGAACAGAGGGGCAAGAGGCAATGGTAGCTAGCTGACCATAATGGACAGACAGGAGAGAAAGCTGCAGCATAACAGACCATAAAGGGCAGGAGGGATGGATCAGGAGCATTACAATGGAACAGACAAGCCAGGAGGGACGAAGTAGGGGTCTGCACATGTAAACAGAGGGCTGGGGGCAAGGGGGCAGGGCAGAAGCAGCAAGATAGCCATGGAGGTCAGGCAGGATGGGCACTAGAAGCAAGACACCCCATGAAGAGCAACACTGAGACTGTGATGGCATACACACAGACCATGGAGGGAAGGTGAGAGGGGGTCAGGGGCAGCTAACTGACCACACAGGGAAGGTGGGAGGGGCCATGGCAGCACAGAAGACCACGCATGGCAAGTGGGAGGGTTAGTGGCAGCACAATGGCTATGATGGGCAAAAGGAGGGCGCAGGGGCATGCACAAAGGACGATGGAGGATAGAAGGGAGGGTCAGGACTTGTGCACAGACTAGAAAGTTCAGGGGAAAGGGCCTCACAACAGACCGCACGGGGCAGGCCGGAGGAGCAGTTGGAGCACAACAGACCAGGGAGGGCAGAAGGGTGTGGCAGTACAATGGACTATGTAGGACAGGAGGAAGAGGATAGGGGCATGGCATGTGGACAGGCAGGGTGGAGGTGGCAGGGACAGGTTACAGTCATCTGACAATGCTAGGCAGGTGGGAGGGGAGTGGCAGCTCAACAGAACACTCAGAGTAGATAGGAGTGGCAGGTCCATGGAACATGGTGGGCAAAAAGGATGGAGCAGGGGCATGCACAAAGACATCGGAGGGCAGGGGGAAGGAGAATAGGTTTAGCAAGCTAAGCACAGAGTTTAAGCAGGAGGTCAATGATGGGGCATAGAATTGGGCAATGGAGGGCAGGAGGAGTGGACTGGTACATCATACTAAATTGAGGGCAGTGGCAGCACATCAGACCATGCATGGCAGGAGGGAGGAGGCTAGTCCATGGATTCACACAACAGAGGATAGGGAAGAGGGGGATGGGGCAGCAAGCTAACTGTTCAGAGAAGGCGGGTATTAGGAACTTTATTGTTTTTAAAACGTGTGTCTGTGCGAACTACTTAAAATATGAACAAGTATGCAGCATAATCTCACTTTTATTCAGGAAGAAGAGGACGTTTGTGACTGACTCCGTGCTCACTTGGCAGAAACACCCCCTGACCCTCCACCCCCTATCGCAAAATGTAATGCCCGTGAAAAAGGTAGGTGAACACAGTGTTATATAGAACATAGTCCTGAGAGCACGATTGAAAATGAAAACTAGATATAGTGTATGGTATAAACTATGCACCAAAAAGTGTGATATAAGATGAACCGGGCGTGAAATATAATATGCAATACATTGTGCGCAATTACAGATTCATTGGAGAGCGCGAGATAGCACAGGCACTAGCGCGTGCTATGCGATATGCGCCTTGGAGTGTAATATGCACAGGGCAGTGTTGTGTAACCTAACTAGTCTCTAAAGTTGTAATATAAAATATGTGCTGGGGAGTGTAACGTTGCATATGCACTGTGACAAAGATATGGATCCCAGATTGTAATATGTATGGCATAGCACTGTGCGTTATAACATAGGCATCGAGGAAGGCACGTTAGATGGGGCAATATAACCCGTGCGAAGACAAGTGTGGCATGACATATTCACGGGGTGGTGTTACAGTGCACATGGGCTAGAGAGTCTCATAGCATATGCACTAGCTAGTGGAATACAACACAGAGGTGTGTGGCACTCATCAGGCAATGGTGGGTGTAACACAGCATTGGGCTCTGCCAGGAGCGCGCTGTGACTCTCAAGTGATGTTCGTCCCCTTTCCAGAGAGTAAAATAAAAAGTATTACACATCCGGCAGTGGATGTGTGTTTTATTAACCGTACGGGGGGTTTCTTGCATGGTTTTGGTAACATTTTTGTCGAGTCCCCTTTGAATGGCTTGGTGTGCATGTGTATTAAATGTGCCCGTCAATAGCTACCCATGTTTGTATAAATAAACGACAAGGGTGTCTACCGGGATTAAGCACGGTAGGGAATCAGACATGTCAGAGCTTCACTAGTGGTGTAAATACATTCCACGTGGATTCATTGTATGCATAGTCGCCTTTTAATGAATATCACGCAAATCGTCATGGTGATAGGTACGTACGGTTTGTCCAGCATGTCCTAGGTGTGTCTATAAATATATATTTTTTAAAAATAATAAAAAACAGTGGCCGGCCCTGGGGATTGGGGTCCAAAAAATATAATTAGGAGACAGGCCCTGGGGGATGGGGTCATCAGGGCCAATAAATTAGAATAAGAAGGGGAACCACACAGCCCCCCTTCTTAAAAAATTAAAATAAATAAAAGACTGGCATCGTGCCTGAGGCCACGCCCCCTCCTTGCAGCACTCTGCAAACGCGCCCCCTGGCGAATTGTAAGTTGGGGAATTAATTCCTCTTCAATACTGAGGGTCCCTGACGGTCAACTAGCCCAACAGGCATCTCCAGTATGCACCAGGGAGCTGCGCTGCAGACAGGTGTTCTGAGACCAAGCCCCTTTTTACACCTCTCTGCAACGCAGCTCTGTGGCGCTTACTGGAGGTACCTAGTGGTCTAGTTTGAACCTAGGGACCCTTAGGATTCAAGGGGACTTAATCTCTCAACTTAGAACAGCCACAGGGCGCATTTACACAGTTATGAAGGGAGGGGACGGGGCCTGAGGTGACGTGTGCAAACACGCACTATGGCACGTTTTAAATTGGGGATATAATTTCCCTTCAATACTGAGGGCCCCTGGGGGCTAACTAGCTCACCAAGTGCTTCCAGTAAGCGACACTGAGCTGCATTGCAGAGAGGTGGTCCAGGCCGTGCCACTTTTTACACCTCTCTGCAACGCAGCTCTGTGGCACTTACTGGAGGTACCTAGTGGGCTAGTTGGACCCTAGGGACCCTCAGGATTCAAATGAACTTAATCTCCCAACTAAAAACGGACACAGGGCGTGTTTACACAGTGGTGAAGGGAGAGGACGGGGCCTGAGTTAACGTGTGCAAAAACGCCCTGTGGCCTGTTTTAAGAGCTAGTTTTAATCCCCCTGCCATATTATATACTAGGGGCTTACAGAGGAGGTCATGCTAATCACAGGGGGACCCCAACGCATAATGTTCCCTAGTGTATGTAGGTGTTTTCACTGTATTCTAAGTGTCTTTTAACATAGCACTGGCTCTAGGACTGGTTAGTCAGACTCAGTTACCACTAGGGGTGGGCGGAATTTGCGAAATTAACTTTCGCAAATTATCGCAAAAATGTTTAAAATTATCGCAAACAAGCGGAAATATCGCGAAGATGCGAAGTTTTTTTCCGGCATGTTCGCGAGATTTTCTGCATGGTTGCGGGTCGCCAACTTACCCATGTGGTTGCTTGCGGGCGCGGCCATCTTGTTTTGAGTTGTCTCGTGGTGCATGATCGCGAGAAGAAAGACGTGATCGCGCGACGCATGACGTCACTGCGGGCGCGAACTGTCGCGAGACAGCGCAAATGGCTAAAAACAATACATCTCAAGGAGAACGCGACCGGATCAAGAAAACTTGTCGGCGAACGCAGGGATTCAGGTAAGGCGATCGCGCGCGCGCGAGAATATATTTTTTTACAGCGCGAGCAAGAAACAAATTATCGCCAAGCTGCGGAAACCGGAATTTTTGACATTTTCGCGCTCTCCGCGGAATGCGAAAATGTCAAATTATCGCAATTTCCGCGAACGGAACGAAATTTTTGCCCAGGCCTAGTTACCACCAGTATCCGTCTGAAAAAGTTGAGGGTACAGGATGATTTTGCAACAAGGCTTCTTTCTGCTCTTCTTTTTTGTTCTTTCTGCACGTTATCCTTCTTCCTGTACTTTTCTTCGTCTTTGAGGACTTCTGTTGCTTCTTTCTGCACTTCTTTTTTTTCTTTCTGTGCATTTTTTCTTCTTTCTTCACATGTCCTATCTCTGTAGGCATAGTTAGGAATCAGCATTTAAAAAACCTTTGAAATTCACAGAAAAAAACCATAGGTTTCAGGCACGTTATAGTTAGGAATTAGCATTTAAAAAACCTCAGAAATTCACTGAAAAAACTATAGGTTTCAGGGGTGTTATAGTTAGCTGGACTTTTCACTTGTACAAAACCATTGAAATTCCCCCATTATAGTTAGTTCAGCTGGACATACCAATACCAGTTACAACAACCTCTTCAGTAATTCTAAGATCCACATACACATCCACTCATTCACCAACAGTCCTATACAGTCACTCATACATGTACTCACTCATCATATGTACTCATACACCTATACATCCTGTTACACAATGCCACTCATCCATAGAGTTACTCACACACATAGTCACTCATGCTAATAAAGAATCAAACACACAGACTGATACAGATATTTACATATTTAAACATTACTCCCTAAGCCATGTATTCACTATGATACACTTAATCAGTCAGTTACACAATCAATTTTTCAAAAACAAATCATCCATTTAGACACTTATATACCCATTTATTCTTCCATCGACCTTGAGATATACATATATAAAACATATTTAATTTTCAGAAAAACACACATTCACTGGATGATGTCATCAGTGATGTCATTTGAGATGTCATGAGTGATGTCATGAGTGATGTCACTGACCATGTCATGAGTGATATAATATGTGACGTCATCAGCAGTGTATTGCGGGCGCGCGAGCTATAGTTCGCTGAACTAACTATAACGGGGGAATTTCAATGGTTTTGTACAAGTGAAAAGTCCAGCTAACTATAACACCCCTGAAACCTATGGTGTTTTCAGTGAATTTCTTATATATATATATATATATATATATATATATATATATATATATATATATATTCAATGAAAAAACCATAGGTTTCACACACGTTATAGTTAGGAATTAGCATTTAAAAAACCTTAGAAATTCAATGAAAAAACCAAAGGTTTCACACACGTTATAGTTAGCTGGACATTTTACTCGTAAAAAACCATTGAAATTCCCCCGTTATAGTTAGTTCAGCTAACTATAACTCACGCGCCCGCAATGCACTGCTGTTGATGTCACATATTACATCACTCATGACATGGTCAGTGACATCACTCATGACATCACTGATGACATCTCAAATGACATCACTGATGACATCATCCAGTGAATGTGTGTTTTTCTGAAAATTAAATATGTTTTATATATGTATATCTCAAGGTCGATGGAAGAATAAATGGGTATATAAGTGTCTAAATGGATGATTTGTTTTTGAAAAATTGATTGTGTAACTGACTGATTAGGTGTATCATAGTGAATACATGGCTTAGTGAGTAATGTTTAAATATGTATATATCTGTATCAGTCTTTCACTTTGTGTATAAGTGGCTGTATGGGTTGGTGAGTACCTACATGAGTGTCTATATAGGTTATTAGTTGGTTTTTTGAGTATCAGTCTGAGTGTCTGCATGGTTCGGTGGGGGTATTACGTAGTGCATAGGTGCATGAATGAGTGACTCACTGTTTGTATGTGTTGAAGATAGTATGTGTGCAGGACTGCATGGGTGGATGAGTGTGTGTATGGGTGTGTTAGTGAGTGAATGACTGTCTCAACAGTGTCTTTATGAGTAACTACATATGTTTTTAACTAGTATATGTGACTATTGGTGTATATAAGTGAGTATATGTGAGAGTGAGAGATTGAAAGAGTTCCTGTATGAATAAGTATGTGTTTCTATAAGTGATTGTTTAAAAGACTAAGTATGTGTAAGTTTTTGTAGAAGTAAGTGTGGTGGTGTGTGTATAACTATATGCAAGTAAACGGATGTTTGATTCTTTATTAGCATGAGTGACTATGTGTGTGAGTAACTCTACGGATGAGTGGCATTGTGTAACAGGATGTATAGGTGTATGAGTACCTATGATGAGTGAGTACATGTATGAGTGACTGTATAGGACTGTTGGTGAATGAGTGGATGTGTATGTGGATCTTAGAATTACTGAATAGGTTGTTGTAACTGGTATTGGTATGTCCATTGTTTTGAAAAGTTTAGTCTCTATTTTTGAATGTGTGTATCAAAGGTTATATTAGGGTGAGAGGAGGTCTGCCACTCTATCACAAGGATGATGTCATCAGTGATGTCATCAGTGATGTCATTTGAGATGTCATCAGTGATGTCATGAGTGATGTCACTGACCATGTCATGAGTGATGTAATATGTGACGTCATCAGCAGTGCATTGCGGGCGCGCGAGTTATAGTTAGCTTAACTAACTATAACGGGGGAATTTCAATGGTTTTTTACGAGTAAAATGTCCAGCTAACTATAACGTGTGTGAAACCTTTGGTTTTTTCATTGAATTTCTAAGGTTTTTTAAATGCTAATTCCTAACTATAACGTGTGTGAAACCTATGGTTTTTTCATTGAATTAGCAAGGTTTTTTAAATGCTAATTCCTAACTATAACGTGTGTGAAACCCATGGTTTTTTCAGTGAATTTGCAAGGTTTTTTAAATGCTAATTCCTAACTATAACGTGTGTGAAACCCATGGTTTTTTCAGTGAATTTGCAAGGTTTTTTAAATGCTAATTTTTTTTTTTTCTTCTATTTTTTTAAACATATTTTTAATTTAATGTTCTAACCTTTTATAAAGACTATGGTTACATTTTTAAAATTCTTTAATATGTTTTTTTAAATATATTTCATAAAATAAACATGTTATAATTTTTTGCAGTACATTTTTTCCTTTTTTTTTAGTACGCGTACCGTAAGCTTACGGTAAGCGTACGGTTTACGCAATGCCCGTAATTTATCTACGCTGTTGCGTATAGTTACGCAATTTGCGTAGCCGCGCGTACTCCGCGTGGGACGCGTACGCGTGTACGCTACACGCGCACGTTACGCGGAAGTGTAGGGTAGTGACTGTTATGCGCATGCGCGCAAGCGCGTGTCTTTTTTACGCACCGTAAGCGTACCGTAAGCGTACGGTAGGTCATGTGATCATGAAACACAACTTTTGATTGGTTGAAACTACTTTCAGTTCTAGAACTCTCCTACACCACACCCATTCCCCTCATTTCTGCTTGTGATCCCTTAGGAGAAGGAGCTGGGTTGTCTTTGTGATACGATGGCAGAACAGCAGAGCTCTTCTGAGAGTGAGGCTAGCACTAGCAGCACTACCTTGAGGCAGAGAGCGAGGAAACAAAAGACCTCTTATGTATGGGATTATTTTACTTTTCCTGAAGGCCAGCTAAAGGTAAATGTACCCTTAGTGACTTGCAAGCTGTGTCAGCGTGTACTTTCAAGAGGTAATCCTGACAGGAAGTATTCCTTTGGGAATCATACCATGATGAGGCACCTCAAGGATGTACACAAAAGGACACATGCTCGACTTTTTGGATGTAACCCTTCAGAAAGTCAACCAAGCACATCCACAGCAGCTCAGCCTGGACCATCATCTGCAGGGCTGACTCCTTCTTCTGCAGGTCAGGTGAGCCCTTCATCTATGGGGGGAGCATCTCCTTTTGCTGGCCCTCTGGAAATTAACCCTCGATTTCTGAGGGTTGATATTCGATGTGCCTCTTGTCATGATCTAATTTGTCATAGGGAGACCAGTGTTTCCCTAGTGAACCTCAAAATAGATCAGCACACTTGTCACAGAGACTAATTTTCCCATTCTTTCTTTCCTCTCTCCCTGCATGAACATAACGGCTCTTTTAAGAGCCAACCTTATCTTTCATCTTTTTTTTATATATGTTTTGAAAAACTTTTTTTTTTTTTTTTCTTACCGTACGCGTACGGTGCGCGTAATTTTTTTTTTTTTTTTTAAAAAACACTAAAAATCAATAATCACATTACAAGGTCTTTGAGACACTACAATTATTATTATAGACTTACCATACCCACTCAAAAAAATATTTATTCATTTGTTTTTTAAAAAAAAAATTGCTTTAAAAATGGTTCTAGTTTTCGAAAATTTTCTATATCAATCTGAAAAAAAAGAAAAAAGTATTAATATTTTTTAAACATTTTAAAATTCAGTACACGTATTTACATATTTACCCAAAAATATTTTTGCCTTATTTTTGCTGTTTTCAGAATATATTGCATTTCACTTTAAATTGTGAAAGCAATTGCATTCATCATTTAACAGCGGGCAAAAAAAAAATAACAATCTCAAAGATTGTATTAAAAAAGCCCAGAATCTCTTCTCACTTAAACTTAACATTACAGAAATGCATAATATTCTAAAAAAATATCATCAAAAAACAATACTTATTTCTTTAAAATACTGTCTGATATTTTTGTTTCAGAAGTATAATCACAATATTATATCTCAAATAACTCCACAATACATCTGATTCCATTTCCTTTAGGCCAAATAGTAATTTAAAAAAAATTTTTGGATTAAATTTCCAATGGTAATCCAATAAAATTCTAAAGTTTAATTTGTCCAGATCTCACCGATTCTCTGTAACATTTTGGTTCCCGAATTTTTTTTTAATAATTTATTAAGTCCACAATAGAATTGGTTACTTTTCCGCATGGCCAAATAGTAATTTTAAACATCTTTTTTGAAAAAATTTCCAATGGCACTCTAATAACATTCCAAAATTTAAATTGTGCAGATGTTACCGATTTTCTCTAAATTATTGGTTTTTGAAAGTTTCATAAAAAATTAAAAAAGTCCACATTACAATTGGTTATCTTTCCATTAGGCCAAATGATAATTTAAAAAATCTTTTTTTTAGAAAATTCCAATGGTAATCCAGTAAAATGGTAAAATTATTTTGTCCAGATCTTGCCAAGTCTCTCTAAAATTTAGGTTTCAGGAAGATTAGATAGGAATTTGCTAAATCAAAAGGCAAACGTTGTTTGAAAATCAATTGGGAATCATTACACAGTGTCCAGCCTTTTTCACATTTAAGATAAACTGTGTAATGTCCAGAAGTAACAGTAGGTCCATCATGGAAAATTATTGCAACAGTTACAAAAGTTTTTCCTGAAATTGATAATTGCTGTCCTGTAAACTTCTTTATTAAAGTATCCAATTTTGAACCATCAGCTCTACATCGTTGCATCATTAAAATTACATACTGTCCGTATTCCTTTAAAATTAATGTTGAAAACATGTCAGATTTACACTCACCGCATTTCATGCTATGATTAGCATCTTTAACTAATTTTGCAAAAGTGACTGTTTTACTCTCTGGCAATGTCAAATAAATAAACCTTTCATTATCAACATTAGAGCCACATCTATTATAACAGTTTTCACAACTATGTTCCCATTTATAAGAGAGACCAAATAAAATATCAATTGCAACTTCTTCTTCTTCCAGTACTTGAAGAAAATACATCAAAAATTCGTGTGCATCTTGCTGTTCATTTTGAGAAAACTGTGTTCGTCCTGAACATACATCTAAAAGTTTTCTAATTTCAGTAGCACTTTCTATTTGAGTTTTATCTTTACTCAGCTTTTGAAAAAGGAGACTCAGCTCAGAACAGAATCTTTTTCCCTGATTTACTATTATCTGCTCTTGCAAACTTTCCAGATAAAATGCAACATTCAGCACTACATTTGCGTAGCAGTTGACACCAGAGCTATTTTCAAAATGACATCCTACAACCTGTTCTTCATTTTCCTTTTTCTTTTTGCTTGCAATTACATCACTCCTCTTTTTTTTCCTCCTCTCTACATCTTCATTACAGATATTCTCATTTTTTCTTTTACGAGAAACTACACGTTTCTCCAACACAGGATACTGACCTAAATGAGGAGCATAGCTTCTTCTTAATCTATTATACTCCTTTACACAGTTTGTATCAGCACTAACTTTTGAATCATCAAAGTCTATCATGAATAAACCTGATAATGTTTTCACTCGTGACAAAGCAACATATGCCATACCTTCTTTGAACACAGTTGAACCAATGTTCACAAATGCACAATCTACAGTCAATCCTTGAGACTTGTGAATAGTTACAGCATATGCTAGAGAAAACGGAAACTGCTTCCTACGTACATATAAGTCTTTCACAAGCATGAAACGAACTGTACAACGACAAATATCTTTAACTTCTTCTATCTGATCAAATTTTATTTTTAAACATTCAATTCCATCTTTTTTCTGATAATTAATAAAACCCACAACTCTTCCCATAGCTCCATTAATTAAACCTTTTTCAACATCCAAATTTCTCCTTAAAAATACTCTACAGTTCATGCAAACATATAGATTTTTTTCTAATCCAGCTGTTTTGGAGATGTTCTTCTCTAGTGAATCCAATTTATTTTTCAGTTTGCCTGTTACTGTGACAGTAATTCTTCCATCCTCAATTTTGTCCACTGCTTCCAATTTCCTGATCTCTTCCTTTTACAATTTCAAAAGCTCATTAAATATTGAGCATTCACGTAGAGTTGGCATTAAGCAGATGACACTTTTGTTTTCTGCAATGTTCTTGTATATTTTCTCTGCAACTATTTCTTCCTTTGGAAATAAATTATGTAGCAGCCGACTCTGTAATGCTTTTTTGCCAACTTCTGTGAGTAGTCCAATTCTGATATCTTTCAGAATACTTCCATATTCTTCATCGCTTGCTTGCCTCATATTAGTAGTAAGTTCCTTGTACTCAAAGAAGGACCAAATATTTGTATTTCCGATGCTTCCCAATGACTTCTTCGTGTCTTCATGTGTGACAGTATTAAACACTGGTTGTTCTTTAACTGGAGTAAGTTGCAAAAGATCTCCAAAAACTATGACGTGTTTTCCACCAAATAACATGTCATAGTCTGTCTTCAAAATTTGCTGCATTCTTAAATGCACAAAGGCAAGCATTAAGTTTGATACCATGCTCACCTCATCAATAATGAGAACTTGCATCTTCTTCAATACTCTTGAAACTTCCAAGGATGCTTCTCCAGTTAGCTTGTTGTATTGTATTTTGTTCTCATGCTCCACTGGTAACATTAGCAAACGATGTAAAGTGATTCCTTTTATGTTATATGCTGCTAACCCAGTTGGAGCAGTAACCACACAAGACAAAGTAGAATCTGTTTTTTGCTGTAGGTAGCTTCTGATGACTTTTATAAGGAAACTTTTTCCAGTTCCAGCTTGTCCGCTTACATACATCCTGATTGGATGAAATGATGTGCATGAGCACTCTTTTTTTTCATGTAGAAATCCGTGATCAATTTTGTTTCTGATCTCTTCATAAATTTGTTGCTGCTCTTGATTCAGTTGTCTTTCCAAATTTTCTAAGTCTATAAATTCTTCTTGAGCTTTATTCATAGCCGTTTCCACTTCATTCATGGCTATTGATGCTTCATTTTCAACGATTGGTTGTCCTAGGGGATCTTGACTGAGTGTTCCTGAACTTTGGCTGTCCTGAGAACTGTCTCTAGCTATTTCTGCTGCAATTGTAGTTTCCTGTTCAATTTCTTCATTTAACATTTGCAGATAACTTGAGAATGTACTGCATTGTATGCTGTCTTTGCAAGCATTAAAAGAATCTTCATAGCTTTGAAATTCTCCCAGTAGTTCATCCTCTGTACGCCATGGTTTAAACAACTGTAAAAGAGCCAAGTAGTAAAATTCCTTCTTGTCAGTAGTGTCGCAACTCAGCTTCCTGTGATTTATCAAACTTCCTTTTGTTTGCTTCACCAAACATCCTTCCTCACCAACGACTTTATATTTTCCATTGTTGATGTCTTCTGCGGCTTTCCGTGAATAAATGTAGTTCTGCAGCACTTCATAGAGACACATGTTCTCCAGATGTTGACTTCTCTTGGGATAATATGTGTCCAACATGTTTGATTTCAAAATATCTGTACTTTCTGGGTCATTCTCGGCCAAATATTCAATTTCTCCAACAGATTTCAGTACCCGATTTCTCATTGCTGCAAGGCCTAAACTTGCCCAAATTATTCTTCTTGACTTCGAGTAGAGACTTGCAGAAGATAACCTATCTGAACATTCGTAGGATCCAATTTCTCGATGCGATAACATCTTCAAACTGAAACTGTACAGCTTCTTACTGACAGTCTTCTCGTGAGAAATCTCTTCCCACATTTCCTTCAATTCTGTTTTTTCTGATTTCGTAATGTAAGACGTTACATATCGAGCAACAGCAATGGAATTGTCAGCTACATACTGTATATCCATGTTAGCGTTCCACATGGATAAAATGACTGGGTTGTAGTCATTTATATTTTTTGATTCTTCTTTTCTTTTTAGGTTGTAGGTATTCTTAGGTGATTTTCTTGTGATAGTATGTCTCACAGCTGACATAAAACTGTTGACTCTTACATTTGAAAGAACAGGTCTAGGAAATCCAAATCGACATTTAGTGTAGTATTTATCTTTGCTCTTGTATTTCCGTCGACAGTATTTTCCACACCGATGACTTTGGAAACGTAAAACTTGCTCCTTTAACTTTTTCTCTTCTGTGCTTTTTGGTATAGCACATGTTGCATATTCTTCAATGAAAGATAACACTGCTTCATCAGTATCTGTTCCAAACTTTGGGGCATCCTTGATCCACAACAGCATATGAATATGAGGAGCACCTCTTGCCTGGTACTCTTTTCTCCAAAAGAAATCTACTACTTCTCCAAGAGGTGGATTTTTTTTATTGCAGATGAAGGACATCATAGCCTCAAATCTATGATTGAAATATCTGCAAACATTAACCGGATCCAATGAGCACAGTTCTCCTGCTGTCTTGTATTCGATGTTTTTAATGTTTGAATTTGCCTCTCGTAGAAAATCCAGTAAATCATCCCAAGCGTACTCCGCACAGCTTAGGGTAACGAACCATGTTGGTGTTCCTAAATTCCGTAACATGCATTTTAATTCACCATGGCGTCGGTACCAATATTCATTTGTCCCACGCTGACAAGCCATCAGATTGATCAGTTGTGTTTCCAAATGATCATCTCGGTGCTGCACTTTCTCCATAAAATCCTTAGCAGACACATTTTGTAAATGTACTCCACTTTTTAAAATGTGATTTACTGCATAAGACAGTGCAGACAAGTCGCTTTCAAATAAAAGATGGAACAAATAAGGAATACTTTGTCGAAATCTGGGATCTTCAGCATATAGTCTTGTAGTCCGATACTCAGAAGCTGGAATCTGTTCTGGACGTTCATCGTATCGTCCTCCTTTTCCTTTAGGAAACAGCTGGGGAAAACATCGAGCTTCCAAGCTCTCCTCCCATACACTCACGGGAGTTCCTTTTGCTTTCCTCATCTGAAACAGATCAATATTGTCTCCCATAACTTCTTTTGAATGAAGAGGATGTATGCTAAAATGTTCATAAATTTCTTCTTCCTTTGACTTGTCCACTTTTTCAATTTGTCCAGTTGGTGTTTCTGTGTCTTCTTGTAAATCTTCTTCTTCTTCTTCTTCTATATAAATTGATTCATACCATTTGTTATTCCTTTTCAAATACAAATTTGCTCTTTGTACTTTCCGCATATCTACCAGCTCCTGCCAAATCTTCTTATTCTTTGTAGGTACACCATTAACCAGAATAACTAATGGTTCAGTTTCCAAAGTATCCGCATCAATAGTTTCCATATTTTTTTTCAAATCCAAGGGCAAATACACCACTCTTCCTTTTAAACCTCTCAGTAAATCAGAAGGAGGTAATTTACCAGTTTTGGGCTCCATACGTACTATGGTCTGGAACGGATGAACACATTGAATGAGTATAGACTCATATGTATTTAATTCAGAAAGTTCAGCAGGAATAGCATCCAATTCTAAATTATTATGTACAGCTCTGGTCGGCATTCTATTTTCCTCTAACTTGTTGTAACAGTATTTACAAATACGCTGATCTTCACCCAAATCAAAACAATTTTCTAGAAATATATATGTGGCAAAATCCTTCCACTTATAATTATCTTCATTTTCACTCTTTCTGTAGAGATCAACATTCCTAGTTTGTTTTCTATAATGAGTTCTGCGGCAACAAATACAAGTAAAATTTGGTCTTTCATTAGAGACTATTGCAAATTTTGTTATGTGATCATTAAATGTGTTACTTACAGAGGGTTCTACATTCTCTTCCACTTCTTCCTCATTTACTGTGTCCTTCTCTGCACTGTTTTGTTCAGGACCAAAGTAACAAAACTGAATTTCATCAACAACCTTCTCTACATCTGATACCGTTCCTCGGAACAGAGCCATATTCAATTCATTTAACTTTATTGCTGGACTTTTGGCAAAATACAACCGTCTCACAAACTTTCTCATTTCAGTATGATGAACAGCCAGCATCCTAAAATGATGGAAAACACTATTGCACACTTTTCTAGATAGACAAGCCAGAGAATGACCCTGCAAACCAGTATTCTCTCTCACTCTGCATGGATCCAGACTTTGAAGCACCTTAATCTTCTGTTTTATACTTTTTTTACTATATTCTCTTAGAAACTCTCGAAATTTGTCAATAGATTCCTGACGCACAGTGCAAATACTACTATAATTCCAAGTGTACACTGGGGCTTTAGGACGTCTCCCCATAGCCTCATCTGCCATCACTTGTACCTCATCTCTTGGAACCATTATCTCCTTCTCCATTATGCAACCATTTTTTACTTCGTAAGAACGACCTCTGGTGTCAACTGCATGCAGCAAACTATTACTTTGAAAATAGCTCTCTTCATTAAAAAAAGGTTCACTACTTGAACTATGCATCCACTTTCCTAAAAACACTTTACAAAAGTTTGTTCTGTTCACTACTCTTTTCCTTTTGCTATGTGATTTCAGTACATTAACCATTTTGTCTAATGTACGCATCCTATTCAAAATTAAAATGAATAGTTTCCTTTTTAATTCTAATGCCTTTGCTGCAATGGCTTCTATTTCTTTTTTTCTTTTATAAAACTTTGTCTTTTTCTTATATTTCTTCACATCCTTCATCAAATTGGACATAACTCTTCTCTGAAACATTTTTCTACCTATCTCTTTAAACGCTGTTTTTCTATTTATATAAATCTTTTCAGTTGCTGAAGGTATATTTGCATTAACAAAATTGTCAATTTTTTCCTCTCCTTTTTTTTCAAAACATCCTTTCGAGTACAGACATTTTGTACATTTTTCATTCTTTTGAATATATTTTTTAGAAATTGTTTTTTCTGCTTACCAGAAGATTTTTTCTTTTTCCCAACATGAGCATCTTCTACTAACTTTGGTCCTCTAGTTGTCTTCAAATATAGGTTTTTTTTGTGTGTTTTTTGAACTCTGGATTTTGTAGGCATCTTAAATTTTGTCCACTGCTCTTCAGCAATACCTGAAAAAAACTAAAAAAAAATTCCTTTATTTTATTTAAATATATTACTACATTTCTTTTCACAATAGTCACAAAACGTAATTTCCTTGCCAATTTGAATGCACACTTACTGCTCTTTTTTTTTGGCAAGTTAAAATCACTTTTACAGACTGACACATTATGAAACCACTTTTCAGTTTTTTTAAAAAGCCCATGTCCAGACTGCTTTTTCAGACCACCACCATGTGTATCCTCGGTGACTGCCTACACTGCAGCAAGGGCAACCAGCCTTAGTGATGCTGAATGTATTTGCATTACAGACTGAAACCTCAAAACCCCACTCGCTTCTAAATACTGTGCATGATTATACATGGAAAGGAGCTGGGTGTGTGCTAAGAGTCTGCTTCTTCCCCCAAAAAATCGCTCCCCCTTTTTCCTACTAATGCAACTGTGAAATCACCAGAGCAAAACGCAATAAATCTCTGCCTGTAATTCCTATTTCCACACAGAGTCATGTTTTCACATTAGTCCCAAAACGAACTTTCTTTGCCAATTTGAAAGCACACTTACTGCTCTTTTTTTTGAGCAAGTGAAAATCACTTTTACAGACTGACACATTATGAAACCACTTTTCAGTTTTTTTAAAAAGCCCATGTCCAGACTGCTTTTTCAGACCACCACCATGTGTATCCTCGGTGACTGCCTACACTCCAGCAAGGGCAACCAGCCTTAGTGATGCTGAATGTATTTGCATTACAGACTGAAACCTCAAAACCCCACTCGCTTGTAAATACTGTGCATGATTATACATGGAAAGGAGCTGGGTGTGTGCTAAGAGTCTGCTTCTTCCCCCAAAAAATCGCTCCCCCTTTTTCCTACTAATGCAACTGTGAAATCACCAGAGCAAAACGCAATAAATCTCTGCCTGTAAATCCTATTTGCACACAGAGTCATGTTTTCACATTAGTCACAAAACGAAATTTCTTTGCCAATTTGAATGCACACTTACTGCTCTTTTTTTTTGGCAAGTGAAAATCACTTTTACAGACTGACACATTATGAAACCACTTTTTCGATTTTTTTAAAAAGCCCATGTCCAGACTGCTTTTTCAGACCACCACCATGTGTATCCTCGGTGACTGCCTACACTCCAGCTAGGGCAACCAGCCTTAGTGATGCTGAATGTATTTGCATTACAGACTGAAACCTCAAAACCCCACTCGCTTCTAAATACTGTGCATGATTCCACATGGTACGCAGCTGGGTGTGTGCTAAGAGTCTGCTTCTTCCCCCAAAAAATCGCTCCCCCTTTTTCCTACTAATGCAACTGTGAAATCACCAGAGCAAAACGCAATAAATCTCTGCCTGTAATTCCTATTTGCACACAGAGTCATGTTTTCACATTAGTCCCAAAACGAAATTTCTTTGCCAATTTGAATGCACACTTACTGCTCTTTTTTTTTGGCAAGTGAAAATCACTTTTACAGACTGACACATTATGAAACCACTTTTCAGATTTTTAAAAAAAAGCCCATGTCCAGACTGCTTTTTCAGACCACCACCATGTGTATCCTCGGTGACTGCCTACACTCCAGCAAGGGCAACCAGCCTTAGTGATGCTGAATGTATTTGCATTACAGACTGAAACCTCAAAACCCCACTCGCTTCTAAATACTGTGCATGATTATACATGGAAAGGAGCTGGGTGTGTGCTAAGAGTCTGCTTCTTCCCCCAAAAAATCGCTCCCCCTTTTTCCTACTAATGCAACTGTGAAATCACCAGAGCAAAACGCAATAAATCTCTGCCTGTAAATCCTATTTGCACACAGAGTCATGTTTTCACATTAGTCACAAAACGAAATTTCTTTGCCAATTTGAATGCACACTTACTGCTCTTTTTTTTTGGCAAGTGAAAATCACTTTTACAGACTGACACATTATGAAACCACTTTTCAGTTTTTTTAAAAAGCCCATGTCCAGACTGCTTTTTCAGACCACCACCATGTGTATCCTCGGTGACTGCCTACACTCCAGCAAGGGCAACCAGCCTTAGTGATGCTGAATGTATTTGCATTACAGACTGAAACCTCAAAACCCCACTCGCTTCTAAATACTGTGCATGATTCCACATGGTAAGCAGCTGGGTGTGTGCTAAGAGTCTGCTTCTTCCCCCAAAAAATCGCTCCCCCTTTTTCCTACTAATGCAACTGTGAAATCACCAGAGCAAAACGCAATAAATCTCTGCCTGTAATTCCTATTTGCACACAGAGTCATGTTTTCACATTAGTCACAAAACGAAATTTCTTTGCCAATTTGAATGCACACTTACTGCTCTTTTTTTTTGGCAAGTGAAAATCACTTTTACAGACTGACACATTATGAAACCACTTTTCAGATTTTTTAAAAAAAGCCCATGTCCAGACTGCTTTTTCAGACCACCACCATGTGTATCCTCGGTGACTGCCTACACTCCAGCAAGGGCAACCAGCCTTAGTGATGCTGAATGTATTTGCATTACAGACTGAAACCTCAAAACCCCACTCGCTTCTAAATACTGTGCATGATTATACATAGAAAGGAGCTGGGTGTGTGCTAAGAGTCTGCTTCTTCCCCCAAAAAATCGCTCCCCCTTTTTCCTACTAATGCAACTGTGAAATCACCAGAGCAAAACGCAATAAATCTCTGCCTGTAATTCCTATTTGCACACAGAGTCATGTTTTCACATTAGTCCCAAAACGAAATTTCTTTGCCAATTTAAATGCACACTTACTGCTCTTTTTTTTTGGCAAGTGAAAATCACTTTTACAGACTGACACATTATGAATCCACTTTTTAGATTTTTTTAAAAAGCCCATGTCCAGACTGCTTTTTCAGACCACCACCATGTGTATCCTCGGTGACTGCCTACACTCCAGCTAGGGCAACCAGCCTTAGTGATGCTGAATGTATTTGCATTACAGACTGAAACCTCAAAACCCCACTCGCTTCTAAATACTGTGCATGATTCCACATGGTACGCAGCTGGGTGTGTGCTAAGAGTCTGCTTCTTCCCCCAAAAAATCGCTCCCCCTTTTTCCTACTAATGCAACTGTGAAATCACCAGAGCAAAACGCAATAAATCTCTGCCTGTAATTCCTATTTGCACACAGAGTCATGTTTTCACATTAGTCCCAAAACGAAATTTCTTTGCCAATTTGAATGCACACTTACTGCTCTTTTTTTTTGGCAAGTGAAAATCACTTTTACAGACTGACACATTATGAAACCACTTTTCAGATTTTTAAAAAAAAGCCCATGTCCAGACTGCTTTTTCAGACCACCACCATGTGTATCCTCGGTGACTGCCTACACTCCAGCAAGGGCAACCAGCCTTAGTGATGCTGAATGTATTTGCATTACAGACTGAAACCTCAAAACCCCACTCGCTTCTAAATACTGTGCATGATTATACATGGAAAGGAGCTGGGTGTGTGCTAAGAGTCTGCTTCTTCCCCCAAAAAATCGCTCCCCCTTTTTCCTACTAATGCAACTGTGAAATCACCAGAGCAAAACGCAATAAATCTCTGCCTGTAAATCCTATTTGCACACAGAGTCATGTTTTCACATTAGTCACAAAACGAAATTTCTTTGCCAATTTGAATGCACACTTACTGCTCTTTTTTTTTGGCAAGTGAAAATCACTTTTACAGACTGACACATTATGAAACCACTTTTCAGTTTTTTTAAAAAGCCCATGTCCAGACTGCTTTTTCAGACCACCACCATGTGTATCCTCGGTGACTGCCTACACTCCAGCAAGGGCAACCAGCCTTAGTGATGCTGAATGTATTTGCATTACAGACTGAAACCTCAAAACCCCACTCGCTTCTAAATACTGTGCATGATTCCACATGGTAAGCAGCTGGGTGTGTGCTAAGAGTCTGCTTCTTCCCCCAAAAAATCGCTCCCCCTTTTTCCTACTAATGCAACTGTGAAATCACCAGAGCAAAACGCAATAAATCTCTGCCTGTAATTCCTATTTGCACACAGAGTCATGTTTTCACATTAGTCACAAAACGAAATTTCTTTGCCAATTTGAATGCACACTTACTGCTCTTTTTTTTTGGCAAGTGAAAATCACTTTTACAGACTGACACATTATGAAACCACTTTTCAGATTTTTTAAAAAAAGCCCATGTCCAGACTGCTTTTTCAGACCACCACCATGTGTATCCTCGGTGACTGCCTACACTCCAGCAAGGGCAACCAGCCTTAGTGATGCTGAATGTATTTGCATTACAGACTGAAACCTCAAAACCCCACTCGCTTCTAAATACTGTGCATGATTATACATAGAAAGGAGCTGGGTGTGTGCTAAGAGTCTGCTTCTTCCCCCAAAAAATCGCTCCCCCTTTTTCCTACTAATGCAACTGTGAAATCACCAGAGCAAAACGCAATAAATCTCTGCCTGTAATTCCTATTTGCACACAGAGTCATGTTTTCACATTAGTCCCAAAACGAAATTTCTTTGCCAATTTAAATGCACACTTACTGCTCTTTTTTTTTGGCAAGTGAAAATCACTTTTACAGACTGACACATTATGAATCCACTTTTTAGATTTTTTTAATTGCACATGTCCAGACTGCTTTTTCAGACCACCACCATGTGTATCCTCGGTGACTGCCTACACTCCAGCAAGGGCAACCAGCCTTAGTGATGCTGAATGTATTTGCATTACAGACTGAAACCTCAAAACCCCACTCGCTTCTAAATACTGTGCATGATTATACATGGAAAGGAGCTGGGTGTGTGCTAAGAGTCTGCTTCTTCCCCCAAAAAATCGCTCCCCCTTTTTCCTACTAATGCAACTGTGAAATCACCAGAGCAAAACGCAATAAATCTCTGCCTGTAATTCCTATTTGCACACAGAGTCATGTTTTCACATTAGTCCCAAAACGAAATTTCTTTGCCAATTTAAATGCACACTTACTGCTCTTTTTTTTTGGCAAGTGAAAATCACTTTTACAGACTGACACATTATGAATCCACTTTTTAGATTTTTTTAAATGCACATGTCCAAACTGCTTTTTCAGACCACCACCATGTGTATCCTCGGTGACTGCCTACACTCCAGCAAGGGCAACCAGCCTTAGTGATGCTGAATGTATTTGCATTACTGACTGCAACCTCAAACCCTTAAAGTATTCCTTATTTTTACCAGTACACCTTAATTTATCATGAAAAAATAGTCCATATTATTTTACATGTTCCTCACATTTAAATTTCTCCCAAAACAGAAAATAATAAACACAACTTCTACAAAAGGAATTCCAATTCTATTATTCATTTCTTAATTTACCATATACATCCCCTCTCAAACTCATAACTCACCTTTAAAATTAGTTAGTTGTGAAAGAAATGTGGCACTCAAACAGCAGATTATCAGAGCCAGGATCTCTGTTCTCTACACCTCTCTCCTCTCAGCAGAACCAGAAAATGGCAAAGTTTCCCTCTATTTTTCCACACATATACATGTAAGTTTCAAATCTCAGTGCTTCCCCCTTTTTTTCAAATGTAATCACACATTTCTATTGGTTGAAAACCAACCCTTTTCTTAAAGTACCCTTCCCCCAACTTGACTTCTGCCTGCTACCATAGCAACAGCTCATGGAACACTGCTGTGTGGAGTTAGGTCAGAAGTTCGCCAAACAATGTTTCAATTCCACAGAGCAAGAGTGCTTGACTTTTCAAACCTTACAGCAAATCCATAGTACTGTTCTTTGGTAACACATTTTTCTGTACCAATACAAAACATGCTTCTATAAATTTACACATACAGCCTAGTTTTTAGTGTAGAATGGTATGAAACAGCCAATCAGTTCTTTTTTTTTATTTAAAAATATGTATGCCTCCATTTCCAAACTGTTTTTCATTTCTTTTTCCCATTCTACTGAATTACACCTCCTGAGTGCATCCAGATCTCCTTTGAAGATGTTCACAGTGTGGATTGTAGGGCACAGCTATGTCTTCTGGAGTGAAAAGTTTGCAGAGAAAGCAGATATGGTGAGAGACCTTGCTTTACCAAATGTAGACATTAAATGGATTGGTCAGAGAGGGTTAAAGTGGCACCAATTGATGCCATTGGTGAAATGCTTCATGCAAAACCAACACCCTGACCTCATAATAGTGCACTGTGGTGGCAATGACCTAGGCACTTTGACTGGGGTAGGTCTGGAAATGCTTATGAAGGACACCTTTGCACAACTGTTTTCTCTTTTCCCTAATACTGCCTTTGTGTTTTCCAACATATGCCAAAGGCAAAAATGGAACTGGTCCAATCATTTCTGTCCGCAAATTGACAAAGCAAGGAAGCACGTCAACAAATCTGTTTCTGCTTTCCTCCGTGACTATGGTATGGGTGCCATTTACCACAACAACTTGCGTTATGACATGCAAGACATTTATAGAGGAGATGGTGTGCACTTCAATGATGAAGGGAACAGAGTCTTCCTCTTGAACCTTAGACTCTGCATCGGTACTTACTTGTAGGTACCACTTAAAAAATCACTTCATAAACACAACGGCTCTTTTTAGAGCCCCCTAATATCTAAACTCTTAAATCTGCATTTCATTTCTTTTTTAATTTTTTTTTTCTACCGTACGCTTACCGTACGCGTGCCCCGTGATTTTTTTAAAAATCAATAAATGTTTTCTTTGTACTTTTCTGTCCTTCTTTGACCCCCTCACAAATGTAAGGGGGTCTGTAACTCTCCTCCTTGCCCCCTTTTCTTGTTTTCACTCTTTTTTTTCTGAGTGAAACACACAAAATGGCGGCCGCCGCCTCCTGGTTTTGGCCGATTCGAATGTTTACTAAGATCTAAGAGCCAATCAGAATCGCGCTCGCGCACGCCACCGTACGCATACGGTAAGCTTACGGTAAGCGTACCGTAAGCTGGCTCAGATATATATATTGATTTAAAGGCTATTTTCTCAGAATCTACTGAACAGATTTACACCAAACCTACAAAAGGCACTTCCTTGACCTAGGGACTACCTCTCTGCCAAATTTCTAGTAATTCTGTTCAGCCGTTCGGGCTGTAGCCCTGTCTAAAGGTCCTATGGAAAAATGCATGGGAAAAACGCGTTTTGGGACCCCCCTTTTATCTCAGCCCCCGCTTGACGAATCCCCCCGAGACTTTCAGGGTAGGAGCGGAGCGTAGCGCCCCACCTATTTTGAGAAATTCGCGAGGATTTGTCGACCGGCGCCAAAGTTATTCAAAATAGAATGTTGCGGATTTCCTATGGAAAAGGGGTCCTAACTATAACTACCTACTGGCGACCGCCAGTAGGTAATATATATATATATATATATATATATATATATATATATATATATATATATATTACCTACTGAGCCAGCTTACGGTGCGCTTACGGTGCGCTTACCGTACGCGTACGGTGGCGTGCGCGAGCGCGATTCTGATTGGCCCTTAGATCTTAGTAAACATTCGAATCGGTCGAAACCAGGAAGCGGCGGCCGCCATTTTCTCTCTCGCACTCTGAGGGGGGAGCTGATAAACAAATGCCAAAAACATATAAAGGGTCTGTTTAGACAGCGCCCATGCACATAACCATATTAGTTGAGTCTTCAAAGATCCCCCAAGGCAAAAAACGGTAATTTTTTATTTTTCGAAAATTTCGCTGATTACGCTTACCGTACGCTTACCGTACGCGTACGGTAAAAAAATTAAAAAAAAAAAAATCCACACTCTCTCCACCCCGTGTGCAAATGGTGGCCGAAGGCCACCATTTGTGCATGGCGTATAAGAGCACAGCATTTCCCCAAAAAATTTCAACAGATTACCTATCACAAGGAAGCGCATAATATGTCCTCCATGTGCGCACGGTGCGCGAAGCGCATCGTGCGTACATGGCCCATCTAGCGTAACGTGGGCACGCGGTGCGCGTAGCGCACCGCGTGCCCACCGTGCGTGCACGGCACTAACTGCGTAAAGTGGGCGCGCGGTACGCAAAGCGCACCGCGCGCGCACGGAACGAACTGCGTTAAGTGGGCGCGCACGCCACGAATGGCGTAAAGTAACTTAGCATTTAAAAAAACGTACAAATTCACTGAAAAAACCATAGGTTTCACACACGTTATAGTTAGGAATTAGCATTTAAAAAACCTTGCAAATTCACTGAAAAAACCATAGGTTTCACACATGTTATAGTTAGCGGAAATTTTACTGATAAAAAACCAATGAAATTCCCCCGTTATAGTTAGTGCAGGAAACTATAACTCACGCGACCGCAATCTTCTGCTGATGACATATGTGTCTTTATGAAAAAAAAATATTTGTAATATATGTATAGCTAAAAATTTATGGAAGAAGACATGGGCAAATAAGTGTCTAAATACAGTATTAGCATCAGCAGAGGATTGCGGTCGCGTGAGTTATAGTTTCCTGCACTAACTATAACGGGGGAATTTCATTGGTTTTTTATCAGTAAAATTTCCGCTAACTATAACATGTGTGAAACCTATGGTTTTTTCAGTGAATATATATATGTATATATATATATATATATATATTACCTACTGGCGGTCGCCAGTAGGTAGTTATAGTTAGGACCCTGTTTCCATAGGAAAACCGCAACATTCTATTTGGAATAACTTTGGCGCCGGTCGACGAATCCTCGCGAAATTTTCAAAACTAATGGGGCGCTACGGTCCGTTCCTACCCTGAAAGTCTCGGGGGGATTCGTCAAGCGGGGGCCGAGATAAAAGGGGGTCCCAAAACGCGTTTTTCCCATGCATTTTTCCATAGGACCTTTAGACACAGCTACAGCCCGAACGGCTGAACAGAGTTCCTTGAAATTTGGCAGAGAGGTAGTCTACAGGTCAAGGAAGTGCCTTTTGTAGGTTTGTTGTAAATCTGTTCAGTAGATTCTGAGAAAATAGCCTTTAAATCAATATATATATCTGAGCCAGCTTACGGTGCGCTTACGGTGCGCTTGTACGCGTACGGTGACGTGCGCGAGCGCGATTCTGATTGGCTGTTAGATCTTAGTAAACATTCGAATCGGTCGAAACCAGGAAGCGGCGGCCGCCATTTTGTTTGTTTCACTGAGAAAATAAAGGGTGATAACTTGAAAAGGGGGCAAGGAAGAGAGTTACAGACCCCGTAACATTTGAAAGGGGGTCAAAGAAGGACAGAAAAGTAAAAAAAAAACATTTATTAATTTTAAAAAAAATCGCGGGGTACACGTACGGTAAGCTCACCGTACGCGTACGGTAAAAAAAAAAAAAAAATGAAATGAAATGCAGATTTAAGTGTTTAGATATTAGGGGGCTCTAAAAAGAGCCGTTGTGTTTATTAAGTGATTTTTTAGTGGTACCTACAAGTAAGTACCGATGCAGAGTCTAAGGTTCAAGAGGAAGACTCTGTTCCCTTCATCAGTGAAGTGTACACCATCTCCTCTATAAATGCCTTGCATGTCGTAACGCAAGTTGTTGTGGTAAATGGAACCCATACCATAGTCACGGAGGAAAGCAGAAACAGATTTGTTGATGTGCTTTCTTGCTTTGTCAATCTGTGGACAAAAATGATTGGACCAGTTCCATTTTTGCCTTTGGCATATGTTAGAAAACACAAAGGCAGTTTTAGGGAAAAGTGAAAACAGTTGTGCAAAGGTCTCCTTCATAAGCATTTCCAGACCTACTCCAGTCAAAGTGCCTAGGTCATTGCCACCACAGTGCACTATTATGAGGTCAGGGTGTTGGATTTGCATGAAGGATTTCACCAATGGCATCAATTGGTGCCACTTTAACCCTCTCTGACCAATCCATTTAATGTCTACATTTGGCAAAGCAAGGTCTCTCACCATACCTGTTTTCTCTGCATACTTTTCACTCCAGAAGACATAGCTGTGCCCTACAATCCACACTGTGAACATCTTCCAAGGAGATCTGGATGCACTCAGGAGGTGTAATTCAGTAGAATGGTAAAAAGAAATGAAAGACAGTTTGGAAATGGAGGCATACATATTTTTTTTAAATAAAAAGAACTGATTGGCTGTTTCATACCATTCTACACTAAAAACTAGGCTGTGTGTGTCAATTTATAGAAGCATGATTTGTATTGGTAAAGAAAAATGTGTTACCAAAGAACAGTACTATGGATTTGCTGTTAGGTTTGAAAAGTCAAGCACTCTTGCACTTTGAAAATGAAACATTGTCTGCTGAACTTCTGACCTGACTCCACACAGCAGTGTTCCATGAGCTGTTGCTATGGTAGCAGGCAGAAGTCAAGTTGGGGGAAGGGTACTAGGCAGAAGTCAAGTTGGGGGAAGGGTACTTTTTGAAAAGGGTTGGTTTTCAACCAATAGAAATGTGTGAGTACATTTGAAAAAAATGGGGAAGCACTGAGATTTGAAACTAACATGTATATGTGTGGAAAAAGAGAGGGAAACATTGCCATTATCTGGTTCTGCTGAGAGGAGAGAGGTGTACAGAACAGAGATCCTGGCTCTGATAATCTGCTGTTTGAGTGCCACATTTCTTTCACAACTAACTAATTTTAAAGGTGAGTTAAGAGTTTGAGAGGGGATGTATATGGTAAATTAAGAAATGAATAATAGCATTGGAATTCCTTTTGTTGAAGTTGTGTTTATCATTTTGTGTTTTGGGAGAAATTTAAATGTGAGGAACATGTAAAATAATATGGACTATGTTTTCACCATAAATTAAGGTGTACTGCTATAAATAAGGAATACTTTTAGGGTTTGAGGTTCCAGTCAGTAATGGAAATACATTCAGCATCACTAAGGCTGGTTGCCCTTGCTGGAGTGTAGTCAGTCACCCAGGTTACAGATGTTGCTGGTCTCAGAAAGCTGTTTGGTATTGCTCTGGTGATTTTACATTTGCATTAGATGGAAAGGGGGAGCTATTTTTTTATGCAGAAGCAGACTCTTAGCACACAGCCAGCTGCTTATCCTGTGGAATCATGCACAGTATTCACATCCGAGTGGGGTTTGAGGTTGCAGTCAGTAATGCAAATACATTCAGCATCACTAAGGCTGGTTGCCCTTGCTGAAGTGTAGTCAGTCACCCAGGTTACACATGTTGCTGGTCTCAAAAAGCTGTTTGGACATGTGCTTTTTTGAGAATATGAAAAGTGGATTCAAAATGTGTCAGACTGTAAAAGTACTTATCACTTGCCAAAAAAAAGAGTAGTAAGTTTGCTTTCAAAATGGCAAAGAAATTTTGTTTTCTGACTAATATGAAAACATGACTCTGTGTGCAAAGAGGAATTACAGGCAGAGATTTATTGCATATTGCTCTGGTAATTTTACAGTTGCATTAGTAGGAAAGGGGGAACTATTTTTTTTGTGCAGAAGCAGACTCTTAGCACACAGCCAGCTGCTTATCCTGTGGAATCATGCACAGTATTCACAACCGAGTGGGGTTTGAGGTTGCAGTCAGTAATGCACATACATTCAGCATTAGTAAGGCTGGTTGCCCTTGCTGGAGTGTAGTCAGTCACCCCGGTTACACATGTTGCTGGTCTCAGAAAGCTGTTTGGTATTGCTCTGGTAATTTTACAGTTGCATTAGATGGAAAGGGGGAGCTATTTTTTTTATGCAGAAGCAGACTCTTAGCACACAGCCAGCTGCTTATCCTGTGGAATCATGCACAGTATTCACAACCGAGTGGGGTTTGAGGTTGCAGTCAGTAATGCAAATACATTCAGCATCACTAAGGCTGGTTGCCCTTGCTGAAGTGTAGTCAGTCACCCAGGTTACACATGTTGCTGGTCTCAAAAAGCTGTTTGGACATGTGCTTTTTTGAGAATATGAAAAGTGGATTCAAAATGTGTCAGACTGTAAAAGTACTTATCACTTGCCAAAAAAAAGAGTAGTAAGTGTGCTTTCAAAATGGCAAAGAAATTTCGTTTTCTGACTAATATGAAAACATGACTCTGTGTGCAAAGAGGAATTACAGGCAGAGATTTATTGCGTATTGCTCTGGTAATTTTATAGTTGCATTAGATGGAAAGGGGGAGCTATTTTTTTGTGCAGAAGCAGACTCTTAGCACACAGCCAGCTGCTTATCCTGTGGAATCATGCACAGTATTCACAACCGAGTGGGGTTTGAGGTTGCAGTCAGTAATGCAAATACATTCAGCATCAGTAAGGCTGGTTGCCCTTGCTGAAGTGTAGTCAGTCACCCAGGTTACACATGTTGCTGGTCTCAAAAAGCTGTTTGGACATGTGCTTTTTTGAGAATCAGAAAAGTGGATTAGAAATGTGTCAGATTGTAAAAGTACTTATCACTTGCCAAAAAAAAGAGTAGTAAGTGTGCTTTCAAATTGGCAAAGAAATTTCGTTTTCTGACTAATATGAAAACATGACTCTGTGTGCAAAGAGGAATTACGGGCAGAGATTTATTGCGTATTGCTCTGGTAATTTTACAGTTGCATTAGTAGGAAAGGGGGAACTATTTTTTTTGTGCAGAAGCAGACTCTTAGCACACAGCCAGCTGCTTATCCTGTGGAATCATGCACAGTATTCACAACCGAGTGGGGTTTGAGATTGCAGTCAGTAATGCAAATACATTCAGCATCACTAAGGCTGGTTGCCCTTGCTGGAGTGTAGTCAGTCACCCAGGTTACAGATTTTTCTGGTCTGAAAAAGCTGTTTGGACATGTGCTTTTTTAAGAATATGAAAAGTGGATTCAAAATGTGTCAGACTGTAAAAGTACTTATCACTTGCCAAAAAAAAGAGTAGTAAGTGTGCTTTCAAATTGGCAAAGAAATTTTGATTTCTGACTAATATGAAAACATGACTCTGTGTGGAAAGAGGAATTACAGGCAGAGATTTATTGCGTATTGCTCTGGTAATTTTACAGTTGCATTAGTAGGAAAGGGGGAGCTATTTTTTTTGTGCAGAAGCAGACTCTTAGCACACAGCCAGCTGCTTATCCTGTGGAATCATGCACAGTATTCACAACCGAGTGGGGTTTGAGGTTGCAGTCAGTAATGCAAATACATTCAGCATTACTAAGGCTGGTTGCCCTTGCTGGAGTGTAGTCAGTCACCCAGGTTACACATGTTGCTGGTCTCAAAAAGCTGTTTGGACATGTGCTTTTTTGAGAATCTGAAAAGTGGATTAGAAATGTGTCAGATTGTAAAAGTACTTATCACTTGACAAAAAAAGAGTAGTAAGTGTGCTTTCAAATTGGCAAAGAAATTTCGTTTTCTGACTAATATGAAAACATGACTCTGCGTGCAAAGAGGAATTACAGGCAGAGATTTTTTGCGTATTGCTCTGGTAATTTTACAGTTGCATTAGTAGGAAAGGGGGAACTATTTTTTTTATGCAGAAGCAGACTCTTAGCACACACCCAGCTGCTTATCCTGTGGAATCATGCACAGTATTCACAACCGAGTGGGGTTTGAGGTTGCAGTTAGTAATGCAAATACATTCAGCATCACTAAGGCTGGTTGCCCTTGCTGGAGTATAGTCAGTCACCCAGGTTATAGATGTTTCTGGTCTGAAAAAGCTGTTTGGACATGTGCTTTTTTGAGAATCTGAAAAGTGGATTAGAAATGTGTCAGATTGTAAAAGTACTTATCACTTGCCAAAAAAAAAAGTAGTAAGTGTGCTTTCAAAATGGCAAAGAAATTTCGTTTTTTGCCTAATTTCAAACCATGACTCTGTGTGCACACAGGAATTGTTTTTAGATATTTAATTTGTGAAGGTGTTATTGTGATTTTCACTTGTAGGAAAGGGGTACTTAGTATTTTAAGATTTGAAAAGATCATAAAAAATGTAGTAATATATTTAAATAAAATAAAGAATTTTTTTATTAGTTTTTATCAGGTATTGCTGAAGAGCAGTGAACAAAATTTAAGATGCCTACAAAATCCAGACAAAGGAAAAACCACAAAAAAAATCTATATTTGAAGACAACTGGAGGACCTAAGTTAGCTGGAGATGCTCATGTTGGGAAAAAGAGAAAGTCTTCTGGTAAGCAGACAAAAGATTTTTTAAACAACATCTTCAAAAAAAGGAAAAATGTACAAAATGTCTGTACTGGAAAGAATGTTTTGAATAGAAAAGAACAGGAAAAAATTGAGCATTTAGTTAATGCAAATATACCTTCAGAAACAATAAAGATTAATTTAAACAGAAAAACAGCGTTTAAAGAGATACGTAGAAAAATGTTTCAGAGAAGAGTTATGTCCAATTTGATAAAGGATGTGAAGAAATATAAGCAAAAGGCTAAATTTTATAAGAGAAAAAAAGAAATTGAAGCCATTGCAGCTAAGGCATTAGAATTAAAAAGGAAACTATTCATTTTAATTTTGAATAGGATGCGTACATTAGATAAAATGGTTAATGTACTGAAATCACAAACCAAAAGGAAAAGAGTAGTGAACAGAACAAACTTTTGTAAAGTGTTTTTAGGAAAGTGGATGCATAGTTCAAGTAGTGAACCTTTTTTTAATGAAGAGAGTTATTTTCAAAGTAATACTTTGCTGCATGCAGTTGACACCAGAGGTCGTGCTTACGAAGTGAAAAATGGTTGTATAATGGAGAAGGAGAAAATGGTTCCAAGAGATGAGGTACAAGTGATGGCGGATGAGGCTATGGGGAGACGTCCTAAAGCCCCAGTGTACACTTGGAATTGTAATAGTATTTGCACTGTGCGTCAGGAATCTATTGATAAATTTCGTGAGTTTCTAAGAGAATATAGTAAAAAAAGTGTAAAACAGAAGATTAAGGTGCTCCAAAGTCTAGATCCATGCAGAGTGAGAGAGAATACTGGTTTGCAGGGTCATTCTCTGGCTTGTCTATCTAGAAAAGTGTGTAAAAGTGTTTTTCATCATTTTAGGATGCTGGCTGTTAATCATACTGAAATGAGAAAGTTTGTGAGACGGTTGTATTTTGCTAAAAGTCCAGCAATAAAGTTAGATGAATTGAATAGGGCTCTGTTCCGTGGAACGGTATCAGATGTAGAGAAGGTTATTGATGAAATTCAGTTTTGTTACTTTGGTCCAGAACAAGAAAGTGCAGAAAAGGACACAGTAAATGAGGAAGAAGTGGAAGAGAATGTAGAACCCTCTGTAAGTAAGACATTTAATGATCACATAACAAAATTTGCAATAATCTCTAATGAAAGACCAAATATTACTTGTATTTGTTGCCGCAGAACTCATTGTAGAAAACAAACCAGGAATGTTGATCTCTACAGAAAAAGTGAAAATGAAGATAATTATAAGTGGAAGGATTTTGCCACATATATATTTCTTGAAAATTGTTTTCAATTGGGTGAAGATCAGCGTATTTGTAAATACTGTTACAGCAAGTTAGAAGAAAATAGAATGCCGACCAGAGCTGTACATAATAATTTAGAATTGGATGTTATTCCTGACGAACTTTCTGAATTAAATACATATGAGTCTATACTTATTCAATGTGTTCATCCGTTCCAGACCATAGTACGTATGGAGCCCAAAACTGGTAAATTACCTCCTTCTGATTTACTGAGAGGTTTAAAAGGTAGAGTGGTGTATTTGCCCTTGGATTTGAAAAAAAATATGGAAACTATTGATGCAGATACTTTGGAAACTGAACCATTAGTTATTCTGGTTAATGGTGTACCTACAAAGAATAAAAAGATTTGGCAGGAGCTGGTAGATGTACGGAAAGTTCAAAGAGCAAATTTGTATTTGAAAAGGGATAACAAATGGTATGAATCAATTTATATAGAAGAAGAAGAAGAAGATTTACAAGAAGACACAGAAACACCAACTGGACAAATTGAAAAAGTGGACAAGTCAAAGGAAGAAGAAATTTATGAACATTTTAGCATACATCCTCTTCATTCAAAAGAAGTTATGGGAGACAATATTGATCTGTTTCAGATGAGGAAAGCAAAAGGAACTCCCGTGAGTGTATGGGAGGAGAGCTTGGAAGCTCGATGTTTTCCCCAGCTGTTTCCTACAGGAAAAGGAGGACGATACGATGAACGTCCAGAACAGATTCCAGCTTCTGAGTATCGGACTACAAGACTATATGCAGAAGATCCAAGATTTCGACAAAGTATTCCTTATTTATTCCATCTTTTATTTGAAAGCGACTTGTCTGCATTATCATATGCAGTAAATCACATTTTAAAAAGTGGAGTACATTTACAAAATGTGTCTGCTAAGGATTTTATGGAGAAAGTGCAGCACCGAGATGATCATTTGGAAACACAACTCATCAATCTGATGGCTTGTCAGCGTGGGACAAATGAATATTGGTACCGACGCCATGGTGAATTAAAATGTATGTTAGGAAATTTAGGAACACCAACATGGTTCCTTACCCTAAGCTGTGCTGAGTACGCTTGGGATGATTTAGTGGATTTTCTACGAGAGGCAAATTCAAACATTAAAAACATCGAATACAAGACAGCTGGAGAACTGTGCTCATTGGATCCGGTTAATGTTTGCAGATATTTCAATCATAGATTTGAGGCTATGATGTCCTTCATCTGCAATAAACAAAATCCACCTCTTGGAGAAGTAGAAGATTTCTTTTGGAGAAAAGAGTACCAGGCAAGAGGTGCTCCTCATATTCATATGCTGTTGTGGATCAAGGATGCCCCAAAGTTTGGAACAGATACTGATGAAGCAGTGTTATCTTTCATTGAAGAATATGCAACATGTGCTATACCAAAAAGCACAGAAGAGAAAAAGCTAAAGGAGCAAGTTTTACGTTTCCAAAGTCATCGGTGTGGAAAATACTGTCGACGGAAATACAAGAGCAAAGATAAATACTACACTAAATGTCGATTTGGATTTCCTAGACCTGTTCTTTCAAATGGAAGAGTAAACAGTTTTATGTCATCTGTGAGACATACTATCACAAGAAAATCACCTAAGAATACCTACAACCTTAAAAGAAAAGAAGAATCAAAAAATATAAATGACTACAACCCAGTCATTTTATCCATGTGGAATGCTAACATGGATATACAGTATGTAGCTGACAATTCCATTGCTGTTGCTCGATATGTAACGTCTTACATTACTAAATCAGAAAAAACTGAATTGAAGGAAATGTGGGAAGAGATTTCTCACGAGAAGACTGTCAGTAAGAAGCTGTACAGTTTCAGTTTAAAGATGTTATCGCATCGAGAAATGGGATCCTACGAATGTTCAGATAGGTTATCTTCTGCAAGTCTCTACTCGAAATCAAGAAGAATAATTTGGGCAATTTTAGGCCTTGCAGCAATGAGAAATCGGGTACTGAAATCTGTTGGAGAAATTGAATATTTGGCCGAGAATTAGGCCTGGGCGGTAAATTCCGTTCCGTTCGCGGAATTTGCGGAATTTGGGTAATTTCGCGTTCCGCGGAGAACGCGAAATTGCCCAAAAATCTGCTTTCCGCGACTTCGCGAAATTTTTTGCTTGTTCGCGTTCTCAATATGCGTGTTCGCGAGATATTTCACCCCGAGCACGCAAACAGTGATCGCGAACAGGTAAAAAGTATCGCGAACAAGCAATTCCGCGTGTTCGCGGAATTTCTGCGTGTTCGCGGAGATTTTTTACCGTTTCGCGGAGATTTGCGTAACGCGATTACGCAAATTCCGCCCACCCAGAAAGTACAGATATTTTGAAATCAAACATGTTGGACACATATTATCCCAAGAGAAGTCATCATCTGGAGAACATGTGTCTCTATGAAGTGCTGCAGAACTACATTTATTCACGGAAAGCTGCAGAAGACATCAACAATGGAAAATATAAAGTCATTGGTGAGGAAGGATGTTTGGTGAAGCAAACAAAAGGAAGTTTGATAAATCACAGGAAGCTGAGTTGTGACTCTACTGACAAAAAGGAATTTTACTACTTGGCTCTTTTACAGCTATTTAAACCATGGCGTACAGAGGATGAACTACTGGGAGAATTTCAAAGCTATGAAGATTCATTTAATGCTTGCAAAGACAGCATACAATGCAGTACATTCACAACTTATGTGCAAATGTTAAATGAAGAAATTGAACAGGAAACTACAATTGCAGCTGAAGTAGCTAGAGACAGTTCTCAAGACAGCCAAAGTTCAGGAACACTCAGTCAAGATCCCCTAGGACAACCAATCGTTGAAAATGAAGCTGCAATAGTCATGAATGAAGTGGAAACGGCTATGAATCAAGCTCAAGAAGAATTTATAGACTTACCAAATTTGGAAAGACAACTGAATGAAGAGCAGCAACAAATTTATGAAGAAATCAGAAACAAAACTGATCACGGATTACTACATGAAAAAAAGAGTGCTCATGCACATCATTTCATCCAATCAGGATGTATGTAAGCGGACAAGCTGGAACTGGAAAAAGTTTCCTAATAAAAGTCATCAGAAGCTACCTACAGCAAACAACGGATTCTACTTTGTCTTGTGTGGTTACTGCTCCAACTGGGTTAGCAGCATATAACATAAAAGGAATCACCTTACATCGTTTGCTAATGTTACCAGTGGAGCATGAGAACAAAATACAATACCACAAGCTAACTGGAGAAGCATGCTTGGAAGTTTCAAGAGTATTGAAGAAGATGCAAGTTCTCATTATTGATGAGGTGAGCATGGTATCAAACTTAATGCTTGCCTTTGTGCATTTAAGAATGCAGCAAACTCTAAGGACAGACTATGACGTGTTATTTGGTGGAAAACATGTCATAGTTTTTGGGGATCTTCTACAGCTTACTCCAGTTAAAGGACAACCAGTGTTTAATACTGTGACACATGAAGATACAAAGAAGTCATTGGGAAGCATCGGTATGCAAATATTTGGTCCTTCTTTGAGTACAAGGAACTTACTACTAATATGGGACAAGCAAACGATGAAGAATATGGAAGTATTCTGAAAGATATCAGAATTGGACTACTCACTGAAGCTGGCACAAAAGCATTACAGAGTCGGTTGCTACATAATTTATTTCCATCGGAAGAAATAGTTGCAGAGAAGATATACAAGAACATTGCAGAAAAGAAAAGTGTCATCTGCTGAATGCCAACTCTACGTGAATGCTCAATATTCAATGAGGAGCTTTTGAAATTGGAAAAGGAAGATATCAGGAAATTGGAAGCAGTGGACAAAATTCAGGATGGAAGAATTACTATCACATTAACAGGCAAACTGAAAAATAAATTGGATTCACTAGAGAAGAACATTTCCAAAACTGCTGGATTAGAAATAAATCTATATGTTTGCATGAACTGTAGAGTATTTTTAAGGAGAAATTTGGATGTTGAAAAAGGTTTAGTTAATGGAGCTATGGGAAGAGTTGTGGGTTTTATTAATTATCAGAAAAAAGATGGAATTGAATGTTTAAAAATAAAATTTGATCAGATAGAAGAAGTTATAGACATTTGTCGTTGTACAGTTCGTTTTATGCTTGTGAAAGACTTATATGTACAAAGGAAACAGTTTCCGTTTTCTCTAGCATATGCTGTAACTATTCACAAGTCTCAAGGATTGACTGTAGATTGTGCATTTGTAAACATTGGTTCATCTGTGTTCAAAGAAGGTATGGCTTATGTAGCTTTGTCACGAGTGAAAACATTATCTGGTTTATTCATGATAGACTTTGATGATTCAAAAGTTAGTGCTGATGCAAATTATGTAAAGGAGTACAATAGATTAAAAAGAACCTATGCTCCTCATTTAGGTCAGTATCCTGTGTTAGAGAAACGTGTAGTTTCTCGTAAAAGGAGAAATGAGAATATCTGTAATGAGGATGTAGAGAGGAGGAAAAAAAAGAGGAGTGATGTAATTGCAAGCAAAAAGAAAAAGGAAAATGAAGAAGAGGTTGTAGGATGAAAATAGCTCTGGTGTCAACTGCTACGCTAATGTAGTGCTGAATGTTGCATTTTATCTGGAAAGTTTGCAAGAGCAGATAATAGTAAATCAGAGAAAAAGATTCTGTTCTGAGTTGAGTCTCCTTTTTCAAAAGCTGAGTAATGATAAAACTCAAATAGAAAGTGCTACTGAAATTAGAAAACTTTTAGATGTATGTTCAGGATGTACACAGTTTTCTCAAAATGTACAGCAAGACGCACAGGAATTCTTGTTGTATTTTCTTCAGGTACTGGAAGAAGAAGGTGTACACATTGAAAATTTGTTTGGTCTGTCTTATAAATGGGAACATAGTTGTGAAAACTGTTTCAATACATGTGGCTCTAATGTTGATTCTGAAAGGTTTATTTATTTAACATTGCCAGAGAGTAAAACAGTCACTTTTGCTAAATTAGTTAAAGATGCTAATCATAGCATGCAATGCGGTGAGTGTAAATCTGACATGTTTTCAACGTTAATTTTAAAGGAATACGGACAGTATGTAATTTTAATGATGCAACGATGTAGAGCTGATGGTTCAAAATTGGATACTTTAATAAAGAAGTTTACAGGACAGCAATTATCAATTTCAGGAAAAACTTTTGTAACAGTTGCAATAATTTTCCATGAAGGACCTACTGTTACTTCTGGACATTACACAGTTTATCTTAAATGTGAAAAAGGCTGGACACTGTGATTTTCAAGCAACGTTTGCCTTTTGATTTAGCAAATTCCTATCTAATCTTTCTGAAACCTAAATTTTAGAGAGACTTGGCAAGATCTGTACAAAACAATTTTACCATTTTTTTGGATTACCATTGGAATTTTCAAATTTAAAGATTTTTAAAACTATCATTTGGCCTAAAGGAAAGGTAACCAATTGTATTGTGGACTTATATAATTCTTAATTAATGTTTCAGAAAACAACATTTTACAGAGAATCGGTAACATCTGTACAATTTAAACTTTTGTATTTTATTGGATTACCGTTGGAAATTTAATCAAAAAAGATTTTAAAAATTACCATTTGGCCTAAAGGAAAGGTATCCAATTGTATTGTGGACTTAATTAAATCCTAATTAATCTTTCGGAAACCAAAATTTTAGAGAGAATCGGTAACATCTGTACAATTTAAATTTTGAAATTTTATTGGATTATCGTTGGAAATTTAATCAAAAAATAATTTCAAAAATTAACATTTGGCCTAAAAGAAAGGAAACTAGATGTATTGTGGATTTATTTGAGATATATTTTTTTTGAGATTATGCTTCTGTAAGAAAATTGTCAGACGGTATTTTTTAGAAATAGTTTTTGTTATTAGATGATATTTTTAATGAATAATATTTCGCATTTCGATAATGTTATGTTTAACTGAGAAGAGATTCTGGGCTTTTTTTAAACAATCTTTGAGATTGTCATTTTTTTTTTGCCCGCTGTTAAGTGATGAATGCAATTGCTTTCACGCTTTATAGTGAAATGCAATATATTCTGAAAATAGCAAAAAAAGGCAAAAAATTGTTTTTTGAAAATATGTAAATATGTGTACTGTATTATAAAATGTTTTATTAAATATTAACACTTTTTTCGTTTTTTTCAGATTGAGAAAGAAAATTTTCGAAAACTTGAACCATTTTTATAGCAATTTAAATTAAATATTAATTAATAAATAATTTTTTGAGTGGGTATGGTAAGTCAGAAATTTCATGGTCCCTTTTTTCCACTTCTCCACAATCACATTTTCAGTTTTTCATTGTAATGTCTCAAGGACCTTATAATGTGATAATAGATTTTTAGTGTTTTTTTAAAAAAAAATAAATAAATTACGCGTACCGTACGCGTACGGTAAAAAAAAAAATCAAAAAAAAGTTAAAAAAAATATATAAAAAAAAGTTGAAAGGTAAGGTTGGCTCTTAAAAGAGCCGTTGTGTTCGTACAGGGACAGAGGAAAGAAAGAATGGGAATATTAGTCGGTAGGACAAATGTGCTGGTCTATTTTATTGTTAACTAGGGCAACACTGGTCTCCCTATGACAAATTAGACCATAACAAGTGGCGCACCGCATTGTAACCCTCGCAAACCGATGGTTAGTTTCCAGAGGACCAGAAAAAGGAGATGCTCCCCCCACAGATGAAGGGCTCAGCTGACCTGCCGAAGATGGACTCGGCCCTGCAGATGATGGACCAGGCTGAGCTGCTGTGGATGTGCTTGGTTGACTTACTGAAGGGTTTCCTCCAGTATGTCGAGCATATGTCCTACCGTGTACATCATGAAGGTGTCTCAACATAGTGTGATTCCCGAAGGAATACTTCTTGTTAGGATTCCCTCTTGAAAGTACACGGTCACAAAGCTTACAAGTCACTAAAGGTGCATTTACCTTTTTCTTGCCCTCTGGAAAAGAAAAATACTCCCATATGAAAGAGCTCTTTTGTTTCCTCCTTCTCTGCCTCAAGGTAGTGCTGCTAGCCTCACTCTCTGAAGAGGTCTGCTGTTCTGCCATCGTATCACAAAGACAACTCAGCTCCTTCTCCTAAGGGATCACAAACAGAAATGAGGGGAATGGGTGTGGTGTAGGAGAGTTCTAGAACTGAAAGTAGTAAAAACCAATCAAAAGTGTTGTTTCTTGATCACATGACCCAACGTGCGCGTACGTTACGCTTACGGTGCGCTTACGGAGCGCTTACGGTAAAAGTACGCATGCACGTAAAAAAGACAAGCGCACGCGCGCATGCGCAAAACAGGCACGCCCCTTCACTTCCGCGTAACATGCGCGTGCAGCGTACGCATTACGCGCCGCGTGCGCATGACGCACGTCTACGCAAATTGCGTAACTGTACGCAAACAGCGTAGAAATCTAACGTACTAAAAGCAAGACGTGCGCGTACGGTAAGCGCACGTTAAAAAAATACTAAAAAAAAAAAAAGAAAAGGGAAAAAAAGATTCACTATGTTATACTACTACATCTTACCTGTTTAGTTTAAAAAAAAGGTAAAAATAAAAAATAAATTGTAGAATTTTTAAAATTTAACCATAGTCTTTAAAGAGGATATACATTTAAAATAAAAATATGTAAAAAACATTGCAAAAAAAAAAAAAAAAAAAAAGGAAAATATAAGAATTAGCATTTAAAAAACCTTGCAAATTCACTGAAAAAACCATGGGTTTCACACACGTTATAGTTAGGAATTAGCATTTAAAAAACCTTAGAAATTCAATAAAAAAAACAAAGGTTTCACACATGTTATAGTTAGCTGGACATTTCACTCGTAAAAAACCAATGAAATTCCCCCGTTATAGTTAGTTCAGCTAACTATAACTCGCGCGCCCGCAATGCACTGCTGATGACGTCACATATTACATCACTCATGACATGGTCAGTGACATCACTCATGACATCACTGATGACATCTCAAATGACATCACTGATGACATCACTGATGACATCATCCTTGTGATAGAGTGGCAGACCTCCTCTCACCCTAATATAACCTTTGATACACACATTCAAAAATAGAGACTAAAATTTTCAAAACAATGGACATACCAATACCAGTTACAACAACCTCTTCAGTAATTCTAAGATCCACATACACATCCAATCATTCACCAACAGTCCTATACAGTCACTCATACATGTACTCACTCATCATATGTACTCATACACCTATACATCCTGTTACACAATGCCACTCATCCATAGAGTTACTCACACACATAGTCACTCATGCTAATAAAGAATCAAACATACATTTACTTGCATATACAGTCATACACACACCACCACACTTACTTCTACGGAAACTTACACATACTTAGTCTTTTAAACAATCACTTATAGAAACACATACTTATTCATAGAGGAACTCTTTCAATCTCTCACTCTCACATATACTCGCTTATATACACCAATAGTCACATATACTAGTTTAAAACATATGTAGTTACTCATAAAGACACTATTGAGACAGTCATTCACTCACTAACACACCCATACACTCACTCATCCACCCATAGAGTCCTGCACACATGCTGTCTTCAACACATACAAAGAGTGAGTCACTCATTCATGCACCTAGGCACTACGTAATACCCCCACTGAACCATGCAGACACTCAGACTGATACTCATAAAACCAACTAATACCCTATATAGACACCCATGTAGCTACTCACCAACCCATGCAGCCACTTATACACAAAGTGAGAGACTGATACAGATATTTACATATTAAAACATTACTCACTAAGCCATGTATTCACTATGATACACTTAATCAGTCAGTTATACAATCAATTTTTCAAAAACAAATCATCCATTTAGACACTTATATACCCATTTATTCTTCCATCGACCTTGAGATATACATATATAAAACATACTTAATTGTCAGAAAAACACACATTCACTGGATGATGTCATCAGTGATGTCATCAGTGATGTCATTTGAGATGTCATCAGTGATGTCATGAGTGATGTCACTGACCATGTCATGAGTGATGTAATATGTGACGTCATCAGCAGTGCATTGCGGGCGTGCGAGTTATAGTTAGCTGAACTAACTATAATGGGGGAATTTCATTGGTTTTTTACGAGTGAAATGTCCAGCTAACTATAACATGTGTGAAACCTTTGGTTTTTTCATTGAATATATATATATATAACCTACTGGCGGTTGCCAGTAGGTAGTTATAGTTAGGACCTAGGTTCCATAGGAAAAGCGTTTTTTTCTTTTCCCAATAACTTTGGCGACGGTTGACGAATCTTCGTGAAATTTTCAAAACTCGTATGGCGCTCAGGTCAGCTACTATCTTGAAAGTTTTGGGGTGATTCAGCAAGCAGGGGCCGAGAAAAAAGGGGGGTCCCTAACCGTGTTTCCTCCGTGTTATTTCCCATAGAAAACTTTAGACACGACTACAGCCCGAACTGCTGAACGGAATTACACCAATTTTGGCAAAAAGGTATCCCTTGGTTCAGATAGAGACCTTTTTTTAAATGGTGTAAATCCGTTCAGTAGCTCCTGAGAGATTAGAAACGGAAACGTTTTGATATCTGAGCACCGAGGAGGGTTTGCGCACCCTCCCGGGCATGAGCTTCACTCTGATTGGCTGCCAACACTCCAAACCAGGAAGTGTTGGCAGCCATCTTGTGACTTGGTAGAACCGAGTCACAAGAAAACAGGTAAAAAAGAAGAAAAGGAGGCAGGATAGAAACACCCTGACCCCCTAGGCCTGCTCAGGGGATCCCACAAGGACCCCCAGAGCCAATAAAAGCATTTTTTTAAAATAATTTTGCCGGAATTCGCATTGGGGGTCGCGAATCCCGCCAAAAATTAAAAATAAAATGAAGCGCAGGCTCCCACGCTTAATTTGATGAGGCCCCCAGGTGGGCCAGGTCCTGGGGGTGTTGCCAGTATGAAATAGCGGGGGCCCCTGCAGTCCTGTGGACCGCCGCCACCCCGGGGCTATGATAAATATGTGTGGAGGGGCACGCTGCCCCCCGCAGCCCCGGGGACCGCCACCTCCCTAGGATTTCCAGCTAAATGAATGCGTGGGGGGGTCCCAACCCCCTCCACGCAGCCCCAGGGACTGCCACCTCCCCGGGACTCTTGTTTTAAAAAAAATAGATGTGTGGGCGGGCAAGAGCCCCCACATGCCCTGAGGACCACCACCTCCCCGGGGCACATACTTATTTAAATTCGGGGGTCTGTAGCGAATCCCCAGCCCCGGGGACCACCACCTCCCAGGGGATATTTTTACAAAGGCGGCCCACCCTCCTGGAGCCCTTGATGGCCATGGGGCCCACCACTCCCCAGGGCCAGCTCCTGCAATGTCCCGGGGTGCCCACCCCTGGGACATTGCTGTTTACTATGGGGCAATGAGGTCCACTTTTGTCCTGAGGACCTCAGGACTCAAGTGGACATCATCCTCCGAGCAGCAGTGCGCCAGAAGCTGCAGTTATATAGTGGTGTAAAAAGGGGTGTGGCCTCGGACCACCTCTCTGCAACGCAGCTCTGTGGCGCTTACTGGAGGTACCTGGTGGGCTAGTTGGCCCCCAGGGACCCTCAGGATTCAAGGGGACTTAATAGGTACGTTATAGTTAGAAATTAGCATTTAAAAAACCTTAGAAATTCACTGAAAAAACAATAGGTTTTAGGGACATTATAGTTAGAAATTAGCATTTAAAAAACCTTCGAAATTCACTGAAACAGCCAAAGGTTTCAGGGATTTTATAGTTAGAAATTAGCATTTAAAAACCCTTAGAAATTAAATGAAAAAAACCACAGGTTTTAGGGACGTGATAGCTAGAAAATAGCATTTAAAAAACCTTAGAAATTCACAGAAAAATCCACAGGTTTCAGGGACGTTATAGTTGGTTGGACATTTCACTCGTACAAAACCATAGAAACTCGGCCGTATAACTCGCGCCCCCACAATGCACTGCTGATGATGTCACATATTACATCATTCAGTGACATCACTGATGACATCACTGATGACATCTCAAATGACATTGCCGATGACATCACTGATGACATCATCTACGTGATAATCTGATGTACCTCCTCATACCCTAATATAACCTTTGATACACCCACTCTAAAATACAGACTATCATTTTCAAAACCTTAGACACACCAATAACAGTTAGTACATACCAACTCACTAATTCCTAGGTCTACACACACATCCACTCATTCACCCATACAGTCACTCATACATGCAGTCAACCATCAATAGGGCACTATCATATGCACTCACATATCTATACAGACACTCACACACCACCACTCATCCATAGAGTTACTCACACACCTAATCAGTCATGCAAAAAATCAATCACACTCCCATTTACTCACATATACAGTTATAAACACAAACCACCTCACGTATTCAAACATATATTAACACATACTTACACTCATACAATAACTAATACAAGCACACACTCATCCATCCAGCCACTCTCACAATCACTCACTCTCACATATAGTCATTTATATACTCCAATACTCACATATACTGCCTTTCACATATGCAGTTACTCACACATGTACCGCTTAGACATCCATTCACTCACCAACACACCCTTACACACTCCCCCACCCATACAGCCCTTCACAGATGTACTCTTGAACCCATACACTCAGTGAATCACCCACTCACACATCTATGCACAGAGACACACCACCCACACACTCAGGCACCCATACAGATACTTAGACAACCAATCAATAACCCATATAGACTCTCATTTAGCTACTCACCAACCCATAAACCACTTACACACCAAATAACAAGCTAAACGGTGTGAATGTCTGTACCAGTCACTAACCCATGCATTCAGTAAGACACATTTAATCACTCACTTATAAAGTCAGTCACTCACCTACTAAATCATCCATTTAGACACTTATACACTCACTCATTCTTCAATACACCTTGGCCTATATACATATAAAACATATTTAAACTTTACAGGAACACACTCACTGGATGATGTCATGAGTGATGTTATTTGAGATGTCATCAGTGATGTCATCAGTACTGAAGAAAAAGTAATGCTCCTTGCATGACGATTATATTGCCCTCCAGTCGGCTTTCTCAGTATAACCAACTTGTGTTGCATGCTGAAGAATGTAGTACCGTTGCCTCAAATTGACTCCTTAAGTATGATCTGTGTAAAAACAAAATTCAAATTACATTTTGTTACCCTCAGTGGGCCTTCAAACTTGCAATTGCCAGTCTAATTACTCTTGTCTTTTGTTCCATAGGAAAACTCGGATGAGTCCCAGGCTCTCATGGCCCCCTCTCGACCCTAGTGGTGGTGCTGTTTTCATGGCTGGACTGACGTTACACATTTCTCATCAAATTGTCCCTGATTGAAAATGCCTGGGACTGTCCCACGTTTTCTTATGGAACAAAAACAGAAAATCTGTCTTAAAGATGAATTTTTAAATGGCTTAGTACAAAACATGAGTTATATGTGTAGCGCAACATTTACAAGGGATTTTTTTAGTTAATATTTTAGATGTGCTGGTGGCGGTTGAATGTTTGGTGTTGTTTTGCGATTTTGTGACATATTCGCGGCAATCACAATGTCGTCTCGAAGATACCAAAAACTAAAAAAGGATCTTTATAAAGAAAGTAATTTTCTGACAAGAGCCTTTGTGTTGATTGTGTGTATATGACAGCTACACATAAGACCGAATAGAGAGTTTCAGGTTACTTAGAAAGACCATGTTGTCTTCATCTGTATAGTGCACTCAATCATTTCTAAAAATTCAATGCATGTCAAAACGCAGATTGTTGTTATGCGATGGTCTCTCAGGAATGCAGAACCAGTTGCATTAACATGTTTCCTGGCTTTGTCAATCTGTGGGCAGAACTGATTTGACCATTTCCATTTCTGTCTTTAGCATATATTAGAGTACACCAAGACAGTGTGAGGGAAAAGCAACATCAGTTCTGAAAAAGGTATCTTTCATTAGGATTTCCAGGCTTACCCCAGTCAATGTGCCTAAGTCATTGCTACCACAGTGCACAATCATGAGGTGAGGAGCTCGGCAATCCTCAATGGATTTAACCAAAGCCATCAACTGATGAATCTTTAACCCTCTCTGGCCAGACCAAGTAGTCTCCACATTTAGCAAACCCAAGTCCCTGTCAATACCTCTCTTTTTTACAGCCTCTTTAGCCCAATAGACATAGCTGTGGCCAACAATCCACACTCTAAGCATTTTGAAGTGAAGAACCAATAGCAGTCAGGAAAAGGCTGGAGCTGAATGAGATAGTTTTCCAAATGAAAAGCTGTTAAAATGGAGGTGTTTCCTTTTTAAAAAAAAATATATATTTTATTGGATGCTGTCAGTAAGTACGTGAAAAAAATTAGGTAGTACATTGGCTGGATTAGAAAAAAGCCCTTTTATTGGCTGTTGTTTAAAAAAAGGAATGTAATACAGACATGGATATGCTTCTGAATCTGTACAGTAAACCACACCTGCTGTATCTCATTTGAAAGTAGCATGCTCCTTCTAGAATGTGCTGTGAACTTGTGACCTACTGGGTTCCTAGATACACTGCGGTAAGAGTGTATTGGGGGAATGGTGTTAAAGAGACAGAATATTTTTTTAAACGTTGAATACTTATGACATAATTTAAGTGATGATAAACTTTAATTTCCAATTGAAGACTATGTTACAAACTGTTGAGCAGTATCTAAATGTTAAAAAAAATGAAGCTAAATATAGGTTTGGACTCCTGTTTTTTTCATGATTACTCTGTGATCATCGTGAAAAAAACGCAAACACTTGGAGACGGGAACCTCATTTTGAAAGAGATAGAAAGGGTTAACAGATGCTAACCATTTACAAGTGAAAATAGAATAGTCTAAAATGAAAGACACCAGCACAACCATGGGAGCAGTGGGGGACTCCAAGCCCCAGGAAGCCTTGCTCTCTCCCTTGTTCTCTGTCCAAGAGGAGGGGCTCACAGACATGCTGAAAAGCGCCAACGACCTCCTGCAGTGCGGTACGTGTATGAGCTGCGCCGAGGCAAAGCCCGGGCCAAGTGCGGGCCTGTCCTTGCCCGTCATTGCCAGGCAGGGCAGGTCCAATCCCCTTGGTTTGTGATCCTGGCAACTTAGGAAATAACTAGGGGTGGGCGGAATTTGCGGAATTAACCTTCGCAAATTATCGCGAGAATGTTTAAAATTATCGCAAACAAGCAGAAATATCGCAAAGATGCGGAAGTTTTTTTCCGGCATGTTCGCGAGATTTTCTGCATGGTTGCGGGTCGCCAACTTACCCATGTGGTTGCTTGCGGGCGCGGCCATCTTGTTTTGAGTTGTTCTCGCGGTGCATGATCGCGAGAAGAAAGACGTGATCGCGCGACGCATGACGTCACTGCGGGCGCGAACTGTCGCGAGACAGCGCAAATGGCTAAAAACAATACAACATCTCATGGAGAACGCGACCGGATCAAGAAAACTTGTCGGCGAACGCAGGGATTCAGGTAAGGCGATCGCGCGCGCGCGAGAATGTATCATTTTACAGCGCGAGCAAGAAACAAATTATCGCCAAGCTGCGGAAACCGGAATTTTTGACATTTTCGCGCTCTCCGCGGAACGCAAAAATGTCAAATTATCGCAATTTCCGCGAACGGAACGAAATTTTTGCCCAGGCCTAGAAATAACTGATTCTACTTCACCAAACTGTAAGTTGCTGCCAGCTCTTTTTTGTGTGGCTGTGTTGCCCATCTAGACTCTTTGCGCTGCCCAGTAAGTGATTTCCAAGGAAGTCAAGTTCTGCACCTTTCCACATGGTTGATCCTATCAATTGACACTGTTTTATGTGTTTGCATCTTGACTTTGGTACCAATACAGTCGCTAGCATTTTGGCCCCTGATGGTGGCGGGTGGAGTTTGTGGCTCACTGGGACCCTAGGGCTTTAGTGACTGAGTGGCTGGCAGTGCAGTCACTTACAGCCACGGCTAGCCAGGCTAAAACTACTTTAACACTTTACTACATTGTTTCCTCTTTGCATCTCTTCCGCATTCATGGGCAAAAGGAAGTTGGCTGACAGCAGGAGTGGGGAGGATCGGCCTAAAAAGATGAAGGCTAAACAGGTCCACAAGTCGGCAGGAAGCAATTGCATCCTGGACCAGATTGATGACCTTTTAGCCAAATGTGAAGATATACTCGCTTCTTCCATCTCACTGGATCTGGCTGAAACTGATGCTCACTCAAAAAAACTTAGATTGAGCTCACACAAAGTCATTCCACAAACGTTTCATAAATCCATCACACACAGAATTAATGTGACTCCCATTGGCCACACACTAGTGTTGCCCAATACAGATGCAATCGTCCCTGGACTGCAAGCAACTTAATCTACCACTTCTGTCCCAGTCCTGAACCCAGACTCTCTAGACACAGACACAGATCTCATTTTAACAAATCGATTTTTACCACTTGCAAATCTAGACTCAACTTAAGCAGGGGGGCGTAGTAGCCTTGGGCATCGGGGAAGAGAAGGAGATTAGGGTTGGTGATAGTGCTGGCCTAGGTGACCTGAACCCTTCTGAACGACCAGCTAGTGTTGATGTTGCTACATCTAGAATTATCCATTAACCCCTTCCATGCGGGGCGGATTCCCCCGCTGTGCTGAGCGCTGCTTGCGCGGGCGTGGTCATGACGGAACGGTTCCGTCATGAGCACAGCTCAACCGACGCTCATGACGGAACCGTTCCGTCATGAGCGTCGAAGGGGTTAAAGATAATAGGGTAACCCAGTAACCCTCAGAACCTGGGTGTATATGTAAAACAAAAACAGTGGTTCTGTCGGGGGTCACGTAAACTTAGTTTCTAATGTACTTAATACGAGTTATAAATATTTCACTAATCATTCAATGAAGGGAACACACAAGCATATAACAATGAAATAAGTTTAGAAAATGAATTCCTTTTTACTCTTTGTATAAATCAAGAAAATATATACGGCTGTGCAACAAAATAAAGCACGTGGACTGTGGAGCAATTAGTGACTGATCGTGTTTAGTAGTGACATGGTGCTGTACAAAAATAACATATATATCACATATTTACACAGATGAACAAAATTTTACACAGAAGTCCAACATCGGATACATAGACCCCAACAGGATATAGTATTCCTTATTTTAGTTGTGGGATTGCGTGGACAAGTTGAACTAGCAACGTCGACGTTTCGACCCTAAGATGTAGTGCAACTTTGTAAGCAGCTAAGGCGGGTCTTCATCAGGATAGGAAGGAATTATTTAACAGCGCGAGCAAGAACCAAATTATCGCAAAGCTGCGGAATGCGGAAATTTTGACATTTTCGCGCTTTCCACGGAACGCGAAAATGTCAAATTATCGCAAATTCCGCAAACGGAACAAAATATTAGCCCTGGCCTAGCGAGCATCTAGTGGGCTGCTGATTTGGGTGAAAATCATGCTTCAATGCACAGTACGAGAGCTTTCGCCTAGCATTCCTGATATTTTAGCTATCCAGATAAGGGGATTGAATGGTACTGCAATTGATTAAACAACTATCCCACGTTATTAGAACCAACAATGTGATGGTGACATGGGAAGTGAGGAAAGCTTACAAGCTTGCTCAGTCTAGAGCTAAAAGGGACTGGGGCCAGACCAGGTAGGACCAAATTAGCAAGGCCTGCTCCCAAAAAGATTCCAAGCACTTTTGGCTCTTAGTAACCAGGGGGGATGCTAGTAGATCTTTGCTTCCAAATAACAATATTTAAACATCAGCATGGGTGGACCATTTTTCATCACTCTACTCTGGGCCTTGTGTCGCTGACAAGGATGACTCTAACAATGGGAGAGTCCATCTTACTGTCACTGACTTCTTTTTGAGAGACAAAATCACGTCCAGTGTTAACGCCATTGTGAGGGCCAAAGCCCCTGGCCCAGATGGTATTCCGGGTGATGTTTTTGTTAATGACCCAGAGAATTTGGCATCCTACATCTTTGTCCTAGCCAACGGGATTGCAGCAGGGGCCCAAGTTCCATCTTCGGGAAAGGAGCGGAGGTAATTCCCCTATACAAGAAGGGCGATAGATGTGTACCCGCCAACTACAGGCCCATAAACCTCATCGATTGTATTCAGACGGTCTTCGCATGCACACTTCTTCTGAAAATGCAGGCCTGGATCACCGACCAGAATATTCTGTCTGTATATCAAGCTGGGTTCAGACAAAAAAACAGTACCATCGACCAGGCATTTTGATTCCTTTTATTGACCTGGAAAATGGTGACAATTGGACAAGGAAGTCTCTATGTAGCTTTCATTGATTTAATGTCAGCTTTTGACCTTGTCCCAAGATACAAGCTCAGGACGATTCTTAAAGAGATGGGCCTTCCTCCCATGATTTTAGCCCTAGCCATCTGCCTTCATGATTCCAACTATGCTAGGGTGCACTGGGGCAATCAAGGGCAACTCACCAATCAAATTAAAGTCAACAGGGGGGTATGGCAAGGTTGTGTACTGGCACCTACACTCTTTTCACTATTTTATAAATGGAGTAGTTCTGAGGTCCCTGCAGACGCTCCAACCCTGGGTGGCGACAAATTGGTGACTCTGCTATTCGCTGATGACACCTTGCTAGTCTCCAAGACCCCCGGTGAACTATAATTTCTTTTAGATCGGTTCAAGACATTCTGTGACTCTCAGGGCCTGGAGGTCAACACTTCCAAGACAAAGCTCCTTATGCTGAAACCACACAAGTCATTTAAAGGGAAGTTAACACTGGGTGGGGTCTCTCTGGAGAGAGTGAGTAACATTGAATATCTGGGGATCACTCTCTCCGACAATATGTCCTGGAAGCCCAAGATAGTGAAGCGCACCCTGCATCTCAGATGGAAATGGGGGCTCTAAGCTAACGAGCACAGGTCCTCTCATAGCAAACCAGAACCAGCACCTCTCCACATATATGACTGTAAGGCAGTAAGTTAATTATTGTATGGAGCTGGACTGTGGGGATTTGAGAAGTTGGATGGTATGATGACAACTGAGAATACGTTTTTGAGGGCCCTAGTCTCGCTCCCGCAGAGTACCCCTATTCACCTATTAAGGTTGGACATGGGACAGGCTACTGTTGTCGAGAAGGCCAAGCTACGCCACCTGTTATTCTGGCTCCGCCTAAAATCAACACCCGAGCTGTCTCCATAGGCTGCTGCCCTTTATGAAGTGCAGGCCCTTGATCGTTTCAAGAAGATCCCCTGGCTTCAGGAAGTGAAATTATTTCTTACTGCAATCGGCCTAGAGGGCTTGTGGGATTTTAAGGATTGCGATCAGCGGCCCACCAAGGAACTCTTAAAAAAACACTATTGGTATTGGGTGGCCCAGTCCTCCCTCTCATTCCCGTCCTGGGGCAGTTTAACCTCAGAGTATATGGAGTTAAAATAGATTGCTTCATAGGAATCTTACCTGGATGCTATTACGTTCCCCGTGGATAGGAAGCTGTTCATGCAATTTAGATTCGGTTCACTCCCAGTGAACACTCGTAGAGCCTCCTGGTGCTCATCATCTACTGATTCACAATATTGCCCAGGCTGTCCCTGTGCCGTTGAATTGATAGGTCATATATTTTTTGCCTGCCCTCTGTACTAACGGCCGAGAGCCAAATGGCTAGCCCCTGTTTGCAAATGCTTTGGTATCCAGCGCCATTTAAAAGCACTGTGCGTTTTAAAAATCTGACGCTATTCTACTAGTAGTCTGCACAGTTGCAAACTTTCTTGGCATTATATGGGCTATTCAAAGGTCTTTCCTCAAACTGCAACAATAATATTCTTGAAATTGTAAAAAAATAAAAAATAGAGACATTTTAATGCATTTTAAATAGACATTTTACATTTTTATATACTCATTCGTTTTCTAATTGTGAAAGTCGTGTTTTAACTGGGTTATTTTTTAGTACTATGTCTACAACTAACTGTTTACGGTGGGCCATGTTATTCTCTACTCTTTTGAGATCGCCCGCCGTTGCATTTAGTGCCTCACTGTCTTGTTACTTGCACTTTAGGGGAACATTTTTATGTAATTGTGTATCAATTTTAATCAATTATTGATGTATTTCTTGCGTGTATTTAAAAACTTTTTAATTATGAATTGTTTGCACTTGCACTTTTATGGTCACTGATCGAAATAAAGTTTATGATGATGAAAGACATGGTTTCAAATGCGCCTTTCTCATGATTAACCCTGGCTAGACAACTACGCTACGCTTGCGAAGTTTGCATAGTTTGTGCTACTTCGCGCTATGCGAATTGCACGTAGCACAGTGCAAAATCGCGTAGCATAGTTGGCATTTTTTGCTCGCTCGCGGTCCTCAACGTCAAGTTGGCGACCGCAAGCGAGCAAAATGACATCCCGGTGAGACTTTTTCCTCGTTCGCTATCAGCAACATCAAGTTGCCAATCGCGAGCGTGGAAAATAAACCTGCCGGTGAGATTCTCAATGCGGGGAGGTCAGGTTTCTCATAGCAAGTGGCCACGTATGCTCGCGACCGCTCGCCTTGAGAAAGCTGCCGCTCGAGTAAAAATCTGCTCGAGCAGCAGAAAACGACCGCTTGCACTGTGCAAGATGCCGTTTGCAATGATTGCACAGTGCAGACAAGCATCCGGCACTGTGCAATCATTGCGAACAGCGTACTGCGCAGTTCGCGTAGTGCTACGTGTATCTCGCGTAGTGCGAAGTGCACTTTGCGTAGCTATGTGTAGAGCTACTATGCAAACTACGCCCAGGGTCACTCGTGATCATAGAGTGGTAAGTTGAATAGGTTGTCATTTTATTGTTGCTTTATATGAGAGTGGTGTGCCATTCTAGTGCTTTGTTTTTACAAATCCTAACTGTGGCAAAACTATTTAAAAAAGAGCTAAAACAACAATATAATCTACAAACTCAATTCACTGGTATGCACATAACCTATCAGTTATTTAAAAAAAAATATATATTGGAAATGAAGATTTATATGGGAGTTTGATAAAAAAAAAGAGTATCACAGTGATATGAAACAAATATATGATATTAACTGTATCTATCATTGGGTATGTGTTTAAGATGTGAGTACGAAATGTTTTGGGAAGTAAGAGAAAAATGAATTAGTTACACTTTATTCCATTGTGTAGTTTATAGAAAAATTGTTCAAAGTTGTAATGAGTAATGTATTTAAAACTAAAAATGTTTTAAATGTCTAAGCATCATGTGCAGAATAGATACATCTATGTCATTTTCTTTTTGGGAGTTGTAATACTTATGGTTATTAAACAAGAGTAGTGTTGTCACAAGTAAAACACAAGAAAAGGTTCTGGGCATGTATATGGTTTACAAAATAGTGATATCTGTTAGATGTGTATTAGGAAGTGCTTGTCAATGTGTTTGTTAACTTATATGAGTGGTTTGCATATGCTTACATGGTGTGATTTTGTGTGCGTTTGCAGATTGTTATATGTATGCTGGGACTCTTAAGTTTATTTAAAGATGTAGAGAACTATATATTTTTGCAAAGATGGTTTGACGGTGTATATCTATTATGGAATCACATATATGTTTACATGGTGATCTATATTCTTTAAGGCTAATGAAAATTTCATGTATGTGGTGAGGGTGGTGTATTTCTTTAAACATGCTCTGTTTAAAATTGAGGAGAGTTTATATTGCAGAATGTCTGTTGAGAGTTCTTGTGCTACCTTCATTTGCCGTGAAACATTTCTTTGAGAAATGCTGATATTATGTTTTAAACACACAAGAAAAAATTGAGAAATTATGTAGGTATGCCATTAAGAAAAGATTTTGTGCTTTGAAAAAGTCAGATTTGGTGTTTTCAGTTTTAGAAACTTACTGATGCATGTTCATGCTGAGTAACAGAGCAATGTATGCTTGTAGAGAGGCATGTATCCAATTATATATGAAGTGTGATATATCCAGACTTTTCAGACCCATAGGTCATTAAAAAAGGATAGATACACTAAAGCAGATAGTTTGATACTGACGGAAGGATTTAACAATGAGTTACAGATATAGTCACAACTGTTATGTATCTAACAGTAATGGATATACTTTACAGTCACCCAAGCATTACTCAGGAACTCATCCAATCGCTCAGCCACTACTCAGGCAGTTATCGAATCACTCAAGCACTATGTACACACTTATTGCGTCACCCAGGCACTACATATGCATGCTTCCAATCACTGAGGCACTAATTATGCACTCATTGAACTACCCAGGCAGCACCCATGCATATATCCAATCACCCAGGCACTAACCCTTCACATATACAGTCACCAAAGCTGTATCTATGCAGTAATTCAAACACCCATGCACAACCCATGCGCTCATCCAAACACTCATGTATAACCTATGCACTCATCAAAATACTGAGGTACAACCCATGTACTCATCCAAACACTCAGGTATTAGTCATGCAGTCATCCAATCACGCAGGGAGTGCCATTGCAGTGAACCTATCACCTATCCAGTATCTATGCTCTCATCCAATTACTGAGGCAATACTCTTGCAATCATATACTCATCAAACCAGCCCACTTGCTTTTTTTCAATCACTCAAGCTTTAACAATGGACCTATACAATTACTGGCACATTAGCCATGCAACCTTGCAATCAGCCAGGCACTATTGATGCTGTCATTCAATTATCCAGGCAATATTCATGTAGTTTTGTGATCACCCAGGTACAACCTGTTCAATTAACCAAAAATGCATGGGCATCAGTCATGTACCCTTTCAATCTCTGAAACACTACTCATGAACTCATGTAATCTGCCAGGTACTATGTATGCACTTAAAAAATGATGTACGCACTATGCATGCACTGAATAAATCACGTGTATACTATGCATTTACTCCTATTATCACACAAGGACTAGATTAGCACTCATTTAATCATCCAACCACTATCTATGCATGTATTGAATTATTGAGGTATTAGTTATGCGCTTCTCTAATCATTCAGGCAGTACTCATACACTCATCCAAACACCCAGATAGTAGCAATATAGTCATGTGAATACACAGGCACTAACTATGTAGATATGTAACCACTGATGTAGTTCCTACATACTCAGGGAATCATCAAGGTACTACCTATATTCTGGGGGAATCACCTAGGCACTATCTATGCACTCACTCCAATCACCCAGGGAGTATTGTTGTACTCAACCACAAACACGTATTTACAAGTTTTATTGAGCAATATGTTCTCTTTTAGAACCATCTGGTGAATTATATATGTAACGTTTCCGGTTTCCTCGCCTCTGGAGGATAGATTGTTGGATGATTATCTCCCGGAGAAAGCCATCTCATTGACTTACCGGAAAATCCTCCATCATACTCCAGACGCCCAGGAGAAATTGCGTGTTAAGTGGGCTGATGATGTGGGGGAGCTGGACGATGATGATTGGAGAGAGGCATTAGCATCCCAATGCGAAGTAACGATCCGATCACGATTCAGACTCATACAGCTCAAATTGCTGCACCGGACGTATTATACCAGTCTGTACTGGTCAAGATGGGTGTGAAGTGTTCTTCCGCCTTCCCCCGTGGCTTTGCGCCAGGATGGTACCTATATACATCAATGGTGGCATTGACCCGTCCTTCGGAGGTATTGGGAAAAAGTTGTCGCTGGTATGTCTTGTGTCTGTACTTCAACTGTAGCCGGCTCCCCCCGGCTGTTTCTGCTTAATATCTGGGACGCCACTGACTTGTCACAAACCGAGAAGATCTGGGTTACCCTGGGTTGCATGATGGGAAAACGCAATATTGCTAGAACATGGAGGGGTGATGTACAGTTGAGCTAAAGGGATTGGGAATCAGACATGGACTAGTGCATGTATGCTGAGAGGGTGGTTTATGAAAGTAGAGGCTGCCCACAAAAATGGACCAAAATATGGGGCCCTTGGAACGAAAGTAGAGGTCTGTTATGCACTCCTGTTGTCCTCCCTCCCTCCCTAGTGGTGGACGATGAAGATATTTCACAGCTTTCAATATGGATCGGTGATGAGTCTCGTTTTTAACACTGCCTAACACCTATATATGTAACTGTATTGTGTACTGTTTTTGAAGTCTAGATTAATGCAAAGTTTTTTTTCTTGGTTTTGTTGTGTGTTTTATATTTCTTTGAATAAAAGGATTTAAAAAAATATATACATGTAACCTTTCACACACAGTTTGCATGGTTTCCCAAAATCGGACCAATCTAAGTAGAAAAGTACTGAAACACTAAATCTACCAGTGACACAGTGGCACAGAAATAGCTCTTATGTTGTGTTTTTGGATTTACAGTATTGAGACCCTGTATGTACTTTTACACTTTGGTTGAAGTTTATTTTAAAATTTACTGCTAAAAAGATAAAGTGGTCCTTTACTGTGTATAAGTGAGAACTGAGATATGGTGCAGCTGTGTTGTAGAATACGGTGCTCTAACATTGAAAGGTAACAATGATTTAAGTTTTGTGCTTTGGTTTGGGTTCAGTACATTAAAGCAAGTGCTTAGATTATGTAGTTTAGTTCATCTGTAGATTTAAAACTGCAACATAACATGAAAGCTGTTTTTGTATTATGTGTAAGCCAGTAGTAAAGTAGTTGGTACATTGGCTAGAATAAAAATTCAAATATATATATATATATTTTTTACAGAACAATATCTGCATAACTACAGACGTAATGCCTACAAAAACTTGGAGGAAAAAGGATCAATACAATATCTATGCAGAACTGAGACACAAAAGGGGCAAAATGAACAAAGTGGTTAAAGAAAAAGGAGCTACTGGTAAGAGGACAAAGTCATTTCTGAAAAATATATGTGGGCTTTTCCAAAGGTTACAAAATAATGAAAATAGAATTCCAACTATGAGAAAGAATAACAGTGGACAAAATCTATGTAACAAGAACAGGAAATTAATTTATCAAAGATGTACACACCTTAACCAGGAGACAGAAGCAGTTTAAAGAAATCAGAGCCGGGATGTTTCGTCGTAGAGTAGTTATAAATCTAATGAGAACTATGAAAAAGTATAGAAGAAGGAGAGAGGCACTGATACAGAAAGAACAAGTTGAGAGAGTAGTTGATAAGGCTTTTGCTTTGAAGAGGAAGCTTTTCATTTTCATTATAAATAGAATGAAGACTTTTGACAAAATGGTGTTGTGCCTTAGGAGACAAAACCAGAAAAAGAGATTAGTGAATAGAAGTAACTTTTGTACAGTTTTTTGTTCAATAATGGTTACATAATTCTAGTACAGAGCCTTTCTATAATGAAGAAAGCTATCTCCAGGTTAATAGATTAGTTCATGCTTTGATTAAACAGGATGATGTTAAGAAATGAAGAATGGCACTCCTATAGCGAAAGAGGTGATGGTAACTAGAAATGTAGAACACGTTGTGTGAAAAGAGGTACAAGGAAGGTGGAGTCAGGATTGGTTCCTTGCAAGATTAGAAAGCATATATATTTGCAGGGACACTCACTAGCTTGTTTATCAAAGAAAGTATGCCAAAGCGCCTTTTATCATTTCAGGATGTTAGTTGTGCATCACTCAATATTGCAAACTTTAGTTAGGAGGCTGTACTATGTGAAAACACATGTTTTATGTTTAGGAGGAATGAATTGAACACTTTTGCACGGCACTGTAGCAGCCGTAGAAAAGGTTTGTGATGATGTGCAGTTTCGTTTTTTTGTCCTGAGCAGGATTCTAGGAAAAAAGAAGAGTTAAGAGGAGGAGTTGCAGAACAGGACACAGATATTACAGTTGATAGTTTTGAAGAAGAGATTACAAAATTTAGCACAGTGTGGTCTGAAAAACCAAAGTATGTTTGTATACGTTGTCGATGCACTCACTACAAGATTCAAACATGGACTGTTGACTTGTATTTAAAAAGAGAAAAAGAAAATCATGATGACTGGCAAAAGTTAGCTTTGTATTTATTTGTAGAGGAACACTGTGACATATGGCAAGTTATATGTAAGTATTTTTACAATAAAATAGAAGATAATAAAATGCCTTCTATGAAAGGCCAAAAATAAAAAAATCAACATTTATGATTCTTTGCAGCATTGCGAAGGGCTGTTATAGATTGCTCTCCAGCACTCACTACAACTCCACAATCCATGCAGTATGATGCCATCTGGAAAACCTCTGGGCCAAATTTTGAAGTTGAGACTGGACCTCTGAAGGGACTCTATGCCCCTCTGTTGTTGCGGCTGCTATTGCAGTTGAAGGTCCTTCAGCCTCGCGTTGCCTTCTTGCTGCTTTTAGAGAATTGCCATGGTATGGTTTTTACATGGTACAGTATGGACTTAGTCCTGCAAGAGTATTTTTTATTTGTACCGCTTGACAATGTCTTGTCACATATTATGCCTTGCACAAATTTGGCGACTCTTTTTGATTCTCCCTATGGAATCCTTAAGAAATCCCATGCAATGCTTGATTTCTTCTGGGGAGGCCCCTCATCTCCAAAGTCCCCAGAATCTACCACTAGGACTGCCCGGTCCAAATGCTGTTCCACCTGATCTCACTCTTCTGGCTGAGTTGCCAGAATATGCTTAAAAAACACTCCAAAAAATGCTAATGAGCTGCTCACAATAAACTCTTCTTAAAGTATGTTCAAGATAGATAAATGGGCGTGTTCTTCCTATTCTTATAGTTGAAAAGTGTATCACCCAATCATATTTCTTTATTTATAGTTAGGCTCAGGTGAAATGAAAATTCTCTTCTTTATTGGTAGCCACTGAAGAGCCTGCAGGACACGTGCCCTCTCAGAGGAAGTCAAAGGAGAATGCAGGCCGCTTTATTCTGGACTATCTGTAGCCTGTTAATAAGGTGTTTGGGAAAACCCAAATATAGGGCATTTCTGTAGTCCAGCCTCGAGGTTATTAGTGCCTGTATAATGAACTTCCTTGCTGAGAATGAGAGGAAATGTAAAAGCATCCTTAAAATATGGAGCAGCCCAATACATGTACCTACTACCATTTAAATCTGTGGTTGAAAGGACAGAAAGTCATCGAATTTGACACCCAAATTCTTCACTGTTCCTCATTAAGGGCCCGGGGAGAGCATTATTTGGCCAGATGGTCTGCCATGACTCCCGGGCGTTAAGACAGAATAGTTATTCAGTCTTGTCAACGTTGCATTTAAGTTGATGGGAAGGTAATCAGTGGAAGACGGCTGTTAGGCAGGATGTGTTGGATTTGCCCAGGAACTCTGCTTTCTGCCGTAGGAGAACAACAGCTGAGTATCATCAGCGTAAGAGATCACTTTTGCTCCCAAGGCTTCAGCCAGCTGAGCTAGTGGGGTAAGATATACATTGAAGGATGTATGACGTTACAACGCATGCTGTTACAACGCATGCTGTTACAACGAAAGTTTTACAACGCGAGTGCATTGACAACACAGGACATTACAACGCAAGTCTTTACATCGACTTGCACTAGATGGCGTGCTAACATTAAAAAAGTGTAATTTACTATTCCAACTCCAGTCCACATAACAGTAGGGAAGGTGTTGGGATAGTAAACTACACTATTTTTAATGTTAGCACGCCATCTAGTGCAAGTCGATGTAAAGACTTGCGTTGTAATGTCCTGCGTTGTCAATGCACTCGCGTTGTAACAGTTTCGTTGTAATGGTAGTGCGTTGTAAAAGTTGCGTTGTAAAGGTTGTTCCCCTACATTGAATAATGTAGGGCTCAAGGCCTAACCCTGTGGCACTCCCACTAACAGGTCACAGGACTCCAAAGAGAAGGGAGGGATCCAAGCATCTTGTCCTCTGCCATCCAAAAAGGAGGCCAGCCAGTCAAGGGCATGACTAACTATCCTGATGGATTGGAGACACGCTAGGAGTTTGGTGTGGGGTACTGAATCATAGACAACTAACAAATCGAACAGGATCAGCACTGCCTTCCCACCAGCATCTATGGTGCCTCGGATGTAATCAGCAACCTCTGCTAGCGCAGTCTCATTGCTGATGTTGTGTCTACAGCCAGATTAGCTTGGATGGAGCAGATTATTAGTTTCCAAGTACTGCAAAAGCTGCTGATTTACATGTTTTTCCAGCACTTTAGACAGTGTTGGTAGTAAGAATAGTCATCTGTAATTAGATTGCTCTTCCGGGTCTGCCGAAGGTTTCTTAAGCTTTTCGCATGCATCCAGGAATGGAGTTCTGTTGCTGTAGACAGCCAGTCATTAAGCACCCTATTATCCAGTTGGTTAAGGATGCATGCCCCTTGTGGTAATAGTTTGGGAGGGCAGGGATCAGCAGGAGATCCTGATTTGAGACTACATATCACTGCTAATGACACCTCCAAGGAGATGTGTTCGAAGCTAGCGAAAGTTGCTATAGTTGTTAAATCTGTGTGGTAGTGGAGGAATATGTCAGGGTCATCATGTGGAGTTTAGCACATGGGTGCTAAACATCCCAGAGCATAGTGTCCTGGTGCGCAGATGCTATGGAGGGGTGATCAGGCCACAAGCATCCGTTTCCTTAACTGCGGCTAAAGTGAAACAATGCCTCTCCTTGGAAATACCTTCCCCGCACAGGAAGCTCCTCTTGGCTTCACAGATGGGAGGCGCAAGGCGCCGTGCTGTCCAGCGATCTTTCGGCACCCTGGTCCTGTGTGACTGGTGCGATGCAGGTGGGGCTCCTTTCCTGACGAGCGGGGAGCACTGGGAGTTTTCTTGCCAGGAAAGCTCCCAAACAAGTACATCACCGTGGAGCGCTCAATAAAAGGGAAACACAAAGGAGCTCCAAATAAATGCAATGCACAAGGGAAAGAAGCCTCTCCCAAAATAAGCACCAGGATGGTGCAAACTAAAGTGAAAGCACACTGACCTTGTGCCACCACTTGTAAAACAACGTGGAAGCACCAGGGCTCTTGAAAAACAGAGCACATGCACCAGAACTCCCCCTAAACAAAGTGGATTGTGTGCAGAAGGAAGACTTTGATGTCCCTGAGTCTTCTATAAACAGGAGGCCAGCATACACAAGCCCTTGGAGATTCTCCACAAGCAGGATACCAGAGCAGGGCAAAGACAGTCAATCCTTTTTCTCCACCATGGACAGAAGCAGCAACTGCAGGCCAATCGACCCCTCGCACTGTAAATGCAGCACTCCTCACACCACACAGTCCTTCTGCTCTTCTTCTTGGCAGGGTCCTCTTGTTCCTTGAAGTAATCTGAAGTTCTGGTGTCTGAGTCTCATTATTTATACTACATTTTCCTTTGTTCTCTTGTGGCAGAAAGTCTCTTAGTTCAGTCTAATCCAGTTCTTTCCTCTCTGGTCCAGCTTCTTGGCAGGAGGTGGAGAAAGCATTGTGCACAGGAGACAGGGCCTCTTCAGGTGCAAAGGAAACTCCTACCAACACTCTAAATGCAACCCAGCTCTATTCAGATCAGCTGTGAGTCACTCAGAAAAGACAGGAAAGGCAAGACACAACACCTCGGGCGGCTGTCTACAGTGAATGCACAAGTACGCGAATAACTAGAGCGAGTATTTTGCATCCTTTTAGAACTGGTGGGCTTCCCAGGCTTCCTTTTACACTTACACTGAGACAGCAGCTGTCACTGGTGTGTCCGCATATAGCTGTGGCTCAGTCATATCAGCTCCCTTGGGGATCCCACAAGATGGAGCTGTATTGTTAAAACTGTGTCCCGGAGACGATGATGTGCGCAGTGCAATTATAGGCATATAGGTGGCTGCTGGTCGAAAAACAAACTCAACCGGAGCCCCTCCACCTGTTGAGCCGTTTGGTGGTACCTCGCTTCCCAAGAATAAACGTCGCTCAGTTAGTTCGATTTCACTGGAAATAATACTAACAACCCTTTCCAACATAATATCAATGCGAGAAGTAGCAGGCCGCAGAGGCAATGTCCCCATAATTTATGTTTAAAGTCCATTCTATCAGTCCAAGATGATATAAGGGCACTCACCTCAGTTCGCCTCAGTCACTTAGGGCCATATGTAGGTAGCCTAATACCGGTCGGTAACGGCCGATTTTCGGTAAAAATCCCGTTACCGACCGGTATTCAGGCTTTTGGTATGTAGGGGTGACATTTCAGGATTCGGTAATTTACCGAATCGGTAAAATGACCAAATCGATAATTTTACCGATTCGGTAAATACCGAATCCTGAAATGAGATGTAGGGGTAGTGTGTGGGTGTTGTGTGGATTCGTTATTTACCACCAACTAAAAGTTGGTGGTAAATGACGAATGTCTTAGAAAAAGCATTTTTTGGCCCTTAGAAGTGTGCAATGTGGCAGACATACATGCCCTTAGGGCATGTATGTGTGCCACATGTGCACACATGCAGGAATCAGGGGTGCAACAGGGTGTCACTGTGACACCCTGCCACCCTTGATTGTGCTCCCCCCATTACCGAATCGGTATTTACCGATTCAGTAATGGTAACTGGCTTCCCATTGATTCCTATGGGCCTCCTGGCCCATAGGAATCAATGGGAAGCCAGTTAGCATTACCGAATCGGTAAATACCGATTCTTAATTACCGACCAATTCCGAATCGGTAATTTTTACCGACTGATTACCTACATAGCATTTACCACTTCATAAATACCGGTAAAATTCGGTATTTATGAAGTGGTAAATGGTAGGCTACCTACATAAGGCCCCTAGTCAATTAGTTGTTGGGAAAAAAAAAAAAAAGGGGGGCAAAGCCCTGCCTCTTCCTGGCGCTGACGAGCACAGGAAACAGACTGGCACCTCCTGGGTGCAAGGGCTGTTGGGGGATGGAGTCCCCAGGCAGGATGCGGCGAGGTGCGGCAGGCAAGGTGCGGCTGTGATGGGCTCCCATGCCACGGGAGCCACAAGCTGAATTTATGCACCTCCGGGTGTAAGAAACACGCTGGCACCTCCTGGGCACAAGGGCTCTTGGGAGATGGAGTCCCCAGGCAGTATGCGGCAAGGTGCAGCAGGCAAGGTGCGGCTGTGATGGGCTCATTAAAAGCACATATTCTAAAAAGGGGTCTCATATTGAAGAGATTTAAGCACCGTCTGTGAGAGATGGACTTGGAGCATTCAGGAAGTAGGATAAACAATTTGATTTTGATAAAGATTTGTGAATGAAATCATGGACTTTCAGTTCCAGCAGAAGTGATATCCTGCATGTAGCTTTTAAAGGGCCATACAGGGATATAAGTACATGGATGAGGAATACCTTTTTATCACCCAGTGAAACAATAAGGTTAGTCTATAAAAAACACATAATTTGGCTTGGCAACAAAATGTAGAAAATAGATAAAAAGAATAGTCAAAGTGCAAGAAGAAGGGAGAATGTTTTAATACTGGACAAAGATTTAGTGTCTGAAGTATAATAAGACTAGTCACAAAAATTGTTTGCAAATTGCATGCCAACATTTTGCAGATATTCTTCAGTTTGCAATACAAACTGTGTACTAAGATGTTGAACTGCAAAGTGTCCAGTTGCAGGAGATCACAGAAAGATCTTCCTAGTGAACATTAATGAGCCAAGACACTATTTGCTACCCCTTGTAATTAGCTAGAAACACAAGGATCGGGGCCCGCAAGGAACAGCAGACCAACATCCCTGTGTTTGAATTCCCAAACAAGATTTTTTTTTTTATGAAGTAGCCTGTGTTCCTTAAAAGAACTTGTGCTGCTTTAAAGAAATTCCCATCTGGGAACACATCAGTAATGAGCAGACAGTGGTCCTTTATGACCAGATTTGTAATGTGAAGTTGTAAGGGCATATCAGGTGGAAGTACGCAAAGGAGAGACTCTCCAGGATCAGGTAGCAAAGGCTCTTTCTGAAGGTAGACCTGGATTGTGTCTCCATTTCACTCTCTTCTATGAGAATATGTGCTCACCAATGTACCCTGACCTGCAATATGGCCTGCCTCTTCCAGGAAATACCAATGTAAGACCAAGTAAAAATGCTAACCCCTTTTTAAAAATGTGTTTGCCTTCTTCACACTCCTTCCCATCCCCACTCCCCAAAGACATGCACATACCTCATACTTTGCTCTTATACAGAGCCTTTCCCAACTAAGAGATTTTGAAGTTATTAGCAAAAAGGCTAATCTGTGTGCACTTTTTAGAAACAGCCCTCACTTCATAAGCATTGGTAGCATCTGCTTGAACCAAATTACCACCTTTAGTGGCACATTGGCAACAAGGGCAGGCATCTAAATATATCTCCACCACACATGCCAGTATGCCATACCTACGTCTATGATACTTCCACAATATATCGTGCTTTGAGTGTTTTGTTTTTTTGTTAATCAACATTGGCATAGCTATAGTTTTACAGTATATAATTATGTATCATGTCCTCAACCTATGCTTACATTGTTAATCTGTAGGTTTATAATGTGATCAATCATTTCATGTTACATTAAATTTTGAAGGTCGTGTGTTGTCTCCCCTTTAGCCAACTGTCTCCACCTTCTCTTCTGCTACAGCTAATGTTCCAAGATGTAGTTTGATCATAGGCAACAGATGGATGGAAAAGACTGGTAAGTCTTTAGTAATATCAATATTTATAACTAGATTTCTCTCTCCAAATGTATGGATTTTTCTACAATTATTTTAAACTCTATATTATTTCCATTGACCTATGTAAATATTTTGTAAATTTATATGGTTAATTTTACTAATATAATTTCACCAAACACAACCTTCTATTTTCAATTGTATTTGGAAGTATATAATGTATGCTTTATTACTATCTCTTGCCATTTATTTCCATATTGCTTACACTTGATAAATGTATTTTTATATTTCATTTCACCTTAATAATTCTCCTCTTCTGTCAGTTTATACCCACTACGAACAATATCTTCGCACTAGTCTTGATCCAGCAGATGTTTATCTTCTTTTTTGCCATATGTATGACAGATTTTTAAATATACACTCATACTATATATTCACACCAATATTATTTGTATTTATATTTTTAATCGCCACACCTTCATCAGTCCAATTGGCCCTAGTGTCAATGCTATGTATCACCCATCAGACTTCAAGGGCAACCTACAAGAAGCAACTCAGCCTTTTGCCATATATTTGTCAAATAAGACTATAAAATGATTACATGTACTACTATCTTTAACAAATTTATCTAATTGTTACCACTTGACTTCTCTGATGTATGTATACATAGAATACAATTAAAAAATATTTTCAAATAATAATCCAAAAGTTCAAATGTAAAGCCAGTCTGGAAAAGAAAGGTATACAATTCCAACGAAAATCTAAACTAAACTAAATTTTTGTCAAATAAGCTGTTCTGGGTTGGGGGACAAAGGTTCTTGGTTATCTTCAAATTTTGCAACATCAAACTCCTCCTCAGATGATGACTATTGGCCTCCTATGGCAGAATCTGCTACACTGTGATGTACTGGATACACTGGAGCGGCGGTGAACATAGCAGTGGCATACGTGGTGCTAGGCACCACAACATAAGTTAAGGAGCAGTAGGTTTGAAAATCAGATGATATATCTACTGTTCAGGGGGCAGTAAAGTTCCCGATGCTGGTCAGCTTGTGCATCTCAAGTTTTCTGCATCTCCTCAATCCTCTTTTTCGCATATCAAGAGAGTGCCTGCTAACAAGCAATCACCTTCCTTTTAGACACAGCAGCCATGGTTACATATATTGGGGCACACAGGAGGGCAATACTTGAGGGCTTAGTGTCAAGGACAAATGCTTCCCTCAGCAAGGAGGGGACTTGTAAGAAGAGATACACCAGGAGGTCGAGTAGAATCTTAGACCCAAATTATCCCTACACTATAGATTTGAATTTTGCTGGAGGAAAGGTGTGGAAGTCACCAGTCTCCTTCCTAGTTAACATGGCTGAACACACCTTAGCGTGTGCTCGATACTAACTGCAAAGAGGGGTCGAAGGGGATTTGGGATCTGGGAGAAAGCACACAGAAATGTAATCAGGTTGCAGTTTCACAGCTCGTCTGGTTGAATGGAGGCTCTATCGCGTGTTCTGCAGTCTCTCAAGAGGGACAGAACAGTTATAGTACACAGAACACAAGACTGATATTACTGTGTGCTCTTACATTGATTTCAATTGCATGCAGTTTTATTTTGCTTTTATCATGGATTTTGTTTTACATAAATGGTAACATTCTAGAGAAACTGAAACAATACCCAGTAATCACTCTAGCAACAGGTGCACTACACTCAAGATATCAATGGCACAATACGTTTATCTTGCTGGAGCCAAGGAAAATATTATTCATTTGATAACTTTATTTCGGTCGGAGACCATAAAAGTACAAAATAAAATACATGCGAGAATACACATTTCATTAAGACGATAAATAGAGGCAAGTTAATACAATATTTAAGAATTAATTAAACCGGTAGTTATCAAAGAAGACAGAATTAATAAATAAAAGGCGAGAGTATTTACACAAAACTTTTCCTTCTTCGCCATGAGCCATATAAAAAGCGGGACACAGCAAAGACAATAGGGGGATGGGTATCGTATGTTAAAACCCTGCATGCCTGTATACAGTGTCTAAACCCAAGATTCCTACAAAGGGGAATGAGCCACTTTTTCCTTATTGATTGATACGCAGGGCAGAAAAACCTAACGTGGCATACATCTTCTCGGTTATGCTTACAAGCCGGACAAACAGTGTTTTCTGGTTTTGCCCATTTGTGGGTGAATGCCCTAAGCGGTAAGCTACCATGCCTTAGCTGCATATAGAGCTTCCTTGCGAGAGGTGGATGAATTACGTCTAGGAAGACTTCTGCGCGCATTTCGGTTTTTGTTAGGAGAAACTCTTTAGTAAGTTTCCCCAGAGAGCTTGAACCATGTAGGGCAAGTAATTTCTGTTGCCTCATCTGACTTGTAAGTTCCGTTTTAGATGTCCCTGTACAGGACACCTCCGGAGATTCCCAAAGCTCGATCCTGCCGATCTTTATGCTAAGATTCTTAATGTGGGATAACCATGCGATATTCTTATTTTTTATTAGAGCCCAGACCTCTATGAATTCCTCTCTGTATGGTGCCAATTCAGGCACCGACCAGAGTCTTTTCCAATAGAGCATGGGCCGCAGAGCTGCTAAATCTTCAATTGGTTCTAACCCCAGGTCAAATCGTAAAGGGATAAGCGGTGTGCTTAAAGGCAAACCCACAAGACTTCTCATAAAACCCTGCTCAGCCATAGTTAGCTTGGAAATGTTTTTGTGGCCCCAAAGTTCAGCTCCATACAATGAGGCAGTTCTAGCTTGCAGTCGGTATATTTCTATGGCCGGGGCTGCTGGTTTAAAGACCGAGGCTAGCTGGACCTTACTAATCCCTCCCGCTATTTGGGACAACCTAAGCGTTGATTTCGAGATTTGTGGGTCCTAATCAAAGTTCTCTGTCAGGGTGATCCCAAGATAGACAAAAGTCCTGACTCTCTCGAGGGGAGAGCCATTAAGGGTGGGATTTGGGCGAGTCTGCTTTGGGGGATTAAAAATCATGAACTTGGTCTTATCCAAGTTGATCTCCAAGCCTCGGGCAATACAAAATGCGAGAAAACCATCCAAAACACGCTGAATGCCCGATGATGTTTTGGATAACAGCAAAGTGTCATCCGCAAACATCAGAGCGGGCACTCTACCAGTAGCCAACCTGGGGGCATCATTATCAGTTACATCAGCTAGGTGGTCCACAAGACCATTAATGTAGAGACTGAACAATGTTGGAGCCAAAACACACCCTTGACACACACCCTTCCTGACAGGAAAGCGTGCAGACAGATCACCATGCCTCCCACACCTAACCTGGGCATAATTACCATTGTGGAGTCTGGTTAAAATGTTCAATAAATGGGGAGAAAGACCCATATCTGCCAAGACTTTCCACAACTTTCCCCTTGGGACGAGGTCGAAAGCGGCGCGCAGATCAACAAAGATGAGGTAGAGGGTGGCAGCCTCCACTCTCACCGTTTTCCAGAATAAGACCTGGAGCCGGAAAATTTGATCTATGGTTGAGATCCCCGACCTAAACCCGGCCTGCAATGTGGTCAATATTTTATTTTCTTCCATCCATCCCAAGATTCTATCTAAAATAATTCTGCCCATTAATTTCTGGGAGGTGTCTATAAGGCTGATTGGCCTGTAGTTTACAGGTTTTAGTGGGCAGCCTTTCTTAAATATGGGGACTATCTCTGCTCCCAACCAAGTATCTGGTGGATCAGCCCCCTTGAGGATTGAATTAAATAATACCACCAAGTACGGGGCCCAGATTTTTGGTTGGGAGCAAAATAAATCTGGGGGCATCTTATCCAAACCGGGAACTTTGTTAGGTAGAAGCCTTACTATTGCAGACTCTACTTCTTTGAGGGTAATGACCTCGGGCAGTTCTGGGAAAGAAATGCCCTCACCTACCAGGGAATCCTTATTCCGTCCGCCGCCCGAGGGCCCAAGCGATCGATGCTCCTGTTGAGGCTCAGAGGCGGCAAACGGGAGGCAGATCTCAGTATCACCAAAGACCGGGTCAGTCCCTCTCACTGGTCTATACTCCATAAGTAAATCAGGATTGGGAGAATCGCCCAAGTCCCCATACAGTGCCCCAAAATGTGTTTCCCACACTTGGGGTGCTATATTTGCAATTGGGGTCAAGGCTCCCCTACTCGCACCAAAGTTCACAATAGCCCAAAACGCCTTGGGATCTCTTCGAGAAAGGGTTAGCCTAAGTTCCTCCCATCTGTGCTCCTCCCAGTCCTTCTTGCCCCTAGAGATAGCCTTTTTGTATTCTAGGCGAAGTTTCTTGAGATTAACTCTATCATCGTCTTTTATTGCAGAAAGCAAATCCTTTTTTGCTTTTCTGCAGGAGTCATCGTACCAAGGATGTGTCCTAACCTGATGAATATTATTAGACTGGTCCTGATCCGATGTCCTATACACAGTAGTTAACGTTCCACAACTTGATAAACTGAACAGATACAAAGATTCACTCAGGGGGCATAGAAAATTAAAACAGCTAATTCAATTCAGAGTATCGTCCTGATTTGAATCTAAAGGGTCTATTCTACCTTAACAGGAAACCATAAAGAGTTCTTTCTAGAAAAGAGCAAGTAGATTGCGGAGCAGATTCAAATACCTAAGAGGAAGATCAAACTCCCCGTAGGAAACTGGTCCTTATCTGACGTCCTATACACAGTAGTTAAAGTTCCACAACTTCAGAAACCAAACAAAGATACAAAGGTTTACTCAGGGGGCTTAGAAAAATAAAACAGCGAGTTTTATTCAGAATATCATCCTGATTCTAAACAAAACGACTTATTTTACCCTAACAAGACCCAAAAAGAGTTCTTGCTGGAAAAGAGCAAGTAGTTTTTGAAGCAGATTCTAATTGCTAAGAGGGAGAACAAACTTCCCATAAATGGTTGTTCTGGAGTCTCAGCCTAGTTCTCCTGAAAATTGCAGTAGCAACCATCTATTAAGAGAGAGATAAAAGAAATCACAGCAGAAGCTGTGATCAGCATAAAACAGGCAAATCGGTTTAGAGCAGCAAAGTGGCAAGGGGCGTTGCAGGGTATGGATGCATGGCAAGAGTCTTGGAGCACGTACTATATAGAAACATGTTAAATATGTTGCAAAAACAGGTGAATGTCATCATCATCATTGTACAATGGTGAGAGGTCTTCCGATGGTCCATCATCTTCGTTTTTGATTCCCACGGTAAATGTCCCCACCAGTATGAAGTCAGTTAGAAATGGCTACAACGTATTACCAAAAGCTACATCTATGAAGGTTCGCATTAGAAACTTTTGCAAGCCTACTCTGTTAACTGTCTGTTTTCTCACCGCATAACAATGAGCTGTTCTATTAAATGAAACATTCAAATTCTGATATGACCTGTTTAGATCATGAAATGTTAACTACAGAAAGCATTTTCCTTTCATTAACACTTGTTCATTATGCATATGTGCAAAGAGAACTCTCGAAGTACAGTGAAGTCATATGGTGTGAGGGAAAAGAAAGAATACATTTTCTCAAGACACAGCACATTTCACAAAAAGTTAAGCCCTAGAGGTCGATTCTAACCTTAACCCACTATTTTATTAAAAGTATTTATTTTTGTTAAAGGGATAGTGTTGAATAAATGAGCAGTGAGGCTTAGCAAGTGGTGAACAACAGAAATGAAAGCTTTCTGTAGAAAATAAACAACATTATCTCAATCGCATGTTAAAATAAAGGCACATTTGCTAATATTTAAGTATTATTTCATTTTTATGGTACTATTTACCAAATTTCTATATTATTATTATGTGGTGAAATTTGTTTAAACATTTTCAGCTTTCTCAATTTCTCCATCTGATAATTTGTAAAATCATCACACATCTGCGTTTTGCATGTGAGTCTGTTTCAAAGTGCACTTTTATTATCAGAGTCTTGTCTTTTTCTTTTCAACCCCCTACATGTTAGTGAGTTCATGTAGCCATGTAGTCCCATGTCCCTTTCTTTTGGAGTACTTCCTCTCTCTTTCAGAGTATGTATTTGCAGCTCAGAAAGAGCACATAGTGTAGTGGTCAGGGTTTTGCCTGCACACATTGCTATGTTAGCATAAGCGTTTTAGAAGTTAAACGCCATCTTGCCACTTTGCTGCTTTTGCACACAACACTACAGGTAGCTGTTATTCTAAGTAAAACTGCTTCCTTGCTTTTTCTTCACATGAGAACGGTCTGTTGTTCACATCCTTAGACGTGCACCGCGACCTTAGTCTGAACACTGTGTGCAGAAACCGTCAAGGTCAAATAACAATGTATGCTGTTGAATTCAGGTTGATCGGCCCACGCTCTAGACACAACAAGCACACAGCTGCAAATATCTGAAACTCGGGTGCCTTTAATATTGCATTTGCATGCATGATTCAGGCACTGGGAGAACACCTTTCCAGACACAGAGAGCAGAGCTGATCCTGTGATGTGATTCACCTAAGCTGATCTTTGAGGTATGGGGTTCCCCACTCAAACCTAGAGAACTAGCTTACTAGCCAGGGGAGGGTGGTTCACAAGGTATTATAGGACCTGTTTCCACTATCATTATAATATGATTTCTCCCTTCATTTTCTATGGAATTGTAACAATGCTGATGGTTTTATTTCTAATTATTTGTCTGATATGTTAGCCAAAGTACTGCACCTTAGAGCACATAGTTAAATATAAACATTTTAAACTTTTTCGTGTCTCTGATTACTCTTGTTGTGGACTGATATGAGAATAATAACGAAAAGGTGGTTCTTATTCCCACCATTTCTGAGAGTACTCTAAGTCGCTTGTTCTGGGTTGCCTAATCATTGGTAGCTTCGAGATGATATGGAGAACGAATGAGACACTGATGCTAATCGGATAGCGGTTCTGGGTACTGAAGTGAGTTTTTTGGTACACCACAATTCACTGAGGTCCTGGTTTCCTGCACATAGTTCTGTGCATGAGCAGAATCCCCGCAACATGGCGCAGCTAACGTTTTGGTCTTATGATTGAGACGACTTAGTAGTGCTTATATTTGTCCACAACACCCTCACTCTTGTTTCCGGTTGATGGGAGTGACGGTTTAAACCTACCTATATAGTTGATTTATAGGTTCATTCAAGCTTGAAAATTAAAAAGTTTCTTTTTCAATTACTGACCCTTTTTGTGGTACGGGTTAATATAGATTGTTTTTCTTCTCTGCGTCCTTATGGCTGAAGTCGCTATTGCAGCGCATAGTTGCGCACCTCTCCGGCGTTTGGGGTGCCTGACGATGGGATGTCTATTATCTTTGTAGTGAGTGCCGATGCATCATTCCCCTATGAGCTTTTTTACTCTTGGGTTACTTTTCCGGAGGTGAATGCGGATGATAAAACGTTTCACGGATACACTCCTACAGCAGTCCCCGCGAATTATACGCCGTATAGGATGCAGGAGATTCCTATTTCTGCTTGGCAGCATCGTATTTGGTTCAATGGCGCCCTCCCCCACACCGTTACACCAGTTCGGTTAGGTCCCTTGTCTATTCCTGAGGCCACCTGGCCAGTCTTGGCTGGGTTCACACCACATCCACGATATTTGCTAGCCCCGCTGGATGACTTACGTCAACTCCATACCGCCTTGATTGCGGTGCATAGGGCTTTAGTGCAATACGTCTCTCGCAATGTCCAGGTGGGGGCACCTGGGGTTGCGTCGCAACCAGTTGGACCGGCCGGGATCACTATTAGTCCTGTCATGGTTAATTCGGTAATGGGCAAGCGCCCCCAGAATAAGGATGATATGCCTTATTGGCTTGCTGAGAAATTTGACCAGCTGGAAGCGGTATTTCCAAATTCTACTCCTGTGAAAAAAACACAGGATCCTTACAATTAGTTTGTAGAAAGACTCAGTCCCAGAGGTAACAGATTGTGAGAACTGGGGTAAATTGTTTGCAGCAGTCTACGTGAAGTGCTTCGGCACACCGTCTATGACCGTACTGCCCTCCGCGATGAAGTGTGTTCAAGATGAGCACGGTCCGGAGGCGGCGGTCGAGTTAGGAATGAGGCTTGTCGGCGTATTCGACGCAGTTACTGATCTCATCCTTGCTAACGTCAAGGGAGATGCAGTTAACTTTCAAGTGTCTAATGCCCTGCGCCTCTTCGATGATGTCGATAAACCCCGGCAGTTACCGAAAATTATTGCGGAGGCTTATAAGACCATTGGCTACAATAGTTTGGCCGTTAAGCGTTTTGCTAAAACAGCGAGCGCAACCGCAAACTCAGTAGGTTAAGTCTATTAAAGATGACCGTCCAGCTTTTCCCAAACAAAATTAACCAAAACTAAGAAACAGGGGAGCCAGAAGCAGGGGTCTCATCCCATGTCACCGATACCAGTGACTACTGAACGCACATATGAATTGCGCGATCGCACTAGAATTACGTCTCCTGATAGATTTCAGGTTCCTGAACAACGTTCTCCTCGTTCTTCACAGGAAACATCGGTCTCACAATCCGGTGGAGGAGAACGTGGCAAAGGTCGGGGTGCCCCACAAGGACGTAAGCAGTCCCGCCCTGCTGATGGTAAAGGCAAGCAGGATGAATTTGCACGTCAACGACCTCTGTTTCAGAAGAAGAAAGTTGCTGCACTAACAGCGAGGTATGCCACAGATAGTGAGAACACAGCTTCGGAACCTGACATGGGTACTAACGCTGCTACACAACGCAGCGGAGGTTACAATAGTGCGGCAAGCACTGCGTCCATATCTGAAGGCGACAGCAACTGACACATTTATTACTATAGAAACTGCTGACACTAGAGTGGCTCCCCATGACAGGCTATATGACATAGTCCTTTTAATAGAAGGTGACATAAAATGTACCATAAAAGAGATTTTTTGGGAAAATCTGACCTCTACATATGACATTTTGCTAGCAGAGGCGGACTGGCCCCCAGCTTTCGTTTTGGCCGCTTCCAGAGGGGAGTAGGTAATCCTCCCATCTTTCGCACACACTGTGCCAAAGGAGCAGGCTCAGAACTTTGCAGAAGAGTGGGCACAAGTGCTTGCTCCGGCGTTGTACCGTACACAGGTTGGGTGGGATAAATTATCACCAAGCCATGAGATCCCATTACGGTCTATGCCACAGCCAGAACCCCAATATCCCATGCATTGAGAAGCTAGATCTCATGTCGCAGAAATCCTTGATCAATTGGAATATCAAGGTGTAATTGAAAGGTGTGTCACCCATGAATAATCCTCTTTTCACAGTAACCAAACCTGATGGGTGGTACTGCCTAGTTTTGGATTATCGGCATTTGAACTCTCACTGTCAGACGTACGCAGTACAAAATACCCCCAGTTCTGCCCTCGTTGATAGTCTCATGAGAAAAAGGTTTAAGACCACACTTGACATCTCAATGGCTTTTATAGCCATAACCTGTCCTCTGTTAGTAGTAAATGGACAGCCTTTACTTCTGGCGGCAAACAGAAACAGTTTAAAAGATTGGCCATGGGCTATAAAAACAGTCCTCGTGTCTTTGCAGCACGTGTAGTCTCTCTGTTGGAGAGCATTGACCCTGATGCGTACTCGTATGTTGATGATATGTATCTCACAGATGACGAATTATGGCCGCATGTGTGTCGTGTTGACCGCATCATTGTTATGTTTGCGGACTTCGGTTACAAATTTAACTTTGCAAAATCACACATTGCAGACTATACAGTGTTGTTTTGGGGCTATGAACTCAACAACAAAGGTCGAGGTTTAGCACCTCACTTCCTGCAGAAATGCGCATGTTTGTGTGCTCCAACAACTCTAAAAAAACTACAATCTTTGCTGGGTTTTTTTAATTTCGGGCGTACTTAACAGGAAACCATAAAGAGTTCTTTCTAGAAAAGAGCAAGTAGATTGCGGAGCAGATTCAAATACCTAAGAGGAAGATCAAACTCCCCGTAGGAAACTGGTCCTTATCTGATGTCCTATACACAGTAGTTAAAGTTCCACAACTTCAGAAACCAAACAAAGATACAAAGGTTTACTCAGGGGGCTTAGAAAAATAAAACAGCGAGTTTTATTCAGAATATCATCCTGATTCTAAACAAAACGACTTATTTTACCCTAACAAGACCCAAAAAGAGTTCTTGCTGGAAAAGAGCAAGTAGTTTTTGAAGCAGATTCTAATTGCTAAGAGGGAGAACAAACTTCCCATAAATGGTTGTTCTGGAGTCTCAGCCTAGTTCTCCTGAAAATTGCAGTAGCAACCATCTATTAAGAGAGAGATAAAAGAAATCACAGCAGAAGCTGTGATCAGCATAAAACAGGCAAATCGGTTTAGAGCAGCAAAGTGGCAAGGGGCGTTGCAGGGTATGGATGCATGGCAAGAGTCTTGGAGCACGTACTATATAGAAACATGTTAAATATGTTGCAAAAACAGGTGAATGTCATCATCATCATTGTACAATGGTGAGAGGTCTTCCGATGGTCCATCATCTTCGTTTTTGATTCCCACGGTAAATGTCCCCACCAGTATGAAGTCAGTTAGAAATGGCTACAACGTATTACCAAAAGCTACATCTATGAAGGTTCGCATTAGAAACTTTTGCAAGCCTACTCTGTTAACTGTCTGTTTTCTCACCGCATAACAATGAGCTGTTCTATTAAATGAAACATTCAAATTCTGATATGACCTGTTTAGATCATGAAATGTTAACTACAGAAAGCATTTTCCTTTCATTAACACTCTTGTTCATTATGCATATGTGCAAAGAGAACTCTCGAAGTACAGTGAAGTCATATGGTGTGAGGGAAAAGAAAGAATACATTTTCTCAAGACACAGCACATTTCACAAAAAGTTAAGCCCTAGAGGTCGATTCTAACCTTAACCCACTATTTTATTAAAAGTATTTATTTTTGTTAAAGGGATAGTGTTGAATAAATGAGCAGTGAGGCTTAGCAAGTGGTGAACAACAGAAATGAAAGCTTTCTGTAGAAAATAAACAACATTATCTCAATCGCATGTTAAAATAAAGGCACATTTGCTAATATTTAAGTATTATTTCATTTTTATGGTACTATTTACCAAATTTCTATATTATTATTATGTGGTGAAATTTGTTTAAACATTTTCAGCTTTCTCAATTTCTCCATCTGATAATTTGTAAAATCATCACACATCTGCGTTTTGCATGTGAGTCTGTTTCAAAGTGCACTTTTATTATCAGAGTCTTGTCTTTTTCTTTTCAACCCCCTACATGTTAGTGAGTTCATGTAGCCATGTAGTCCCATGTCCCTTTCTTTTGGAGTACTTCCTCTCTCTTTCAGAGTATGTATTTGCAGCTCAGAAAGAGCACATAGTGTAGTGATCAGGGTTTTGCCTGCACACATTGCTATGTTAGCATAAGCGTTTTAGAAGTTAAACGCCATCTTGCCACTTTGCTGCTTTTGCACACAACACTACAGGTAGCTGTTATTATAAGTAAAACTGCTTCCTTGCTTTTTCTTCACATGAGAACGGTCTGTTGTTCACATCCTTAGACGTGCACCGCGACCTTAGTCTGAACACTGTGTGCAGAAACCGTCAAGGTCAAATAACAATGTATGCTGTTGAATTCAGGTTGATCGGCCCACGCTCTAGACACAACAAGCACACAGCTGCAAATATCTGAAACTCGGGTGCCTTTAATATTGCATTTGCATGCATGATTCAGGCACTGGGAGAACACCTTTCCAGACACAGAGAGCAGAGCTGATCCTGTGATGTGATTCACCTAAGCTGATCTTTGAGGTATGGGGTTCCCCACTCAAACCTAGAGAACTAGCTTACTAGCCAGGGGAGGGTGGTTCACAAGGTATTATAGGACCTGTTTCCACTATCATTATAATATGATTTCTCCCTTCATTTTCTATGGAATTGTAACAATGCTGATGGTTTTATTTCTAATTATTTGTCTGATATGTTAGCCAAAGTACTGCACCTTAGAGCACATAGTTAAATATAAACATTTTAAACTTTTTCGTGTCTCTGATTACTCTTGTTGTGGACTGATATGAGAATAATAACGAAAAGGTGGTTCTTATTCCCACCATTTCTGAGAGTACTCTAAGTCGCTTGTTCTGGGTTGCCTAATCATTGGTAGCTTCGAGATGATATGGAGAACGAATGAGACACTGATGCTAATCGGATAGCGGTTCTGGGTACTGAAGTGAGTTTTTTGGTACACCACAATTCACTGAGGTCCTGGTTTCCTGCACATAGTTCTGTGCATGAGCAGAATCCCCGCAACATGGCGCAGCTAACGTTTTGGTCTTATGATTGAGACGACTTAGTAGTGCTTATATTTGTCCACAACACCCTCACTCTTGTTTCCGGTTGATGGGAGTGACGGTTTAAACCTACCTATATAGTTGATTTATAGGTTCATTCAAGCTTGAAAATTAAAAAGTTTCTTTTTCAATTACTGACCCTTTTTGTGGTACGGGTTAATATAGATTGTTTTTCTTCTCTGCGTCCTTATGGCTGAAGTCGCTATTGCAGCGCATAGTTGCGCACCTCTCCGGCGTTTGGGGTGCCTGACGATGGGATGTCTATTATCTTTGTAGTGAGTGCCGATGCATCATTCCCCTATGAGCTTTTTTACTCTTGGGTTACTTTTCCGGAGGTGAATGCGGATGATAAAACGTTTCACGGATACACTCCTACAGCAGTCCCCGCGAATTATACGCCGTATAGGATGCAGGAGATTCCTATTTCTGCTTGGCAGCATCGTATTTAGTTCAATGGCACCCTCCCCCACACCGTTACACCAGTTCGGTTAGGTCCCTTGTCTATTCCTGAGGCCACCTGGCCAGTCTTGGCTGGGTTCACACCACATCCACGATATTTGCTAGCCCCGCTGGATGACTTACGTCAACTCCATACCGCCTTGATTGCGGTGCATAGGGCTTTAGTGCAATACGTCTCTCGCAATGTCCAGGTGGGGGCACCTGGGGTTGCGTCGCAACCAGTTGGACCGGCCGGGATCACTATTAGTCCTGTCATGGTTAATTCGGTAATGGGCAAGCGCCCCCAGAATAAGGATGATATGCCTTATTGGCTTGCTGAGAAATTTGACCAGCTGGAAGCGGTATTTCCAAATTCTACTCCTGTGAAAAAAACACAGGATCCTTACAATTAGTTTGTAGAAAGACTCAGTCCCAGAGGTAACAGATTGTGAGAACTGGGGTAAATTGTTTGCAGCAGTCTACGTGAAGTGCTTCGGCACACCGTCTATGACCGTACTGCCCTCCGCGATGAAGTGTGTTCAAGATGAGCACGGTCCGGAGGCGGCGGTCGAGTTAGGAATGAGGCTTGTCGGCGTATTCGACGCAGTTACTGATCTCATCCTTGCTAACGTCAAGGGAGATGCAGTTAACTTTCAAGTGTCTAATGCCCTGCGCCTCTTCGATGATGTCGATAAACCCCGGCAGTTACCGAAAATTATTGCGGAGGCTTATAAGACCATTGGCTACAATAGTTTGGCCGTTAAGCGTTTTGCTAAAACAGCGAGCGCAACCGCAAACTCAGTAGGTTAAGTCTATTAAAGATGACCGTCCAGCTTTTCCCAAACAAAATTAACCAAAACTAAGAAACAGGGGAGCCAGAAGCAGGGGTCTCATCCCATGTCACCGATACCAGTGACTACTGAACGCACATATGAATTGCGCGATCGCACTAGAATTACGTCTCCTGATAGATTTCAGGTTCCTGAACAACGTTCTCCTCGTTCTTCACAGGAAACATCGGTCTCACAATCCGGTGGAGGAGAACGTGGCAAAGGTCGGGGTGCCCCACAAGGACGTAAGCAGTCCCGCCCTGCTGATGGTAAAGGCAAGCAGGATGAATTTGCACGTCAACGACCTCTGTTTCAGAAGAAGAAAGTTGCTGCACTAACAGCGAGGTATGCCACAGATAGTGAGAACACAGCTTCGGAACCTGACATGGGTACTAACGCTGCTACACAACGCAGCGGAGGTTACAATAGTGCGGCAAGCACTGCGTCCATATCTGAAGGCGACAGCAACTGACACATTTATTACTATAGAAACTGCTGACACTAGAGTGGCTCCCCATGACAGGCTATATGACATAGTCCTTTTAATAGAAGGTGACATAAAATGTACCATAAAAGAGATTTTTTGGGAAAATCTGACCTCTACATATGACATTTTGCTAGCAGAGGCGGACTGGCCCCCAGCTTTCGTTTTGGCCGCTTCCAGAGGGGAGTAGGTAATCCTCCCATCTTTCGCACACACTGTGCCAAAGGAGCAGGCTCAGAACTTTGCAGAAGAGTGGGCACAAGTGCTTGCTCCGGCGTTGTACCGTACACAGGTTGGGTGGGATAAATTATCACCAAGCCATGAGATCCCATTACGGTCTATGCCACAGCCAGAACCCCAATATCCCATGCATTGAGAAGCTAGATCTCATGTCGCAGAAATCCTTGATCATTTGGAATATCAAGGTGTAATTGAAAGGTGTGTCACCCATGAATAATCCTCTTTTCACAGTAACCAAACCTGATGGGTGGTACTGCCTAGTTTTGGATTATCGGCATTTGAACTCTCACTGTCAGACGTACGCAGTACAAAATACCCCCAGTTCTGCCCTCGTTGATAGTCTCATGAGAAAAAGGTTTAAGACCACACTTGACATCTCAATGGCTTTTATAGCCATAACCTGTCCTCTGTTAGTAGTAAATGGACAGCCTTTACTTCTGGCGGCAAACAGAAACAGTTTAAAAGATTGGCCATGGGCTATAAAAACAGTCCTCGTGTCTTTGCAGCACGTGTAGTCTCTCTGTTGGAGAGCATTGACCCTGATGCGTACTCGTATGTTGATGATATGTATCTCACAGATGACGAATTATGGCCGCATGTGTGTCGTGTTGACCGCATCATTGTTATGTTTGCGGACTTCGGTTACAAATTTAACTTTGCAAAATCACACATTGCAGACTATACAGTGTTGTTTTGGGGCTATGAACTCAACAACAAAGGTCGAGGTTTAGCACCTCACTTCCTGCAGAAATGCGCATGTTTGTGTGCTCCAACAACTCTAAAAAAACTACAATCTTTGCTGGGTTTTTTTAATTTCGGGCGTACTTACATTCCCGATTATGCCCAGCGTATCAAGCCGCTATATGCCTTGGTACGACCTACTATTTCCAAATCAAGCTGGCTGCCAGAACATTCAGCTATCCTGCAATCTTTGCAGGCTGATCTTCTTGCTTCTAAATACTTATTGATGCATGATAACCACACTAACCTCGTAATAAGAATTGTGCCAAGCGCAGTGGGTTTCATGTACTTAGCATTCAGTGAGGGAAACACAGTCCATATTGCTTGCAAGTCACACTTGTACACTTCAGCTGAAATGCGCTTTTCCACTGTCAAAAAAGTTTTGACTGCAGTGCAGATGGCGATTCTAAAAGAGAGAGCGCTGTTGCAATGGTAACGCATGTTGGTTGTCACACCGTATCCTGCCCCAGAGGCAGTGACGAAAGCCAGTGTACCAAATTCTAAAGCTTTGGATACAATGGGCTACTTCTTTGACGTCTTCGGATGTCACTTTCATCTTTGATGCCCCATTGCAGATTCAGGAGTATTTACAGTATGAATTTGTTCATCCAGCTCCTCTGTCCTTGCGCCCGCTTGAGGATTAGCATTGTATCATTTACACTGACGGTTCGGCGCATCTGGCGACGGATTCTAAGCACTCATATTCAGCGGCCTTGCCAATAGTGGCTAGTACTTTTGTGAATGGAGAATTCAAGTCTGATGTCGTGCACACGCAGACATTGGGTGATTGTACCGCTCAGTTGGCAAAGCTTTGTGCTGTGGTGCTTGCACTGGAGTTTGCTGATCCTCAAGTGACTACTCTTATAGTGAGTTACTCTTTTTACTGTGTTCAGTCTTTCAACGACAATTTATTCTTTTGGTCTCAGAATGAGTATCGTGATTCCAAAGGTAGCACAATCAAACATAAAATGCTTTGGGTTCGAGACGCAGAACTTAAACAACGTCTGCCGCTCCTAAATGTAATTCACACTCTTAGTCACCAGTGCATCGGGGTACACGCCGTTGGCAACAGTTTAGCTGATGAAGCAGCGAAAATGGCAGTGGCAACATATCTAGTAGCAGCAGTTACAAGATCCAAAAGTAAGATTGATGATGACATCTTGGCAGCAATTGCTGCAACAGAGAAGGGTGATAATTACCCTTGAGGTTTCCCGTCTAAATACTCTTACCATTTAAGTCCTGATAAATTTCCCTATGTGAGAATTAGCGACATTGGTGACAGAATGATTCCCAACGCGGACTGCAGACTTTCCTTGATAACAGCCACTCACGAAGGTATGGCTTCTGCCCATGCCAGCGTTTTATGTGACTGTTACTGTCTTACAACAACGTTACTGGTGGCACGGAATGTATGAACAGACTCGTGCTTATGTCCTTAATTGTGACATTTGCCAGCGGATTAAACCTTCGACTGCTGCGCGTCCACCTCAAACACAGTTGTACATATCTAATAAACCACTTGGGCGTGTTTATTTTGATCACTGCGGTCCTTTCTCCTCTGATTGCGTATAAGTACATCTTAGTTGCAGTGGATTCGTGCACACGTTTTCTATGGGTCTGGCCACAAAGGAGTGCTGATGCTCCAACTGTCATCAGGGATTTGTGTGTCTTTGTGGGAATTTTTGCATGTGGTACTCTTCTTTTGGACCAGCGTCCAGCGTTCGCCTCTAAGGCGTACAAGGATGCCATGAAGTCTTTGGGGGTCCAAGTCAATTTTTCATCTCCATACCGGCCTGAGGGCAATAGTGTTGTGGAGCGAATGAACCATGACTTAAAGCAATCCTTGACAGCTAGGGTTTTAGGTACTGGCAGGAACTGGTTGGCCCATTTGTATAGCGTTCAACGTGTACTTAATAATCTCCCTAGAAGGTCTCTGGGTGGGCGGACCCCATACAAAATGCGCTTTGGCATAAAAATGTTTGTCCCGGACCTTGATGGCCTAGACATGGCGGCGTCGGCTGCACCCTCTGACGTAGATGATCATTCTGCTGTATTACAGGATCTACAAGAGACTCGAGACAGTCTTGCAAAGGAACACTTGCCCTCCACAACTGATGCTGCACTTCAGATTCCGGTAGTTGGCTGGCTACCTCAAGTTGGTGACCTGGTCTGTGAGAAGGTGGAGAACAAGAAGGAGTTCGGCCCCTCTTATCATGCACCGGTTCCAGTGCTTGGCGTGCAGGGTACAAGAACAGTCATTTTACCTCCACTTCCTGGTCGCAAGGATAACAGGTACATCTCCATTGACAATGTCATACTACAACGAGTGGCCGATTCTTCTTAGTATGACTCCAGCGGTCTCTTGTCCAGCAATGCTGAGAAATTTTTTGGGGCTCCGTCAACTACCAACAGGCCTGACATTGACATCGAGTGCATACAGTTACTAATCCTTTATTGACTCCACCGGCTGGTGGTCTCATTGAAGATACTGAATATACCTATCCCACAGATGTGTTGTTGCCTGGTTTGCAATCAAGTGCAGTTGACCAGTCACATTTTTTATTTGACACTAACTCTACAACATCGAATGCCCCATCGAAAATTTCTATTTTTGCTGTTTGGTTTAAAAGATATTTTTTAATTTCCCCTTGGAATTACATTTGCTGGTGCTCATATCTATTTTTTTGTTTATGTCAATTGGATTTGTGGTTGAATTTTTTCGTCTAGTAAATGGACACTATCTAACCGAAAGATCTGCAATTAGATTAATTGATGGAACTTTGGCACCCCACTCCTCGTCACACATCATGAAGAGAGACCAGACTTGTGTTAATATTACTGCCTAGCCTGTGTTCGACGGGTTTGTATGAGATGCTGTAAAATTTCAAATTCATGGTCCCACAGAGGTGATTAATGTCCCCAATGTACTTCGTGTTTCTATGGGGGATGTTGTGAAACAAAACATATGCTCTGATGATTGGGATGTCCAAGCCGTCGAGGCTCTTTTTTCAGATTTGAAATATTATGCTGCTTTCGATGCTGAATATTAGTATTTAGACACAACAAATTATGGAGAGTTGTTTTGTTACCAACACTATGGCAATCATTTCCTGCATAAAGCGAATACATTTAGAAATGTCATTAATTATACGCAATGGGAACATTGTCCAGCACCAATTGAAGGCAGCTCCAAAACTCTAGTGAAAAAATGTACATATTTTTCTGATTTCAGTGTATCTAAACCTGAAGCCTTTTATTTTAAAATGGTTGCTGAGTCAGCTTCCAAAGTTAGGCTGACCCACACCAAATTACTATATTCAAAGTCCTTTATGGTCCTTTATGGATGAATTAGCTGTAGGGGGCTATGAGCTGTAGAAAGATACCATTGATCTTAAATCTGTTTGGGGTTCTAAAGCTTGGCAGGTACAAGGCACAGAAGCTCTGCATCGTGCATGCCTTATACCTAACCACCTGTTGTTTTTGAATTCTACTATTTTTCAGACCACCTGCTTTGGGTTGGCTACTTCTAAAAATATTAATTCCCCTTCTATTCCTGATCTGGGTGCTTATCCAACATGGGAGAATCACACAGATGTGTCCCTTGATTAATTGCAGTCATTCATTACTAATACATCCTTCAATATTTCCAACTTGGATCCCGAAGGATGGTTGTTATGACAGAAAAGTTCAGATTCCTGTTGACATCATTTTCTGGGTCTGCTCCCCGGTTATACACAGGTTAGAATAGACCCCCGATTTAAATCTTCCCATTCTGTTACTACCTATTTCTGTAGGAAAGTTATGTCAAAACTGGATGCAACATTCCACCTTGGCATCTGTTAAACTTCATTTATCCAAATTAAATGACAAAGTAGATTTGAATGGTTTTGTTAAGAGCCCTGTGGGTGGCAGGTCCAAAAGATGGGTGTATGCTGTTTACAACGAAGTTTGGAAATTATCTCAAATTGAAGCTGCTTCTAGATTAAGAGCTATTGATCAAGCAAATTTGAAAAAGGTGCTTGCCGTCATTGATAATAGCATTAACACCCTTTCTTCCAGAATTTACACATTGGATAATATTGTTTCTTCTGTTGTGGATATTGTACAAGATGACATGTCGGTCTTATACCATGGTCAAAATCAATTGCGTTCGATAATGCAATTTGCATGGACTTTACAAACATTGAAGGCTGGGAAAGTTCCCTGGGACTACATGAATACTTCATCTCTATTCTTGCCGTTCATTCTGACTGATAAACAACAGTTGATGTCCATGAAAGATGCAACATATTCACTATTGCATATTGGCTGAATCAAACTCAGTTGTGTGGCTTATCCATGGGTTAATCACACTACCATTTCCATTGTTTAAGTTCAGTTCATGTATGAAACACTATGACTTAGGCAGATACGAACCATTGGGTACTGCTTTCCTACATGAAGTTTGGTCACTCACATTTGCATACAGGTACCTGAGAGAGGGTAAAGAGGTTAATTTAAAAGGAGAGGAATGCATTTCCACACCTGATCACTCAGTAGTTTGTAGGAACATCCAATTGCATGGCGCTTGTAATGTTCACGCTCCGAATTTAGCTTGCATTTTGAAGGGAAATCCTGTGCCAGCAATTACACCAACTTTTACGTTATTAGCCAACGGTAGCCATTTGCTTTTAAATAATGAGGCATTCTGCGAGATGCTAGTAGGGATTCCGTACATTGTAACTGTCTCCCAATGAGTAGTCTGCTGTAAGAATGTGCTTTTCCCGCCCCCGCATGGGTGACTGGATGTATCCATCTGGCCTTCCATACCAACCTTGAAAGCAGAGTTCAACAAGATGAGCAGAATAAGGGCTCTATTGTCTCAAACAGAAGTCGAACTGACTTCCTACCGTGAAACATTTGTCCTTCACGTGGCTAACACCAGCACTGAGGTGCATGCTCTTTTGAATACAGATCTACCCCTTCATTTCGGTGCTCTGATTCACACTATATTCAATGCCTCGTCAACAACTGGCTTGGTGCATTTTTTCAAAGTTGTGGGCTTCGGCCTTGTGACCTCCTTCCAAACAATATTTGGTGTGATACCGGCATTTTTTCATTCTATTTTTTCCAGCGTCTTCAGCAGGCTTCCATTAATCCTCGGCTTGACGGCTGGCGTGCTGCTGTTGGTTTGTTTGCTCCACAATGGCTGCACGATCTGTGCCACACAACAGCCTGCCCCGGCTGCTTCAGCTGTGCAACCGGATGCTTGAATACTATGGAACATTACCACTGGCCACTTTGAGCGTAGCCCATGGATTATCCTTCCGGTTCACCACGGCGCCTCCTGCCCCGGATTATGATCGACTAATGAGTCCCTTAGTGGCTCATGAGTTGGATTGTTCTGGTATCGGGATTATGGCCCGTGGAGCTGCACATGGAGTCCTAGGGAATTGTGATATATATGCTGCAGCCCATGACTTCCTGGCACGAAGTTATCTTGAAGAACACGCAAGTTGTCCTCTGATGGTGCTAGAGGCTCCGGTTTTCTAAGAACATGTATGTTCATTTACTTTATTAGACTGGATCATTTGCTGAAGATTACAATGACTTCCTCTTGGAGGCTCTTGCAACATACTGTGCCTACACGTTGATGGAATAGATTGGCTATTATCCATCTTTCGCACAAACTAACTTGAAATCTTTACTTTTTATTTTTCACTCGATATGAACGGTGTATCGCCTCTGAGTGATGTTTTTGTTTTTTACTTTTTCCCAACAAATTTTTCGAACTTTTACAACCAATTATACAGATGGGCAATATAGGCAATATAGGAACTTGGTTCTGTCTCACGCGAACTTGAACTCTGCGTTCCTACATTGCTTCCCCATTTTGTTTGTGGTCCGATCAAGGGAGGGTGTAGTGAAGTCAGGGTTTTGCATGCACACATTGCTATGTTAGCATAAGTGTTTTAGAAGTTAAACACCATCTTGCCACTTTGCTGCTTTTGCATACGACACTACAGGTAGCTGTTATTATAAGCAAAACTGCTTGCTTGCTTTTTGTTCACATGAGAATGGTCTGTTGTTCACATCCCTAGACGTGCACCCTTAGTCTGAACACTGTGTGCAGAAACCGTCAAGGTCAAATAGCAATGTATGCTGTTGAATTCAGGTTGATCGGCCCACGCTCTAGACACAACAAGCACACAGCTGCAAATATCTGAAACTCGGGTGCCTTTAATATTGCATTTGCATGCATGATTCAGGCACTTGAAAAAAACCTTTCCAGACAGAGAGCAGAGCTGATCCTGTGATGTGATTCACCTAAACTGAACTTTGAGGTATGGGTTCCCCATTCAAACCTAAAGACCTTCTATTAGTTTATAAAACTAGCTTACTAGCCTGGGGAGGGTGGTTCACAAGGTATTATAGGACCTGTTTCCACTATCATTATAATATGATTTCTCCCTTCATTTTCTATAGAATGGTAACAATGCTGATGGTTTTATTTCTAATTATTTGTCTGCTTATGTTAGCCAAAGTACTGCACCTTAGAGCACGTAGTTAAAAATAAACATTTTAAACTTTTCCGTGTCTCTGATTACTCTTGTTGTGGACTGATATGAGAATAATAACGAAAAGGTGGTTCTGATTCCCACCTTTCCTGAGAGTACTCTAAGTCGCTTGTTCTGGGTTGCCTAATCATTGGTAGCTTCGAGATGACATGGAGAACGAATGAGACACTGATACTAGTCGGATGGGGTTCTGGGTACTGAAGTGAGTTTTTTGGTACACCACAATTCACTGAGGTACTGGTTTCCTGCACATAGTTCTGTGCATGAGCAGAATCCCCGCTACATGGCGCAGCTAACGTTTTGGTCTTATGATTGAGACGCCTTAGTAGTGCTTATATTTGTCCACAACACCCTCCCTCTTGTTTCCGGTTGATGGGAGTGACGGTTTAAACCTACCTATATAGTTGATTTATAGGTTCATTCAAGCTTGATAATTTTCAATTACTGACCCTTTTTCCTGCGCATAGTTCTGTGCATGAGCAGAATCCCCCCAACAATAGAGAAATAAAAGGCAAAGCCCTACTATCACTATTGGCATTAATATAGCTCTAAGTATACCCTTTCCTGCTGGTGAAAATCAGTTCCCAATTGTGGCAATTCCTTTCCCAAAATGTTCATACAGGCTTGGTGTTACCAATTCACATAATTCAGGTTTTAAACCTGAAATGTTCTCGGTAAATCGTTCTATTCCCCTATTCTCATCAGGTATGTATGTGCAGCAGTGTGTTAGACTCAGCCCTTTTTGTCAAGTTAATGTCTAAAGCAAGACAGTCTTGTAAGAACATTGATAGTATAGCTAATAGTTCTGTATTTGTTACAAGCAAAGCTCCAGATGTACTAGTTACCATATTGTTGACAACAGTTGACAGCCTTCTAATCTTCTTGCCATTTAAAAGACTCCTATTGGTGGAATAACAGTTTCAAATATGACCCCGACTAAACTGGCTCCTGTTTCTGTACTACGTTTCTGCCTTTGTAAAGGTGTTAGTGTCAGTGCATCTATACTTTTTACACAATATATCTTTTGAAATTGATGCAGTTATGTGTGCGTGGACATAGAAATCTTTTGCATTTAGTGTGGTAATGTACTCTTGTACTAAACTAGAATAAACATTAGCAAAATAGTCATCTTTCTGGTAGCTTAGAAGTGAGTAACCTAAGAGATCTTCCCCAGTGCTGTAAATATGTGAATTAATAAAGTTCCTATCTTTAAACTTTGACTCTGGAGTTAAATAAAATCCTATTAGTACTATTATGATTATTATTATTGTCATAGCAAATGAACCCATTACATATTTGCATGTATTTCTAATGCAACACATTCTCTGAGTCAGTTCCAAACACTTGGTTATTAGCTGATGATGAAGTTTAGTCAATAGTTTCTTAATAAGGTTATTAATTTTTGCCCCCTTTTCTTCCTTTTCTTCAATTAAGCACCTATCCAGACTTTCATTAGCTCTACTGCATTTTCTTCTAAAAGGCTATTCCTATGCTTCTGTAACTTTCAGCTTGGGCATAGTTTAGTCTTCTGTAAAATAACACACTAAAATAATCTCTAAATAGGCACAGTTCAGGTTTTCTTTCCTCTTCTGTTCAGTCTTGACTTTTCTCAATTATTTTCCTTTGTATTTTTATTTTTTATTTTCAAAGAGGCCTAAACGGTTCAGGGTTCACGTTGCACAAGACATCCAATGTGACATTCAAGGCAGTGTTCACAAAGTATGACCATTTGGGTGCTGAATACCTGTGACAAGGTATCCATGCTCTTTTTGATTTTAGGTTTTGCTGATTTGGATCTAGCTGCTCTCATCACCAGACTCAGTCTCTTCAGGTATTGTTTCTGTTATTCCAGCTATTCAAGCACTTCTTATCAGATTTCTCATTTCATATCCGTGTGGCAATTCTGCTTGTTGATTGCTTCTCCTTATTCTAGTGCTGGTTCCTTCATCTGCATCTTCATCTCTCAAAGCCACATTCAGAGCACTTTTTCTTGGTGACTCGATCTCTGCTTCATTTTCATTAGAGATCTCCACGCCACACTGGCTTATTTCTGGTACTTTCATTTGATTCTCTGTGCACTGTTCCTCACCCCACGTCTCCGTCTTGCTGAAGCATCAATGGTGCCACTGGTCTAAGTGGCCTCTTGACTCAGGATCAAAGACCGAATACACTTATTCTGGATTGCTCACTCTTTTGTGTGAAGCATGAATCCAGTTCAGCACTCCAGCACACTTAATAGCTGTTTGTATAGTAAGGATCACTTGAAAGGGGCCTTTACATCTGGGTTCAAGGCAAGTCTTCTGAGCCTGCTTCTTTATCATGACCCAATCTACAGGATTGAGATCGTGGCATTGTTCTTGGTGCGGATCATATGTGGCACCTGAGACCTCCTGATAAGAGAGAGAACGGACTATGTCAGCCAGTTCCATATAATAGTTGAAGATGTCATCAGTAGTGTTCATGAGAGCATTTGCGGGAACAGCAGGTAATCGCATCCCCCTGCCCATCAGTATCTTGTGTGGAGATAAGCCTGTCTTCCAGTCAGGTATACTTTGAATACTTATCAGCACCAATTGTAAAGCATCTGGCCATTACAGAGAAGCACAGACTTTGGCCAGTCTAGACTTGATGGCACTGTTTTCATGCTGAACAATAGTAGAGGCTTCTGGCTGGTAACTGCAGTTTAATCTTTCTTTGAGCTGTAAGGCTGTGCAGATCATTTTCATGATTTCATTGTTGAAGTGTGTCGCTCTATCTGACCCAAGAGAGAAGAGGGTGCCAAATCTGGGGATCAATTCATGTAATACCAATTTTGTTAGAGTGAGGCTATCATTTCTTCTAGTTCATTAGGCTTCCACCCATCTTGAGAAGACACACACTATCACCAGGATATATCTCAGCCTGTTATGGATAGGCATCTTGATAAAATCCATCTGCATCCAATTGAATGGGCCACCTGATCTCCCTAGGTGTGTTTGTGTGACATGTGTTCTGTTCCCTATGTTTAGCTGTTGACAAGTTATTCACCTATGGTAAACCTCTTCTGCCAGCATCCTGAATCTGGGGTTATATCAATTCTGTCTGATAAGTCTCACCAGGGCTTCTCTCCGCAAATGTGTTTACCCATGGTAATATTGTGTCATTGGAAACAACAAGCTATCTGGTAGTAACAGTCTCCAATCTGCTGACATCCAGATGTCATTTGTGTTTATCTCACAACCGGCTTCTACCCAATGGTTCTGTTCTGCTGCTGACACATTCTCCTGCACCCTCTTCTGTTCATCCCACGTATCAGTAATTGTCATCAACATGGAAAAAGCTCCCTGCTCCTCAGACTCACATATGAAGCCTCCATTAAATGAACAGGCTAACAGAGCACAATATCTGGCTACTGAGTCAGCCTATTGGTTGCCCATGGCAACGTATCTGCTTCCTCCTTGGTGTGCTCAGCACTTCACCACAACAATTTCTCCTGGTAACTGTAGTGCATACAGTAGGTACTTGACATACATTCTGTTTTTGACGGGGATTCCTGAAGAAGTAAGAAAGCCTCCCCCTAACGTCAACTGTCAAAAATCATTGACTACACCAAATCCATTCTGTCTGTTAGTAAATATTGTGACTCTCATTTGAACAGTTAGACTGCAGACTCGATTAAGTGCATTTAATTCAGAAACTAGGACAGAGAATACTTGTTGGAACCATGAACCTTCGACCACATCATTTATTGTGCACACAGCAGATGCTGCTCTTCATTATCTCTCAAGCAAGGACCATCTACAAATAATATCTGATCTTGCTCAATCAGGGGTTTATCCTTAATGTCAAGGTTGGGTTTGGTGTGCAATTGCGTGACATCTAGACAATTGTGTTAAATTTCATTTAAATTTTCATCATTTTCAGGTGATAACATTGAAGGGTTTAACACACTGCAACATTTCTGGACAACATTTTCGGAAGACAAAATTCTTTGCTCATATGTGGTCAGTCTATTATGGGTCATGTATGGCATCTTGATTCTGGCTAACAATAACTCCATAGAGTGAGGGACCATGACAGTAAATGGGTATCCCATCACTATGTTCTCACTCTTCCCAGACTAGTACTTGCTGCAGCCACCGCTTTAAGGCAATCGAGTAATCCTCCCGCTACAGGTTTAAGGGTAGTAGAATAGTAAGCTACAGGTTTTCAAGATCTGTCATGTGTTTGTGTCAAAACCGAGAGAGTGTACCCAGCTCTCTCACTGCAAAATAGCATGAGATATTTTATTTAGTATAACAGCTACAATGGTTCAGTGTGTCTAATCACCTTAGAAAGAGTTTGTCATGATATAATTCATACAAAAATGTGAATAATTATATTAAGGTACCCACAGACAAAAAAGTCTTGAAAAAAGTTTTTTCTTATTGAGATAACTTCTTATAAAGGATAAAGTGAATCAAGAAAAAAATACAAACATGTAAAAATGGTGCTCATAAAGTTACACATAACAAAAATATAATAATATAAATTACACTGTAAACAAAGAGACGAACACAATAGCAGAGGAATAATACACAAAATGTCTGATATATCACAATATCAAAAGTACAATAAATGCATCCTCCTAATTTTTCTAATTTTATTTTTAATTCCTAGTGTTGGGGCACAAGACAGTTTATCTTTCAACTCTAGGGAAGCTTTTGCACATTTGTTGTCTCATGGAATTCAATCAGACTCATCTGTGTGTGATAGTCTCTGTAGAGGCTGTGCCACCAAGGAAAAGTTTGGTATCTACTGCCTACAGTACCCAACCATTCCCGAAGCATCCTGATTTCTTTCTGAATTTGTGGTGGATTCATCTGCAAGACTGGTTCCACTCTTTCTGGTGACACTTTGTTTAGCTACCTTCACAATGATATGTCCCAGATATTGAACTTCTTTTTGACAGGACTGCAATTTCCCTGGAGACATTTTATGCTCGGTCTCTGCCAGGTGATTCAAGAGTGCAGTGTAATTTTTACATGCATTCTGCATTTCTGATGACACAAGCAAATCGTCTATGTACTAAGTATTTTTCAAAATTGGATAAAGTTAATTGGAATCTCTGTATACCCCTGTGGGGCACGACACCATGTTAATGTTTTCTGCTGGAAGACAAAAGAGAATAAAAATTGGCTCTCTTCCTGCGATAGCACTGAGAAGAAAGCTTGACACAGATTAATCATGGTAAACCATTCTGCAGTACATGGAATTTGAAACAGTATGGTGGCTGAATTCGGTACCACAAGACAACAGGGTACTACAATGTCATTTATTTTCCGTAAATCCTGAACTATACCATATTTTCCATTGGGTTTTTGTAGACCCATAATAGGAGAGCTACATGGACTTCCAATTAATTCTCTCAGAATTCCTTTTTGTAACATATCATCTATCACTGGCTGTATTCCTGCAATCCTTTCTGGGGTTAAATGTTTCTAGAGTAGCCGGCATTTGATTTCACCATAATCTGGATTGGTTCTTCACCTTTAATGAGTCCAATATCTTTCCCTGTAAAGTCCCAAACTTCAGCATTCATTGTTTCTCTCAGATCTTCAGGCAATTCATCAATAGTTAACATAGGAAATAGTCCTGCCTTGGTTTGCTCTCTGGTTAATTTGAAATCCACATCCTCATCATGTATGTGGAATGCTACACCATCCAGTGTACAGTAAATTGACCTTGCACAACAAACCTCTCCCTAACAGGTTTACAGGATTTGAATCACAAACAACACATGGGTGCTTCTCTTCAAAGGATCCTATTTCAACTGGTACCCTTTCAGAAACCGGATTTTGAATTTGTTTATTTGTTACCCTTACAACTTGGATTGTTTTCCCTGAGAGAGGTAAGTCTGGGACTTGCACTGTCCTAACAGCGGACAATGTAGCACCAGTATCAATGAGAAATGATATGGGGTGGCCATAAACCTCTGCATCTACATATGAGCCACTCTAGTCTACATCTAAGACTGGGCCAAGTACACAATCTTCTTCTGCTCTCAGGCACCTTTGATTGTAAATTCTCTGAACCAGAACTATCAGTCTAAAATAATTAGAATTGTTGCAATATGTTCTGATGTGGGTTCTGAAATTGTGGCGTGGTAATATGAAATGGATTTGTATTCATTTTTTACATCTGATTCAAATTAAATCTAGGATTCTCCATGTGCACAGGTGCAAGTGGCATCTTTTGGACCTGTCCCCGTGGTGACATCTGTATTTCCTGACCAGGCGAATTGGGCATTTGCATACCTTGTGGCATTTATGTATTTGCTTCACAATTTTCAGTATTATTTCGACATTCCATCTTCCAATGCCTGATTTGATGACCAATGTGACAAGCAGTCGTCTTTTTCACAATGGCAACATCTAATCCAGATCCTGTAACCACAGGAATGCTTCTACCTCTTCCCTGTGACATGGGCATTCCCCCTTGATTTCCATGAAAACCCATTTGCAGCATCACATCACTATTCCTTGATTCCCCACAAAGGAAGTATTCTGAAAACCCTTTCGAGCCAGTTTCGTCTGGGCCAACATGAACTTCTCCTTTATCTTTTTCTGTTTTATGTCCAATTCATCGCTACAATATTTAGCATCTTTCAAGATTTTGTCAAGTGAGTTTTTTCTTCCAGCAAATCACGCTTTGGGTTATGTGCAGACTGGCTTCAGCCCTAGTACAATCTGGAACACAAAAGTCCCCATATCCTTTTCCTCTGGATACTTGCATTCATTTTGCTGCTGGAATACCTGCAACAATCTCTCATAATATTCATGTACCATTTCCTTTGGCTCTTGGGTAGTTCTTTTAATTTTGAGTCAATCTGTATCTTTCTGAGGCACTCTGCCCTTCAAAAAGATAATAACAGCTTCATACTTTTCCATCACTATGGGGGATGGTGCATTTTTCCCAGACACTCTTGCTAATTCCTTGCCGCTATACATTCAGCCCATAAATCAGCAGGCACTACAATGTTAAAAAATGTATTCAAATCCGTTCTCAGTACATTTTTATGAACCTTTCCACTTGTGCATACCACTGCACTGGCTTGCCCCTCAATTTTGGAAAATTTTTCGTAAATGCAGCCAAATCACCATCACTCCTAGGAACATAGACACATGTACCTTCTGCCTGCTATTTCTCTAAGTGGATACGCTGCAGTTTCTCCTTCACTCCCTTCATCTTTCATCATTCAGGCTGCACAGTCAACACTCAGACCCCAGCCTTTTGGCTTCATATTGTTTTTAAAATACCTGTGATTATAGCTTTTAAGGCTCGTATTGGTGTGATTGCTTTTAACATGTTTCACAAGCACTGCTGCTTCATTTGCACAGAAACGGCCTTTTTGCATTGAAACTATCACCGTATGTTTGATTTGTTTAACACTCACCTGATTTGCCTGATTTAACCAGTGCCCAGTCCGCCGCGACTTGTGCCGATTGTGCGGAGGGACTCAGGGCATATTTTTACACTTATGGTTTGGGACTGGTGGTTCCAGTCTGGGTGGCGGTCTAGCGGCTGCGTCCTTCCCTCTGCCTATTTAAAGCAGGAAGGGGCGCGGATGCGCAGCGGCGTGTCAGCAGGGGGCCAAAGGCAAGACCGTCGGCGTCTGTCCGCGCTAGTCCGCTGCCAGCTGCCAGGACCCCTGCCTTTTTAATTATATGGGGCATAATGGAAGGTAAGCTATCTACTATGGCTATTCAGCGTTACTCTAGCACAGAGCTAAAATCTTTAGCTTTTCACTATCTTGAGACCAAAAGATTTATCATGTACCAAGGAGTTTTTTGTGCCTCCAACGGTCGGCGTACAGACCTCCATTAAGGAATCATTTATGGCAACTACTTCTTGCCTTGAGAAAAAAAGGGACATACCTGATAGTCCGTATCAACTACACGGACTCTATCTTAATGCCCGGTCAATTCCCAAACATGCTCTAGAATTATGGAGCCTCCTCGATCTTGAAAAACCAGATGTCTGTTTCATAACTGAAACATGGCTCCATGACCAGGCATCTCCTGACATAGTGATTGCCTTCCCATCCCAATATCAGCTAACCAGATTAGACAGAGCGGCGGGGAGAAGGGGGGGATAGCAGTGACCACCGAGGAAAAATTAGAAATCATCACGCTAGATTCCTGCAATACGGACAAAGCGGAAATACTTATTTTTTCAATTTTGATCCAATCGTCCGAAACATGGACAGGGGCTTTAGTCTACAGACCCCCAGGTCAAAAAACTAATGTTGTAAATATTCTCTTGGAACACATTTCACCTTATGTTCTAGCCGCAAATAATTTTATTCTCATAGGAGACTTCAATTATCATGCGGATTTATCACAGGATCCCGATACTGACCAATTGGTAACTACACTACAGACATTAGGACTGGTGCAGCTGGTAGTAGGTCCTACCCATCAGGCCGGTCATACCTTGGATTTACTATTTACTAACTCAACTAAACTCACAATTGAACAACCTCAACCTCTACTCTGGTCGCACCATCACCTGCTAAAATTTGGCATTCGTATGGATGTTCCCATAACTTGTCAGGATAATGATTGTGCCTTAATCAGGCCCTGGCATAAAGTCACCCCCACATCTTTCTCCACCCACTTTAATGCTCAAGCCATACTACATACAGATAATGTAGATCAAGCAAGTACGGACTTTGAAGAGGCCATTATACTTGCCTTGAACACAGTGGCACCCATGTCAAGGGTCAAGATTAAAGGCAAAGCATCTCCATGGTTTACATCAGCATTAAGAACTGAGAAACTTTCCAGCAGAACTGCCGGACGGCACTGGAGGAAAACAAAAACTATGGAAGATCGAATCAGATATAAACTGATTCACCGTACCTATTTAAACAATATTAAACAGGCCAAAAAGTCGTATTTAACAGCGAGGATTAACATTGCCGCTAACTCCAGTAAAGAGTTATATAAAATTCTGAAGGAGTTTACCACTCCTCAGGCCAACCAGCGCCCCCTTCCCCCCACACAAGAATGGGTCGATAGAGTATCCCCCTTTTTCGACGAAAAGGTTAGAGCTATATACAGATCCTTCCCCTAAGACAATGTTAACACCATTGACTTGCACCCAGCTGCGAATAGCCAACCACTATTGCCTCTGCTGGTTGAATTTAAAACTGTGACCTGCGAACAGGTACTAGAAGCCAGTGCTAAGATCAAATCAGGCTCCCCAGCAGATCCTCTTCCTCCTTGCTTTTTTATGCAATTAGCACCCCTTTTGATAACAAATTTAACAGAGATTTTTAATACGTCACTAGGCCAAGAGTCGGTGCCGATAAGATGGAAAACTGCTCAAGTCAGACCAATCCTGAAAAAGACAACCCTAGATTCCGGAGAACCAGGCAATTACCGTCCCATCTTGCCTTGCAACTGCCTCATTTTGAGAAGACGCTTGAATCCTTGGTAAATAAACCACTTACTGTCCATCTGGAAAGTCATGGACTTCTTGATCCATCTCAATCAGGATTCTGGTCGGTGCATAGCACCGAAACGGCAGTAGTAGAGATGGTTGATAACATCAGGCTGGCTTTGGATAAAAGAGAATCAGCTGTGCTAGTTCTTTTGGACCTGTCAGCCGCCTTCGACACCATCTCCCATGACATTCTAGAACAACGGCTCTGGGAGGTGGGGGTCCAAGGAAAAGCTCTGGACTGGTTTAAAAACTATCTAAAGTAACCCTGGGCGTAGTTCGCGAAGTAGCACTTCGCGAAGCTACGCAAAGTGCACTTCGCACTACGCGAGCTACGCGTAGCACTTCGCGAACTGTGTAGTACCTTGTTCGCACTGTGCCAGATGTGCGGACAAGCAACCGGCACTGTGCAATCATTGAAAATGGCATCTTGCACAGTGCGAGCTGTAGTTTTCTGCTGCTCGAGTAGATTTTTACTCGAGCGGCAGCTTTCTCAACGCGAACTGGTAGTTTCTCATCGCGAGCGGTCGCGACAATACGCGACCACTCGCAATGAGAAACCTGACCTCCTCGCATTGGGAATCTCGCCGGTAGGTTTATTTTCCATGCTCGCGATCGCCAACTTGATGTTGCTGATCGCGAACAAGGAAAAAGTCTCGCCGGGATGTCATTTTGCTTGCTCGAGGTCGCCAACTTGACGTTGAGAACCGCGAGCAAGCAAAAAATGACCGCAGCACTACGCAACACTATGCTACGCGTGTTCGCACTGTGCTACGTGCAATTTGCGTAGTGCGAAGTAGCGCGAACTTCGCAAACTACACGAGCGTAGCGTAGTGCTTTGCCCAGGCTTAATGTAAAGGACCGTTCCACCACTGTGCATATAGAAACCCTGGCCTCATGCAGCAGACTAGTAAGCATTGGGGTTTCAAAGGGGTCAATCTGGAGCCCCATGCTTTTTAATCTTTATGTAACACCTCTGGCTAGGATAATCAGGTCCTATCGGTTTGAGGTTGTGTCATATGCTGATGACACTTAGCTGTTGATCACATTTGGTCCTGACCCTACAGACACAATGAACTGGTTTAAAAACTGACTCACATCAACAACTGCATGGGCAATAACAAATTACAGCTAAACGGTAGTAAAACCGAGATCATTCTGTTCGGCAGGGCCGAAGAGTACTGGTCTAACAGCTGGTGGCCTCAGGAATTGGGCCCATGCCCGTCCCCAAAACAAGCAGTCTGCAACCCCGGAATAATGATTGACAACAAGCTATCCATGAAAAATCATGTCAATCTTATGCTGGGTACTTGTTACGGGATCTTTCGGAAGCTACACAAAATCTTTAAATGGCTACCTATTGAAGCCAGGAAGCCTTTGGTCCAGGGCTTAATTCTAAGCCGCATGTATTATGGGAATGCCTTGTTAGCCTCCCTAAATGAAGACCTCTTTTCTAAACTGCAAATCCTGCAGAATACTGCGGCCAGACTGATCTTAAATTTACCCCCAAGATCCCCCTCAGTCCAAAGTCTGAGGTCCCTCCACTGGCTTCCAGTTAGAAAAAGAGGTCACTTTAAAATCCTGTGCCTAACTCATAAAAGTATCTATGGCACTGGGCCTTGTTACTTAGCGAAAAAACTTAGAAGATACCAGCCAGAAAGAACAGCAAGGTCCAGTTCAAAATCTCTTCTTACCCCACTGCGAGTCCGCAGCGTACGTAACGGGGGTCGATCCTTTTCTTTTCTCGCCCCCCCCATCTCTGGAACAAGCTGCCGTTTCATCTTCTCTCTATTGCAGACGACCAACGTTTCCGCAAAGAATTTAAAACGTGACTGTTTGACCAGAAATAACGCAATTGTATATGACCTTCAGTCTCTGGAATCTCTGCAAGCGCCACGAGTGATATGCATGCTATATAAGATTCTCTGACTTGACTTGACTTGACTCCCTTCATCTTGCTTTCCTGCAATAGCTGATTCTCTTTTTCTTTTCATGTTTCTTGGCCCATTTGACTTAACCAATTCTACAATGTGCAATCGAAGTCCTGTAATCCTCATATTCCTATAGCTTCTGTGTAGATGCTTATTTTTTACAAGACCTTGCTCATACTTTTGAGAGAGCTCAGTTAATTTATCATGAGTCAAAGCAGCTCTTCTTGTAACTTCCTTGCACAGGTAAATTAATTTGTTCCTTTGATACTGCTCTAAATGTTTGAATTCTAGGCACCCCCTTATTATTTCTTCCAATTAAAGTTTTAGTTGTATAATATTTATTGTCTTTTCTTTTTCAATCTCTGATTTCTCAGGTGTCCCCACATCCTCTGCCTTACTCGATCTTGCTGTTTCCTCAAACCAAGCCGGTATATACCCTTACTCAGTCGCAACTATTTCTTCCAATGATTTTGTAGTTGTGAGTACTATTCTTCCACATCTGTAAGGTCTTGCACCATTAAGGGTGGCTTCCAGGAAACTATCTGTGAGTTCTGGGAAATGGGGACAAATCCTGAAGTAGACACTCCTCCGGTAAGTATTTGAGTCTCATGTCTAGCTTCTACAGTTGGAGGAGCACTGGTTACTACCTGAGTTACAAATGGAGTAAAAATAACAGGTACCAGGGCTACCCTGGTCACCACAGCTGTAGAAGTCACTGTTGGAATAGCAACTTATGGTCAGGCTACTACTTGTGGGGCAATTTGCGACATCTGCAGGGGTTGTTCGATTTGGGATGCACTTGGCTGTACTGGAGCGGTTGGCAGAATAGAACTAATACTAGAATCTGAACCACTTGGCTCTGCGGAGATTATGTGTAGTGAAGGTCTCAAACTTAACATCTTTTTGTAGTATTTCATCGTCTGAATCAGAATCTGACTCACCCTCTTCCATCGGCTCGAGTTGTTGTTCTGTCCCCTCTTAGCAGTCTCTGAAGTGAGAACTGGATATAAACTAGTTCACTCTATGATAACTTTCCTCCATCTACCCTGTTGTCATCCCACTGGGCATTTGTGTTATTCTTTGCTGCCCTACTAGTGCTCTTCTGGTAGTCATAATGTATGCAAGCGTGCCCTCAAGAAGTGCCTCTTCATCTCTGCATACTGGAATAGTAACATCCCCTCTCACCAAACTTTCGGCTCTTAAAAACATTTAAGAAGAACATTTGAATCTGAAACAACACGCTTTATCAAAAGCTAAGATTTTGTTTCCGTATATGTCAAATTTCTGCTAATCCAATTAAATTCTGGCTATTATTTTCAGAATCTTTTGATAAGTTCAAAGTTCACTTTTAGTGCTCCAATCCCACCGCAACACTGCTACGTGACCAACCAATCACAGCGCGAAAGCACACCAACAGACCAAATCCCAGCACGAAACACTATGATGCACAACCTCACTCCTCGAAGCGCTCACCCTCCTTCAGCATTCGTTAATGAATTCTCGACCAGCGTGAAATCACCCTAATCAATGCAGCTTCCCCCATTTGTGCAATTAGGTTCAACTAATACTGATCAATATTAATTAGACACAACAATATAATAACCCTATGTTACCGGTGCAGGTGATGGTACCTCACACACCACACCTCAAAATCTCTGCAAACAAGTTTTCAATTATTTTATCCCAGGATCTTTATACTGCAATGAGTCTCGAATCTTCAAACACCTTTCTCAAACACTTATCAACTATTGCTCTTTACTCACTCACTCTAATCAGCATTCATCTAAACCAGAGTAAAATACACAATCACTGCCACTGCACATTTTCTTTATTAATACTCACACCTTCAAACCGCAACTGTCTTTGAGTACCGCTTTGCTGGACCTTCAAGTTCTGGACATTGGAGTCACGAGTCAAGAATTTTATAATTATCATCTGGGTACTATTTATAGCTCCATTTGGGGTGTAAAGCTTATCCTCTGCTACCAGATGTGTGAGTGCAGAAAGCTCTCTAACATTTCCACAAATGATAGCACTTTAAAATGGATTTTTCACACCTTTTTCAGCCAATGAATCTTTGCCGCTGTTTTTGAATGGAGCTTTACACATCAAAAGACATCAATAATTACATTTCATTTTCAGTCAATAAAGAGAGAGTTGGTATAGTATTAAAAGTTTATTCTCTCATTTAGTAGATAAGTCGACATTTTTCTTCTTTTATTCAATTTAGTGACAAATCGATTACAGAAATAATAAGATTTAAAATGGCTTAGAACAAGCATAGCAAAAATAAAACAGCGTGTCCATTTATACTTATTCACCTCATCCTAAACTAAAGGACCTATTCTACTCCAACAAGAACCCTTTCTGAAAAATAGCAAGTAGATTTTGGAGCATATTTAAATAGCTATGTGGAAGAACAAACTCCCCATTAAGGGTTGTTCTGAAGTCTCAGCCACGTTCTCCTGACCATTGCAGTAGCAACCGTCTATGGGCCAGGCAGGGTATGGATGTATGGGAAGAGTCTTGGGTCTCTCTAGCTAGGAACACATACTATATAAAAAGCAGCTAAATATGTTGTAAAAACAGGTCAATGTCATCACCATTGTCCAATGGTGAGAGGTCTTCTGATGGTCATTCGTCTTTACCTTTGATTACGGTAATAGTCCATGTTGGTTAGAAATGGCTACAACGTATTGCAAAAAGTTACATCTACAAAGGTTCTCAGAAGAATCTTTTGCAAGCCTACTCTGTTAGCTATCTGGTGTATGACAATGAGCTGTTGTATAAAATGAAACATTCAAATTCTGATATGTCCTGGTTAGATCATGGAATTCAAGCTACAGCAAGCATTTTCCTTTCATTAACACTCTTGTTCACTATGAATATGCGGCAAAGAAAACAATCTAAATACAGTGAAGTCATATGATGTGAGGATAAAGAAAGAATACATTTATTCAAGACGCAGAACATTTCACAAAAAGTCAAACCTTAGAGCTTGATTCTAAAGTTAAATCAATCTTAAAGGGATAGTGTTGACTAAAGCTTTCTGTAGAAAATAAACAAAATGCTCTTGTTTGCACGTTAAAATAAAAGCACATTTTCTAACATTTAAAAAATTATTCATTTTTATGTTAATGTTTAGCAAGTTTCTATATTATTATTATGTGGTGAAATTTGTGTTAAAAGTTTCAGCTTTATCAGGTGCAAATGAATGTCGGTGTGCCAAATGCCAAGGCTGAGTAGTTTTCAATCCACATCATACCTCTTTAATCCCTGCACCTTTATCTCACTCTTACAGGTTCCTCCTTTCTCCCTTCGGTATAGCTTCTCTGGCTTTCTGTTCCTACCTCTTGCTTTTTGTGTGGTTTTCCCTCTCTTGCTCTCTGATGTGGTTTTCCCTCTCTTGCTTTCTGATGTGGAAAAATAAGTGCCGTTCCGCAAATATAAGTGCCAGTAGCCCCAAATGGCAACCACCAGCTCAAATTGAGAGGCACAAAGTTTTCTTTAAGAAAGCATGACGTTGTGTAATTTGCAATAGACATAGGCTGATCGCGTTTAAAACAATATAGCCTTATACTCTGGCCTAACCTATTAAGACCATAAGGTAGCATATTCGTTTTTCCAGCAAACTTGATCATGTATGCTTTGAAATGATCCACTAAGAGCAAATCCTTTGCAGTAAAGAATTTCCAACCTACATGCCTTGTTTTAAATAGTATATCTAGTGCTTATGAAATACACCACATTGTCTGACTGTTCTGCAGAATGTGTTTTCTTAGACAACCTCATCCTAAAAGGTCTCAAAAACCATCAACATATCACATTTTGTCTAATAAAACGTATTTTGAAATCCAATGAGAGACTTTCATTTTCATAAAATGTGTGTGGATAACAATTTTGTCTATAACCTGCAGTCTTCTTCCTTTTTTTCCAAACACCTAAAATTCAGCATTGGGCATGGACGTTAGTTAGAGGTCTCTAAGGAGTAGAAGCTGTCACACATGCCATCGCTACCATTAATGTCAATTCACCAAATAGCCATGGCTAGCGGAAATGACAACAGACCCTTTGACCTTCAATTTCACTCACACACAAATTCTTACATACACACACACATTCTTCTTACACACTCACATGTAAGCACACACTCACCAGCAAGCACGCACACAAGATACATATATAAGCATTCGTTTTTACTTACCAGAGTGCTGTGCTAAGGGCCCCCCCGGAGCTTGGGGCCCCCCGCACCGCGGGGGCCTGTGTTATGCCCCTGAAGGGGAACAACCTTTACAACGCAACTTTTACAACGCACTACACTTACAACGCATTTTTTACAACGCAAAATCCATTACAACGCACTACACTTACAACGCATGACACTACAACGCATTTTTAAAAACTACCTTTACAACGCATTCCATTACAACGCGTACCATTACAACGCATAATATTACACTACACTATCCAACACTTACCCTACTGTTGCACCCCCTGGAGTTAGAATAGTAATTTTTACCCCTATACTATCCAACACTTACCCTACTGTTGCACTCCCTGGAGTTAGAATGG